>NC_140987.1:540505-1140505 GCF_052327205.1 Somniosus microcephalus | reverse complement strand
AGTTATCTACCTTATGTTGTAGGTTGAGGTCTTCATTACCCATGGCCTTTATGGCCTTCTTGAAGGTCTGGACAAACCTTTCAGCTAATCCATTGGTGGCGGGATGGTATGGGGCTGACGTGTAGTGCTTGACTCCATTCCTTTTTAAGAACTTCCTGAATTCTTCGGACACAAATTGCGGTCCATTATCAGAACAGATCTGTTCCGGCAGCCCATTCCTGGCAAATATGGTCCTTAATACTGTGATGGTTTTTTCTGCGGTGGTGGAGGACATCTTTATTACCTCCGGCCACTTGGAGTGTGCATCCACCGCGATTAGAAACATTGAGTCCATAAATGGACCAGCAAATTCGACGTGTACCCTTTGCCAAGGAGATGAGGGCCACTCCCATGGATGCAGAGGAGCTTGTGGTGGCGCGTTTTGGACCTTCTGGCATCCTAGACAGCTCTTGGTTATTTCTTCGATGTCTCCATCAATACCTGGCCACCACACAAACGCTCTTGCTAAGTTCTTCATTTTCACTCCACCCAGAAGCCCCTCGTGAAGCTCCTTTAGCACCTTATGCTGAAGTTTGGGTGGAATCACCACTCTAGATCCACACATCAAGGTTCCTCGGCACACTGACAGCTGTTCTTTTCTTTGCGAAAATGCGGGCAGCGTTGGTTCGCCATGTGCTGGCCATCCCTCCACTGTTAAATCGTAGACTCGTGAGAGGGTCGGGTCATTTCTTGTTTCATTTTCGATCATCAAATTTGTTACTGGTAGACATTCCACTATGGATGAGTGGAACATCTCTACCGGGTCCACTGTAGCCGCCTCTTCTACTACTGGCAACGGTAGGCGCGATAACCCATCAGCATTTCCATGCTGTTTGGACCTTTTGTATTCGATGTCATATTGGTGTGCCCCAAGTAACACGGACCACCTCTGTAGCCTTTGCGCTGTCATAGTGGAAACGGCCTTGTTAGGGTTGAATATGGACACCAACGGCTGGTGGTCTGTCAGTAATGTGAACTTCTTGCCCTGCAGGTAATGATTGAATTTCTTTACTCCCCACACAAGGCTGAGGGCCTCCCTATCTATCTGAGCATAATTTCGCTCAGCGGAGGTCAATGATCGGGACGCAAATGCGACTGGCCTTTCCGAGCCATTTGGTAACTTGTGTGAAAGTACTGCTCCAATTCCATAGGGGGAAGCATCACAAGCTAGACGAAGAGGTAACGTTGGGTTGAAATGAGCCAACACTTCCTCAGAGGTAATCAACGCCTTGCTTCTGCGAAAGGCCTTCTTACAGTCCTCGCTCCACTTCCATGGTACTTCTTTCCGCAACAGAGCATTCAGCGGATGCAGCACCGTGGTTAGATTTGGCAGAAACTTGTGGTAATAATTAATCAACCCCAGAAACGATCTCAACTGTGATACATTTTCCGGAGCGGGGGCCTTCACGACAGCTTCTATCTTGTCAGGTGACTTGTGCAGCCCCTCTTGGTCAATGACATGACCACAGTACGAGATCCGTTTCTGGAAGAACTCACATTTCTGGCGATTAACTCGAAGGCCATATTCCTTCAACCTGGTGAGCACCAGTTTTAAATTTGTGAGGTGTTCCTCCTCGTCTTCTCCCGTAATCAGGATATCGTCCAAGTAACACTGCGTGCTTGGAATACCCTGTAAGACCTGCTCCATGGCCCTCTGCCAAATTGCTGGAGCCGAAGCTACTCCAAAAACCAGTCTATTATAACGATACAAGCCTCTGTGCGTGTTGATTGTGAGATACTGGCGCGACTCTTCCTCGACTTCCATTTGTAAGTATGCTTGTGCCAGGTCTATCTTGGTGAAGTGTTTCCCGCCAGACAATGAAGCAAAGATATCCTCAATCCGCGGAAGCGGGTATTGTACCGTGTGAAGCACCGGATTAACTGTGATCTTGAAGTCTCCGCAGATGCGGACCTTTCCCGGTCCCCCTGGCTTGTTACTTGATGAAGACTTCATGACGGGAACAATGGGCGTGGCCCACTCACTCCAGTCCACCTTAGACAGTACCCCTGAACGTTCAAGCTCTTCCAGTTCTGCCTCCACAGCAGGTCGTATCGCGTAAGGTACCGATCTGGCTTTGAAAAATTTTGGGATTGCATGTTCTGCAATCTTGATTTTTGCCTTAATTCCTCTCAGTGTTCCCAATCCTTGCTGGAATACCTCTTTAGCTTCGTCCAATATTCTGGAAAACTGTTCAGGTTTGACATCTTCCTTTCCGGAATCTACCGTCATTGTGTTTAGTGAATGCCAGTCTATCTTTATTTTCCTGATCCACTCCCGTCCCAGAAGTGGTGGACCTCCCTTGGGCAGCACATACATGTCCATCCCTTGGTGATCTTTGTCCTTGTATCTCACCTTGACTTTTATCTTTCCGATGGGGTATACTTTGTGGGGTATGTCTGCAATACTATCTCCGTATCCCGTAGGGGAATATGTTTGAATAACTTTTTGTAATCTTGCTTATTCATGACCGTCAACGCCGATCCAGTGTCCACTTCCATCTTCACTTGGACTTTTGCAATCTGTAGTGTGACCCAGATAGTTTGTCGGTCAGCTTCTTTACTCACATTGTGAATCCTCAGACTACCCAGTTCCTTGCTGTTGGAGTCTGAGTCCGAATTCTGTTCATCTGGACTCTTCCCAGTCACCTTATGTACCTTTCTGTACTTCTTCTGCGGTGACTTATTATTGCTGGTCTTCTTTCCTGACCGGCATACCTTAGCTATGTGACCAAGCTTGCCACATTTTCTACATTCCTGGTTTTTAAACCAGCATTGGTTCTGGTCGTGTGTTGTCTTCCCACAACGATAACATTTCGTTGTACCCGAAGTCATTTGATCCACACTGAGTACCGCTGTCTTCCGCTGCATTTCCGCCGTGCCTCTCGCTGCGGCTTCGTGCGATGCTGCAATAAGGACAGCCTTATCAAGTGTAAGATCGTTCTCTTCGAGCAGTCGTTTTTGTGTTCCTTCCTTCGACATCCCGCACACGAACTTGTCTCTCAGTGCCTCTGTCAGATTTACCCCAAACTGACAGTATTTTGCTAGCCTACGCAGTTCAACCAGGTACTCCGCGTTGCTTTCCTCTTTTCGTTGCGTTCTCACGTAAAATTTAGGTCGTTCCGCTAACATCAGCGGTGCGGGGTTAAAATGATCCTTCAGGACAGCAACAATATTAGCGAAAGACTGATCCGCCGGTTTAGCTGGTGATAGAAAATGCTTCAATAACCCATATGTCTTCGCACCCATTGAGTTCAGTAAGGTTAGAGCTTTGTCATAATTTGCTATGTTATTGACCTTACAATATATCTCGATGCGTTCTACATACGTGGCCCAATCTTCCACATTGGAATCGAACCCGTTGATGTTACTACGCTTAGGCATCTTCACACTCTTCCTGAGAAACAACAACGAAATATTTCTTTAGCTTTTTTTTTCCAAAATGGTGGTTTCCCGCGCTTGTCTTCTTTCCCCGCCCACTTTCAAAATGGCGGTTTCCCGCTTCTGTCTTCTTCCCCGCCTACTGGCGGCTTCCCGCGTTTCTTCCCCTGGCGGGAGGGGTAAGCTTTTCCCTCGGGCGACGACCGCTGGCTTTCGGGTTTCGCAGCCTGCATGTCGGCTTCAGTGCGTTCCTTGTTCCCTTTTCTCAGCAGGGCAACCGGCGCTGGGTACAACCCATTGACGGCGAACAGTTTCAGCCGCTGGGCTGGATCTCGCTCAGTCTCCCTCGCTCGGGCTCTGTCTCTCCCGCTCGCTCGGGCTCTGTCTCTCCCTCAGCGGCTTCCAATCGCGCCTCCCAGCCCTCTCGCAGTCCGGTGCTTTCCTCCCCGGCTGCGGCTGAGTTCTCCGCGATTTATTTATTTTTATATCTTCCCGCGCCTTACGATCCCGGTCACAGCGCTTCGTGGCCTCGGTAGCTGCCCGGCCTTTTTCGCCGGTCGCGGTCTAGCTGTCTCACGACGCCATTGCGTCTCCCAGCCTGCTTGTACCGCGGCTTCCGTGCTCCACGCTGCCCCAGTCTCAGCGCCTCTGGGCCCGACTTCTGTCCGGCTCCTTTCCCCCGACCGTGGTCGAGTTCACCGCCCTTATCCTCCGTTTATTTTTTTATTTTCCCTTTACTCACAGTCACCGTGGCCGACTTGCTTCTCGTGCTGATCGGCTCACTCACCACCGTGGCAGAAGGGACAATCAGTGCCTGTTGCTGATGGAAGGCTTCGTGTCTGAATTCTTCCTTCTTCCTTGCTCTGCAGACTCGAGTTTTCTCTCAGCAGAACGACGAGGGCGGGTGCCTCTTCTCGACGCTCGTTAACTGCTTCGGAAGTATTGTTGCCGCAGGGTAAGATCGAACTCGTCGCCACTGTAAAGTCTGTAGGTATTATGGCGAATTAATACACAGACTACAAGAGTAACTTTAACAGGACTTTACTATTCGAAGGTCAGGGCGAATCTGCCCAATAAATCCTGACACAGCACTTATATACCGGTGTGGTCACCGTCGGTATTACAGTATACAGCAGCCAAGATAAAGTAGTGCCACACCTAAAATAGTTCTCTTAAAGGTAGAACAGTTACATACACTACAACATGTGCAGATCCTTCAGTAAAGTTACAAATATATGCACAGATCCAGCAGTAAATTTACCAAATACATGCACAGATCCTGCAGTAAACTTACCAAATACATTTACAGATCCTTCAGTAAAGTTACCAAATACATGCACAGATCCTGCAGTAAAGTTACCAAATACATTTACAGATCCTTCAGTAAATTTACCAAATACATGCACAGATCCCGCAGTAAATTTACCAAATACATGCACAGATCCTTCAGTAAATTTACCAAATACATGCACAGATCCTTCAGTAAAGTTACCAAATACATGCACAGATCCAGCAGTAAATTTACCAAATACATGCACAGATCCTTCAGTAAATTTACCAAATACATGCACAGATCCTTCAGTAAATTTACCAAATACATGCACGGATCCTTCAGTAAAGTTACCAAATACATGCACAGATCCTTCAGTAAATTTACCAAATACATGCACAGATCCTGCAGTAAACTTACCAAATACATTTACAGATCCCGCAGTAAAGTTACCAAATACATGCACAGATCCTGCAGTAAAGTTACTGTAATGATATCAGCAAATAGTGATGATATTTGTCTGTGTTTGATTACTTATGCCTTACAGCATATTTGTCTGTGTTTTTGATTACTTGTGCCTGACCAGCAGAGGTCATGTGAGAGACAAGCAGTCCAGAGGAGTTTTACTTTCAGTTTCATTCTAGATGCATCACAGCATAGTGTGTTCTGTAAAAAGCTGTAGAAAGTCTTGAACAAGACTTTAGATTAAACAACATTCTCTTTCAGAAATGAGTCTTTATTGAACCCAAAAAGAAAACAAAACATGATGTCAGAAGTGGCTGAAAGAGAAAAAATCTGAAGTTAGCAACTTGATGGGACAGTGAAAGCAGTTGTGGCAAGTAAGCGAAATCAGCTCTCCACATATTAGCAAGCCAAAAGAGAACATCGTTGCTTACCATTAGAGAATAGCTAACGAAGTGAAAAATGGAAGGTTTACACCCACCGGCGACGCTTCAATTAACAGGTAATGTGGCTGAAAATTGGAGAAGGTTCAAACAGCGTTTAGAGTTCTATTTAGCGGCAATCGGAGCTGACAAGAAAAGTAATAAACAGAAATCGTCACTGTTCTTGCATGTCGTGGGTGATGAAGCGCTGGAGGTGTATAATAACTTCACATTCGCTGTTGATGGAGACAAAATGAAGCTAGATAAAATAATGGAACAGTTTGAGGCCTACTGCATACCTAAACGCAACGTGACCTTTGAGAGGCACAAATTTTTCACATGTGTACAGAAAATCGGCGGGACTATTGATCAGTATGTGACTGAACTGAGAAACCGGAGCAAATCGTGTGAATTTGGGGGACTCACAGACTCGCTGATAAAAGACAGACTGGTGTGTGGTATTCGAGATAATGGTCTAAGGGAAAGACTGCTAAGAGAGCAAGATCTAGACCTGGGAAAAGCCATAGCACTGTGTAGGGTTACAGAGACTGTGAAGTTGCAGGCAAAGGAGCTGTTCAGTGACAGTAGCTGCAACGTGGATGCAGTGAGAAAGAACGGATACAAACCGTTTAACAAAGAGAGCGCCAATGTGAAAAAAGAGACGTGGCCAGCAAACGAAAATGAAAGAGACAATCGGAAGTCATGTGGTCGATGCGGTACACAGCATCCACCAAGAAAGTGTCCAGCATATGGTAAAACATGCAATAGATGCAACAAAAACAACCATTATGCCCGTTGCTGTAAGAACCAAGCGCAACAAAGCAAGGTCCATACAGTAGATGAAAGCGAGATAGAGGAATTCAATGTAGATGTTGTGTCTGAAAACAAAAAAGAAAGAGACTGGATGTTGACACTAAAAGTGAATGACATACACATTCCATTTAAATTGGATACTGGAGCACAAGTTAATGTGATATCAGAGACAGATTTTAAGAGAATTAGACCCAGACCAAAGTTACATGGAATACAAGTGAAAGTGACCGGATACTCAGGTACTGATATACCAGTGAAAGGAAAATGCATTGTCAAAGTAACACACAAGGACAGAGAGCACACGCTAGCATTAATCGTGCTGCCAAAGGATGTGCAAGCCATACTAGGGTTAAAAGCCTGTGAGAGACTGAACCTGGTAAAGAGAGTCCTCGTTGTGGAAAGCGAAGGAGAGACAGTCTATGATGAACTCATGAAAGAGTACAAAGACCTATTTAAGGGTCTAGGCTGCATTCCAGGAGAACACACGATCAGAGTAGATAAAAGTATGACACCGGTCATACATCCATGCAGAAAAGTTCCGTTTGCTCTTCAAAAGCAACTGAAGGCAGAGTTGGACAGGATGGAAAGCCTGAACGTGATTCAGAAGATAGATGAGCCAACTGAGTGGGTGAGTTCCCTCGTCGTAGTGGACAAAAAGAATGGAAAGCTCAGAATTTGCCTGGATCCAAGAGATCTAAACAGAGCAATAAAGAGAGAGCACTTCAAGCTTCCTACACGTGAGGAAATCATGGCACAGTTTGCAAATGCAAAATATTTCAGCAAGTTAGATGCGTCCTCAGGATTTTGGCAGATGAAGCTGGACGAAGCAAGTTCAAGACTGTGCACGTTCAACACTCCATTTGGCAGATACAGATTCCTAAGGTTACCATTTGGCATTGCCTCAGCTCCTGAAGTGTATCACAAGACTATCCATATGATCTATGAGCACCTGGAGGGAGTTGATACATCAATGGATGACATCATAGTATGGGGAACCACGAGAACTGAGCATGACGAGAGACTGAAAAAAGTGCTGGAAGCAACAAGGAAAACAAACCTGAAGCTGAATAGAGAGAAATGCCAGCTCGGGGTGACAGAACTGACATTCGTGGGAGATATCCTTAGCAGTGAGGGCATCAGACCAGATCCCAGAAAGGTGTCCGCCATTGAGAATATGCCAAGGCCACAATGCAAAAAGGACGTGCAGAGGTTTAATGGAATGATCAACTACATGGGTAAATTCATATCCAACCTCTCAGAAAAAATAGCGCCACTGAGAAGACTAACTGAAAAGAACATAGAATGGGAATGGAATCATGAGCATGAGAAGTCATGGAGCGATCTAAAGAAACTGCTCACAGAGGAACCAGTTCTGAGGTTTTATGACCCAGCGAGACCCATCAAGATATCATCAGATGCATCACAGAGTGGGCTCGGTGCCATTCTTCTGCAACAATATGACTACTGGCAACCTATTGCATATGCATCACGCTCAATGACAGACGCGGAGACGCGATATGCTCAAATAGAAAAGGAGCTGCTCAGCATCACATACGCCTGTGAAAGATTTCACCAGTTTGTGGCAGGACAAGCAATCAGTGTAGAGACTGACCATAAGCCCTTGATTGCATTGTTCCAAAAGCCACTGAATAGCTGTCCGCTTAGAATACAAAGAATGATGATCAGGCTGCAACGCTATACACTGAATGTTGCGCACACACCGGGTAAGCTGATGTATACAGCAGACACGTTGTCCAGAGCTGTTGACCCAAGTGAGCCCGCAAACACCACAATGGATGAAAAAGTGAACGCCTACGTGGACATGATCACAAGTGCACTGCCCATAGCAGATGCAAAAATGGAGCTCATAAAGACTGAGACAAACAAAGATGAAACAATGAGACGACTGAGAAAAAGCATCTTGGATGGATGGCCCAACATGAAGCAAGACTGCTCACCTGATATAGCAGAGTACTGGAACTGCAGGGCGGAACTATCAGTGGTCGAAGACATCATCTACAAAGGAAGTAAAATAGTTATCCCAAAGAGTCTGAGAAGAGAGATGCTAAAAAAGATCCATGGAGGACATCTGGGAATCGAAAAGTGTAAGAAAAGAGCACGAGAGGTGATGTACTGGCCACGAATCAACCAAGATGTGACAAATGAGGTGTCAAACTGCACAATATGCCTGAAATATCGAGCAAGCAATCCGGTAGAACCACTAAAGCCACACCCAGCACCAGACAGACCTTACCAGAAGGTAGGCGCTGACCTATTCGTATGTCAAGGGAAGGACTATCTTGTCGTCACAGACTATTACTCCCTGTATCCAGAGGTTTGTAGACTGTACACCACCACTGCAGAAGCTGTGATAAGAAGTATGAAAGCCATATTCTCCAGACATGGCGTGGCAAGCGAGGTCTTCACAGACAACGGACCCCAGTTTAACAATGCAAATTTCCGACACTTTGCCAAAGAGTGGGACTTTGTCCACACAACGTCAAGTCCTCACTATCCACAGTCCAATGGACTAGTGGAAAAATCGGTCCAGACAGTGAAAAGACTGATGTACAAGGCAAAAGACAGTGGAACTGACTTCTACCAAAGCATGCTTGTATACCGCACAACGCCGCTCGAGTGTGGTATGTCACCAGCCCAACTCCTGATGGGACGTCGGCTAAGGTCAAACCTACCCATCCCGGAGAACCTCCTGAAAACAAAAGAGGGGGAGAAAGTGAGGAAGTTCAAAGAGCAACAGAAAGAAAAGCAAAAGTACTACTATGACAGAGGAACACAAAACCTACCTCAACTCCACACTGGTGACCAAGTAAGGTTGAAAGACAAAACAAACACATGGACTCAGAAGGGAACTGTCCTGAGTGAAGTTCAACCAAGATCATACACCATTCAGACAGATGAGGGTGCTGTTCTGAGAAGAAATCGTCGAGATCTTCTCATGGGACCAGCCACAGCAGGTCAAGAGGCTGATACTGGTGAACAACCTGATCACACAGCTGAGAACCAATCATCTGAGGCAACAACTCAGATTCAAGGACAATCAATCAGAAAATCCTCAAGACACGTGAAGCCTCCTGAGAGACTCATTGAGCAAATTTAAGGACTATTGTTAAAGAAGGAAGTAATGTTATCTTATTCTTTCTTCAAGTTCTAGTGTATTGACATATTTCATGTGAACACACAAAGCAAGGGTAAAAAACCTTGATCATGATAATGATAATGTAAGTTCATTAAATGTTGTTAGTTAAAAGTAAAATACTTTTGTTTTAAGAAAGGGAGATGTAATGATATCAGCAAATAGTGATGATATTTGTCTGTGTTTGATTACTTATGCCTTACAGCATATTTGTCTGTGTTTTTGATTACTTGTGCCTGACCAGCAGAGGTCATGTGAGAGACAAGCAGTCCAGAGGAGTTTTACTTTCAGTTTCATTCTAGATGCATCACAGCATAGTGTGTTCTGTAAAAAGCTGTAGAAAGTCTTGAACAAGACTTTAGATTAAACAACATTCTCTTTCAGAAATGAGCCTTTATTGAACCCAAAAAGAAAACAAAAGTTACCAAATACATGCACAGATCCTGCAGTAAAGTTACCAAATACATGCACAGATCCTGCAGTAAAGTTACCAAATACATGCACAGATCCTTCAGTAAAGTTACAAATATATGCACAGATCCAGCAGTAAATTGACCAAATACATGCACAGATCCTTCAGTAAATTTACCAAATACATGCATGGGTCCTTCAGTAGTTACCAAATGCATGCACAGATCCTGCATTAAAGTTACCAAATACATGCACAGATCCTGCAGTAAAGTTACCAAATACATGCACAGATCCTTCAGTAAAGTTACCAAATACATGCACAGATCCTTCAGAAAAGTTAGCAAATACATGCACAGATCCTGCAGTAAAGTTACCAAATACATGCACAGATCCTTCAGTAAAGTTACCAAATACATGCACAGATCCTGCAGTAAATACACCAAATACATGCACAGATCCTTCAGTAAATACATGCACAGATCCTTCAGTAAAGTAACCAAATACATGCACAGATCCTTCAGTAAAGTTACCAAATACATGCACAGATCCTGTAGTAACGTTACCAAATACATGCACAGATCCTCCTAAATTTACCAAATACATGCACAGATCCTTCAGTAAAGTAACCAAATACATGCACTTTTCCTTCAGTAAAGATACCAAATACATGCACAGATCCTTCAGAAAAGTTACCAAATACAGGCACATATCCTTCAGAAAAGTTACCAAATACATGCACAGATCCTTCAGTAAAATAACCAAATACATGCACGGATACTTCAGTAAAGTAACCAAATACATGCAAGGATTCTTCAGAAAAGTTACCAAATACATGCACAGATCCTGCAGTAAAGACACCAAATACATGCACAGATACTTCAGTAAAGTAACCAAATACATGCACGGATACTTCAGTAAAGTAACCAAATACATGCAAGGATTCTTCAGAAAAGTTACCAAATACATGCACAGATCCTTCAGTAAAGACACCAAATACATGCACGGATACTTCAGTAAAGTAACCAAATACATGCAAGGATTCTTCAGAAAAGTTACCAAATACATGCACAGATCCTTCAGTAAAGTTACCAAATACATGCACGGATACTTCAGTAAAGTAACCAAATACATGCAAGGATTCTTCAGAAAAGTTACCAAATACATGCACAGATCCTTCAGTAAAGTTACCAAATACATGCACTTTTCCTTCAGTAAAGATACCAAATACATGCACAGATCCTTCAGTAAAGTTACCAAATACATGCACAGATCCTTCAGTAAAGATACCAAATACATGCACAGATCCTTCAGAAAAGTTACCAAATACAGGCACATATCCTTCAGAAAAGTTACCAAATACATGCACAGATCCTTCAGTAAAATAACCAAATACATGCACGGATACTTCAGTAAAGTAACCAAATACATGCAAGGATTCTTCAGAAAAGTTACCAAATACATGCACAGATCCTGCAGTAAAGACACCAAATACATGCACAGATACTTCAGTAAAGTAACCAAATACATGCACGGATACTTCAGTAAAGTAACCAAATACATGCAAGGATTCTTCAGAAAAGTTACCAAATACATGCACAGATCCTGCAGTAAATACACCAAATACATGCACAGATCCTTCAGTAAATACATGCACAGATCCTTCAGTAAAGTAACCAAATACATGCACAGATCCTTCAGTAAAGTAACCAAATACATGCACAGATCCTTCAGTAAAGTTACCAAATACATGCACAGATCCTGTAGTAACGTTACCAAATACATGCACAGATCCTCCTAAATTTACCAAATACATGCACAGATCCTTCAGTAAAGTAACCAAATACATGCACTTTTCCTTCAGTAAAGATACCAAATACATGCACAGATCCTTCAGAAAAGTTACCAAATACAGGCACATATCCTTCAGAAAAGTTACCAAATACATGCACAGATCCTTCAGTAAAATAACCAAATACATGCACGGATACTTCAGTAAAGTAACCAAATACATGCAAGGATTCTTCAGAAAAGTTACCAAATACATGCACAGATCCTGCAGTAAAGACACCAAATACATGCACAGATACTTCAGTAAAGTAACCAAATACATGCACGGATACTTCAGTAAAGTAACCAAATACATGCAAGGATTCTTCAGAAAAGTTACCAAATACATGCACAGATCCTTCAGTAAAGACACCAAATACATGCACAGATCCTTCAGTAAAGTTACCAAATACATGCACGGATACTTCAGTAAAGTAACCAAATACATGCAAGGATTCTTCAGAAAAGTTACCAAATACATGCACAGATCCTTCAGTAAAGTTATCAAATACATGCACGGATACTTCAGTAAAGTAACCAAATACATGCAAGGATTCTTCAGAAAAGTTACCAAATACATGCACAGATCCTTCAGTAAAGTTACCAAATACATGCACTTTTCCTTCAGTAAAGATACCAAATACATGCACAGATCCTTCAGAAAAGTTACCAAATACATGCAAGGATTCTTCAGAAAAGTTACCAAATACATGCACAGATCCTTCAGTAAAGACACCAAATACATGCACAGATCCTTCAGTAAAGACACCAAATACATGCACAGATCCTTCAGTAAAGTTACCAAATACATGCACAGATCCTTCAGTAAAGACACCAAACACATGCACAGATCCTTCAGTAAAGTTACCAAATACATGCACAGATCCTGCAGTAAAGTTACCAAATACATGCACAGATCCTGCAGTAAATTTACCAAATACATGCACAGATTCTTCACTAAAGACACCAAATACATGCACAGATCCTTCAGTAAAGTTACCAAATACATGCACAGATCCTTCAGTAAAGTTACCAAATACATGCACAGATCCTGTAGTAACGTTACCAAATACATGCACAGATCCTGCAGTAAAGTTACCAAATACATGCACAGATCCTTCAGTAAAGACACCAAATACATGCACAGATCCTTCAGTAAAGTTACCAAATACATGCACAGATCCTTCAGTAAAGTTACCAAATACATGCACAGATCCTGCAGTAAAGTTACCAAATACATGCACAGATTCTTCAGTAAAGACACCAAATACATGCACAGATCCTTCAGTAAAGTTACCAAATACATGCACAGATCCTGTAGTAACGTTACCAAATACATGCACAAATCCTTCTAAATTTACCAAATACATGCACAGATCCTTCAGTAAAGACACCAAATACATGCACAGATCCTTCAGTAAAGACACCAAACACATGCACAGATCCTTCAGCAAAGTTACCAAATACATGCACAGATCCTTCAGTAAAGACACCAAATACATGCACAGATCCTTCAGTAAAGACACCAAATACATGCACAGATCCTTCAGTAAAGTTACCAAATACATGCACAGATCCTTCAGTAAAGACACCAAATACATGCACAGATCCTTCAGTAAAGACACCAAATACATGCACAGATCCTTCAGTAAAGTTACCAAATACATGCACAGATCCTTCAGTAAAGACACCAAATACATGCGCAGATCCTTCAGTAAAGACACCAAATACATGCACAGATCCTTCAGTAAAGTTACCAAATACATGCACAGATCCTTCAGTAAAGACACCAAATACATGCACAGATCCTTCAGTAAAGACACCAAACACATGCACAGATCCTTCAGTAAAGTTACCAAATACATGCACAGATCCTGCAGTAAAGTTACCAAATACATGCACAGATCCTGCAGTAAATTTACCAAATACATGCACAGATTCTTCACTAAAGACACCAAATACATGCACAGATCCTTCAGTAAAGTTACCAAATACATGCACAGATCCTTCAGTAAAGTTACCAAATACATGCACAGATCCTGTAGTAACGTTACCAAATACATGCACAGATCCTTCTAAATTTACCAAATACATGCACAGATCCTGCAGTAAAGTTACCAAATACATGCACAGTTCCTGTAGTAAAGTTACCAAAAACCTGCACAGATTCTTCAGTAAAGTTACTAAATACATGCACAGATCCTTCAGTAAAGTTACCAAATACATGCAAATATTCTTCAGAAAAGTTAACAAATACATGCACAGATCCTGCAGTAAAGTAACCAAATACATGCACAGATCCTTCAGTAAAGTTACCAAAAACCTGCACAGATTCTTCAGTAAAGTTACCAAATACATGCACAGATCTTTCAGTAAAGTAACCAAATACATGCACTTTTCCTTCAGTAAAGATACCAAATACATGCACAGGTCCTGTAGTAAATTTACCAAATACATGCACAGATCCTTCAGAAAAGTTACCAAATACATGCACAGATCCTTCAGTAACGTTACCAAATACATGCACACATCCTTCAGTAACGTTACAAAATACATGCACAGATCCTGCAGTAAAGTTACCAAATACATGCACAGATCCTTCTAAATTTACCAAATACATGCACAGATCCTGCAGTAAAGTTACCAAATACATGCACAGATCCTTCAGTAAAGTAACCAAATACATGCACTTTTCCTTCAGTAAAGATACCAAATACATGCACAGGTCCTGTAGTAAATTTACCAAATACATGCACAGATCCTTCAGAAAAGTTACCAAATACATGCACAGATCCTTCAGTAACGTTACAAAATACATGCACAGATCCTTCAGTAAAGTTACCAAATACATGCACAGATCCTGCAGTAAAGTCACCAAATACATGCACAGATCCTTCAGTAAAGTTACCAAATACATGCACAAATTCTTCAGTAAAGACACGAAAAATAGACACAGACCCTCCAATAAATTTACCAAATACATCCACAGATTCTATAGTAAAGTTACCAAATACATGCACAGATTCTTCAGTAAAGACACCAAATACATGCACAGACCCTCCAGTAAATTTACCAAATACATGCACAGATCATTCAGAAAAGTTAGCAAATACATGCATAGATCCTTCAGTAAAGACACCAAATACATGCACAGATCCTTCAGTAAAGTTACCAAATACATGCACAGATCCTGCAATAAAGTTACCAAATACATGCACAGATCCTGTAGTAACGTTACCAAATACATGCACAGATCTTTCAGTAAAGTAACCAAATACATGCACTTTTCCTTCAGTAACGTTACAAAATACATGCACAGATCCTGCAGTAAAGTTACCAAATACATGAACAGATTCTTCAGTAAAGTTACTAAATACATGCACATATCCTTCAGAAAAGTTACCAAATACATGCACAGATCCTTCAGTAAAGTAACCAAATACATGCACAGATCCATCAGTAAAGTAACCAAATACATGCACAGATCCTGCAGTAAATACACCAAATACATGCACCGATCCTTCAGTAAAGTAACCAAATACATGCAAATATTCTTCAGAAAAGTTAACAAGTACATGCACAGATCCTTCAGTAAAGTAACCAAATACATGCACAGATCCTGCAGTAAAGTTACCAAATACATGCACAGATCCTGCAGTAAAGACACCAAATACATGCACAGATCCTGCAGTAAACTTACCAAATACATGCACAGATCCTGCAGTAAAGTTACAAATACATGCACTTTTCCTTCAGTAACGTTACAAAATACATGCACAGATCCGTCAGTAAAGTTACCAAATACGTGCACAGATCCTTCAGTAAAGTAACCAAATACATGCAAATATTCTTCAGAAAAGTTACCAAATACATGCACAGATCCTTCAGTAAAGTTACAAATACATGCACAGATCCGTCAGTAAAGTTACCAAATACATGCACAGATCCTTCAGTAAATTTACCAAATACATGCACGGATCCTTCAGTAAATTTACCAAATACATGCACAGATCCTTCAGTAAATTTACCAAATACATGCACAGATCCTTCAGTAAAGTTACCAAATACATGCACAGATCCTGCAGTAAACTTACCAAATACATGCACAGATCCTTCAGTAAAGTTACCAAATACATGCACAGATCCTTCAGTAAAGTTACCAAACACATGCACAGATCCTTCAGTAAATTTACCAAATACGTGCACAGATCCTTCAGTAAAGTAACCAAATACATGCAAATATTCTTCAGAAAAGTTACCAAATACATGCACAGATCCTTCAGTAAAGTTACAAATACATGCACAGATCCGTCAGTAAAGTTACCAAATACATGCACAGATCCTTCAGTAAATTTACCAAATACATGCACGGATCCTTCAGTAAATTTACCAAATACATGCACAGATCCTTCAGTAAATTTACCAAATACATGCACAGATCCTTCAGTAAAGTTACCAAATACATGCACAGATCCTGCAGTAAACTTACCAAATACATGCACAGATCCTTCAGTAAAGTTACCAAATACATGCACAGATCCTTCAGTAAAGTTACCAAACACATGCACAGATCCTTCAGTAAATTTACCAAATACATGCACAGATCCTTCAGTAAAGTTACCAAATACATGCACAGATCCTTCAGTAAAGTTACCAAATACATGCACAGATCCTGCAGTAAAGACACCAAATAAATGCACAGATTCTTCAGTAAAGACACGAAATATAGACACAGGCCCTCCAGTAAATTTACCAAATACATGCACAGATTCTTCACTAAAGACACCAAATATATCCCCAGGTCCTCCAGTAAATTTACCAAATACATGCACAGATCCTTCAGAAAAGTTACCAAATACATGCACAGATCCTGTAGTAAAGTTACCAAATACATGCACAGATCCGGCAGTAAAGATACCAAATACATGCACAGATCCTGCAGTAAAGTTACCAAATACATGCACAGATCCGGCAGTAAAGATACCAAATACATGCACAGATCCTGTAGTAACGTTACCAAATACATGCACAGATCCTTCAGTAAAGTAACCAAATACATGCACAGATCCTTCAGTAAAGTTACCAAATACATGCACAGATCCTGCAGTAAAGTTACCAAATACATGCACAGATCCTTCAGTAAATTTACCAAATACATGCACAGATCCTTCAGTAAAGTTACCAAATACATGCACAGATCCTTCAGTAAAGTAACCAAGTACATGCAAATATTCTTCAGAAAAGTTACCAAATACATGTACAGATCCTGCAGTAAAGTTACAAATACATGCACAGATCCTTCAGTAAAGTTACAAATACATGCACAGATCCGTCAGTAAATTTACCAAATACATGCACAGATCCTTCAGTAAATTTACCAAATACATGCACAGATCCTTCAGTAAATTTACCAAATACATGCACAGATCCTTCAGTAAATACACCGAATACATGCACAGATCCTTCAGTAAAGTTACCAAATACATGCACAGATCCTGCAGTAAACTTACCAAATACATGCACAGATCCTTCAGTAAAGTTACCAAACACATGCACAGATCCTTCAGTAAATTTACCAAATACATGCACAGATCCTTCAGTAAAGACACCAAATAAATGCACAGATTCTTCAGTAAAGACACGAAATATAGACACAGACCCTCCAGTAAATTTACCAAATACATGCACAGATTCTTCACTAAAGACACCAAATATATCCCCAGGTCCTCCAGTAAATTTACTAAATACATGCACAGATCCTTCAGAAAAGTTACCAAATACATGCACAGATCCTGCAGTAAAGACACCAAATACATGCACAGATCCTTCAGTAAAGTTACCAAATACATGCACAGATCCTGTAGTAACGTTACCAAATACATGCACAGATCCTTCAGTAAAGTAACCAAATACATGCACAGATCCTTCAGTAAAGACACCAAATACATGTACAGATCCTTCAGTAAAGTAACCAAATACATGCACAGATCCTTCAGTAAAGACACCAAATACATGCACAGATCCTTCAGTAAAGTTACCAAATACATGCACAGATCCTTCAGTAAAGTAACCAAATACATGCACAGATCCTGCAGTAAAGTTACCAAATAAATGCACAGATCCTGCAGTAAAGTTACCAAATACATGCACGGATCCTTCAGTAAAGTTACCAAATAAATGCACAGATCCTGCAGTAAAGTTACCAAATACATGCACAGATCCTTCAGTAAAGTTACCAAATAAATGCACAGATCCTGCAGTAAAGTTACCAAATACATGCACGGATACTTCAGTAAAGTAACCAAATACATGCACAGATCCTGCAGTAAAGTTACCAAATACATGCACAGATCCTTCAGTAAAGTAACCAAATACATGCACAGATCCTTCAGTAAAGACACTAAATACATGCACAGATCCTTCAGTAAAGACACCAAATACATGCACAGATTCTTCAGTAAAGACACCAAATATATCCCCAGGTCCTCCAGTAAATTTACCAAATACATGCACAGATTCTTCACTAAAGACACCAAATATATCCCCAGGTCCTCCAGTAAATTTACCAAATACATGCACAGATCCTGTAGTAAAGTTACCAAATACATGCACAGATCCTTCAGTAAAGTTACCAAATACATGCACAGATCCTTCAGACAAGTTACCAAATACATGCACAGATCCTGCAGTAAAGTTACCAAATACATGCACAGATCTTTCAGTAAAGTAACCAAATACATGCACTTTTCCTTCAGTAAAGTTACCAAATACATGCACAGATCCTTCAGAAAAGTTACCAAATACATGCACAGATCCTGCAGTAAAGTTACCAAATACATGCACAGATCCTTCTAAATTTACCAAATACATGCACAGATCTTTCAGTAAAGTAACCAAATACATGCACTTTTCCTTCAGTAACGTTACCAAATACATGCACACATCCTTCAGTAACGTTACAAAATACATGCACAGATCCTGCAGTAAAGTTACCAAATACATGCACAGATCCTTCAGTAAAGTAACCAAATACATGCACTTTTCCTTCAGTAAAGATACCAAATACATGCACATATTCTTCAGAAAAGTTACCAAATACATGCACAGATCCTGCAGTAAAGTTACAAATACATGCACAGATCCTTCAGTAAATTTACCAAATACATGCACAGATCCTTCAGTAAAGTTACAAATACATGCACAGATCCTTCAGTAAAGTTACAAATACATGCACAGATCCTTCAGTAAAGTTACAAATACATGCACAGATCCTTCAGTAAATTTACCAAATACATGCACAGATCCTTCAGTAAAGTTACCAAATACATGCACAGATCCTGCAGTAAAGACACCAAATAAATGCACAGATTCTTCAGTAAAGACACGAAATATAGACACAGACCCTCCAGTAAATTTACCAAATACATGCACAGATCCTGTAGTAAAGTTACCAAATACATGCACAGATCCTTCAGTAAAGACACCAAATACATGCACAGATCCTTCAGTAAAGTTACCAAATACATGCACAGATCCTTCAGTAAAGTAACCAAATACATGCACAGATCCTTCAGTAAAGTAACCAAATACATGCACAGATCCTTCAGTAAAGTTACCAAATACATGCACAGATCCTTCAGTAAAGTAACCAAATACATGCACAGATCCTTCAGTAAAGACACCAAATACATGCACAGATCCTTCAGTAAAGTAACCAAATACATGCACAGATCCTTCAGTAATGTTACCAAAAACCTGCACAGATCCTTCAGTAAAGTAACCAAATACATGCACAGATCCTGCAGTAAATACACCAAATACATGCACAGATCCTGCAGTAAAGTTACCAAATACATGCACAGATCCTGCAGTAAAGTTACCAAATACATGCACTTTTCCTTCAGTAAAGACACCAAATAAATGCACAGATTCTTCAGTAAAGACACGAAATATAGACACAGACCCTCCAGTAAATTTACCAAATACATGCACAGATTCTTCACTAAAGACACCAAATATATCCACAGGTCCTCCAGTAAATTTACCAAATACATGCACAGATCCTTCAGTAAAGTTACCAAATACATGCACAGATCGTTCAGAAAAGTTAGCAAATACATGCACAGATCCTTCAGTAAAGACACCAAATACATGCACAGATCCTGTAGTAAAGTTACCAAATACATGCACAGATCCTTCAGAAAAGTTAGCAAATACATGCACAGATCCTTCAGTAAAGACACCAAATACATGCACAGATCCTTCTAAATTTACCAAATACATGCACAGATCCTTCAGTAAAGTAACTGTGGTGTATGTAACTGTTCCACCTTTAAGAGAACTATTTTAAGAGATGCACTACTTTATCTTGGCTGCTGTATACTGTAATACCGGTGGTGACCACACCGGTATATAAGTGCTGTGTAATGATTTATTGGGCAGTTCAGCCTGACCTCCGACTAGTAAAGGCCTGTTGAATTTACTCTTGTGGTCTGTGTGCAGTGATTCTTCTTAACAATAACTAGAACACACAGACTTAACAGTGGCGACGATGACGATCTTACCCTGCGGCAGAGATATATCCAAGGCAGTTTAACGGGCGTCGAGAAGAGGCATCCGCCCTCATCATCCTGCTGCGAAAAGACTCGGGTCTGAAGAGCAAGGAAGAATCCTGACACGAAGCCTTCCATCAGCAACAGGCAGTGATCATCCCTTCTATCACGGTGGTGGGTAAGCCGATCAGCGACGAGCAGCAAGTCGGCCACGTTGGCTGTGAAGTAGGGGAGGGAAAAACGGAGGATATAAGGGCGGAGAACTCGACCACGGCCGGGGAAAAGAGCCGGACAGAAGTCGGGGCCAGAGGCGCTGAGACTGGGGCAGCGTAAGGCACGGGAGCTGCGGTGAATGCAAATGCAGCCGGTGTAAAAGACCGGGCTGCAAGCGGGCTGGGAGATGCAACAGCGTCGAGAGAGAGCTCGACCGCGACCGGGGATAAAGGCCGGGCAGCTACCGAGGCCGCGAGGTGCGGGATTAAAAAAAAAAAAACGCGGAGAACTCAGCCGCAGCCGGGGGAAAGGACCGGACTGCAAGAGGGGCTGGGAGGCACGATTTGAGAACCGCTGGGGAGGGCGAACGCAGCAATACGGCAATCGCCATTACAGCCAGCGGGGGAGAAAGGCAAACGCAGGAAGCCGCCATTTTCGTAGGCGGGGGAAGAAGACAAGTGCGGGAAATCGCCATTTTGAAAAAAAAAAAAAAAAAATCTTTTTGTTTCTCAAGAAGATTGCGAGGATGCCTAAGCGTGGTAACATCAACGATTTCGATCCCGATGTTGAAGATTGGGCCACGTATGTAGAACGCATAGAGATTTATTGTAAGGCAAATAAAATATCAGATGAAGATAAAGCACTAACCTTACTAAACTCAATGGGTGCAAAGACATACGGGCTATTGAAGCATCTTCTATCACCAGCTAAACCGGCGGATCAGGCTTTCGCTAATATTGTTGCTGTCCTGAGAAATCATTTGAACCCCACACCGCTGATGTTAGCGGAACGATTTAAATTTTATGCGAGAACGCAACTGAAAGAGGAAAGCAACGCGGAGTATTTAATTGAACTGCGTAAGCTAGCGAAATACTGTCAGTTTGGGGAAAGACTGACAGAGGCACTGAGAGACAAATTCGTGTGTGGATTGTCGAAAGAAGGAACACAAAAGCGGCTGCTTGAAGAGAATGATCTTACACTTGATAAGGCTGTCACTATTGCAGCATTGCACGAAGCCGCAGCGAGAGGCACTGCGGAAATGCAGCTGAAGGCAGCGGTACTCAGCATAGATCAAATGGCTTTGGGTACAGCGAAATGTTATCGTTGTGGAAAGACAACACACGATCAGAACCAATGCTGGTTTAAAAATCAGGAATGTAGAAAATGTGGCAAGCTTGGTCACATAGCTAAAGTATGCCGGTCAGGAAAGAAGACCAGCAACAAAAAGTCACCGCAGGAAAAGTGCAGAAAGGTACATAAGGTGGCTGAGAAGAGTTCGGATGAACAGAATTCGGATTCAGACTCCAACAGCAAGGAACTGGGTAGTCTGAGAATTCACAATGTGAGTAAGGAAGCTGACCTACAAACTATCTGGGTCACACTTCAGATAGCAGGAGTCCAAGTGAAGATGGAATTGGACACCGGATCGGCGTTGACGGTCATGAATAAGCAAGATTACAAAAGGTTATTCACACATATTCCCCTACGGGATATGGAGATAGTATTGCAGACATACACGGGGCAAAGAGTATACCCCATCGGAAAGATAAAAGTCAAGGTGGTACACAAGGGCAAAGAACACCAAGGAATGGACTTATATGTACTACCTGAGGGAGGTCCACCACTTCTGGGACGGGAGTGGATCAGGAAAATAAATATGGACTGGCACTCCCTAAAAGCGATAACGGTAGATTCCGGAAAAAAAGATGTCAAACCTGAACGATTGTCCAGAATATTGGATGAGGTTAAAGAGGTGTTCCAACAGGGACTGGGAACACTGAGAGGAATTACGGCAAAAATCAAGATTGCAGAACATGCAAACCCAAAATTTTTCAAAGCCAGACCGGTACCTTATGCGATACGACCTGCTGTGGAAGCTGAGCTGGAAGGGCTAGAACGTTCAGGAGTACTGTCTAAGGTGGACTGGAGTGAGTGGGCCACGCCCATTGTTCCCGTCATGAAGCGTTCATCGAGTAACAAGCCAGGGGAACCGGGGAAGGTCCGCATCTGTGGAGACTTCAAGATCACGGTTAATCCGGTGCTTCACACGGTGCAATATCCGCTTCCGCGGATTGAGGATATCTTTGCTTCATTGTCTGGCGGGAAACACTTCACCAAGATAGACCTGGCGCAAGCGTACTTACAGATGGAAGTTGAGGAAGAGTCGCACCAGTATCTCACAATCAACACGCACAGAGGCTTGTATCGATATAATAGACTGGTTTTTGGAGTGGCTTCGGCTCCAGCAATTTGGCAGAGGGCCATGGAGCAGGTATTACAGGGAATTCCAAGCACTCAATGTTACTTGGACGATATCCTGATTACAGGAGATGACGATGAGGAACACCTTGCAAATTTGAAACTGGTGCTCACCAGATTGAAGGAATATGGACTTCGAGTTAATCGCCAGAAATGTGAGTTCTTTCAGAAACGGATCTCGTACTGTGGTCATGTCATTGACCAGGAGGGGCTGCACAAGTCACCTGACAAGATCGAAGCTGTTGTGAAGGCTCCCGCTCCGGGAAATGTATCCCAGTTGAGGTCGTTCCTAGGGTTGATTAACTATTACCATAAGTTTCTGCCAAATCTATCCACGGTGCTGCACCCGCTGAACGCTCTTTTGCAGAAAGAAGTACCATGGAAGTGGAGCGAGGACTGTAAGAAGGCCTTTCGCAAAAGCAAGGCATTGATCACCTCAGAGGAAGTGTTGGCTCACTTCAACCCAACGCTACCTATTCGTTTAGCTTGTGATGCTTCTCCTTATGGTATTGGAGCAGTACTCTCACACAAGTTGCCAAATGGCTTGGAAAGGCCAGTCGCATTTGCATCCAGATCATTGACCGCCGCTGAGCGCAACTATGCTCAGATAGGGAGGCTCTCAGCCTTGTGTGGGGAGTAAAGAAGTTTAATCATTACCTGCAGGGCCAGAAGTTTACACTGCTGACAGACCACCAGCCGTTGGTATCCATTTTTAACCCTAAGAAGGGTGTTTCGGTGATGACAGCACAGAGGCTCCAGAGATGGTCCCTTTTCCTAGGGGCACATCAATATCAGATAGAATTCAAAGGTACAAAGCAGCATGGTAATGCTGATGGGCTGTCGCGCCTGCCACTACCTACTGAGGAGGAGGCACCGACGGTTGACCCGGTGGAGTTATTTCACTCGACCATCATCGAATGTTTACCTGTCACCAATGCAAATATTGAAAGGGAGACTAGGAATGACCCGACACTGTCCCGGGTCTACGGATTGACAGTAAAGGGATGGCCAGCCCATGGTGATCCACTGTTACCGGCATTCTCAGCAAGACGAGAACAGCTGTCCATCTGTCAGGGAACATTGATGTATGGAACAAGGGTGATTATCCCTCCTAAGTTAAGAGAGAGAGTTCTAAAAGAACTACATGAAGGTCATCTGGGGGGGGTCAAGATGAAAAGCCTTGCTATGGCTTATGTGTGGTGGCCGGGTATCGACCAACAGATAGAGGATCTGATGAAAAGCTGCTCAGGGTGCCAAAAAGTCCAAAATGCACCTCCAATTGCACCGCTGCATCCATGGGAATGGCCTTCAACCCCATGGCAACGTGTACATATTGACTTTGCTGGTCCATTCATGGATTCCATGTTTTTAATTGCGGTGGACGCACATTCTAAATGGCCAGAAGTGATTAAAATGACTACCACTACCTCGGAGAAGACAATCGCGGTGCTAAGAACGATATTTGCAAGAAATGGATTGCCAGAGCAAATATGTTCAGACAACGGACCACAGTTCGTGTCAGAGGAATTCCAGAAATTCCTGAAGAAGAATGGGGTGAAACATTATACCTCTGCCCCATATCATCCAGCTACGAATGGGCTGGCCGAGAGGTTTGTACAGACGTTCAAAAAGGCAATAAAGGCCATGAGCGAAGATCAGATTCCACTGCAACACAAGGTGGACAATTTCCTACTGGCATATCGAAACGCCACCCATGCAACAACAAACCAAAGTCCTGCCATGATGTTCTATAACAGGAGGTTGCGGTCCAGGTTGGACTTGTTAAAACCAAATGTGTGGAGGGAAGTCGAAAACAAACAGTTCCAGCATATCAATAACAAGCCCACTCGGAGTTTTGAAATAGGACAACGGTGTTAGCCAGGGACTATAAAAACGAGAAATGGCAATCTGGAACAATTCGGGCCAGACAAGGACCCCTGATGTACACGGTAGATGTTGGTGAAAATGTAATGCGACGTCATGCTGACCAACTGGTGGGATCGAGAACAAGGGTCGAGCCCATGGTTACGACAGAGACAACCGTGGAGGAAGTTAGTGAACCTGAAGCATCGACCTCAGAAGTGAATATACCTGATGATGATGTCCTATCCATAGGGGATCAACTAGATGAGTCACCCCAGCAACAAGAACCAGAGACCCCTGAAAGGCGTTATCCGTCTCGGATCAGGAGGCCTCCTCAGAGACTGAATCTGTGAACTGTTTTTACATGAAGTTGTGTATATATGTTGTTATGTTATGTTTAATGGGGAATATATACTGTTAAGCTAAAAAGGGAGGATTGTGGTGTATGTAACCGTTCCACCTTTAAGAGAACTATTTTAAGAGATGCACTACTTTATCTTGGCTGCTGTATACTGTAATACCGGTGGTGACCACACCGGTATATAAGTGCTGTGTAATGATTTATTGGGCAGTTCAGCCTGACCTCCGACTAGTAAAGGCCTGTTGAATTTCCTCTTGTGGTCTGTGTGCAGTGATTCTTATTAACAATAACTAGAACACACAGATTTAACAGTAACCAAATACATGCACTTTTCCTTCAGTAAAGATACCAAATACATGCACAGATCCTGTGGTAAAGTTACCAAATACATGCACAGATCCTGTGGTAAAGTTACCAAATACATGCACAGATCCTTCAGAGTAGTTACCAAATACAGGCCTGTGTGCAGTGATTCTTATTAACAATAACTAGAACACACAGATTTAACAGTAACCAAATACATGCACTTTTCCTTCAGTAAAGATACCAAATACATGCACAGATCCTGTGGTAAAGTTACCAAATACATGCACAGATCCTGTGGTAAAGTTACCAAATACATGCACAGATCCTTCAGAGTAGTTACCAAATACAGGCACAGATCCTGCAGTAAATTTACCAAATACATGCACAGCTCCTTCAGTAACGTTACCAAATACATGCACAGATCCTTCAGAAAAGTTACCAAATACATGCACAGATCCTTCAGTAACGTTACCAAATACATGCACACATCCTTCGGTAACGTTACGAAATACATGCACAGATCCTTCAGTAAAGTAACCAAATACATGCAAGGATTCTTCAGAAAAGTTACCAAATACATGCACAGATCCTGCAGTAAATACACCAAATACATGCACAGATCCTGCAGTAAAGTTACCAAATACATGCACAGATCCTTCAGTAAAGTAACCAAATACATGCACAGATCCTTCAGTAAAGTAACCAAATACATGCACGGATCCTTCAGTAAAGTTACAAATACATGTACAGATCCTTCAGTAAAGTTACCAAATAAAAGCACAGATCCTTCAGTAAAGTTACAAATACATGCACAGGTCCTTCAGTAAAGTTACAAATACATTCACAGATGCTTCAGTAAAGTTACCAAATACATGCACAGATCCTTCAGAAAAGTTACCAAATACATGCACAGATCCTTCAGTAAAGTAACCAAATACATGCACAGATCCTTCAGTAAAGTTACAAACACATACACAGATCCTTCAGAAAAGTTACCAAATACATTCACAGATCCTTCAGTAAAGTTACCAAATACATGCACAGATTCTTCAGTAAAGACACCAAATATATGCACAGATCCAGCAGTAAAGTTACCAAATACATGCACAGATTCAGCAGTAATGTTACAAATACATGCACAGATTCTTCAGTAAAGACACCAAATATATGCACAGATCCTTCAGTAAAGTTACCAAATACATGCACAGATCCAGCAGTAAAGTTACCAAATACATGCACAGATTCTTCAGTAAAGACACCAAATATATCCACAGGTCCTTCAGTAAAGTTACCAAATACATGCACAGGTCCTTCACAAAAGTTAGCAAATACATGCACAGATCCTTCAGTAAAGTTACCAAATACATGCACAGATCCTTCAGTAAAGTTACCAAATACATTCACAGATGCTTCCGTAAAGTTACCAAATAAAAGCACAGATCCTTCAGTAAAGTTACCAAATAAATGCACAGATTATTCAGTAAAGTTACCAAATACATGCACAGATCCTTTAGTAAATTTACCAAATACATGCACAGATCCATCAGAAAAGTTACAAAATACATGCACAAATCCTTCAGTAAAGTTACCAAATACATGCACAGATCCTTCAATAAAGTTACAAATACATGCACAGATCCTTCAGTAAAGTTACCAAATACATGCACAGATCCTTCAATAAAGTTACAAATACATGCACAGGTCCTTCAGTAAAGTTACAAATACATGCACAGATTCAGCAGTAACGTTACAAATACATGCACAGGTCCTTCAGTAAAGTTACAAATACATGCACAGATCCTTCAGTAAAGTTACCAAATACATGCACAGGTCCTTCAGTAAAGTTACAAATACATGCACAGATCCTTCAGTAAACTTACCAAATACATGCACAGATCCTTCAGTAAAGTTACTGAATACATGCACAGGTCCTTCACAAAAGTTAGCAAATATATGCACAGATCCTTCAGTAAAGTTACCAAATACATGCACAGATCCTGCAGTAAAGTTACTAAATACATTCACAGATGCTTCAGTAAAGTTACCAAATAAAAGCACAGATCCTTCAGTAAAGTTACCAAATACATGCACAGATCCAGCAGTAAAGTTACAAATACATGCACAGGTCCTTCAGTAAAGTTACAAATACATGCACAGATCCTTCAGTAAAGTAACCAAATGCATGCACAGATCCTGCAGTAAAGTTACCAAATATATACACAGATCCAGCAGTAACGTTACAAATATATACACAGGTCCTTCAGTAAAGTTACAAATACATGCACAGATTCTTCAGTAAAGTTACCAAATACATGCACAGATTCTTCAGTAAAGACACCAAATACATGCACAGATCCTGCAGTAAAGTTACCAAATACATGCACAGATTCTTCAGTAAAGACACCAAATACATGCACAGATCCTGCAGTAAACTTACCAAATACATGCACAGATTCTTCAGTAAAGACACCAAATACATGCACAGATCCTGCAGTAAATTTACCAAATACATGCACGGATCCTTCAGTAAAGTTACCAAATACATGCACAGATCCTGCAGTAAATACACCAAATACATGCACAGATCCTTCAGTAAAGTTACTGAATACATGCACAGATCCTTCAGTAAAGTTACCAAATACATGCACAGATCCTTCAGTAAAGACACCAAATACATGCACAGATCCTGCAGTAAAGTTACCAAATACATTCACAGATGCTTCAGTAAAGTTACCAAATAAAAGCACAGATCCTTCAGTAAAGTTACCAAATACATGCACAGGTGCTTCAGTAAAGTTACCAAATACATGCACAGATCCTTCAGTAAAGTAACCAAATGCATGCACAGATCCTGCAGTAAAGTTACCAAATATATACACAGATCCAGCAGTAACGTTACAAATACATGCACAGATCCTTCAGTAAATTTACCAAATACATGCACGGATCCTTCAGTAAAGTTACCAAATACATGCACAGATCCTGCAGTAAACTTACCAAATACATGCACAGATCCTGCAATAAAGACACCAAATACATGCACAGATCCTGCAGTAAAGTTACAAATACATGTACAGATCCTTCAGTAAAGTTACAAATATATGCACTGATCCAGCAGTAAAGACACCAAATACATGCACAGATTCTTCAGAAAGACACCAAATATATCCACAGATCCTCCAGTAAATTTACCAAATACATGCACAGAACCTTCAGAAAAGTTACCAAATACATTCACTGATGCTTCAGTAAAGTTACCAAATACCTGCATAGATCCTTCAGTAAAGTTACCAAATACATGCACAGATCCTTCAGTAAAGTTACCAAATACATGCACAGATCCTTCAGTAAAGTTACCAAATACATGCACAGAGGAAATAACGCCCAAGGCTCGAGGCCCAGACCGAGCTATTGGGAGCAGCAGTGAGAGCGGACCTCAGCAGGCAACATTCGAAAGTGACGTCAGCAATTAAAAGTGACGTCGGCACAAGGGAAGGAGCTGATTGGTTAGTAGGACTTGGTGAGTATTTCTACTGTCCAGTCGTTAAAGTAAAAGTAAGGTCTCTAGTTTAGAGTGAGTAGTGTTTAAAGTGAAGTAAGGTCCCTAGTGTATTTAATATTCTTTAATTTAGAGGAAGTAAAGGGAGTAAATTAAGGGTAGGACATGGCAGGGCAGCTCGGCAGCGTGGAGTGCCCGTCCTGTGCTATGTGGGAAGTCAGGGACACTTTCGGTGTCCAGTGCGAACACGTGTGCCTGAAGTATCTCCAGCTGCAGCTACTCGAAATCCGCGTTTCGGAGCTGGAGCTGCAGCTGGAGCATCCACGAGGCTGAGATCTTTGTGGATAGCACGTTTAACAAGGTGGTCACATCGCAGGTAAAGAGTGCACAGGCAGACAGGAAATGTGTGACTACCAGACAGTGTAAAAGAACTAGGAAGGTAGTGCAGGAGTCCCCTGGGTCCATCTCCCTCTCCAACAGATTTCCCATTTTGGATACTGCTGGGGGAGATGGTTTTTCAGGGGAATGCAGCAAGAGCCAAGTCCGTGGCACTACGAGTGGCTCAGCTGCACAGCTGCACAGGAGGGGAGGAAAAAGAGTGGGAGAGCAATAGTGATAGGGGATTCTATCGTAAGGGGAACAGATAGACGTTTCTGTGGCCGCAGACGTAACTCCAGGATGGTATGTTGCCTCCACGGTGCCAGGGTCAAGGATGTCACTGAGCGGCTGCAGGACATTCTGAAGGGGGAGGGTGAACAGCCAGAGGTCATGGTCCATATTGGTACTAACGATATAGGTAGAAAGAGGGACGAGGTCCTACAAGCAGATTATAGGGAGCTAAGAAATAAATTAAAAATCAGGACCTCAAAGGTAGTAATCTCAGGACTACTCCCAGTGCCACGTGCTAGCGAGAGCAGAAATAGGAGAATGGACCAGATGAATGCGTGGCTGGGGAGATGGTATAGGAGGGAGGGATTTAAATTCCTGAGGCATTGGGACCGATTCTGGGGAAGGTGGGACTTATACAAGCTGGACGGGTTACACCTCGGCAGAAACGGGACCAACATCCTCGCAGGGGGGTTTGCTAGTGCTGTTGGGAAGGATTTAAACTAGTTTTTCAGGGGGCTGGGAACCTAAGTGTGGGCCCAGAACAGAGAGAAACAAAGCTGGAAGTGCAAATTAGAAAAGTAGTCAGCAAAACTAGTAGGGAGCAGAAACAAAGGCCAACAGTAAAGAGGGTCAAAGTGCAGAAAAATATTAAACAGGCAAAGTTGAAGGCACTTTAGCTAAATGCACGTAGCATTCGCAACAAGGTGGATGAATTAATGGCACTAATCGAAGTAAATGGGTATGATGTAATTGCCATTACAGAGACATGGTTGCAGGGTAACCAAAGCTGGAACTGAATGTTCCAGGGTACTCAACATTTAGGAAGGACAGACAAAAAGGAAAAGGAGGTGGCGTAGCGCTGTTAATAAGGGATGAGATCGGTACGGTAGAGATAAAAGATCTTGGCTCGGCAGATCGTGATGTAGAACTGGAATCAGTTTGGGTGGAGCTAAGAAACAGCAAAGGGCGGAAAACATTGGTGGGAGTTGTGTATAGGCCACCAAACAGTAATGGTAATGTAGGGCACAGTATCAGTCAAGAGATTAGAAGAGCATGTAACAAGGGCAATACGGTAATCATGGGGGACTTTAATCTACATATTGACTGGGCAAATCAAATTACCACTAATAGTGTGGAGGATGAATTCTTGGAATGCATGCGAGATGGTTTCCTGGATCAGTATGTAGAGGAACCAACCAGGGAACAGGCTATTCTAGATCTGGTACTGTGTAATGAGAAAGGGCTAATCAATAATCTTGTGGTAAAGGGGCCTTTAGGGACAAGTGACCACAATATGATTGAATTTTACATTAAGTTTGAGAGTGATGTAGTCCAATCTGAAACTAAGGTCTTCAATCTAAACAGAGGAAACTACAAGGGTATGAGGGACAAGTTGGCCATGGCAGATTGGAAGACTACACTAAAAGGTATGATGGTGGACATACAATGGCTAACATTCAAGGAAATAATGCATAATTTGCAGCATGTATTCCTCTAGGGCATAAAAACCCAAAAAGAAAAGTGATCCAACCATGGCTAACAAAAGAAATTAAAGCTAGTATTAAGTCAAAGGAGGAAGGTTATAAAGTTGCCAGAAAAAGCGGTCAGCCTGAGGATTGGGATCTTTTTAGAAATCAGCAAAGGGGGACCAAGAAATTGATAAAGAAAGGGAAAATGGAATACGAGCACAAACTAGCGAAAAATATAAAAACGGGTTGTAAAAGCTTCTATAGGTATGTGAAAAGGGAAAGACTGGCGAAGGTAAATGTAGGTCCTTTACAGTCAGAGACGGGAGAATTTATAATGGGGAATGAGGAAATGGCAGAGAAATTAAATAAATACTTTATTTCTGTCTTCACGGAGGAAGACACAAAAAACCCAGAAATACGAGAAAACCAAGGGTGCAGTGAGAAGGAGGAATTAAAGAATTTATTATTGGTAAAAAAACAGTACTAGCAAAATTAATGAGACTAAAAGGCGATAAATCCCAAGGACCGGATGACCTACATCACAGAATCACAGAATCACAGAAACCCCACAGTGCAGATAGAGGCCTTCCCCACATATCCCACCCGATCCCCGTAACCCCTACACCAACACATATCCCACCCTATCCTTGTAACCCCACGTATTTAATCCCCCTAACACTAAGGGTCAATTTATCATAGCCAATCAACCTAACCCGCACATCTTTGGACTGTGGGAGGAAACCGGAGCACCCGGAGAAAACCCACGCAAACAAGGGGAGAATGTGCAAACTCCACACAGTCGCCCGAGGCCGAATTCGAACCCGGGTCTCTGGCGCTGTGAGGCAACAGTGCTAACCATTGGGATAGTGGGATAGTGGACGCATTGGTTGTCATCTTCCAAAATTCTATAGCTTCTGGAATGGTTCCTACAGATTGGAGAATAGCAAATGTAACCCCGCTATTTAAGAAAGGAGGGAGAGGGAAAACGGGGAACTACAGACCTGTTAGCCTCACATCAGTAATTGGGAAAATGCTGGAATCTATTATAAAGGATGTAATAACTGGGCACTTAGAAACTAATAGTAAGATTGGGCAGAATCAACATGGATTTATGAAAGGGAAATCCTGTTTGACAAACTTTTGGAGTTCTTTGAGGATGTAACTAGTGGAGTAGACAAAGGGGAACCGTTAGATGTGGTGTATCTGGATTTTCAGAAGGCCTTCGATAAGGTCCCACACAAGAGGTTGGTGAACAAAATTAGGGCACATGGAATTGGGGGTAATATACTAGCATGGATTGAGAATTGGTTAACAAACAGAAAACAAAGAGTAGGGATAAACGGGTCTTTTTCAGGATGGCAGGCTGTGATGAGTGGGGTACCGCAAGGATCGGTGCTTGGGCCCGAGCTATTCACAATCGAAATCAATGATTTAAATGAGGGGACTAAATGTAACATTTCCAAATTTGCTGATGATACAAAGCTAGGTGGCAGTGTCAGTTGCGAAGAGGATGTGAAGAGGCTTCAAGGGGATCTCGACAAGCTCAGTGAGTGGGCGAGAACATGGCAGATGGAATATAATGTGGATAAATGTGAAGTTATCCACTTTGGTAGAAAAAACAGAAAGGCAGAGTATTTCCTAAATGGTGAAAGATTGGGGAATGCAGATGCTCAAAGGGACCTGGGTGTCCTTGTACATGAGTCACTGAAAGTGAATGTGCAGGTGCAGCAAGCCATTAGGAAGTCAAATGGTATGCTGGCCTTCATTACAAGAGGACTTGAGTACAGGAGTAAAGAAGTCTTACTCCAATTATATAGGGCCTTGGTGAGACCACCCTGGAGTACTGTAGACAATTTTGGTCTCCTTACCTAAGGAAGGATATACTTGCCATAGAGGGAGTGCAATGAAGGTTCACGAGATTGATTCCTGGGATGGCGGGACTGTCGTATGAGAAGAGATTGAGTAAACTAGGCCTGTATTCTCTTGAATTCAGAAGAATGAGAGGGGATCTCATTGAAGCATAGTAAATTATTACAGGGCTTAATAGGATGGATGTTGGGAGAATGTTTCCCTTGGCTGGGGAGTCTAGAACCAGGGGTCACAGCCTCAGGATAAAGGGTAGGCCATTCAGGACTGAGATGAGAAGAAATTTCTTCACACAGAGGGTGGTGAATCTTTGGAATTCTCTACCCCAGAGGGCTGTGGAGACTCAGTCATTGGGTATATTCAAAACAGAAGTCGATAGATTTCTGACTAGTAAAGGCATCAAGGGATATGGCGATAAAGCCGGTGAATGGAGTTGAGGCAGAAGATCAGCCATGATCTCATTGAATGGCGGAGCAGGCTCGAAGGGCCGAATGGCCTACTCCTGCTCCTATTTCTTATGTTCTTAGATCCTGCAGTAAAGTTACCAAATACATGCACAGATCCTACAGAAAATTTACCAAATACATGCACGAATCCTTCAGTAAAGTTACCAAATATATGCACAGATCCTTCAGTAATATAACCAAATACATGTGTAGATCCTTCAGTAAAGACACCAAATACATACACAGATCCTACTGTAAGTACATACATAAGACGTAGGAGCAGGAGTGGGTCATTTGGTCCCTCGAGCATGCTCCGCCATTCAATAAGATGTAGCACCAACTTTTTGGCCATTTTTATGAATCATATTTTATATCCAAACCCCAAGAAAGAACTGTACTGTTAGGCAAGCTTGTGGGAGTGGCTTAGGGAATCGGATTGCAAGCCAGGCCAACCTGACTAAGGTGCATTTATATGCAAACGGCCATCTCGCACTGACAGGCTGAGTGGAAGGAACCCAGCCCGATTGATGTCATCGCCATCTAACACGATTACTGGGAACAATACCCCGAGAGGTAACTCAGAGACACGTTGCCCTCACATCAATAAAGCACAGTCCCAACCGAAACTGGTGGAAGGCAGGAGATGGCCAGGCCATTGTCTTCCAGGAGATAAGCTAGTTAAGCAAGTTCAGTTTGAGATTGAAACCCATTACCTGCTAATGGGGGCCATCAACTCAGGAAACGACAGACATCCAGTAATCAGCACTCATTGTCTCTCCAGGTGCCAGTCCTGGGAGCGGGGAAACGGAATATCATTTTTCACAAAGATTTCAAAGGTCATGAGTCACTCCAGGCCACAGGGGGGTCCAGACAGCTCACCGGAGTCAATACATCGATCAGTATTGGCAGGAGGAAAAGGCAATGGGTTTTGGGTATATCAGGTGCCGTTCGGGGGCTGCTCTCGCTTTCTCTTCTCCTCAGCATCAATCTACAGCGAGTCTCCCGAGTGGGGCTCGGCTCGACGGAACACCGCCCAAAGCTGAGCGCTGCTCTTCATCCCTCATCAACGGACCTCGACTCAAACTGGAACTTGGATACCGCATCGGCGGTACAGAACCAGGAGCGAGACGTACAGGAAGAAGCTGCAAACAAGACAACGGGCAATCAGGGTGGGCATATTGCCTGTGCCTACACATCCACAAGACCACTGAGCTGTGTGAGGGGGTGATTGTAAGTCCCAACCAAACCTTAGAGGGGTTTAGTGCTGGGGTCCTGTGTTAGTTTGCTTCATGGGAGGGTTCTTTTATTGGACCATGGTAATTTAGCACGGTATGGCTTGTTGGAAAAGTTGTATTGTTTTGTGTTATTGTTAATCCTATTAAACACAATATGGTTGAGCTCAAATGGGTGTCCGAGTCTGAACTGTCCAAATAATCCCTATCATCCAGAACTTGTAGTAAGAGGTGTGTTTTCATTGCGCCCGAGACAGCCACTTACAAAGATCATGGCTGATCTGATCTTGGCCTCAACTCCACTTCCCTGCCCGCTCCCCATAACCCTTCACTCCCTTATCGTTCAAAAATCTGTCTCTCTCCACCTTAAATATATTCAATGACCCAGCCTCCACAGCTCTCTGGGGAAGAGAATTCCAAAGATTCACGACCCTCACAGAAGAAATTCCTCCTCATTTCTGATTTAAAAGGGTGCCCCCTTATTCTGAAATTATGCCCCCTAGTTCTAGATTCCCCCACGAGGGGAAACATCTTCTCTGCATCTACCCTGTGAAGCCCCCTCAGAATCTTATATGTTTCAATAAGATCACCTCTCATTCTTCTAAACTCCAATGAGTATAGGCCCAACCTGCTCAACCTTTCTTCATAAGACAAGCCCTTCATCTCCAGAATCAACCTCGTGAACCTTCTCTGAACTGCCTCCAATACAAGTATATCCTTCCTTAAATAAGGAGACCGAAACTGTACGCAGTACTCCAGGTGTGGTCTCACCAACGCCCTGTACAGTTGTAACAGGACTTCCCTGCTTTTATACTCCATTCCCGTTGCAATAAAGGCCAACATTCCATTTGCCTTCCTAATTACTTGCTGTACCTGCATGCTAACTTTTTGTGATTCATGTACAAGGACCCCCAGATCCCTCTGTACCTCAGCATTTTGTAATCTCTCCCCATTTAAATAATAATTTGCTTTTTTATTTTTCCTGCCAAAGTGGATAACCTCGCATCTTCCCACATTAAACTCCATCTGCCAGATTTTTAGCACTCACTTAGCCTGTCTATATCCCTTTGGAGATTCTTTGTCCTCAACACAACTTGCTTTCCCACCTATCTTTGTATAATCAGCAAATTTGGCTACAGTACACTCGGTCCCTTCATCCAAGTCATTAATATAGATTGTAAATAGTTGAGGCCCCAACACTGATCCCTCCGGCACCCCACTAGTTACAGTTTGCCAAGCTGAAAATAACCCATTTACATGCACAGATACTTCAGTGAAGTTACCAAATACATGCACAGATACTTCAGTAAATTTACCAAATACATGCACAGATACTTCAGTAAATTTACCAAATACATGCACAGATCCTTCAGTAAATTTACCAAATACATGCACAGATACTTCAGTAAATTTACCAAATACATGCACAGATCCTTCAGTGAAGTTACCAAATACATGCAATATCAGTAAGGCTTTCGATAAAGTCCCGCATAGGAGACTGGTCAAGAAGGTAAGAGCCCATGGAATCCAGGGTGCCTTGGCACATTGGATCCAAAACTGGCTTAGTGGCAGAAGGCAGAGGGTGATGCTGCAGTAAATTTACCAAATATATGCACAGATTCTTCAGTAAATTTACCAAATATATGCACAGATTCTTCAGTAAAGTTACCAAATACATGCACAGATCGTTTTATCTGAAAAGGAAACAGTAAAGATCTGAAAGCTGCAATGCCCTAGAAGCAACAAGGGGGCAAGCCATATTAGATTTAGTAATGAGTAACGAGCCAGATTTAGTTTAAAGCCCGACGATGTGTGAACATTTATCCAATAGCGATCATAACATGATCGGGTTCAACGTGGTGTTTGAACGGGAGAAACGCAAAACAGCTACCAAGATTCTAGATTTGGGCAAGGCCGACCTCAATGGGATGAGACAGAGACTGTCCACAGTAAACTGGGCAAATCTGTTAATGGGTAAAATGACAGAATATCAGTGGGAGATGTTCAAAAAAATAATTTAAGGTGATACAGAACCAGTTTACACCTCTGAGGGGCAAGAGGTCTACTTACCAAAAAAACACCATGGACGACTAAAGAGGTAAGGGACAGCATAAAACTAGAGGTAAGGGACAGTATAAAACTAAAGAGGTAAGGGACAGCATAAAACTAAAGAGGTAAAGGACAGCATAAAACTAAAGAGGTAAAGGACAGCATAAAACTAAAGAGGTAAGGGACAGTATAAAACTAAAGAGGTAAGGGACAGCATAAAACTAAAGAGGTAAGGGACAGTATAAAACTAAAGAGGTAAGGGACAGCATAAAACTAAAGAGGTAAGGGACAGTATAAAACTAAAGAGGTAAGGGACAGTATAAAACTAAAGAGGTAAGGGACAGCATAAAACTAGAGGTAAGGGACAGTATAAAACTAAAGAGGTAAGGGACAGTATAAAACTAAAGAGGTAAGGGACAGCATAAAACTAAAGAGGTAAGGGACAGCATAAAACTAAAGAGGTAAGGGACAGCATAAAACTAAAGAGGTAAGGGACAGCATAAAACTAAAGAGGTAAGGGACAGTATAAAACTAAAGAGGTAAGGGACAGTATAAAACTAAAGAGGTAAGGGACAGCATAAAACTAAAGAGGTAAGGGACAGTATAAAACTAAAGAGGTAAGGGACAGTATAAAACTAAAGAGGTAAGGGACAGTATAAAACTAAAGAGGTAAGGGACAGCATAAAACTAAAGAGGTAAGGGACAGTATAAAACTAAAGAGGTGAGGGACAGCATAAAACTAGAGGTAAGGGACAGTATAAAACTAAAGAGGTAAGGGACAGCATAAAACTAAAGAGGTAAGGGACAGTATAAAACTAAAGAGGTAAGGGACAGTATAAAACTAAAGAGGTAAGGGACAGTATAAAACTAAAGAGGTAAGGGACAGTATAAAACTAAAGAGGTAAGGGACAGCATAAAACTAAAGAGGTAAGGGACAGTATAAAACTAAAGAGGTAAGGGACAGTATAAAACTAAAGAGGTAAGGGACAGCATAAAACTAAAGAGGTAAGGGACAGTATAAAACTAAAGAGGTAAGGGACAGCATAAAACTAAAGAGGTAAGGGACAGTATAAAACTAAAGAGGTAAGGGACAGCATAAAACTAAAGAGGTAAGGGACAGTATAAAACTAAAGAGGTAAGGGACAGTATAAAACTAAAGAGGTAAGGGACAGTATAAAACTAAAGAGGTAAGGGACAGCATAAAACTAAAGAGGTAAGGGACAGTATAAAACTAGAGGTAAGGGACAGTATAAAACTAAAGAGGTAAGGGACAGTATAAAACTAAAGAGGTAAGGGACAGTATAAAACTAAAGAGGTAAGGGACAGTATAAAACTAAAGAGGTGAGGGACAGTATAAAACTAAAGAGGTAAGGGACAGCATAAAACTAAAGGGGTGAGGGACAGTATAAAACTAAAGAGGTAAGGGACAGTATAAAACTAAAGAGGTAAGGGACAGTATAAAACTAAAGAGGCAAGGGACAGTATAAAACTAAAGGGGTAAGGGACAGTATAAAACTAGAGGTGAGGGACAGTATAAAACTAAAGAGGTGAGGGACAGTATAAAACTAAAGAGGTAAGGGACAGTATAAAACTAAAGAGGTAAGGGACAGCATAAAACTAAAGAGGCAAGGGACAGTATAAAACTAAAGAGGTAAGGGACAGTATAAAACTAGAGGTAAGGGACAGCATAAAACTAAAGAGGTAAGGGACAGCATAAAACTAAAGAGGTAAGGGACAGTATAAAACTAAAGAGGTAAGGGACAGCATAAAACTAAAGAGGTAAGGGACAGTATAAAACTAAAGAGGTAAGGGACAGCATCAAACTAAAGAGGTAAGGGACAGTATAAAACTAAAGAGGTAAGGGACAGTATAAAACTAAAGGGGTAAGGGACAGTATAAAACTAAAGAGGTAAGGGACAGTATAAAACTAAAGAGGTGAGGGACAGTATAAAACTAAAGAGGTAAGGGACAGCATAAAACTAAAGAGGTAAGGGACAGTATAAAACTAGAGGTAAGGGACAGTATAAAACTAAAGAGGTAAGGGACAGCATAAAACTAAAGAGGTAAAGGACAGTATAAAACTAAAGAGGTGAGGGACAGCATAAAACTAAAGAGGTAAGGGACAGTATAAAACTAAAGAGGTAAGGGACAGTATAAAACTAAAGAGGTAAGGGACAGTATAAAACTAAAGAGGTAAAGGACAGTATAAAACTAAAGAGGTAAGGGACAGTATAAAACTAAAGAGGTAAGGGACAGTATAAAACTAAAGAGGTAAGGGACAGTATAAAACTAAAGAGGTAATGGACAGTATAAAACTAAAGAGGTAAGGGACAGTATAAAACTAAAGAGGTAAGGGACAGCATAAAACTAAAGAGGTAAGGGACAGTATAAAACTAGAGGTAAGGGACAGCATAAAACTAAAGAGGTAAGGGACAGTATAAAACTAAAGAGGTAAGGGACAGCATAAAACTAAAGAGGTAAGGGACAGTATAAAACTAAAGAGGTAAGGGACAGTATAAAACTAAAGAGGTAAGGGACAGTATAAAACTAAAGAGGTAAGGGACAGTATAAAACTAAAGAGGTAAGGGACAGTATAAAACTAAAGAGGTAAGGGACAGTATAAAACTAAAGAGGTGAGGGACAGCATAAAACTAAAGAGGTAAGGGACAGTATAAAACTAAAGAGGTGAGGGACAGCATAAAACTAAAGAGGTAAGGGACAGTATAAAACTAAAGAGGTGAGGGACAGCATAAAACTAAAGAGGTAAGGGACAGTATAAAACTAAAGAGGTAAGGGACAGCATAAAACTAAAGAGGTAAGGGACAGTATAAAACTAAAGAGGTAAGGGACAGTATAAAACTAAAGAGGTAAGGGACAGCATAAAACTAAAGAGGTAAGGGACAGTATAAAACTAAAGAGGTAAGGGACAGCATAAAACTAAAGAGGTAAGGGACAGTATAAAACTAAAGAGGTAAGGGACAGCATAAAACTAAAGAGGTAAGGGACAGTATAAAACTAAAGAGGTAAGGGACAGTATAAAACTAAAGAGGTAAGGGACAGCATAAAACTAAAGAGGTAAGGGACAGTATAAAACTAAAGAGGTAAGGGACAGTATAAAACTAAAGAGGTAAGGGACAGTATAAAACTAAAGAGGTAAGGGACAGTATAAAACTAAAGAGGTAAGGGACAGCATAAAACTAAAGAGGTAAGGGACAGCATAAAACTAAAGAGGTAAGGGACAGTATAAAACTAAAGAGGTAAGGGACAGTATAAAACTAAAGAGGTAAGGGACAGTATAAAACTAAAGAGGTAAGGGACAGCATAAAACTAAAGAGGTAAGGGACAGCATAAAACTAAAGAGGTGAGGGACAGTATAAAACTAAAGAGGTAAGGGACAGTATAAAACTAAAGAGGTAAGGGACAGTATAAAACTAAAGAGGTAAGGGACAGTATAAAACTAAAGAGGTAAGGGACAGCATAAAACTAAAGAGGTAAGGGACAGTATAAAACTAAAGAGGTAAGGGACAGCATAAAACTAAAGAGGTAAGGGACAGTATAAAACTAAAGAGGTAAGGGACAGTATAAAACTAAAGAGGTAAGGGACAGCATAAAACTAAAGGGGTGAGGGACAGTATAAAACTAAAGAGGTAAGGGACAGTATAAAACTAAAGAGGTAAGGGACAGCATAAAACTAAAGAGGTAAAGGACAGTATAAAACTAAAGAGGTAAGGGACAGTATAAAACTAAAGAGGTAAGGGACAGTATAAAACTAAAGAGGTAAGGGACAGCATAAAACTAAAGAGGTAAGGGACAGTATAAAACTAGAGGTAAGGGACAGCATAAAACTAAAGAGGTAAGGGACAGTATAAAACTAAAGAGGTAAGGGACAGCATAAAACTAAAGAGGTAAGGGACAGTATAAAACTAAAGAGGTAAGGGACAGTATAAAACTAAAGAGGTAAGGGACAGCATAAAACTAAAGAGGTAAGGGACAGCATCAAACTAAAGAGGTAAGGGACAGTATAAAACTAAAGAGGTAAGGGACAGTATAAAACTAAAGAGGTAAGGGACAGTATAAAACTAAAGAGGTAAGGGACAGTATAAAACTAAAGAGGTAAGGGACAGCATAAAACTAAAGAGGTAAGGGACAGTATAAAACTAAAGGGGTAAGGGACAGTATAAAACTAAAGAGGTGAGGGACAGCATAAAACTAAAGAGGTAAGGGACAGTATAAAACTAAAGAGGTAAGGGACAGCATAAAACTAAAGAGGTAAGGGACAGCATAAAACTAAAGAGGTAAGGGACAGTATAAAACTAAAGGGGTAAGGGACAGTATAAAACTAAAGAGGTAAGGGACAGCATAAAACTAAAGAGGTAAGGGACAGCATAAAACTAGAGAGGTAAGGGACAGTATAAAACTAAAGAGGTAAGGGACAGTATAAAACTAGAGGTAAGGGACAGCATAAAACTAAAGAGGTAAGGGACAGTATAAAACTAAAGAGGTAAGGGACAGTATAAAACTAAAGAGGTAAGGGACAGTATAAAACTAAAGAGGTAAGGGACAGTATAAAACTAAAGGGGTAAGGGACAGTGTAAAACTAAAGAGGTAAGGGACAGTATAAAACTAAAGAGGTAAGGGACAGCATAAAACTAAAGAGGTAAGGGACAGTATAAAACTAAAGAGGTAAGGGACAGTATAAAACTAAAGAGGTAAGGGACAGTATAAAACTAAAGAGGTAAGGGACAGTATAAAACTAAAGGGGTAAGGGACAGTGTAAAACTAAAGAGGTAAGGGACAGCATAAAACTAAAGAGGTAAGGGACAGCATAAAACTAAAGAGGTAAGGGACAGTATAAAACTAAAGAGGTAAGGGACAGTATAAAACTAGAGAGGTAAGGGACAGTATAAAACTAAAGAGGTAAGGGACAGTATAAAACTAAAGAGGTAAGGGACAGTATAAAACTAAAGAGGTAAGGGACAGTATAAAACTAAAGAGGTAAGGGAGGAAGCCACACATAGTCCCCCTACCATTCCCAGCTCACCAAGAGAAGAGCAGCATAGCCAGGAAGTGAGTGAGCCCTCCAGGGCCGACCAGCCTAGCCAGGAAGTGAGTGAGCCTACCAGGGCCGACCAGACACATACCCCGGGATCACACAGCCAGATACAACCAAAAGATAAATTTAATCAATTAGAGATAGAGGTGGTTAAACTTAGAGAGGACTTCCTCAAAATGAATGACAATCAAAATCAGGAGAGGGAGAGACACAAGAGAGAGCTGAAGCTACTTGAGAACCAGGTGAATCTACTTAGGAATCAGGTGAAAGAGCTGCAGGAAAAAGAAGAGAGCCATAGAGGAGAGATAACACCATTAGACCAGCAACCAGAGGCTAGAGATAAGACAAGGCAGAGCCGGACGGAACGGCTGCACTCCCACACGGAACAAAAGCAACAGACACACAATACAAGGGGTGCCACACAGACCGACCAGCATACTGATTCTCAATCTTCCCCCACCACCGTGGAACCACAAGCGGGCCGCTCACAAGAGGTACGCACACACCAGACACCCCAGCCCAGCACACACACTATGAGTCCAAGCGAAAGCCACCAGACAGTAAACACAAACAAGGCTGACGTCGTAATACTCATAGACTCAAATGGGAAATTTCTATGGGAGAAAAAGCTATTCCCTAGAAGTAAAGTAGAAAAGATCTGGTGCCCAACAACAAACAGAGCCATGGGATGGCTGACCAAAGCCAGATTAGGCTCCCCCCAACACATAATAATACACACGGGCACAAATGACCTAAAGACCCAACAGAAAGAAGTAGCAACATCGCTCAGAGCAATGATTAGGAAAGCAAGCAGTACATTTCCAAACACTAGAATCACTGTTTCCACAATATTGCCGAGAACAGACTTCAACAACAACACAATTCATGAGATAAATGCCAGCATAGCAAGAGACTGCGAATCAAACCACAACGTACACCTGGCCCAACACCCCACCCTCGATGAGGAATGTCTTTACGACCACGTCCACATCCAAAGGCAAAGAATATCGATCCTTGCTAAAGCCCTGAAGGACGTCGCTTTTAACCGGGTCCATACCCAGACTCCAAGAGGACCCCCCCCCGACCACCAGAGATCAGCGGGGTACATATCAGGAACACTACAAGGACCACCAACACACCAACCGAGACCAGAGAGGATCCCCATGCAAAACAACAATGTCAGACCTGCACCACTCCTGTCCCACAGGGGAATAGGACTGCTCCCAGCCAGACAGAGGGAGAGATGCACAGGACGTACGCAATACCTCAGACAGAAACAATCCATTAAGAGACAATAAGCAGATGTGCAGCAGCATCTACTTCCGCCTTATGGATCAAGGACTAATTAATAGAAAGAACTGTAACCAAATTGTATTAACTTTTGTAGACAACTGATGTGATCTTTTTTTTCCCACACTTAGACACGACAAACACGTACCACTCTTTAACCTATCATAGTAAAAGATCAAACTTAACATGAAATCCTTATATATTTCGACCTGGAATATCCAAGGTCTACGCTCTTCACTGCGAGAAGTGAAAAGTAGGACCCCAGAGTTCATAGATGAAACTAAAGACCTAGATATTATCATTTTACAGGAAACTTGGTATAAAGGAAAAGGACACACTGGCTGTCCCCAAGGGTACACTGAGCTGGTGGTGCCCTCCAATAAATTACCAAGTGTAACCCAAGGCAGAGACTCCGGAGGCATACTGATCTGGTTTAAAACAGAACTTAAGAATTACATCAAATTTATAAAAAAGGGCGAAAACCATATGTGGCTCAAACTTGAGAGGGAGATTATCTCAAACACCCAAGATGTTTACATTTGCGCACTTTATATCCCTCCAATCGATTCCCCGTACTTTAAAGAGGACACCTTCTCCAACATGGAGGGGGAAATTATCCAATACCAGGCCCAGGGGAACGTGTTGATCTGTGGGGACCTCAATTCAAGAACGGGCGAAGAACCAGACTTCACCAATAATCAGGGAAACAATTATGTTTTCGGGAATAACCACTTTGACATCCCTTCCCTTCCATACAGGCATAACTGCGACAAGCAGTCAAATACCAACGGAAAACAGCTACTACAGCTCTGTCGAAACCTGGGTCTGTACATTGTCAATGGTAGGTTCATAGGAGACCTCCTAGGAAGATCGACCTATTGCTCACCTCTTGGCTGCAGCACAGTAGACTATATGATTACAGACTTAGACCCATCCTCTTTCAGAGCATTCACAGTCAAACCACAAACAACACTGTCAGATCACAGTCAAATTACTATGTTCCTCAAAAAGACAGAAACAAACAACATAGAAACACAACCCAGTAAACTGTACAACACCAAAAAATCGTACAGATGGGCCAAAAACGACACGGAAAAATACCAGAAAACAATTAGCAATGCATCAACTCAAGCTCTCTTAGACACCTTTCTGGATAACATATACACTCACAATAAAGAAGGCGTAAACCGGGCAGTTAGTAAACTAAACAATATTTTTGATAATTTGGCAACAAATGCAAACTTGAAAGCTCGCAAGAACAAACCCAAAACAAAAAACTATGAAAAATGGTTTGACCGAGATTGCCATAACATGAGGAAAAAACTTAGAAAAATATCAAACCAAAAACACAGACATCCAGAAAACGAGGAACTACGCCTTACTTATTGTCAGACACTAACACAATACAGAAACACACTCAGAACCAAAAAAGAGCAATATATTAAGAATACACTCAGCTCCATGGAGGAATCCATTGATTCCAATTGTTTCTGGGAAAACTTGAAAACACTACACAAAAAACAACACGACGATTTGGCCATTCAAAATGGGGACACATGGGTAAACCACTTTGAAAAATTATACCAGAAAAAAACACTAAGACCAGAGCAACACCAAATATGCAAAAAACTGGAAAAGCTAGAAATGGCCATAAAAGATAACCAAAACCCGCTGGACGCCATAATAACAGAAAAAGAACTTCTTGAAAAACTCAAGGACCTGCGACCAGGAAAAGCCTGCGGGACAGATGGCATACTAAACGAGATGATTAAACACACAGACAACAAAATGAAACTGGCTATCCTAAAACTCTTCAACTTGGTTCTGAGTGTCGGTTATTTCCCTGATATCTGGAACAAAGGACTCATAACGCCCATATACAAAAGTGGGGACAAAATCGACCCAAACAACTATCGAGGCATCTGTGTAAACAGTAACCTGGGGAAGGTATTCTGTAGCATCATAAACAAAAGACTTATAAACTTCCTTGAGGAGCACAATGTCTTGAGTAAAAGCCAAATTGGATTCCTGCCAAACTATAGAACATCCGATCATATCTTCACCCTACAGACCCTAATTGACAAACACGTTCACAATAACAAAAGCAAAATCTACGCATGCTTTGTAGATTTCCAGAAGGCTTTCGACTCCATCTGGCATGACGGTTTATTCCTGAAACTTATCGAAAGTGGGGTAGGAGGGAAAACATATGATGTAATTAAATCAATGTATACAAACAACAAATGTGCAGTTAAAATTGGAGACAAACAAACAAAATACTTCCCACAGGGGCGGGGGGTGACGCAGGGCTCGCCAATCTCACCGACACTCTTTAATATTTACATAAATGGATTGGCAAAACTACTTGAACAATCTACAGCACCCGGCCTCACCCTATATGAATCCAAGGTTAAATTCCTCCTCTATGCAGACGACCTGGTTCTGCTGTCACCTACTAAAGAGGGGCTACAGCAAAACCTGGACCTGCTGGAGTCGTACTGCCAGACTTGGGCCCTGACAATAAATCCCCAAAAAACCAAAGTCCTTGTGTTCCAGCAAAGATCCAAACATCAGGGACCCAAAATAAATTTCACAGTAGGAACAACCAAAATTGAACAAACCACTAACTACACATACTTGGGCTTAAAAATCAGTTCTACGGGAAACTTCAAACTGGCTGTGAATGAACTGAAAGAGAAAGCAAGAAGGGCTTTCTATGCCATCAAAAAATCAATCCAAATAGAAATCCCAATTAGCATTTGGCTCAAAATTTTCAAATCAGTAATTGAACCAATTGCACTCTATGGCAGTGAGGTATGGGGACCGCTAACTCAACAAGAATTTGCAAAATGGGACAAACACCCAATTGAGATCCTACATGCAGAATTCTGTAAAAGTATCCTCCGGACTCAAAGGAAAACAGTAAACAATGCATGCAGGGCGGAACTAGGCCAATATCCATTAATAATCACTATCCAAAAAAGAGCCACCAAATTTTGGAATCACCTACAAATGAGCAATCCCCAATGCTATCACTACGACGCCCTGAAATGCCAAGAGCTGACCATAAAGAAGAATACCCTCAGTCAATTAGTCCTGGGACTCAGTGAAGTAACTACTAACAATACTAACAATAACCAGCCCCAGGACAGTGACAGGGTAACACAAAGAATTCGACCCAACACAATCGTCGCTAAGCAAAAGGAAAAATATCTGACATATTGGGCAGAAACAACAAAAACCCAAAGCAAACTCAATTGCTACTTGGCCCTAAACAGACAATACAACATAGCTGATTACCTGACCATGGTAAAGGATAACAAACTGAGAAGAACCTTGACAAGGTACAGACTTAGCGAACATAGCCTAGCGATCGAAAAAGGCAGACACAGGCAGACCAGGCTGCCAAGAGAGGACAGGATATGCTCTCACTGCAGTCAGGGAGTGGTGGAGACAGAGATGCACTTCCTCACAGCTTGTGGAAAATATCAGGGCATCAGGGAGAATTTCTACCAAAAATTCTCACAAATATGCCCTGATTTCAGAAATCTGAATGACAACCAAAAACTCCCATTCCTACTGGGAGAGGAGAGAAGCTGTATAACACTGGCGGCGCACTATGTTACAGCTTGCCATGAACAGAGGGACAACCAGTAAACTAAGAAAAAAATATATATAAACAATGCGAATGTATATTTATACACTCAGGGATATACCTGTTTATACACTGTATGAATAGAACTGCGTTTATGTGCTAAACCATAAATGTATTTTGATGCTTTGGCAACATAAGATGTAACTTATCATGCCAATAAAGCGATTTAAATTGTAAAAAATTGTAATTGTAAAGGGACAGTATAAAACTAAAGAGGTAAGGGACAGTATAAAACTAAAGGGGTAATGGACAGTATAAAACTAAAGAGGTAAGGGACAGTATAAAACTAAAGAGGTAAGGGACAGTATAAAACTAAAGAGGTAAAGGACAGTATAAAACTAAAGAGGTAATGGACAGTATAAAACTAAAGAGGTAAGGGACAGTATAAAACTAAAGGGGTAAGGGACAGTATAAAACTAAAGAGGTAAGGGACAGTATAAAACTAAAGAGGTAAGGGACAGCATAAAACTAAAGAGGTAAGGGACAGTATAAAACTAAAGAGGTAAGGGACAGTATAAAACTAAAGGGGTAAGGGACAGCATAAAACTAAAGAGGTAAAGGACAGTATAAAACTAAAGAGGTAATGGACAGTATAAAACTAAAGAGGTAAGGGACAGTATAAAACTAAAGAGGTAAGGGACAGTATAAAACTAAAGAGGTAAAGGACAGTATAAAACTAAAGAGGTAATGGACAGTATAAAACTAAAGAGGTAAGGGACAGCATAAAACTAAAGAGGTAAGGGACAGCATAAAACTAGAGGTAAGGGACAGCATAAAACTAAAGGGGTAAGGGACAGTATAAAACTAAAGGGGTAAGGGACAGTATAAAACTAAAGAGGTAAAGGACAGTATAAAACTAAAGAGGTAATGGACAGTATAAAACTAAAGAGGTAAGGGACAGCATAAAACTAAAGAGGTAAGGGACAGCATAAAACTAGAGGTAAGGGACAGCATAAAACTAAAGAGGTAAAGGACAGTATAAAACTAAAGGGGTAAGGGACAGTATAAAACTAAAGAGGTAAGGGACAGTATAAAACTAAAGAGGTAAGGGACAGTATAAAACTAAAGAGGTAAGGGACAGCATCAAACTAAAGAGGTAAGGGACAGTATAAAACTAAAGAGGTAAGGGACAGTATAAAACTAAAGAGGTAAGGGACAGTATAAAACTAAAGAGGTAAAGGACAGTATAAAACTAAAGAGGTAAGGGACAGTATAAAACTAAAGAGGTAAGGGACAGCATAAAACTAAAGAGGTAAGGGACAGCATAAAACTAAAGAGGTAAGGGACAGTATAAAACTAAAGAGGTAAGGGACAGTATAAAACTAAAGAGGTAAGGGACAGTATAAAACTAAAGAGGTAAGGGACAGTATAAAACTAAAGAGGTAAGGGACAGCATAAAACTAAAGAGGTAAGGGACAGTATAAAACTAAAGAGGTAAGGGACAGTATAAAACTAAAGAGGTAAGGGACAGCATAAAACTAAAGAGGTAAGGGACAGTATAAAACTAAAGAGGTAAGGGACAGTATAAAACTAAAGAGGTAAGGGACAGTATAAAACTAAAGAGGTAAGGGACAGCATAAAACTAAAGAGGTAAGGGACAGTATAAAACTAAAGGGGTAAGGGACAGTATAAAACTAAAGAGGTAAGGGACAGTATAAAACTAAAGAGGTAAGGGACAGTATAAAACTAAAGAGGTAAGGGACAGCATAAAACTAAAGAGGTAAGGGACAGTATAAAACTAAAGAGGTAAGGGACAGTATAAAACTAAAGAGGTAAGGGACAGCATAAAACTAAAGAGGTAAGGGACAGTATAAAACTAAAGAGGTAAGGGACAGCATAAAACTAAAGAGGTAAGGGACAGTATAAAACTAAAGAGGTAAGGGACAGTATAAAACTAAAGAGGTAAGGGACAGTATAAAACTAAAGAGGTAAGGGACAGCATAAAACTAAAGAGGTAAGGGACAGTATAAAACTAAAGAGGTAAGGGACAGCATAAAACTAAAGAGGTAAGGGACAGTATAAAACTAAAGAGGTAAGGGACAGTATAAAACTAAAGAGGTAAGGGACAGCATAAAACTAAAGAGGTAAGGGACAGTATAAAACTAAAGAGGTAAGGGACAGCATAAAACTAAAGAGGTAAGGGACAGCATAAAACTAGAGGTAAGGGACAGTATAAAACTAAAGAGGTAAGGGACAGCATAAAACTAAAGAGGTAAGGGACAGTATAAAACTAAAGAGGTAAGGGACAGCATAAAACTAAAGAGGTAAGGGACAGCATAAAACTAAAGAGGTAAGGGACAGCATAAAACTAAAGAGGTAAGGGACAGCATAAAACTAAAGAGGTAAGGGACAGTATAAAACTAAAGAGGTAAGGGACAGCATAAAACTAAAGAGGTAAGGGACAGTATAAAACTAAAGAGGTAAGGGACAGCATAAAACTAGAGGTAAGGGACAGTATAAAACTAAAGAGGTAAGGGACAGCATAAAACTAAAGAGGTAAGGGACAGTATAAAACTAAAGAGGTAAGGGACAGTATAAAACTAAAGAGGTATGGGACAGTATAAAACTAAAGAGGTAAGGGACAGTATAAAACTAGAGAGGTAAGGGACAGTATAAAACTAAAGAGGTAAGGGACAGTATAAAACTAAAGAGGTAAGGGACAGCATAAAACTAAAGAGGTAAGGGACAGCATAAAACTAAAGAGGTAAGGGACAGCATAAAACTAAAGAGGTAAGGGACAGCATAAAACTAAAGAGGTAAGGGACAGTATAAAACTAAAGAGGTAAGGGACAGCATAAAACTAAAGAGGTAAGGGACAGTATAAAACTAAAGAGGTAAGGGACAGTATAAAACTAAAGAGGTAAGGGACAGTATAAAACTAAAGAGGTAAGGGACAGTATAAAACTAAAGAGGTATGGGACAGTATAAAACTAAAGAGGTAAGGGACAGTATAAAACTAGAGAGGTAAGGGACAGTATAAAACTAAAGAGGTAAGGGACAGTATAAAACTAAAGAGGTAAGGGACAGTATAAAACTAAAGAGGTAAGGGACAGCATAAAACTAAAGAGGTAAGGGACAGCATAAAACTAAAGAGGTAAGGGACAGTATAAAACTAAAGAGGTAAGGGACAGTATAAAACTAAAGAGGTAAAGGACAGTATAAAACTAAAGAGGTAAGGGACAGTATAAAACTAAAGAGGTAAGGGACAGTATAAAACTAAAGAGGTAAAGGACAGTATAAAACTAAAGAGGTAAGGGACAGTATAAAACTAAAGAGGTAAGGGACAGTATAAAACTAAAGAGGTAAGGGACAGTATAAAACTAAAGAGGTAAGGGACAGTATAAAACTAAAGAGGTAAGGGACAGTATAAAACTAAAGAGGTAAGGGACAGTATAAAACTAAAGAGGTAAGGGACAGTATAAAACTAAAGAGGTAAGGGACAGTATAAAACTAAAGAGGTAAGGGACAGTATAAAACTAAAGAGGTAAGGGACAGTATAAAACTAAAGGGGTAAGGGACAGCATCAAACTAAAGAGGTAAGGGACAGTATAAAACTAAAGAGGTAAGGGACAGTATAAAACTAAAGAGGTAAGGGACAGTATAAAACTAAAGAGGTAAAGGACAGTATAAAACTAAAGAGGTAAGGGACAGTATAAAACTAAAGAGGTAAGGGACAGTATAAAACTAAAGAGGTAAGGGACAGTATAAAACTAAAGAGGTAAGGGACAGTATAAAACTAAAGAGGTAAGGGACAGTATAAAACTAAAGAGGTAAGGGACAGTATAAAACTAAAGAGGTAAGGGACAGTATAAAACTAAAGAGGTAAGGGACAGTATAAAACTAAAGAGGTAAGGGACAGCATAAAACTAAAGAGGTAAGGGACAGTATAAAACTAAAGAGGTAAGGGACAGTATAAAACTAAAGAGGTAAGGGACAGTATAAAACTAAAGAGGTAAAGGACAGCATAAAACTAGAGGTAAGGGACAGTATAAAACTAAAGAGGTAAGGGACAGTATAAAACTAAAGAGGTAAAGGACAGTATAAAACTAAAGAGGTAAAGGACAGTATAAAACTAAAGAGGTAAGGGACAGTATAAAACTAAAGAGGTAAGGGACAGTATAAAACTAAAGAGGTAAGGGACAGTATAAAACTAAAGAGGTAAGGGACAGTATAAAACTAAAGAGGTAAGGGACAGTATAAAACTAAAGAGGTAAGGGACAGTATAAAACTAAAGAGGTAAGGGACAGTATAAAACTAAAGAGGTAAGGGACAGTATAAAACTAAAGAGGTAAGGGACAGTATAAAACTAAAGAGGTAAGGGACAGTATAAAACTAAAGAGGTAAGGGACAGCATAAAACTAAAGAGGTAAGGGACAGTATAAAACTAAAGAGGTAAGGGACAGCATAAAACTAAAGAGGTGAGGGACAGTATAAAACTAAAGAGGTAAAGGACAGTATAAAACTAAAGAGGTAAAGGACAGCATAAAACTAAAGAGGTAAGGGACAGCATCAAACTAAAGAGGTAAGGGACAGCATAAAACTAAAGAGGTAAGGGACAGCATAAAACTAAAGAGGTAAGGGACAGTATAAAACTAAAGAGGTAAGGGACAGTATAAAACTAAAGAGGTAAGGGACAGTATAAAACTAAAGAGGTAAGGGACAGCATAAAACTAAAGAGGTAAGGGACAGCATAAAACTAAAGAGGTAAGGGACAGTATAAAACTAAAGAGGTAAGGGACAGTATAAAACTAAAGAGGTAAGGGACAGTATAAAACTAAAGAGGTGAGGGACAGTATAAAACTAAAGAGGTAAGGGACAGTATAAAACTAAAGAGGTAAGGGACAGTATAAAACTAAAGAGGTAAAGGACAGTGTAAAACTAGAGGTAAGGGACAGTATAAAACTAAAGAGGTAAGGGACAGTATAAAACTAAAGAGGTAAGGGACAGCATAAAACTAAAGAGGTAAGGGACAGCATAAAACTAAAGAGGTAAGGGACAGTATAAAACTAAAGAGGTAAGGGACAGCATAAAACTAAAGAGGTAAGGGACAGCATAAAACTAAAGAGGTAAGGGACAGTATAAAACTAAAGAGGTAAGGGACAGTATAAAACTAAAGAGGTAAGGGACAGTATAAAACTAAAGAGGTAAGGGACAGTATAAAACTAAAGAGGTAAAGGACAGTATAAAACTAAAGAGGTAAAGGACAGTATAAAACTAAAGAGGTAAGGGACAGTATAAAACTAAAGAGGTAAAGGACAGTATAAAACTAAAGAGGTAAGGGACAGCATAAAACTAAAGAGGTAAGGGACAGTATAAAACTAAAGAGGTAAAGGACAGCATAAAACTAAAGAGGTAAGGGACAGTATAAAACTAAAGAGGTAAGGGACAGCATAAAACTAAAGAGGTAAGGGACAGTATAAAACTAAAGAGGTAAGGGACAGTATAAAACTAAAGAGGTAAAGGACAGTATAAAACTAAAGAGGTAAGGGACAGTATAAAACTAAAGAGGTAAGGGACAGTATAAAACTAAAGAGGTAAGGGACAGTATAAAACTAAAGAGGTAAGGGACAGCATAAAACTAAAGGGGTAAGGGACAGTATAAAACTAAAGAGGTAAGGGACAGTATAAAACTAAAGAGGTAAGGGACAGTATAAAACTAAAGAGGTAAGGGACAGTATAAAACTAAAGGGGTAAGGGACAGTATAAAACTAAAGAGGTAAGGGACAGTATAAAACTAAAGAGGTAAGGGACAGTATAAAACTAGAGGTAAGGGACAGCATAAAACTAAAGAGGTAAGGGACAGTATAAAACTAAAGAGGTAAGGGACAGTATAAAACTAAAGAGGTAAGGGACAGTATAAAACTAAAGAGGTAAGGGACAGTATAAAACTAGAGGTAAGGGACAGCATAAAACTAAAGAGGTGAGGGACAGTATAAAACTAAAGAGGTAAGGGACAGTATAAAACTAAAGAGGTAAAGGACAGCATAAAACTAAAGAGGTAAGGGACAGTATAAAACTAAAGAGGTAAGGGACAGCATAAAACTAAAGAGGTAAGGGACAGTATAAAACTAAAGAGGTAAGGGACAGTATAAAACTAAAGAGGTAAAGGACAGTATAAAACTAAAGAGGTAAGGGACAGTATAAAACTAAAGAGGTAAGGGACAGTATAAAACTCAAAGAGGTAAGGGACAGCATAAAACTAAAGAGGTAAGGGACAGTATAAAACTCAAAGAGGTAAGGGACAGCATAAAACTAAAGAGGTAAGGGACAGTATAAAACTAAAGAGGTAAGGGACAGTATAAAACTAAAGAGGTAAGGGACAGTATAAAACTAAAGAGGTAAAGGACAGTATAAAACTAAAGAGGTAAAGGACAGTATAAAACTAAAGAGGTAAGGGACAGTATAAAACTAAAGAGGTAAGGGACAGTATAAAACTAAAGAGGTAAGGGACAGCATAAAACTAAAGAGGTAAGGGACAGCATAAAACTAAAGAGGTAAGGGACAGTATAAAACTAAAGAGGTAAGGGACAGTATAAAACTAAAGAGGTAAGGGACAGTATAAAACTAAAGAGGTAAGGGACAGTATAAAACTAAAGAGGTAAGGGACAGTATAAAACTAAAGAGGTAAGGGACAGTATAAAACTAAAGAGGTAAGGGACAGTATAAAACTAAAGAGGTAAGGGACAGTATAAAACTAAAGAGGTAAGGGACAGCATAAAACTAAAGAGGTAAGGGACAGATAAAACTAAAGAGGTAAGGGACAGTATAAAACTAAAGAGGTAAGGGACAGTATAAAACTAAAGAGGTGAGGGACAGTATAAAACTAAAGAGGTAAGGGACAGTATAAAACTAAAGAGGTAAAGGACAGTATAAAACTAAAGAGGTAAGGGACAGTATAAAACTAAAGAGGTAAGGGACAGTATAAAACTAAAGAGGTAAGGGACAGCATAAAACTAAAGAGGTAAGGGACAGTATAAAACTAAAGAGGTAAGGGACAGCATAAAACTAAAGAGGTAAGGGACAGTATAAAACTAAAGAGGTAAGGGACAGCATCAAACTAAAGAGGTAAGGGACAGTATAAAACTAAAGAGGTAAGGGACAGCATAAAACTAGAGGTAAGGGACAGCATAAAACTAAAGAGGTAAGGGACAGCATCAAACTAAAGAGGTAAGGGACAGCATAAAACTAAAGAGGTAAGGGACAGTATAAAACTAAAGAGGTAAGGGACAGCATAAAACTAAAGAGGTAAGGGACAGTATAAAACTAAAGAGGTAAGGGACAGTATAAAACTAAAGAGGTAAGGGACAGTATAAAACTAAAGAGGTAAGGGACAGTATAAAACTAAAGAGGTAAGGGACAGTATAAAACTAAAGAGGTAAGGGACAGTATAAAACTAAAGAGGTAAGGGACAGTATAAAACTAAAGAGGTAAGGGACAGCATAAAACTAAAGAGGTAAGGGACAGTATAAAACTAAAGAGGTAAGGGACAGTATAAAACTAAAGAGGTAAGGGACAGTATAAAACTAAAGAGGTAAGGGACAGTATAAAACTAAAGAGGTAAGGGACAGTATAAAACTAAAGAGGTAAGGGACAGTATAAAACTAAAGAGGTAAGGGACAGTATAAAACTAAAGAGGTAAGGGACAGTATAAAACTAAAGAGGTAAGGGACAGTATAAAACTAAAGAGGTAAGGGACAGTATAAAACTAAAGAGGTAAGGGACAGTATAAAACTAAAGAGGTGAGGGACAGCATAAAACTAAAGAGGTAAGGGACAGTATAAAACTAAAGAGGTAAGGGACAGCATCAAACTAAAGAGGTAAGGGACAGTATAAAACTAAAGAGGTAAGGGACAGCATAAAACTAGAGGTAAGGGACAGCATAAAACTAAAGAGGTAAGGGACAGCATCAAACTAAAGAGGTAAGGGACAGCATAAAACTAAAGAGGTAAGGGACAGTATAAAACTAAAGAGGTAAGGGACAGCATAAAACTAAAGAGGTAAGGGACAGTATAAAACTAAAGAGGTAAGGGACAGTATAAAACTAAAGAGGTAAGGGACAGCATAAAACTAAAGAGGTAAGGGACAGTATAAAACTAAAGAGGTAAGGGACAGTATAAAACTAAAGAGGTAAGGGACAGTATAAAACTAAAGAGGTAAGGGACAGCATAAAACTAAAGAGGTAAGGGACAGTATAAAACTAAAGAGGTAAGGGACAGTATAAAACTAAAGAGGTAAGGGACAGTATAAAACTAAAGAGGTAAGGGACAGCATAAAACTAAAGAGGTGAGGGACAGTATAAAACTAAAGAGGTAAGGGACAGTATAAAACTAAAGAGGTAAGGGACAGCATAAAACTAAAGAGGTAAGGGACAGTATAAAACTAAAGAGGTGAGGGACAGTATAAAACTAAAGAGGTAAGGGACAGTATAAAACTAAAGAGGTAAGGGACAGCATAAAACTAAAGAGGTAAGGGACAGTATAAAACTAAAGAGGTAAGGGACAGTATAAAACTAAAGGGGTAAGGGACAGCATAAAACTAAAGGGGTAAGGGACAGTATAAAACTAAAGAGGTAAGGGACAGTATAAAACTAAAGAGGTAAGGGACAGTATAAAACTAAAGAGGTAAGGGACAGCATAAAACTAGAGGTAAGGGACAGTATAAAACTAAAGAGGTAAAGGACAGTATAAAACTAAAGAGGTAAGGGACAGCATAAAACTAAAGAGGTAAGGGACAGTATAAAACTAAAGAGGTAAGGGACAGTATAAAACTAAAGAGGTAAAGGACAGTATAAAACTAAAGAGGTAAGGGACAGCATAAAACTAAAGAGGTAAGGGACAGTATAAAACTAAAGAGGTAAGGGACAGTATAAAACTAAAGAGGTAAGGGACAGCATAAAACTAAAGAGGTAAGGGACAGTATAAAACTAAAGAGGTAAGGGACAGCATAAAACTAAAGAGGTAAGGGACAGCATAAAACTAAAGAGGTAAAGGACAGTATAAAACTAAAGAGGTAAGGGACAGTATAAAACTAAAGAGGTAAGGGACAGCATAAAACTAGAGGTAAGGGACAGCATAAAACTAAAGAGGTAAGGGACAGTATAAAACTAAAGAGGTAAGGGACAGTATAAAACTAAAGAGGTAAGGGACAGTATAAAACTAAAGAGGTAAGGGACAGTATAAAACTAAAGAGGTAAAGGACAGTATAAAACTAAAGAGGTAAGGGACAGTATAAAACTAGAGGTAAGGGACAGCATAAAACTAAAGAGGTAAGGGACAGTATAAAACTAAAGAGGTAAGGGACAGTATAAAACTAAAGAGGTAAGGGACAGTATAAAACTAAAGAGGTAAGGGACAGCATAAAACTAAAGAGGTAAGGGACAGCATAAAACTAAAGAGGTCAGGGACAGCATAAAACTAAAGAGGTAAGGGACAGCATAAAACTAAAGAGGTAAGGGACAGTATAAAACTAAAGAGGTAAGGGACAGTATAAAACTAAAGAGGTAAGGGACAGTATAAAACTAAAGAGGTAAGGGACAGTATAAAACTAAAGAGGTAAGGGACAGCATAAAACTAAAGAGGTAAGGGACAGCATAAAACTAAAGAGGTAAGGGACAGCATAAAACTAGAGGTAAGGGACAGCATAAAACTAAAGAGGTAAGGGACAGTATAAAACTAAAGAGGTAAGGGACAGTATAAAACTAAAGAGGTAAGGGACAGTATAAAACTAAAGAGGTAAAGGACAGTATAAAACTAAAGAGGTAAGGGACAGCATAAAACTAAAGAGGTAAGGGACAGCATAAAACTAGAGGTAAGGGACAGCATAAAACTAAAGAGGTAAGGGACAGTATAAAACTAAAGAGGTAAGGGACAGTATAAAACTAAAGAGGTAAGGGACAGTATAAAACTAAAGAGGTAAGGGACAGTATAAAACTAAAGAGGTAAGGGACAGTATAAAACTAAAGAGGTAAGGGACAGTATAAAACTAAAGAGGTAAGGGACAGTATAAAACTAAAGAGGTAAGGGACAGCATAAAACTAGAGGTAAGGGACAGTATAAAACTAAAGAGGTAAGGGACAGTATAAAACTAAAGAGGTAAAGGACAGTATAAAACTAAAGAGGTAAAGGACAGTATAAAACTAAAGAGGTAAGGGACAGTATAAAACTAAAGAGGTAAAGGACAGTATAAAACTAAAGAGGTAAGGGACAGCATAAAACTAAAGAGGTAAGGGACAGCATAAAACTAGAGGTAAGGGACAGCATAAAACTAAAGAGGTAAGGGACAGTATAAAACTAAAGAGGTAAGGGACAGTATAAAACTAAAGAGGTAAGGGACAGCATAAAACTAGAGGTAAGGGACAGTATAAAACTAAAGAGGTAAGGGACAGTATAAAACTAAAGAGGTAAGGGACAGTATAAAACTAAAGAGGTAAGGGACAGCATAAAACTAAAGAGGTAAGGGACAGTATAAAACTAAAGAGGTAAGGGACAGCATAAAACTAAAGAGGTAAGGGACAGCATAAAACTAGAGGTAAGGGACAGTATAAAACTAGAGGTAAGGGACAGTATAAAACTAAAGAGGTAAGGGACAGCATAAAACTAAAGAGGTAAGGGACAGCATAAAACTAAAGAGGTAAGGGACAGTATAAATCTAGAGGTAAGGGACAGTATAAAACTAAAGAGGTAAGGGACAGTATAAAACTAGAGGTAAGGGACAGTATAAAACTAAAGAGGTAAGGGACAGTATAAAACTAAAGAGGTAAGGGACAGCATAAAACTAAAGAGGTGAGGGACAGCATAAAACTAAAGAGGTAAGGGACAGCATAAAACTAGAGGTAAGGGACAGTATAAAACTAAAGAGGTAAGGGACAGTATAAAACTAAAGAGGTAAAGGACAGTATAAAACTAAAGAGGTAAGGGACAGCATAAAACTAGAGGTAAGGGACAGTATAAAACTAAAGAGGTAAAGGACAGTATAAAACTAGAGGTAAGGGACAGTATAAAACTAAAGAGGTAAGGGACAGTATAAAACTAAAGAGGTAAAGGACAGTATAAAACTAAAGAGGTAAGGGACAGCATAAAACTAAAGAGGTAAGGGACAGCATAAAACTAAAGAGGTAAGGGACAGTATAAAACTAAAGAGGTAAGGGACAGTATAAAACTAAAGAGGTAAGGGACAGTATAAAACTAAAGAGGTAAGGGACAGTATAAAACTAAAGAGGTAAAGGACAGCATAAAACTAAAGAGGTAAGGGACAGTATAAAACTAAAGAGGTAAGGGACAGTATAAAACTAAAGAGGTAAGGGACAGCATAAAACTAAAGAGGTAAGGGACAGTATAAAACTAAAGAGGTAAAGGACAGTATAAAACTAAAGAGGTAAGGGACAGTATAAAACTAAAGAGGTAAGGGACAGTATAAAACTAAAGAGGTGAGGGACAGCATAAAACTAAAGGGGTAAGGGACAGTATAAAACTAAAGAGGTAAAGGACAGTATAAAACTAAAGAGGTGAGGGACAGCATAAAACTAAAGAGGTAAGGGACAGTATAAAACTAAAGAGGTAAGGGACAGTATAAAACTAAAGAGGTAAAGGACAGTATAAAACTAAAGAGGTAAGGGACAGTATAAAACTAAAGAGGTAAGGGACAGTATAAAACTAAAGAGGTAAGGGACAGTATAAAACTAAAGAGGTGAGGGACAGCATAAAACTAAAGAGGTAAGGGACAGTATAAAACTAAAGAGGTAAGGGACAGTATAAAACTAAAGAGGTAAGGGACAGCATAAAACTAAAGAGGTAAGGGACAGTATAAAACTAAAGAGGTAAGGGACAGCATCAAACTAAAGAGGTAAGGGACAGCATCAAACTAAAGAGGTAAGGGACAGTATCAAACTAAAGAGGTAAGGGACAGCATCAAACTAAAGAGGTAAGGGACAGTATAAAACTAAAGAGGTAAGGGACAGCATAAAACTAAAGAGGTAAGGGACAGTATAAAACTAAAGAGGTAAGGGACAGCATAAAACTAAAGAGGTAAGGGACAGTATAAAACTAAAGAGGTAAGGGACAGTATAAAACTAAAGAGGTAAGGGACAGTATAAAACTAAAGAGGTAAAGGACAGTATAAAACTAAAGAGGTAAAGGACAGTATAAAACTAAAGAGGTAAGGGACAGTATAAAACTAAAGAGGTAAGGGACAGTATAAAACTAAAGAGGTAAGGGACAGCATAAAACTAAAGAGGTAAGGGACAGCATAAAACTAAAGAGGTAAGGGACAGTATAAAACTAAAGAGGTAAGGGACAGTATAAAACTAAAGAGGTAAGGGACAGTATAAAACTAAAGAGGTGAGGGACAGTATAAAACTAAAGAGGTAAGGGACAGTATAAAACTAAAGAGGTAAGGGACAGCATAAAACTAAAGAGGTAAAGGGACAGCATAAAACTAAAGAGGTAAGGGACAGCATAAAACTAAAGAGGTAAGGGACAGTATAAAACTAAAGAGGTAAGGGACAGCATAAAACTAAAGAGGTAAGGGACAGTATAAAACTAAAGAGGTAAGGGACAGCATAAAACTAAAGAGGTAAGGGACAGCATAAAACTAAAGAGGTAAGGGACAGTATAAAACTAAAGAGGTAAGGGACAGTATAAAACTAAAGAGGTAAGGGACAGTATAAAACTAAAGAGGTAAGGGACAGTATAAAACTAAAGAGGTAAGGGACAGCATAAAACTAAAGAGGTAAGGGACAGTATAAAACTAAAGAGGTAAGGGACAGCATAAAACTAAAGAGGTAAGGGACAGTATCAAACTAAAGAGGTAAGGGACAGTATAAAACTAAAGAGGTAAGGGACAGTATAAAACTAAAGAGGTAAGGGACAGTATAAAACTAAAGAGGTAAGGGACAGTATAAAACTAAAGAGGTAAGGGACAGTATAAAACTAAAGAGGTAAGGGACAGTATAAAACTAAAGAGGTAAGGGACAGTATAAAACTAAAGAGGTAAGGGACAGTATAAAACTAAAGAGGTAAGGGACAGTATAAAACTAAAGAGGTAAGGGACAGCATCAAACTAAAGAGGTAAGGGACAGTATAAAACTAAAGAGGTAAGGGACAGCATAAAACTAAAGAGGTAAGGGACAGCATAAAACTAAAGAGGTAAGGGACAGTATAAAACTAAAGAGGTAAGGGACAGTATAAAACTAAAGAGGTAAGGGACAGTATAAAACTAGAGGTAAGGGACAGTATAAAACTAGAGGTAAGGGACAGTATAAAACTAAAGAGGTAAGGGACAGTATAAAACTAAAGAGGTAAGGGACAGTATAAAACTAGAGGTAAGGGACAGTATAAAACTAAAGAGGTAAGGGACAGCATAAAACTAAAGAGGTAAGGGACAGTATAAAACTAAAGAGGTGAGGGACAGCATAAAACTAAAGAGGTAAGGGACAGTATAAAACTAAAGAGGTGAGGGACAGTATAAAACTAAAGAGGTAAGGGACAGCATAAAACTAAAGAGGTGAGGGACAGTATAAAACTAAAGAGGTAAGGGACAGTATAAAACTAAAGAGGTAAGGGACAGTATAAAACTAAAGAGGTGAGGGACAGCATAAAACTAAAGAGGTAAGGGACAGTATAAAACTAAAGAGGTAAGGGACAGTATAAAACTAAAGAGGTGAGGGACAGCATAAAACTAAAGAGGTAAGGGACAGTATAAAACTAAAGAGGTAAGGGACAGCATAAAACTAAAGAGGTAAGGGACAGTATAAAACTAAAGAGGTAAGGGACAGCATAAAACTAAAGAGGTAAGGGACAGTATAAAACTAAAGAGGTAAGGGACAGCATAAAACTAAAGAGGTGAGGGACAGTATAAAACTAAAGAGGTAAGGGACAGCATAAAACTAAAGAGGTAAGGGACAGTATAAAACTAAAGAGGTAAAGGACAGCATAAAACTAAAGAGGCAAGGGACAGCATAAAACTAAAGAGGTGAGGGACAGTATAAAACTAAAGAGGTAAGGGACAGCATAAAACTAAAGAGGTAAGGGACAGCATAAAACTAAAGAGGTAAGGGACAGCATAAAACTAAAGAGGTAAAGGACAGCATAAAACTAAAGAGGCAAGGGACAGCATAAAACTAGAGGTAAAGGACAGCATAAAACTAAAGAGGTAAGGGACAGTATAAAACTAAAGAGGTGAGGGACAGCATAAAACTAAAGAGGTGAGGGACAGTATAAAACTAAAGAGGTAAAGGACAGCATAAAACTAAAGAGGCAAGGGACAGCATAAAACTAAAGAGGTGAGGGACAGCATAAAACTAAAGAGGTAAGGGACAGCATAAAACTAAAGAGGTAAGGGACAGTATAAAACTAAAGAGGTAAGGGACAGCATAAAACTAAAGAGGTAAGGGACAGCATAAAACTAAAGAGGTAAAGGACAGTATAAAACTAAAGAGGCAAGGGACAGCATAAAACTAAAGAGGTAAGGGACAGTATAAAACTAAAGAGGTAAAGGACAGCATAAAACTAAAGAGGCAAGGGACAGCATAAAACTAAAGAGGTGAGGGACAGCATAAAACTAAAGAGGTAAGGGACAGCATAAAACTAAAGAGGTAAGGGACAGCATAAAACTAAAGAGGTAAGGGACAGTATAAAACTAAAGAGGTAAGGGACAGCATAAAACTAAAGAGGTAAGGGACAGCATCAAACTAAAGAGGTAAGGGACAGCATAAAACTAAAGAGGTAAGGGACAGTATAAAACTAAAGAGGTGAGGGACAGCATAAAACTAAAGAGGTAAGGGACAGCATAAAACTAAAGAGGTAAGGGACAGTATAAAACTAAAGGGGTAAGGGACAGTATAAAACTAAAGAGGTAAGGGACAGTATAAAACTAAAGAGGTAAGGGACAGCATAAAACTAAAAGAAAAAGCATACAAAATGCAAGAAATAGCACAGATCCTGGCGAATGGGAAAGATACAAAGAACTGCAAAGGGTCACAAAACAGACAGTAAGAGCTACAAAAAGGGAGTTTGAAATAAACTTGCAAGGCATATCAAAATCAACACAAAGAAATGTTACAATTTATTGGGAAAAAGAGGGAGCAACATTGGCCCCTTAAAAACTGAAGACAGATGCAAAGAATTATTAACCAAACAATTGTCATAAGCCTCCTTTTTCTGTCTCATTTTAATCATCTCTCGTTCATCATCCAGGCACCTCTAGTTTCCTCCAAATTAAAAGGTGTTGCTATGGGTACCCGCATGGGTCCTAGCTATGCCTGCCTTTTCGTGGGATATGTGGAACATTCCTTGTTCCAGTCCTACTCAGGTCCCCTCCCTCACCTCTTTTTCCGGTACATTGATGACTGTATTGGTGCTGTCTCCTGCTCTCGCCCTGAACTAGAAAATGTCATTCACTTTGCTTCCAATTTCCACCCTTCCCTCACCTTCACATGGTCCATCTCCGACTCTTCCCTTCCCTTCCTCGACTTCTCTGTCTCCATCTCTGGGGATAGGTTATTGGCAAACATTCACTACAAGCCCACTGACTCCCAGAGCTACCTGGACTACACTTCCTCCCATCCCGCTTCCTGTAACGACTCTATTCCGTTCTCCCAGTTTCTCCGTCTCCGCCACATCTGCTCTGACAATGACACCTTCCATGCTAGTGCTTCTGACATGTCTTCCTTTTTCCTCAACTGAGGACTCCCCTCTACCGTGGTTGACACGGCCCTTGACCATGTCCATTCTATTTCCCACACTTCTGCTCTCACCCCTTCCCCTCCCTCCCAGAACCACGATAGGGTTCCCCTTGTCCTCACCTTTCACCCCACCAGCCTCCATATTCAACGGATCATCCTCTACCATTTCCGCCACCTCCAATGTGATCCCACCACCAAACGCATCGTCCCCTCACCTCCCCTTTGAGCATTCTGAAAGGTCCGCTCCCTCTGCGATACCCTGGTCCACTCCTCTATCACCCCTTCCCCTTCGCCCGGCACTGTGCAAGCGCAGGAGATGTAACACATGCCCTTTTACCTCCACCCTTCCCACTGTTCAGGGCCCCAAACACTCCTTCCAGATGAAACAGTGATTTACTTGTACTTCTTGCGATTTAGTATACTGTATTCGCTGCTCACGATGCGGTCTCCTCTACATTGGGGAGACCAAACGCAGATTGGGTGACCGCTTTGCGGAACACCTCCATTCAGTCCGTAAGGGTGACCCCGAGCTGCCGGTCGCCTGTCACTTTAATTCTCCGCTCCACTCCCACTCTGACCTCACCGTCCTCGGGCTCTTACATTGTGCCAATGAAGCTCAACGTAAGCTCGAGGAACAGCATCTCATCTTTCGATTGGGCACTTTACAGCCTGCCGGACTCAACATCGAGTTCAACAATTTCAGACCATAACCTCGGCCCCTATCATTTTTTTCCATTTATTTTTTTCTCTCTCCCACATGACAGCTGCCTTTCATTCTGCCAGTGCCATTTACACTTCATCTAGAGCCATCTTTTGTTTCTTACCTTGTCCCATTACCATCTCCTTTTGCCTTGCACCATCTCTTAATCACTCTTAATTAGGAGGAGTTGGATATATTTCTTAAGGCTAAAGGGATCAAGGGATATGGGGTGAAGGCAGGGACAGGGTACTGAATTTGGATGATCAGCCATGATCTCATTAAATGGCGGAACAGGCTCGAGGGGCCGAATGGCCTACTCCTGCTCCTACCTTATATGTTTCTATGTTAATGTTTCTTAATGTCTCCTGCCTTCCGTCCTATCACAGACCTTCCATTTTGTTCTTCCCTCGCCTCCCCTCCCCGCTTTCCCAGCCCCTACACTTGCTTAAAAACCTGTTCCATCTCCGGCTTTTTCCAGTTCTGGCGAAGGGTCATCGACCTGAAACGTTAACTCGGTTTCTCTCTCCACAGATGCTGCCGGACCTGCTGAGTATTTCCAGCATTTGCTGTTTTTATTACCTCTAGCTTTGGATGCTCTTACTTTACCCTCTCATAGGAATGTGTCTACTCTGTACCCGAACCATCTCCTCTTTGAAGGTTTCCCATTGTTCAATTATTGTGTTGCCAACCAATCTTTGATACCAATCCACCTGGGCCAGATCCCTCTCTAACTCACTGAAGTTAGCCCTCCTCCAGTTAAGTATTTTTACACTTGATTGTTCCTTGTCCTTTCCCACAACTATACTAAACCTGATGAAATTATGAACACTGTTCCCCAAATGCTCTTCCACTGAAACAAGCGTCTTAGAAACATAGAAGATAGGAGCAGGAGTAGGCCATTCGGCCCTTCGAGCCTGTTCCGCCATTCAATGAGATCATGGCTCATCATCCAAATTCAGTACCCTGTCCCTGCCTTCTCCCCATATCCCTTGATCCCTTTAGCCTCAAGAAATATATCCAACTCTTTCTTGAATATATTTAATGAACTGGCCTCCACCGCCCTCTGTGGCAGAGAATTCCACAGGTTCACCACTCTCTGGGTGAAGAAGTTCCTGCTCATTTCAGTCCTAAATGGCTTACCCCTTATCCTTCGACTATGACCCCTGGTTCTGGACTCCCCGGCCATTGGAAACATCCTTCCTGCATCTAGTCTGTCCAGACCTGACAGAATTTTATAGGTTTCGATGAGGTCCCCTCTCAATCTTCTAAACTCCAGTGAGTATAAGCCTAATCGACACAATCTCTCCTCATACGTCATTCCTGCCATCCCAGGTATCAGCCTGGTGAATCTTCGGTGCACTCCCTCCATGGCAAGAACGTCCTTCCTCAGGTAAGGTGACCAAAACTGCACACAATACTCAAGGTGCGGTCTCACCAAGGCCCTGTACAACTGTAGCAAGACATCCTTGTTCCTGTACTCGAACCCTCTTGCTACAAAGGCCAGCATACCATTTGCCTTCTTAACCGCCTGCTGCACCTGCATGCTTACCTTCAGCGACTGGTGCACAATAACTCTCAGGTCTCTTTGCACTTCCCCTTCTCCCAATCTATTGCCATTCAAATAATAATCTGCCTTCCTGTTTTTGCCACCAAAGTGGATAACCTCACATTTATCCACATTATAGTGCATTTGCCATGTTTCTGCCCAATCACCCAACCTGTCCAAATCGTACTGGAGTTTCATGACATCCTCCTCACAGCTTACCCTCCCACCCAGCTTTGTGTCGTCTGCAAATTTGGAGATATTACATCCAATTCCCTCGTCCAGATCATTAATATATATTGTGAACAGCTGGGGTCCTAGGACCGATCCTTGCGGTACCCCACTAGTCACTGCCTGCCACTCGGAAAACGACCTGTTTATTCCAACTCTTTGCTTTCTGTCCGCCAACCAGTTCTCTATCCAAGTCAATACCTTGCCCCCAATCCCATGTGCCTTAATTTTGCACGCTAATCACTTATGTGGGACCTTATCGAAAGCCTTCTGAAAGTCCAAATACACCACATCCACTGGTTCTCCCTTATCTATTTTACCAGTTACATCCTCAAAAAATTCCAGTAGATTAGTCAAGCATGATTTACCTTTTGTAAATCCATGTTGACTTTGCCCAATCCTGTCACTGCTTTCCAAGTGCTCTGCTATTACATCTTTTATAATAGACTCTAGCATTTTCCCCACTACCGATGTCAGGCTTACCGGTCTATAATTCCCCACTTTCTCCCTGCCACCCTTTTTGAATAGTGGGGTAACATTAGCCACCCTCCAATCCATGGGTACCGTTCCAGAGTCTATCGAGTTCTGGAAGATGACCAGCAATGCATCTACTATCTCTAGGGCCACTTCCTTAAGTACCCTGGGATGTAGACCATCGGGCCCTTAGGATTTATCAGCCTTCAGTCCCATCAATTTTCCTAACACCATTTCCCTACAAATACTGATTTCTTTCAGTTCCTCCCTTTCATCAGACCCTATGTTCCCCGGCATCTCTGCGAGGTTATTTGTGTCCTTCTTTGTGAAGACAGAACCAAAGTATGTATTTAGTTGGTCTGCCATTTCCTTGTTTCCCATTATAAATTCCCCTGATTCTGACTGTAAGGGACCTACGCTTGACTTCACCAATCTTTTTCTCTTCACATATCTATAAAAGCTTTTACAGTCAGTTTTTATGTTCCCTGCAAGCTTACTCTCATATTCTCTTTTCCCTTTCTTAATTAATCCCTTTGTCCTCCTTTGTTGACTCCTAAACTGCTCCCAATCCTCAGGATTATTGCTTTTTCTAGCCAATTTATATGTCCTTTCCTTGGATCTTATGCTATCCCTAATTTCCCATGTTAGCCACGGTTGAGTCACCTTTTTTGTTTTATTTTTATGCCAAACTGGGATGAACAAATTCTGTAGCTCATCCATTCGGTCTTTGAATGTTTGCCATTGCCTATCCACTGTCAACCCTGAGTGCCATTCCCCAATCAATCCTACCCAACTCGCTCCTCAGACCATCGTAGTTTCCTTTATTTAAATTGAGGACCCTTGTCTCTGAGTCAACTACTTCATTCTCCATCTTAATGAAGAATTCGATCATATTATGATCGCTCCGACCCAAGGGGCCTCGTACAACAAGATTGCTAATTAATCCTTTCTCGTTACATAATACCCAGTCTAAGATGGCCTGATCTCTGGTTGGTTCCTCGACATATTGGTCCAGGAAACCATCCCGTAAACACTCCAGGAATTCCTCCTCCACAGTATTGTTACTAATTTGGTTGGCCCAATCTATATGTAGATTAAAGTCACCCATGATGACTGCTGTGCCCTTAATGCACGCTTCTTCAATTTCCCTTTTAATGCCATCCCCAACCTCCACCTTACTGTTTGGAGGTCTATATACCACTCCCACTAATGTTTTTTTCCCCTTAGTATTTCTCAATTCTACCCATACAGATTCCACATCATCAGAGCTAATATCCTTCATTACAATTGTATTAATCCCTTCTTTAACCAGTAATGCTACCCCACCTCCCTTTCCTTTTTGCCGATCTTTCCTGAATATCGAATAGCCCTGGATGTTGAGTTCCCAGTCTTGGCCATCCTTGAGCCACGTTTCCGTAATCCCAACCAAATCATATCCGTTTACCTCTATTTGCGCAGCCAATTCATCCACCTTATTACAAATGCTCCTCGCATTAAGACACAAAGCCTTCAGGCTTGGTTTTTTAACGCTCTTAGACCTATTAGAATTATTATTTACTGTGGCCACGTTTGATTTAAACCGTTGATTTCTCTGACTGCCACTTTTGTTTTTCTCCTTCCTATCTTTTGCTTTTATCCCTGTTTTCCTTTCCTCTGTCTCGATGCTCAGGTTCCCAACCCCCTGCCATTTTAGTTTAAACCCCCCTGAACAGCACTAGCAAACTCTCCCCCTAGGACATCGGTCCTGGCCCTGCCTGGGTGCAAACCGTCCCGTTTGTACTGGTCCCACCTCTCCCAGAACCGGTTCCAATGTCCAAGGAATTTGAATCCCTCCTCCTTGCACCATTCCTCTAGCCACGTATTCATTTGAAATATCCTCCTATTTCTACTCTGACTAGCACGTGGCACTGGTAGCAATCCTGAGATTACTACCTTTGAGGTCCTATTTTTTAATTTACCTCCTAACTCCCTATATTCTGCTTTTAGGACCTCATCCCGTTTTTTACCTATATCGTTGGTGCCTATGTGCACCACGACAACTGGCTGTTCACCCTCCCCCTCCAAAATGTTCTGCAGCCGCTCCGAGACGTCCTTGACCCTTGCACCAGGGAGGCAACACACCATTTAATGAATTGGCCTCCACTGCCTTCTGTGGTAGAGAATTCCACAGGTTCACCACTCTCTGGGTGAAGAAATTCCTCCTCATCTCAGTCCTAAATGGCTTACCCCTTATCTTTAGACTGTGACCCCTGGTTCTGGACTCCCCGACCATTGGGAACATCCTTCCTGCATCTAGTCTGTCTAGTCCTGTTAGAATTTTATAAGTTTCAATGAGATCCCCTCTCATTCTTCTAAACTCCAGCGAGTATAAGCCCAATCGACCCAATCTCTCCTCATATGTCATTCCTGCCATCCCAGGTATCAGTCTGGTGAATCTTCGCTGCACTCCCTCCAGGGCAAGAACATCCTTCTTCAGGTAAGGCGACCAAAACTGCACACAATACTCAAGGTGTGGTCTCACCAAGGCCCTGTACAACTGCAGCAAGACTTCCTTGTTCCTGTACTCAAACCCTCTCACTACGAAGGCCAACATACTATTTGCCTTCTTAACCGCCTGCTTCACCTGTATGCTTACCTTCAGCGACTGGTGCGCAAGGACACCCAGGTCTCATCGCACTTCCCCTTCTCCCAATCTACTGCCATTCAGATAATAATCTGCCTTCCTGTTTTTGCCACCAAAGTGGATAACCTCGCATTTATCCACATTATATGGCATCTGCCCAATCACCCAACCTGTCCAAATCATACTGGAGTTTCTCGGCACCCTCCTCACAGCACATACGCCCACCCAGCTTTGTGTCATCTGCAAACTTGGAGATATTACATCTAGTTCCCTCGTCTAGATCATTAATATATATTGTCACTGCCTGCCACTCGGAAAAAGACCTGTTTATTCCAACTCTTTGCTTCCTGTCTGCCAACCAGTTCTCTATCCAAGTCAGTACCTTGCCCCCAATCCCATGTGCCTTAACTTTACACGCTAATCTCTTATGTGGGACCTTATCGAAAGCCTTCTGAAAGTCCAAATACACCACATCCACTGGTTCTCCCTTATCTATTCTATCAGTTACATCCTCAAAAAATTCCAGTAGATTAGTCAAGCACGATTTACCTTTTGTAAATCCATGTTGACTTTGTCCGATCCTGTCACTGTTTTCCAAGTGCTCTGCTATTACATCTTTTATAATGGACTCTAGCATTTTCCCCACTACCGATGTCAGGCTTACCGGTCTATAATTCCCCGTTTTCTCTCTACCACCTTTTTTGAACAGTGGGGTAACATTAGCTACCCTCCAATCCATGGGAACTGTTCCAGAGTCTATAGAATTTTGGAAGATGACCAGCAATGCATCTACTATTTCTAGGGCCACTTCCTTAAGTACCCTAGGATGTAGATTATCAGGCCCTGGGGATTTATCGGCCTTCAATCCCGTCAATTTCCCTAACACTATTTCCCTACAAATACTGATTTCATTCAGTTCCTCCCTCTCATTAGACCCTATGTTCCCCGACATCTCTGGGAGGTTATTTGTGTCCTCCTTTGTGAAGACAGAACCAAAGTATGTATTTAATTGGTCTGCCATTTCTTTGTTCCCCATTATAAATTCCCCTGATTCTGACTGCAAGGGACCTACGCTTGACTTCACCAATCTTTTTCTCTTCTTGCTCCACTTCATTCCCCAGAACTAGATCCAGCATTGCTTCCTTCCTCGTTGGGCTGGAAACACACTGATCAAAAAAGTTCTCTTGTGCACATTTCAGGAATTCCACCCCCTCTCAGCCCTTTACACTATTACTATCCCAGCCCATATTAGGATAATTAACACCCCCATTATCACTTCTCTGTAGTTCTTGCATCTTTCTGTAATTTGCCTGTACTAATGTCCTTTAGGGAAGGAAATCTGCCGTCCTTACCCGGTCTGGCCTATATGTGACTCCAGACCCACAGCGATGTGGCTGACTCTTAACTGCCCTCTGAAATGTCCTAGCAAGCCACTCAGTTATAACTAACGGCCGGCATCAACCTCGGCACTGGCTACAGGCACGACAACGGCACACCTAGACCAGTCGTCCCTGCAAAGTCCTCCTCACCAACATCTGGGAACTTGTGCCAAAACTGGGAGAGCTGTCCCACAGACTAGTCAAGCAACAGCCTGACACAGTCATACTCTCAGAATCATACCTTTCAGCCAATGTCCCAAACTCCTCCACCACCATCCCTGGGTATGTCCTGTCCCACCAGCAGGACAGACCCACCAGGGGTGGCAGCACAGTGGTATACAGTCGGGAAGGAGTGGCCCTGGGAGTCCTCAACAGTGACTCCGGACCCCATGAAGTCTCATGGCTTCAGGTCAAGCATGGACAAGGAAACCTCCTGCTGATTACCACCTACTGCCCTCCCTCAGCTGATGAATCAGTACTCCTCCATGTTGAACACCACTTGGAAGAAGCACTGAGAGTAGCAAGGGCACCGAATGTACTCTGGGTGGGGGACTTCAATGTCCATCACCAAGAGTGGCTCGGTAGCACCACTACTGACCGAGCTGGCCGGGTTCTGAAGGATATAGCTGCCATCTGGGCCTGCGACAGGTGGTGACACAACCAATACGAGGGAAAAACCTACTTAACCTCGTCCTCACCAATTTACCCGTCATAGAAATTTACAGCACAGAAGGAGGCCATTCAGCCCATCTTGTCTGTGCTGGCCGACAAAGAGCTATCCATCCTAATCCCACTTTCTAGCACTAGGTCCCTAGCCTTAGAGTCATAGTCATAATGGCACAGAAGGAGGCCATTTGGCCCATTGAGTCCGTGCCGGCTCTCTGTAGAGCAATCCAGTCAGTCCCATTCATCCGCTCTATCCCCATAGTTGTGCAAATTTATTTCCCCTGGAGGTTACGGCACTTCAAGTGCATATCCAAGTACTTTTTAAATGTGATGAGGGTTCCTGCCTCTACCACCCTTTCAGGCAGTGAGTTCCAGACCCCCACCACCCTCAGGGTGAAAAAATGTCTCAACTCCCCTCTAAACCTCCGACCAATTACTTTAAATCTATGCCCTCTGGTTATTGACCCTTCTGCCAAGGGAAATAGCTCCTTCCTATCCACTCTATCTAGGCCCCTCATAACTTTGTACACCTCAATTAGGTCCACCCTCAGCCTCCACTGTCCCAAAGAAAACAACTCCAGCCTATCCTATCTGGGGAAAATGCTGGAGTTCATTATAAAAGATGTAATAGCAGAGCACTTGGAAAACAGTGACAGGATCGGACAAAGTCAACATGGATTTACAAAAGGTAAATCATGCTTGACTAATCTACTGGAATTTTTTGAGGATGTAACTGGTAGAATAGATAAGGGAGAACCAGTGGATGTGGTGCATTTGGAATTTCAGAAGGCTTTCGATAAGGTCCCGCATAAGAGATTAGTGTGCAAAATTAAAGCACATGGGATTGTGGGAAGGTATTGACTTGGATAGAGAACTGGTTGGCAGACAGGAAGCAGAGTTGGAATAAACGGGTCTTTTTCCGAGTGGCTAGTCGGGTACCGCATGGATCGGTGCTAGGACCCCAGCTATTCACAATATATATTAATGATCTAGACGAGGGAACTGGATGTAATATCTCCAAGTTTGCAGATGACACAAAGCTGGGTGGGCGTGTGTGCTGTGAGGAGGATGCAGAGAAACTCCAGTATGATTTGGACAGGTTGGGTGATTGTACTGCATCTGCCATGCATCTGCCCAATGTGGATAAATGCGAGGTTATCCACTTTGGTGGCAAAAACAGGAAGGCAGATTATTATCTGAATGGCAATAGATTGGGAGAAGGGGAAGTGCGACGAGGCCTGGGTGTCCTTGTGCACCAGTCGCTGAAGGTAAGCATGCAGGTGCAGCAGCGGTTAAGAAGGCAAATGGTATGTTGGCCTTCATAGGGAGAGGATTTGAGTACAGGAGCAGGGATGTCTTGCTGCAGTTGTACAGGGCCTTGGTGAGACGACACCTTGAGTATTGTGAGCAGTTTTGGTCGCCTTATCTGAGCAAGGATGTTCTTGCCATGGAGGGAGTTATAAAGTCTGTGGGTTGTATAGCGAAGTAATACACAGACTACAAGAGTAACTTAAATAGGACTTTACTATTCGAAGGTCAGGGCGAATCTGCCCAATAAATTCTGCCACAGCACTTATATACCGGTGTGGTCACCGTCGGTATTACAGTATACAGCAGCCAGGATAAAGTAGTGCCACACCTAAAATAGTTCTCTTAAAGGTGGACGGTTACATACAATAGTTCTCTTAAAGGTAGAACAGTTACATACACTACAATCCTCCCTTTTTAGCTTACAACATACTTATTCCCCATTAACATAACATCATAACATATCCAACTTCATGTTACAACAGTTCACAGGGGTAGTCTCTGCGGAAACAGTTCACAGATTCAGTCTCTGCGGGAAACAGTTCACAGATTCAGTCTCTGATCTTCTTGACTCGGTCCGGACCACGCCTCTGTGGTGTAGTCGGGTCACCTTGCTAGAGGGACTCATCCCATAGTCCTTCCCTAGACTTAACAGCTTTACTTCCATCACTTCTGAACCAGCATTGCTGACTTTTTAAAACAAACAAAAAACAGTTGGATTGCCTTGGGAAATTTTCCTACTTTCCAACTGATTTGGCTCCGTTCGGGGGACCACGTGTGTGATCGGGTAGAGGTAATAATGGTTCAGATGGTTATCATCTTCTGCTTCGTCTTTTCCTTTTTTGCTTCTTGGAGACTCTCGGGGCTCCATTGTCAGCTGCCAGCTGTAACGCCACCATCTCCCTATGTTCCTTAGACTTTAAGTGATTCATCCTGATTTCGGCACTTTGGGAGTTCTCGGCACAAGCTGGGCAGACCAGGTCCTCGTAATATTCAGTGTCACTCAACAGATCATGGTAATATTCGGTGTCGTCCTGAGCTAGGCCCGCGAGAGGGTCTTCTATTTCCTCCTTACCCAGCTGGACGTTAGCCGACTTTTGTTCCAAATCCCGACATCTGTCCTGAAGAGACTTCATCATGCGTTCAGATTCATCCCGCTTTTTCTGGGCTTCCTGCAAGTCTTTTACTAATGACCTCATTTGTGATTTCAATACTTCAACTTCATTCGGAGATTGATTGATCGGACTATTCAATCCCTCTACTGAAGTAGCTGTTTCAGTATTCTGTTGTTCTACATTGCCGTGCGTCAGCGTACTTTTGGCATCCAAGGGCTGTTCTGCTGCAGACTTCTCAGTCTGGGTTGCCACCTCAGCTCTTCCAATGACTTTTGAGAGCTCCCTTCCCTTTGAAGATTGAGGCTCGTATTTAAGTTTTTCCCATTTTAGAGTTTTATCCCTCAGCATATGAATGAGTTGGCTGACTGTTAACTCTTCTGCCATCATCCCTTTTCCATTAACTACAGGGCTGTTTATAACCTTGCCCTGGAGGAGTTGGCTGACTGTTAACTCTCCTGTCCTCATCCCTTTTCCATTAGCTGCAGGGCTGTTTAGAACCTTGTCCTGGGGCTCCTTTGCTGCTTCTACTTCGCCATCATCCGCAGCCCCCATCATTCGAATTTCCACAAATGAATCGTCCGGTGATGCTGCACCCAACTTCAGTAGGAGCTCGGAAGTCATGTCGACCAACTCAGCTTTTTCTGCCTGCAACCTGCTAACCAGCGCCTTCAGTTGCGGCACATCTTGTTCCACCGGATTGGAGCACGCCCCTTCAGAAGCCGAATCAGCTTTGATTCATTTGGCCTCCTCGTGCAGACGGTTTGTGTGCTCCTGCTCCCTTTTCTTCCCCAGCTGCTTCTGTTGTCTTTCCAGATTCTCCCATTCGATATCATAGAACTTTTTCATTGCTTTCATCTCTTGCTCGAGACGGCAATTCAATTGTTCTAATTGCTGTCGTAATCTGAAATAAGTTTGCGTTCGAGCTCGATGTTCCTCAGTAATATATATGTCTGTAACTTGAACAGACTCAGAATTCTCTGTCAAGCTATGTTGTTGTTGTTCAGAGGAATTCTGTTCTGAAACTTTGTTCTCCTCTGGAGCATAAGCCTTTAGGCCCACATTCGTTCTACCAACCTTAGTCAGCAAGTTCATTTTAGACTTGTCTTTCATGCTTGGGCTGGTCTTATCGTCATCCATTTCAGAGTCTGAGCTGATTGTCTGCCCCGAGTCCTCACTCGTTATTGCTTTGAGGTAGTGCCATTCCATGTCTATTTTCTTGATCCACTCCCGTCCTAGAAGTGGTGGTCCTCCCTCAGGTAGTACGTATAAGTCCATTCCGGGGTGTTCTTTGCCCCTGTCTCTCACCTTGACTCTTATCTTTCCCATGGGGTATACTTTATGCCCCATGTATGTCTGCAATACGAACTTGGTATCTCTCAAGGGTATATGTGAGAATAGCCGGTTGTAATCCCTTCGATTTATGACTGATAGGGCTGATCCAGTGTCCAATTCCATTCTCACTTGGACTCCGGCTATTTTTAGCATGACCCAGATAGTTTGTAGGTCAGCTTCCTTACTCACATTATGAATTCTCAGACTACCCAGTTCCTGGCCGCTTGGGTCTGAATCTGAATTCTGTTCATCTGAACTCTTCTCAACCACCTTGTGTACTTTGTTGTACTTTTCCTGTGATGGCTTTTTTTTTTGGTTGTTGGTCTTCTTCCCTGACCGGCATACTTTGGCTATGTGACCCAGTTTGCCACATTTCCTACAGTCCTGGTTTTTAAACCAGCATTGGTTCTAGTCGTGTGTTGTCTTCCCACAACGATAACATTTCGTTGCACCCGAAGTAATTTGATCCACACTGAGGACCGCTGCCTTCAGCTGCATTTCCACAGTTCCTTTCGCTGCGGCTTCGTGTGATGCTGCAATAAGGACAGCCCTATCCAGTGTAAGGTCGTTCTCTTCGAGCAGTCGCTTTTGCGTTCCTTCCTTCGACAACCCGCACACGAACTTGTCACGCAATGCCTGTCAGATTTCCTCCAAACTGGCAGTATTTCGCTAGCCTACGCAGTTCGACCAAGTATTCCGCGTTGCTTTCCTCTTTCCGTTGCGTTCTCGCATAAAATTTGAATCGTTCCGCCAACATCAGCGGTGTGGGGTTCAAGTGATCCTTCAGAACAGCAACAATATTATCGAAGGTTTGATCCGCCGGTTTAACTGGTGCTAGAAGATGCTTCAATAGCCCGTATGTCTTCGCCCCCATCGAGTTTAGCAAGGTTATAGCTTTATCATCATCCTCTATTTTATTGGCCTCACAATATATCTCAATGCATTCTACATACGTGGCCCAATCTTCTACCTCGGAATCGAAATCGTTGATGTTACCACGCTTAGGCATCTTCACCTCCCTGATAAACAACAACGAAATATTTCTTTAACTTTTTTTTTAATTATTTTTTTTTTCAAGATGGCGGTTTCCCCGCGCTTATCTTCTTTCCCCGCCCCTTTCAAAATGGCGGTTCCCGCTTCTGTCTTTTTCTCCGCCTACTGGCGGCTTCCCGCGGTTTCCCGCGCTTCTCTTCTTTCCCCGCCCACTTTCAAGATGGCGGTTCCCGCTTTTCTTCCCCTGGCGGGAGGGGTAAGCTTTTCCCTCGGGCGACGGTCGCTGGCTTTCGGGGTTCGCAGCCTGCGCTTCGGCTTCAGCGCGTTCCCTTCTCTCGGCCGGGCAACCGGCTCTGGGTACAACCCGTTGACAGCGAACGGTCTCAGCCGCTGGCTGGATCTCGCTCAGTCTCCCTCGCTCGGGCTCTGTCTCTCCGGTGCTGGGTACAACCCGTTGACGGCGAACAGTTTCAGCCGCTGGGCTGGATCTCGCTCAGTCTTCCTCGGGCTCTGTCTCTCTCGCTCGCTCTCTCTCGGGCTCTGTCTCTCCCGTTCGCGCGGCTCTCGCTCGGGCTCTGTCTCTCCCGCTCGCGCGGCTCTCAATCGCGCCTCCCAGCCCTCTCGCAGTCCGGTGCTTCCTCCCCGGCTGCGTTCTCCGCGGCTTATTTATTTTTATCTCTTCCCGCGCCTTACGATCCGGTCGCAGCGCTTCGTGGCCTCAGTCACTGTCTGGCCTTTTTCACCCCAATCGCGCCTCCCAGCTTCTCGCAGTCCGGTGCTTTCCTCCCCGGCTGTGGCTGAGTTCTCCGTGGCTTAGTTATGTTTATATCTTCCCGCGCCTTACGATCCCGGTCGCAGCGCCTCGTGGTCGCGGTATTTGTCCGGCCTTTTTCGCCGTCGCGGTCTAGTCGTCTCACGACGCTCCCCAGCCCGCTTGTACTGCGGCTTCTGCTCCACGCTGCCCCAGTCTCAGCGCCTCTGGGCCCGACTTCTGTCCGGCTCCTTTCCCCCTCGACCGTGGTCGAGTGCACCGCCCTTATCCTCCGTTTATTTGTTTCTATTTTCCCTTTACTCACAGTCACCGTGGCCGACTTGCTTCTCGTGTTGATCGGCTCACTCACCACCGTGGCAGAAGGGACAATCCGTGCCTGTTGCTGATGGAAGACTTCGTGTTTGAAATCTTCCTCCTTTCTTGGTCTGCTGACTCGAGTTTTCTCTCAGCAAAACGACGAGGGCGGGTGCCTCTTCTCGACGCTCGTTTACTTCTTCAGAAGTATTGTTGCCGCAGGGTAAGATCGAACTCGTCGCCACTGTAAAGTCTGTGGGTTGTATAGCGAAGTAATACACAGACTACAAGAGTAACTTAAACAGGACTTTACTATTCGAAGGTCAGGGCGAATCTGCCCAATAAATTCTGCCACAGCACTTATATACCGGTGTGGTCACCGTCGGTATTACAGTATACAGCAGCCAGGATAAAGTAGTGCCACACCTAAAATAGTTCTCTTAAAGGTGGACGGTTACATACAATAGTTCTCTTAAAGGTAGAACAGTTACATACACTGCAGGAGTGCACCGAAGATTCACCAGACTGATACCTGGGATGGCAGGAATGACGTATGAAGAGAGATTGGGTCAATTAGGCTTATATTCACTCGAGTTTAGAAGAATGAGAGGGGATCTCATTGAAACTTATAAAATTCTAACAGGACTAGACAGACTAGATGCAAGAAGGATGTTCCCGATGGCGGGGGAGTCCAGAACCAGGGGTCACAGTCTAAGGATAAGGGGTAAGCCATTTAGGACAGAGATGAGGAGGAATTTCTTCACCCAGAGAGTGGTGAACCTGTGGAAATCTCTACCACAGAAGGCAGTTGAGGCCAATTCATTAAATATATTCAAGAAGGAGTTAGATATATTTCTTAAGGCTAAAGGGATCAAGGGATATGGGGAGAAAGCAGGGACAGGGTACTGAGTTTGGATGATCAGTCATGATCTCATTAATTGGCAGAACAGGCTCGAGGGGCCGAATGGCCTATTCCTGTTCCTATCTTCTATGTTTCTTTCCTCATAGCTGAAATTCCCCAGCCCAGGCAACATCCTTGTAAATCTCCTCTGCACTCCCGCTAATGCAATCAGATCCTTCCTGTAATGTGGTGACCAGAACTGCACCCAGTACTCTAGCTGTGGCCTAACTAGTCTTTTATACAGTTCAAGCACAACCTCCCTGCTCTTATATTCTATGCCTCGGTTAATAAAGGCAAGTAGATAAGGTGGTTAAGAAGGCATACGGGATACTTGCCTTTATTAGCTGTGGACATGCACTTCAAGATCCCTCTGATCTTCTGCACTTCTCAGTTTCCTACCATTTAATGTTTATTCCCTTGCCTTGTTAGCCCTCCACAAATGCATTACCTAACAAGTCTCCAGACTGAATTCCATTTGCCACTGTTCTGCCCACCTGACCAGTCCATTGATATCTTCCTGCAGTCTGCAGGTATCTTCTTCAGTATCAGCCACACAGCCAATTTTAGTATCATCTGCAAACTTCTGAATCATACTTCCTACATTCAAGTTCAAATCATTGATATATACCACAAAAAGCAAAGGACCCAGTACTGAGCCCTGCGGAACCCCACTGGAAACAGCCTTCCAGTCACAAAAACACCTTTCGACCATTACCCTCTGCTTCATGTCTCTGAGCCAATTTTGGATCCAACTTGCCACTTTGCCTTGGATCCCATGGGCTTTTACTTTCATGACCAGTCTGTCATGTGGAACCTTATCAAAAGCCTTGCTAAAATCCTTATAGACTACATCAAATGCATTACCCCTCATCGACCCCCCTTGTTACCTCCTCAAAAAATTCAATCAAGTTAGTCAGACACGACCTTCCCTTAACAAATCCATGCTGACTGTCCCTGATTAATTACCTCTCCGCTCTTGGCCCGCAGTGGAGTAGGACCTTGGGTGCTTGGGCCGTAATTGGTCTTGACTGTGCTAAAGAATCCATGCACGTTGTGGTTGTCAGCTAGCTGCTGGATCTCCTGCGCTTTCTCCACCCACCATCTGTTCTTTAGGTCGCGAGTTTTTTGTTGGACCTCAGCCTTCAGGCATCTGTAGAGCTGCTTTCTTGCTCTCGAGTTATGTGCGGGTCATGTCGTCCGCATGCCCGATACGAGACTCCCTAAACAAGCGATCTACTTGGAGTTCCGACACAGCAAGGGAGCCCCAGGTGGGCAGATGAAACACTTGAAGGACACCCGCAAAACCTCCTTGAAAAAGTGCAACATCCCCACTGACATCTGGGAATCCCTGGCCCAGGACCACACAAAGTGGAGGAGAAGCATCCGGGAAGGCGCCGAACACCTCGAGTCTCTTCGCTGGGAGCAAGCAGAAGCCAAGCGCAAGGAGCGCACGTCAACCCAAGCAACCCACCCACCCGCCCCTTCAACCACCGTCTGCCCCACCTGTGACAGAGACTGTAGGTCCCGCATTGGACTCATCAGTCACCTGAGAACTCATTTTTAATGTGGAAGCAAGTCATCCTCGGTTCCGAGGGACTGCTAAGAAGAAGAAGGAATCCGTGTCTTTCTAAATGAAGATTTATCCTGTCCCTCAGAATTTTTTCCAATAATTTGCCCACCACCGAGGTTCGGCTGACTGGCCTGTAATTACTCGGTCTATCCCTTTCGCCCTTTTTAAACAAAGGTACCACGTTAGCAGTCCTCCAGTCCTCTGGCACCACACCTGAAACCAGAGAGGATTGGAAAATCATGATCAGAGCCTCTGCTATTTCCTCTCTTACTTCTCTTAATAGTCTGGGATACATTTCATCTGGGCCTGGGGATTTATCCACTTTCAAAGATGCTAAACCCCTTAATACTTCCTCTTTCACTATGTTTATTTCATCCAATGTCTTTTGCACTCACGTGCTGGTCTCCACCATCATTGAGGATAGGGATATTCATGGAGCCTCCCCCTTCCGTTAGTTGTTTAATGGTCCACCACCATTCACAACTGGAAGTTGCAGGACTGCAGAGCTTTGATCTGATCCATTGATTGTGGGATCGCTTAGCAGGGCTATGGAGATAGAGCGGGGGAATGGGACTGACTGGATTGCTCTACAGAGAGCTGGCATGGACTCGATGGGCCAAATGGCCTTCTTCTGTGCCGTTATGACTCTACGATGACTAAAAATAGTAATAAAGAGGGAGAAAATAGCTTATGAGAGTAAACTAGAAAGAAATATAAAAACTGACAGTATAAGCTTCTACAAGTATATAAAAAGGAAGAGAGTAGCTAAAGTAAATGTTGGTCCCTCAGAGGACGAGACTGGGGAAAAAAATAATGGGAAACAAGGAAATGGCAGACGCATTGAACAAATATTTTATATCTGTCTTCACAGTAGAGGACACTAAAAACATCCCAGTAATAGTAGAAAATCAAGGGGCAAAAGGGAGGAAGGAACTTAAAACTATCACGAGAGACAAAGTGCAAGGCAAACATATGGGTCTGCAGTGTCAGCTGTGGCTCAGTGGGCAGCACTTTCCAGGTGGGAGGGGCTAGGAGTGAGCAGGTGTGACTGGTTGCCTAATTGCAGCTGGGTGTTGGAGGGAGTTTTGTAAAAAGTTGGTGGTGGGTTTTGGGGTGTTGTTTTCAGGTTTTAGGGCCTTTTTGGCCCACAAAAAACAGCCAGATGGCTGCTGAGTGGTCCGGAGTGCCGGGCCCCTCAGAGGACAATATTCCCGAGAGGAATTTAATTCGGGAAGAAACTGTGGTGGGAAGGGGGAAAAAAAGGCCCAAAGATTTGGGCCGGGACCTCAGGAGGTTTGGTAAAGAAAATAGTGGTGGTGCAGTGTGAAGATAAGAAGATTCGAGCCTGGGATATAATCCAGGCGGTTCATGAGGACTGTGGCGAGGGAAGCTGCTTTGCCTGCCAACCAAAGCCGAATGTGGGATTTGAGGTGACGGTTAGTGGCCGTGAGGAGGTGGAAAAACTGCTGCTCAGTCTGAAAGTTGGGGAGAAATTTTTGGAGGTGACTCTGCTATATTCAGAGGAGGTGACTCTGCTATATTCAGAGGAGGTGGTGGTTTCATTTCTGAACTTGCCAGTGTACATTGAGGACGAAGTGCTGAGCAAAAAGTTGGAGTCGTGGGACATTAAAATCTGTTCTGAAATAAAAAGAGGTACTATCTGGGAACACAGGTAGCAGACGGAACCCGGTATGTAAAGGTGCGGTTCCCAGAGGGGGTGAGGTCTTTGCCGTACAGTATGAAGTTCGAGACACTGGGAGGAGTGCAGTACTTTCGTGTGCTGCACGATAACCAAGTAAAGGTGTGCTACTATTGTCTGGCACATGCAGGGCATTCTGGAGGGGGAGGGTGAACAGCCAGTGGTCGTGGTCCACATTGGTACCAACGACATAGGTAAAAAGAGGGATGAGGTCCTGCATCAAGAATTTAGGGAGCTAGGTAACAGATTAAAGAGCAGGACCTCAAAGGTTGTAATCTCTGGATTACTCCCAGTGCCACGTGCTAGTAAGTATAGGAATGGGAGGATAGAGCAGATGAATGCGTGGCTAAAGAGTTGGTGTAGGGGGGAGGGTTTTACTTTCCTGGATCACTGGGCCTGCTTCTGGGAAAGGTGGGACTTGTACAAGTCGGACGGGTTGCACCTGAACCAGAGCGGGACAAATATCCTTGCGGGGAGGTTTGCAAGCACTGTTGGGGGGGGGTTTAAACTAACTTGGCAGGGGGATGGGATACAGAGGGGAGCTGAAATAGGGGGGGATGTGCTGCCAATTATAGAGAAAAAAACAAGTCAGCTTGGTAGACAGGGCAAATATATAAGGGCAAGGCTGGATGGCATCTATTTTAATGCAAGGAGTCTTGCAAATAAGGTGGATGAACTGAAGGTGTTGATAAACACATGGGAGTATGATATTGTTGCTATCACGGAGACATGGTTGAGGGAAGGGCAAGACTGGCAGCTCAATATTCCGGGGTACAGAATCTTCAGGCGAGACAAAGGGGGAGGTATAAGAGGAGGGGGTGTCACAATATTAATTAAGGAGTCAATTACTGCAGTAAGGAGGGATGATATATTAGCAGGGTCCTCTAATGAGGCCATATGGGTGGAGCTTAAAAACAAAAAGGGGGCAAGCACTTTGCTGGGAGTGTACTATAGGCCTCCAAACAGTCAGGGGGAGATAGAGGAACAGATATGTAGGCAAATCTCAGAGAAATGTGCAAATAATAGGGTAATAATAATGGGGGATTTCAACTTCCCCAATATTAACTGGGATAGTCAGAGTGTGAAAGGCTCAGAGGGTGTAGAATTCTTAAAGTGCATCCAGGAGAGCTTTTTGAGCCAGCATGTAGAAAGTCCTACAAGAGAGGGGGCGGTACTGGACCTAATTCTAGGGAATGTGGCTGGCCAAGTGGAAAAAGTGCTAGTAGGTGAGCACTTCGGTGATAGTGACCATAATATGGTAAGATTTAAGGTGGTCATGGAAAAGGACAGGGATGGGCCGGAAATAAAGGTTCTAAATTGGGGGAAGGCCGATTTTAATAGGATAAGGCAGGATCTGGCCAAAATGGACTGGGATCAGCTACTTGTAGGAAAATCCGCATCGGAGCAATGGGAGGCTTTCAGAAGGGAGATTGAGATCATACAATGGCAACATGTTCCCGTAAAGGTCAAGGGTGGTTCCAAAAACCACAGGGAACCTTGGATGTCAGGGGATATACGAGAATGGATTAGGAAAAAAAGGAGGGCTTTTGGTAGATACAAAAGGCTAAAGACGGAGGAAGCCCTAGAGGAGTACAAAAAGTGCAGGGGGATACTTAAAAAAGAAATTAGGAGATCAAGGAGGGGCCATGAAATAACACTGGCGAGCAAAATAAAGGAAAATCCGAAGATGCTTTATAAGTATATTAAGGGTAAGAGGATAACTAGGGAAAAAATAGGGCCCATTAGGGACAAAAGTGGCAATCTGTGTGTGGAGCCGGAAGATGTAGGAGGGGTTCTAAATGAATTTTTTGCATCTGTTTTCACTATGGAGAAGGACGATGTAGACATAGAAATAGGGCGGGGGGACTGTGATATGCTCGAACATATTAACATCGAGAGGGAGGAGGTATTGGCGGTTTTAGCTGGCCTAAAAATGGATAAATCCCCAGGCCCGGATGAAATGTATCCCAGGCTGCTGTGTGAGGCAAAGGAGGAGATTGCGGGGGCTGTAACACATATATTCAGGACCTCTCTGGCCACAGGGGATGTGCCAGAGGACTGGAGAACCGCTAATGTAGTACCATTATTCAAGAAGGGTAGTAGGGAAAAACCGGGGAACTACAGGCCAGTGAGCCTAACATCAGTGGTAGGAAAATTATTGGAAAAAATCCTGAGGGACAAAATTTGTCTCCACTTGGAGAGGCAAGGATTAATCAGGGATAGTCAACATGGCTTTGTCAAGGGAAGATCATGTCTGACTAATTTGATTGAATTTTTTGAGGGGGTGACTAGGTGTGTGGATGAGGGTAACGCAGTGGATGTGGTATACATGGATTTCAGTAAGGCCTTCGATAAAGTCCCGCACAGGAGACTGGTCAAGAAGGTAAGAGCCCATGGAATCCAGGGTGCCTTGGCACATTGGATACAAAACTGGCTTAGTGGCAGAAGGCAGAGGGTGATGGTCGAAGGTTGTTTTTGTGACTGGAAGCCTGTGGCCAGTGGGGTACCACAGGGATCGGTGCTGGGTCCCTTGCTGTTTGTGGTCTACATTAATGACTTGGATATGAATGTAAAGGGTATGATCAGTAAGTTCGCGGATGATACAAAAATTGGTAGGGTGGTAAATAGCGAGGAGGGTAGCCTCAGTCTGCAGGACGATATAGATGGGTTGGTCAGATGGGCGGAACAGTGGCAAATGGAATTTAACCCGGAAAAGTGCGAGGTGATGCACTTTGGGGGGACTAACAAGGCAAAGGAATACACAATGAATGGAAAGACCCTAGGCAAGACGGAGGGTCAGAGGGATCTGGGTGTGCAAGTACACAGATCCCTGAAGGCGGCGGAACAGGTGGATAAGGTGGTAAAAAAGGCATATGGGATACTTGCCTTCATTAGCCGAGGCATTGAATATAAGAGCAAGGAGGTTATGATGGAGCTGTATAAAACACTGGTTAGGCCACAGCTGGAATACTGTGTGCAGTTCTGGTCGCCACACTACAGGAAGGATGTGATCGCGTTAGAGAGGGTGCAGAGGAGGTTCACCAGGATGTTACCAGGGCTGGAGCGCTTCAGCTATGAAGAGAGACTGGGCAGATTGGGTTTGTTTTCCTTGGAGCAGAGGAGGCTGAGGGGGGACATGATTGAGGTGTACAAAATTATGAGGGGCATAGATAGGATGGATGCTGAGGAGCTTTTTCCCTTAGTAGAGGGGTCAATAACTAGGGGGCATAGATTCAAGGTAAAGGGCGGGAGGTTTAGAGGGGATTTGAGAAAGAACTTTTTCACCCAGAGGGTGGTTGGAGTCTGGAACTCACTGCCTGAAAGGGTTGTGGAGGCAGAAACCCTCACAACATTTAAGAAGCATTTGGATGTGCACTTGAAATGCCATAGCATACAAGGCTACGGGCCAAATGCTGGAATATGGGATTAGATTAGACAGGGCTTGATGGCCGGCGCGGACACGATGGGCCGAAGGGCCTCTATCCGTGCTGTATTACTCTTTGACTCTGTGACATGACCATCTCGTAAGAAACTGTCCAGATTTGTATTGTTACAATTGCGGTGAGTCGGGACATATTGCTCGGAGCTGCAAGGCGGAGAGCTGTGGGGTATGTCACAAAGGCCCCACCCGCTGTGAGTGTGTGGCAGAAGGGAGTGATATGGGTGATGAGATGGGAGAAGGAGAAGGAGAAGGAGATGAGAGTGGAACGGCCGGAGGAGCAGTGCAGTCGGAGGACACAGCCGGTAAAATGAAGGAGAAAGGAGCACAGGAAGAGGCAGAGGATGGCAGAGCGGAGGACGGGATGGAGATGGCGGAAAACACGCCGAGTGCTGTGGAGGGGAACAAAGACAGCAGCGGGCAGCGAGGGTCGAGTGCAGACTCGAGTCTTAGTGCGGTTCGGCTCCCCCTGGGGAGTCTGGTGGCTGCGGGGGGAGAGGAGGTGGGAGCGGGGTGTGTGGTGGATGTGGGTGCTCCGGGGAGAGGCGGGGAGTCGGATATCTTGGTGAGCGGGAGGGGGCAAGACGGGGAGAGGGAGCAAGAGGCAGGAGCCTTAAAGGGACAGCAGGATGTGATCGGCGAGATAGAGACGTCAGAAGGGAACAATTTAGGTGTGCCATTGTCCCATGGAGAGAGGGAACAGGGTGCAAGGGTCAGAGGTGGAGATGTGGTTGAAGGGAGCGGCACAGTGGGAGAAACTGCGATAGCAGGAAGACTCTCTATGGGAGATGAAGTATCTGACGGGGAGCAGGATTATGTATCGGACGGGGAGCAGGCACAGGGGGTTGCAGAAGAGCTTGAGTGTGAGGAATTAGAGGGGGACAGAGACATGGAAGTCGGGGGTGGGGTGGCATCATGTGGAAAGGGAAAGGTTAGTGAGGGGCAGAAGGAGGGAGGAAGGGCAGCTCCTGGGCCCAAACTTAATGCAAGGAAGAGGCTGAAACAGCAGGGAAAGTTTAAACAGGAGGGGAAAAAGAGTCGGAGGCTGCAGGAAAAAGCAACAGCTGCCCGAGAAGTTGGGAAGGAGCATGTGAGGAGGGAAGGGCCAGAGATTAAATGATGGGGAGATTATCAGGCATACTTCCCTTCTTTGGAGCCATGATTACATTGGTCTCGATTAATGTGAACGGACTGAGGGATGAGAAGAAATTGCAGCAGTTGTTGCAGGGTTTTAAAGGTACGGACTTGTTGTGTCTGCAAGAAACCTTTTGGGATGAGGATATCCTAGAAAGAGTTCAGAAGGTTTGGAAGGGAGAGGTGTTTGCGAGTTGTGGTTGTTTTGGTGAGTCTGTCCATAAAAGAGAACGTTGCCTTGATGGACAAGGATGCTGAGGGGAGATTTTTATGGCTAAGGGTAAAAATGGAGGGATTTAATTGCGATCTCTTTAATATCTATGCACCGAACCACCATTGCAAGCATCGCGAGTTTTTTTGGGGGTTATTCACTGAAGCGGCAGAGGTGGAAAATCCTTGAATAGTGGGGGATTTTAATGTATTTTTATCTCGGATGGACATTTCAGCCCAGATGACCTTTAAGGATGATAACTCCAGAGGGATGATTGTAAAAATGATGGCAAATTTAAATTTGAGAGACTTATGGAGGGACCGGAACCCCATAAAAAGGGAGTTCTCCAGATCAGGTTGGGTGGGTGATGTTTTAAAACAGAGCCGAATAGATTTTGTGTTAATGCGGGAAGGGTTAAGTTCGGAGGTGATGGAGATTTATTATAAAAAAGTATTTTTTAGTGATCACTCGGCTTTGGTTCTTAGAATTAGGAACAGCAGAGTTAAGATCGGTTCAGGGGTGTGGATTTTAAGCAATCAATACCTGAAAGAAATTGCTTATAAAGAAGGGATTATAAATATAATAAAGAATGCTCGGAAGGAACCTTTGTTCTTGAAAGAAAGAAGAGTTTGGTGGGATAATTTCAAATATGAGTGAAATAAAGAATAGATTTGCCTTTCTAATCTAGGCTTTATTAACTTAAAAATCCGGTAGCACATCTTCAACACCCAGTCCCAACTAAAGGCTGGTAAGAACTGAATTTAAGATGGCCACCACAAATCACATGACATCAACTACCAATGAGATTACAGCATATATCCCAAGGCAGGAAACAAACAACCAATCACAATACTTCTTACTAAACATAAAGAATAATCACCACATTCACCCCTCCTTTTAAAATATACTCCAACCTAAATAATCTTTACAATTTATAATTAATTATTTACAACTAAAACTATGCACAGACAAAATAAAACTATTCAACATGACACAATACTAAGTGAGCAACAACATAGAAACATAGAGATAGGAACAGGAGTAGGCCATTCGGCCCTTCGAGCCTGCTCCGCCATTCAATGAGATCATGGCTGATCTTCGTCTGAGATCATAGCTGATCTTAACAGTTCAGTACCCCGTCCCCGCCTTTTCTCCGTAACCCTTAATCCCCTTAGCCTTCAGAAATATATCCAATTCTCTCTTGAAAATATTTATTGAATTAGCCTTCACAGCCCTCTGTGGCAGGGAATTCCACAGGCTCACCATGAGTGAAGAAATTTTTCCTCATCTCTGTTTTAAATGATTTGCCCGCTATTTTTAGACTGTGGCCCCTGGTTCTGTGCTCCCCGGCCATTGGAAACATTCTCTCTGAATTCAGCCTGTCCAGGCCTGCCATAATTTTATATGTTTCGATGAGATCCCCTCTCAATCTTCTAAACTCCAGTGAGTACAAGCCCAAACTATTTAATCTCTCTTCGTAGGTCATTCCCGCCATTCCAGGTATCAGCCTGGTGAATCGCCGTTGCACTCTTTCCATGGCAAGAACATCCTTCCGCAGATGGGGCGACCAAAACTGTACACAATACTCCAGATGCGGTCTCACCAGCACCTTGTACAGCTGTAGTAAGGTATCCCTATTCCTATACTCGAACCCCCTTGATATGAAGGCCAACATACCATTTGCCTTCTTAATCGCCTGTTGCACCTGCATGCTCTCCTTCAGTGACTGGTGCACAAGAACACCCAGGTCCCTCTGCACTTCCCCATCTCCCAATCTATTGCCATTTAGATAATAATCTACCCTCCTGTTTTTACCCCCAAAGTGGATAACCTCGCATTTATCCACATTATAGTGCATCTGCCACGTATCCGCCCATTCCCCCAACCTGTCCAAATCGCACTGTAGCCTCCTGACATCCTCATCAGAGCCCACCCCTCCTCCTAGTTTAGTGTCGTCAGCGAATTTGGAAATATTGCATCCAATTCCCTGATCCAGATCATTTATATATATTGTGAACAGCTGGGGTCCCAGGACAGATCCTTGCGGCACCCCGCTGGTCACTGCCTGCCACTCCGAAAACGAGCCGTTTATTCCAACTCTCTGTTTTCTATCCGCCAGCCAGTTCTCTATCCACGTTAATACTTTGCCCCCAATCCCATGAGCCTTAATTTTGCATGATAATCTTTTGTGTGGGACCTTATCGAAGGCTTTCTGGAAGTCAAGGTACACCACATCCACTGGCTCTCCCCCATCTATTTTACCAGTTACTTCCTCAAAAAATTCCAGCAGATTAGTCAAACACGATTTACCCTTTGTAAATCCATGTTGACTCTGTCCGATCCTTTCCCCATTTGTCAAGTGCTCCGCTATTTTATCCTTAATAATGGACTCTAGCATTTTGCCCACAACCGATGTAAGGCTTACTGGTCTATAATTCCCTGCTTTCTCTCTACCCCCCTTTTTAAATATTGGGGTAACATTAGCTACCCTCCAATCCACGGGTACTGTTCCCGAGTCAATGGAGTTCCGGAAGATGATCCTTAGAGCATCTGCTATCTCCAGGGCCACCTCCTTAAGTACCCTAGGATGTAGTTTATCAGGCCCCGGGGATTTGTCGGCCTTCAGTCCCCTCAACTTACCCAACACCATATCCCTAGAGATACTAATTTCTGTCAGCTCCTCCCTCTCATTAGTCCCTATGTTTGCCGATATTCCTGGGAAGTTATTTGTGTCCTCCTTTGTGAATACAGAACCAAAGTATGAGTTTAATTGGTCTGCCATTTCCTTATTCTCCATTATATATTCTCCCGAATCGGACTGCAAGGGACCGACTTGGGATTTTACCAGTCTTTTCCTCCTGATATACCGATAAAAGCTTTTGCAGTCTGTCTTTATGTTTGCTGCAAGTTTACTTTCGTATTCTATTTTCCCCTTCCTGATTAATCCCTTTGTCCTCTTTTGCTGTATCCTGTACTGCCCCCAATCTTCCGGTCTGGTGCTTTTTTTTGCCAGTTGATATGCCCTTTTTTTTGATTTTATGCTGTCCCTAATTTCCCTCGTTATCCACGGTTGAGTCACCTTTTTAGGTTTATTTTTATGCCAAACCGGTATAAACATGTTCTGGAATTCTTCCATTCTATCTTTGAATGCTTGCCATTGTCTATCCACTGTCAATCCCCCCAGAAACACCACCCAATCAATCTTACCCAATTCCCGTCTCATACCCTCGTAATTCCCTTTATTTAAGTTCTGGACCTTAGTCTCTGATTCAATTTCCTCACTCTCCATCTCGACTGAGAGCTCGATCATATTATGATCGCTCTGACCCAAGGGGCCTCGTACAAGAAGATTGCTGATAAGTCCCTTCTCATTGCACAATACCCAGTCTAAAATGGCCTGATCTCGAGTCGGCTCCTCGACATATTGGTCCAGATAACCGTCCCGAAAACATTCCAGGAATTCCTCCTCCTCAGAATTTTTACTAATTTGGGTAGTCCAATCAATATGTAAATTAAAGTCACCCATGATGACAGCTGTGCTCTTATCGCACGCTTCTCTAATTTCCCTTTTTATGCCTTCCCTCACCTCCATATTACTATTTGGAGGCCTATATATCATACCCACTAACGTTTTCCTCCCCTTGCTATTTCTCATTTCTACCCATACAGATTCCGTTTCATCCGAGTTAATATCCTTCCTTTCCATTGCATTAATCCCCTCCTTTACCAGCAATGCTACCCCACCTCCCCTACCTTTTTGCCGATCCTTCCTAAATATTGTATATCCCTGGATGTTAAGTTCCCAGCCTTGCCCACCCTGCAGCCACGTTTCTGTAATCCCAATCAAATCATACAAATAGTAACATTGCACATAAGTATTAAGTATCTCTCAACTAAAACAATATAATATTTCAACAATTTTAAAACATTACTATCAATTTAAAAGTCCATTTTCAATCGGTCGACCGGATATCTTGTTCGTGTCGACCTTCTTAACCTTGGTGAAATTCCTTGCCCTCCCACACCAGGAGACACAGAAGTATCTTCTGCAGGAAGGCTATCCATATCCCGATTTTCAACGGTTTCCGGATTAGAAATCCCATCAGGAGGTAAACTGGGACGGTCATGAACATCCATCGAGGGCTGACTAATAGAAGTATAATTATCTGCAGTCGGATTGGAAATATTCGTAGTATCTGTAACAGCATCCACATTATCTGAATCATGACTATTGTTAATATCCTCAGAAGAGGGCTGGCCACCACAAGGAGCCAAGTCTTTAATTGAAACGGTACTTTCTTTCCCATCTTGGAATCGAATATGAGCATATTGGGAATTTGCCTCCAACAGCTCCACCTCCTCCACTAAAGGATCATATTTTGACAATCTAACATGGCGTCGAAGCAGCACAGGTCCCTGCATAGTAAGCCATGAAGGTACCGAATATCCCGTAGTAGATCTCCGCGGATAGTTAAAGAGCCTTTCATGGGGGGTCACATTAGTAGCCGTTGAAAGCAATGATCTAATGGAATGCAGGGCATCAGGCAGTACCATTTCCCACTGTGTATTCTTAAGGTTCCGGGATGTCAAAGCCAACATAACTGCCATCCAGATCACCCCATTGTATCGTTCGCACTGTCCATTACCCTGGGGATTATACGGGGTAGTTCTGCTAGTAGAAATTCCCCGACTCTGAAGGTATTCCTTCAACTGGGAAGACATAAAAGAACTTCCCTGATCCGAATGGATATACGCAGGCATCCCAAAGATGACAAAAAGTTGAGTCAGACATTTGATAACTGTAGCAGCTGATACATCTGCACAAGGAAAAGCAAAAGGGATCCTTGAAAACTCATCCACAACAGTAAATATATATCGGTTTTGAGTAGTTGAAGGAAGAGGCCCCTTAAAATCGACGCTCAAACGTTCAAAAGGAGAAGTAGCCTTTATAAGATGAGCTCGTTCAGGCTTAAAGAAATTCGGTTTACACCGAGCACAGATAGAACATGATGAAGTCATCCGCTTGACGTCTTCAACTGAAAAGGGCAAATTCTTACTGCGTACGAAGTGTATCATCCTCGCAACCCCAGGATGGCATAAGGCATTGTGAAGATTAATAAGCGTATCTCCGTGAATCACAGAACAATAAGCCCTCGACAGCGCATCAGCAGCAACATTATCCTTCCCCGGACGATAAACTATATCAAAATGGTAACATGCCAACTCAATCCTCCACCTCATTATTTTATCATTCTTAATCTTTCCAAAATGTTTGACATCAAACATAAAGGACACAGACTTTTGATCAGTTACCAACGTAAAATGTCGCCCCGATAAATAATGTCTCCATTTACGCAGTGCTTCTACTATTGCATACGCCTCTTTCTCTGTTGAAGAATGCCTTTTTTCACTATTGTTCAAGGTACGTGAGAAAAAGGCCACAGGTCTTCCATTTTGGTTCAGAGTAGCCCCAATTGCAAAATCAGAAGCGTCAGTCTCAATCACAAAAGGAACCTGCTCATCAATAGAATGCACAACTGCTCCAAGGATATCCTTTTTTAAATTATCAAAACACGTCCTGGCCTCCCATGATAGAGGATATGTCGTAACCCGAATAAGAGGCCGGATCTTCTGTGAAAAATTTGCAATCCAATTAGAATAGTAAGAAAACAGTCCAACAACTCGGTGCAAAGCCTTAGAATTAGTAGGACAAGGTAAATCAATCAATGGTCGCAGACGTTCTGGGTCTGGTTTAATCTTGTTTCCCGAGATAATGTACCCCAGTAGATTTACCTCAGTGGTCGAAAAGGTACACTTCTCTTTATTGAAAGTTAAACCAACTTTTTCTGCAGCTTGAAGGAATCTTTCTAAATTAGAATCATGCTCCACCCTTGATTTGCCACACACCGTGATGTCATCTAAATATGAAAAGGTGTCAGAGAGAGAGTTATCACTTATAAAAGCATCCATTGCCCGTTGAAAACAAGCAACACCATTAGTAACACCAAATGGTATTCGGCAAAACTGATACAGCTTTCCACCAGCCTCAAAGGCCGTATATGTTTGATCCTTCTTAACAATAGGAATCTGATGATAAGCACTCTTTAGGTCAATAGTGCTAAAAACCTTATACTGAGATACTTTATTGATAAGCTCATCAATCTTAGGCAAAGGGTACGCATCTAATTGAGTATACCTATTAATAGTTTGGGAATAGTCTATCACCATTCGTTTCTTATGTCTCTCGTTAGTCGTGACAACTACCTGTGCCCGCCAAGGCGAACAACTAGGTTCAATGATTCCTTCCAATAAGAGACGTTGAACTTCAGAATTAATAAATTCTCTATCCTGACTGCTATACCTTCTTGACTTGGTAGCAATTGGCTTACAATCCGGCATCAAATTGGAAAAAAGTGATAATGGAGAAATGGATAAAGAGGTTAATCCACAAATAGATAAAGGTGGCTTAGTCCTTCCAAATGAAAGACTGAGAGACTCGTGTAACTGAAGCACATCATGACCAATCAAAATATCCGCACAGAGATTAGGCAAAACAGATAGGCGTATATCAGTATACGTATTACCTAGAAGAATCAATTTCACAAGGCAACAACCAGCTACTTGTGAAGTGAGAGTCGTCTGAGCCATACACACCTGATAGGAAACAGGCTAAATTTTCAAATGCTTCTCCTTTGCAAACTGAAGACTTATAAAACTCTCGGTACTGCCCGTATCTATAAGGGCCTTCACTTCCAACCCATTAACTTGGGCCGTAACTATAGCTTTGTTTAGGCCATGAGCAAATGCAGCAGAAATTGATGCAATAAACGCCCTATCTAAAGGCTGAATAGTCACAGAGGAGGTAATTGAACCTGATGATTTACACACACGTGCGTAATGACCTCTCTTGCCGCATTTACTACACACAGCCTCCCGCGCAGGACACTTCAGACGAGGGTGCCGGACGTTCCCACAAAAATAACACTTCTGAATCCTAGAGGCAACAGCCGCTGAAGTAGAAACTGTTTCAGAATCTAGTAAACCACTCCTATTAAGTCCACATAATTCCTTTTCATCCGGAACTGCCGAAACCACAGTCACAGGCTGATTAAAAAGAGCATAAGAATCTGAACTTCTCTGAGCCACATCCAATGTAGAAGCTTGCTCAAAAGCACTCTTAAGATCCAAAGTCTTATTTTCTAACAACCGCTGACGAATTGATCTAGACAGTAATCCATTAATAAAAGCATCCCGTACCGATTCTTCCTTATATTCTTCAGCCGTCACGGCCTTATAATTACAGTTAACACTAAGGCACCGAAGTGCTTGTAAATAAGTATCCAAAGATTCTCCCACCTGCTGCCTACGGGCAGATAGAAGGTGACGTGCAAATACCTCATTCTTTGGTTTAACAAAAATCTTTTCCAATGTAGAAATAGCCACTTCATAAGTTTTACAGTCCAAAATATACTTATACACATCCGGAGCAATGTAGTTGATCAGCATATTCAGCTTATTTAGAGACTCTTGATCCAACACGCCCAAAAAGTTTTTAAATGTACAATACCAATGTTTCCATTTATCATCCACTCCTGCAGAATTAGGGTCAGCATTGAATCGTTCTGGTTGAAGATATCGCTCCATTCTGACATAAAGTTAATAAATTGAAATAAAGAATAGATTTGCCTTTCTAATCTAAGCTTTATTAACTTAAAAATCCTGGAGCACATCTTCAACACCCAGTCCCAACTAAAGGCTGGAAAGAACTGAATTTAAGATGGCCACCACAAATCACATGACATCAACTACCAATGAGATTACAGCATATATCCCAAGGCAGGAAACAAACAACCAATCACAATACTTCTTACTAAACATAAAGAATAATCACCACAATGGGGTAAAAGTTTTTCGGTACGTTATGGGAAAAAGAGGGCGGCAGCTAACCAGCGTTGAGAAGAGAATATAAATAAAAGGTTTACGGATGTCTGTAAAGCAGTTGATGGAGGGGATAAGGGAGCGGAGACTAAGTTCCGGGTGCTAAAGGAAGAGTGGGAATTATTGCAAGCTGAAAAATGCAAGGGGGCCATTCTCTGTGCAAAGGCTAGAGATGCATTGGAGGGCGAAAGATGCACTAGATATTTTCTAGAGCAAGAAAAGCTGCGACAGAGATTATCGTTAATTGAAGAGTTGAAGGTTGGGGAGAAGATCATTCATGAAAGTGGGGAGATTTGAGGCGGCTAGCAGCTTTTATCAAGAGTTATATACTAAAGAAGACATTTCCAATTTGGCGATGGAGAAGGTTACTGCTTTTATTGAAGAGGGTTTAAAGGAGGATGAGAGAAGCATGTGTGACAAAGAAGTAGGATTAGCGGAAATAAAAGTAGCAATAAGTGGAATGAAGGGGGGGGAAAGCCCAGGGTCCGATGGACTAAGTGCAGAATTTTATAAAGAATTTTGCGAGATTTTAAGTCCATTGCTCTTAGAAGTTTTTAAGGAAATTAAAATTGAGGGAAGCCTGGCCCCATCTATGAGGAGAGGGATCATAAGCTTAGCTTATAAAAATAAAGAGGATAGATGGGATCTGAAGAATTGGAGGCCCATCACACTATTAAATGTGGATTATAAGATCTTGGCGAGGGTTATGGCAAATCGTTTGAAGGAGGTGTTACCGCAGATAGTTTTGCCCTCTCAGTCCTATGGAGTCATAGGCCGGGACATCACAGGTTCTGCGGTCTCAATCCGAGATGCGATAGAGCTCATGGAAGAGAGTGGGAGGGAGGCTTATGTATTAAAGATAGATCAAGAGAAAGCCTCTCATGAGTTTTTCTTGAAGGTTTTGGAAGCATTTGGTTTCAAGGAAAATTTCATTGAGTGGATAAGGATTTTTTATTCAAACATATTTAGCTGTGTTAAATGTAATGGTTTTTTATCCAAGTATTTTCCGATACAGAGATCAGTGAGACAGGGTTGTCCCCTGTCCCCATTGTTGTACACGTTGGTAGCAGAACCATTAGGTTACATGATGCAAAAGAAACAAGGTGCAGTTGGGATTGTGGTTCCCAGTTCCAGGCTGGTGTCGGTGATACACCAATATGCAGATGACACAACCTTAACATTGAGAAATGGGGAGTCAGTGAGGAAAGCTATGGATGTAGTGGAGGAATATTGTAGAGCTTCAGGAGCCAGAGTGAATTATAGTAAGTCCCAATGCCTGGTTGCAGGGAGGGGTAGGGGGGAATAGTTTGGGGAATGTCCCTTTAAGGTGGTGGAGGTTTTGGAAGTTCTGGGGGTGCATATGGGGTGCAAGAAAGACAGGGATGAAGTGGATCGATTAAATTGGGAACCGAAGGTTATGAAAATTAAAAAGATTTTGGGAAGATGGGAAAGAAGGTGGTTGAAAATGCAAGGAAGAGCGACAGTGGACTCCTGCTATTTAAGCTATGGTACTTATTGACAGTGGAGGATATTCCTGAGTGGGCGGAAAAGTCCATTCGAGAGGCTTGTGTGAGGTTTTTATGGGAAGGGAAACCAGCCTTGGTGGCTTACAATACCATCATTGGACGGAGAAATCAGGGAGGACTCAATTTCCCAGATATTGATTTGAAGAAAAAATCCTTTAGAATCAAATGGGTGAAGAGATTTCTTCAGAAGTCAAATACAAGTTTTTGGAAGAGTTGTTTTGAGCATTTTTTAAAACGAAGTGGGATAGGAGGGCAGGGGATATTATATATGGAATACAATAATATGTTTTTGAAATCGATTAAGCTTCTCCCTAGGTTTTATAAGGGGGTTGTAGAGACTTGGGCTCAATTTTTAAAAAGTGTCCAGTTTATGCCCAAGGGGGCTGAGGAATTTTTAGAACAGCCCTTATTTTTGAACAGGTGGGTCAACATCGAAGGAGAGGTTTTATTTAATCAAGCTTTTATAAAAGCTGGGATTATATCGGTGAAAGATGTATTATACGAGGTGATTCCAGGTTGGTTGCCGGAAGCGATAGTGAGGGACATGGTGTGGGAGGAGGATCAGGAGGTAGAGGAAAAAGCAATAGGAATTATGTATGAGAAGATTGTGAGGGCAATGCCACAGGATTGGATGGAAGAAATAAATGCGGAAATCTCCAAAGGAAGTAAAATGCATCCTGCTTTTCCAAGCTTTGTACTGGAGAAAGGGGGAAGAGTTCGTCCAATTTGACAACTGTAATGCTCGAGATTTCTATGAGGTATTCAGAGAATGGAGATTCAAGACACCTGCTGGTCAGGAGTTTTGGCAGAGTATATACCCACAGCTGGACTTCAACAGGATTTGGTAGGGAGTGTGGGCGAATTTTAAATGTCCAGAGTGGATTGAACTGGATTTCAAACTGGCTCATAACCGGATTTTTACCATGACGGTCTTGTGCAAGATTGGGCGAGTGGAGGCGGCAACTTGCCCAGTGTGTGGGACATGGGATGAGACTCTGTCCCATTTACTGGTGTTATGTCCGCAGTTAAATGACTTTAAGTACTATGTTCGACAGTTGTGTGAAGCTTTTTTGCTGGGTGGGGACCAAAGAGCGAGAATGGGAATCCCGTGGGACTCAATTTTGAGATGGGGATTGCAGGAGAGTCTGCCCGAGTTTAGCGGAGCAGCAATTAATTTAATGTTCGGTTTGGCTAGATTCGTGATTGTGCAAAGAAGGAATGCTCTGTTTTTTAAGGGGAGGAGAATCAATCTAAAAGAGTATTTTAAATATAAGCTAAAAGATCATTATAAGGCTCTGTGGATGTTTTATTCAGAAAGGAATTTAAGGATAGTATTTTACAACCAATTTTTAAAGTACAATCGATTAATATATGTTACAGGAGACAAATTAAACTTCAGGTTTTGATGTTAAAGTGTGGTGGCGGAATGGCTGTGCAGAGCGGCGGAACTGATTTGTATCATACAGTGAAATGATCAAGATGTTGTAAATGTTCTTAATGTTCAATAAAGTATATTTATTAAAAAAAAGTGGGTAGCACACGTGCCTCTGAGTTAGAAGGTTGTGGGTTCAAGTCCCACTCCAGAGACTTGAGCACATAAAGCTAGGCTGACACTCCAGTGCAGTGCTGAGGGAGTGCTGCACTGTCAGAGGTGCCGTTTTTCGGATGAGACGTTAAACCGAGATCTCGTCTGCTCTCTCAGGTAGATGTAAAAGATCCCATGGCACTATTTTGAAGAAGAGCAGGGGAGTTATCTCGAAGTGAAGGATCCTCTTGGGAAGAGTGATTATAGCATGGTAAAATTTCAAATTCAGTTTGAGGGTGAGAAAGCTAGGTCTCAAACTAGTGTCCTGAAATTAAACAAAGGTAATTATAAAGGTATGAAGGCAGACTTGGTTAAAGTGGATTGGGAACTGTAGAAAAGCAGTGGCAAACATTTAAGGAGATATTTCATAACTCTCAGCAAAGATATATTCCAGTGAGAAAGAAAGACTCTAAGAGAAGGATGAACCATCCGTGGCTAACTAAGGAAGCAAAGGATGGTATCCAATTTAAAACAAAAGCATACAATGTTGCGAAGAATAGTGAAAGGCCAGAGGATTGGGAAATTTTTAAAAACTAGCAAAGGACGACTAAAAAAATGATAGAGAGAGAGAAGATAGCTTATGAGAGTAAGCTAGCAAGAAATATAAAAACAGACAGTAAGAGCTTCTACAGGTATATAAAAAGGAAGAGAGTAGCTAAAGTAAACGTTGGTCCCTCAGAGGATGAGTCTGGGGAAATAATAATGGGAAACAGGGAAATGGCGGAGACTTCGAACAAATATTTTGTATCGGTCTTCACGGTAGAAGACACTAAAAGCATCCCAATAATGGATAATCAAGGGGCTATTGGGGTGGGGGGGGGAACTTAAAATAATCACTATCACTAGAAAGTACTTGGCAAACTAATGAGACTAAGGGCTCGATTTTGCCAGGCTTGAGGAGGCGGGATTGGAGGCGTGTGAATTGTTAACATTGCCAAAAATGGCGGGCGTGCCCGATCCCGCCTCCATGCAATTTTCCCAAAAGTGCGTTTTCTGACCCCCTTCCCATCCCACCTCCAAGAGGCGGGATAGGCCCTTAAGAACCACTTAATAGCCTCTATAATCCCATTTTGAGAGGCCTTTCCAATTTTTAGTCATTCCCCCCATCCCTCACGCCTCCTCTGGAATACGCCAGGTAATGCTGGCGGCCTCATAAGTGGATTGCTTATGAACAGCTGCAACTCCACCATTACAAAGGAGTTTTCACCAATGATCATTTGCAGGTGGCAGAACTTTGTTGTTTCAGGTCTGGGGGAACTTTTAGCAGGCATACTCAGTATTGTGGAAGTCTGGAGCCTGACACCCATCTCCAGTGTGACCTCCTGGGAAATCCCTCTCCCCACCTTGACTAAGCGCTTCCTCAACTGAGGCAGATACCAGAAGCATAGCGACCATTTAATTCCTTTCCTCCTGGACATCAGATTCAGATGAAGCCAAGCAGCGGTAGCAGCAGAACCCTGAATAACAGCACCACCAACAGCAGGAGCATCAACAGGAGTGCCAAGTTGCTGCTCACCCACCTGAAGATGTACAGGCCAGAAGTCGCCAGAGCGCGACCATATTGCTGCCCAGGATGCAAGGAACGCACTCATGTTGGTCACATTTGCTTAGCCTGTACAATCAAACACTTTTGCCTCGTACCTTCTTACCAGAGCATCGACAATGGACAAGAACCTGCGGATTCCTATCACTCTGACCACCATACTGACAATTGCAAGTCACTCTAAGCCCTCAATGTGGAAGTCCCATTTGTGAAATGACACAGGCCACAACTTCAACAGTTTGACATCAGAATTTTTTATCACAACAAGCAACTGCTGGCGTTTCAAAAATAAACACATGACACCCAAGTGACTACCCTTGTGACTATTTGTGCATTATCTTCCTCTTACGCTTGCTCCTACGTGGTGCTTCCCCTGTGGCTTCAGCAGATGTGGAGGCCCCTTGCTCACTTTCTTGCTGCTCCTGTCTCAACACCTTTGGCGGCCGTCCTTTGGGGTTGCGAACCTGTGAGGGCTCGGCAACAGTCTGCTGCTCCTGCAGCTGTGCAGGGGCTGAGACGCCGATCTCAGTTGGGCGAGGACTCTGGTGGGGCTCTGGCCGAGGGCTTTGCAGTGGCATGGTCGTTTGAGCACTTGGAGAGGAGCCCCCACTTCCTTGTTGTCTGCCACGAACATCCCTCTCATGGGTCAGCCCCACTTCAGAGCTAGCAAGTGGCTTGACAGCACTTTGCTGCACTTCAGGGGGGCCATGAGGACCCGTTTCTGCACTGGAAGTCCTACTCCAGAGGACTTCCATGAAGGTCTGGTTTCTATGCTCAGTAGCTGACCATCGCTCCTCAAGAGATACCAGTCTATTCTGAACATTGACCATGTTTTCTACACTCTGGCGACTTAGCTCCTCCATGGCCGTAGCCATCCTCTCCTCTACTGTAGCCATCCTTTCCACGGAGGTTGCCATCCTTTCCATGGTGATGCGCCAATGCCTCCACAAAGGCTCTGCTCATGTTCGCGATGGACTCCTCCATTCACTCGACACTCGCAGCGACCCTGGAGACAAAACCTGCCAGAGACTCCTGCACCTGTTCCTGGAGTTTCAGCAGCTCTCTCGTTCTGGATGGACCCGGAGGCAGAGGGTCGACATGCAGCTGAGCCGAGCTGGCAGAGTCCTGCGCCCTCCGACGAGGACTCTCCACTGCTGTCCCTGTCTCCACCATCTGCTGATGCTCACTTGTGAGCTGTGATACACCAGGTGCCAACACTACTCTATCTCGTGAAGATCCCACTGAGGTGTGAGTGTCTGTGCTGGTGCTGGGTGCGCTGAATTCTGCTGACGCTGCGCCCTCAGAGGTTGCAGCTTCCTCTGAGGAGTCTGGAAGCTCAGGCTCTTCCTCCTGGACAGTGGGGACGGGGCTCTCGATGGAAAGAGTTAGAGATGTGAGGTCAAGGTTACATGAACATTGAATAGTGCAGATGATCATAAGTCAATTTGTTAGAGCATCAGATTCATTATCAGTGACTCATGCAATGTCAATGAGAGAGCTGCCAAACTATTCTGTCACCAGCTTGCTGTGATGCGCCGATCTGTCCGTCCCCCACTTGGAAATTCATACTCACTTTTCCTGTGCGGAGAAGATCATGAAACCTCTTCCTGCATTGCAGCCAGGTTCTGCGGCTCAGCGAAATGGAGTTGACCTCCTGGGCCACTTGCAGCCACACAGCTTTTGTCTGCTGGGGTGGCTTTTTTCTCCCCGAGGAAGTAATTACTCTAGTGGGTGTGAATGCCTCCTGGAACTTAGTGTCCAGGTAATGCTCCCCCTCCCTAATGAGAACAGCAGCTCCTGATTACAGCTGGCTCCGTGCAGCAGAGCTTGGAGGGAGGGCTCATCAAATCAAGGTGCACACTTTTGCTTGATCGTGGACATTGTCGTGAAATCAACACCTTCATACAATTTGCAGAGCCTTTGCAGTCTCCAGAGGAAGCCAGGCTGCTTGCAGGTCTTAAATCCAGCAGCACTGATGACTTCATCGGAGGCGACTTTCTGTATGAAAAGACTCATTGGGCCAGTGGTTCCCACACGCAGGAAATCAATTGGCCAATTAGGGGAAAATCGCACTTTTTCTGCACTTCACTTCGGAGTCGGGGTCCTGACACGATTTGCACCTGACACGCCCCAGCCCGCCCACACTGACAAAAGCCAGCCCTAAAGGTGGACACGTCCCCTGGACCCGATGGCCTGCATCCTAGAGTCTTAAAAGAGGTGGCTGCAGAGATAGTGAATGCATTGGTTGTAATCGACCAAAATTCCCTGGATTCTGGAGAGGTCCCAGCGGACTGGAAAACTGCAAATATAACGCCCCTATTTAAGAAAGGAGGGAGACAGAAAGCAGGCAACTATCGACCAGCTAGCCTAACATCTGGAGTCCATCATTAAGGAAGTGTAAGCAGGACATTTAAAAAATCATAATATAGTCAAGCAGAGTCAGCATGGTTTTATGAAAGGGAAATCATGTTTGACAAATTTGCCGGAGTTCTTTGAGGATGTAATGAGCAGGGTGGATAAAGGGGAACCAGTGGATGTGGTGTATTTGGATTTCCAGAAGGCATTCGATAAGGTGCCACATAAAAGGTTACTACACAAGATAAGAGCTCACAGGGTTGGGGGTAATAGATTGGCATGGATAGAGGATTGATTAACTAACAGAAAACAAGAGTCGGGATAAATGGGTCATTTTCAGGTTGGCAAACTGTAACTAGTGGGGTGCCACGGATCAGTGCTGGGGCGTCAACTATTTACAATCTATATTAATGACTTGGATGAAGGGACCGAGTGTGATGTTGCCAAATTTGCTGATGATACAAAGATAGGTGGGAAAGCAAATTGTGAGGAAGACACAAAGAATCTCCAAAGGGATATAGATAGGCTACGTGAGTGGGCAAAAATCTGGCAGATGGAGTTTAATGTGGGAAAATGCAAGGTTATCCACTTTGGTAGGAAAAATAAAAAAGCAAATTATTTTTTAAATGGGGAGAGATTACAAAATGCTTAGGTACAGAAGGATCTGGGGGTCCTTGTACACAAATCACAAAAAGTTAGCATGCAGGTACAGCAAGTAATTAGGAAGGCAAATGGAATGTTGGCCTTTATTGCAAAGGGAATGGAATATAAAAGTAGGGAAGTCCTGTTACAACTGCACAGGGTGTTGGTGAGACCACACCTGGAGTACTGTGTACACATTAGGGAGGGGGAGCATTACCTGGGCATTAAGTTCCAGGAGGCAGTCACACCCACTAGGGTAATTACTTCCAATTTGGCCCATGGTCAGGGACAGGAGGGTGTGACTACAAGCGAGGCAGGTATTGGGATCCAGGAGGTAGTGATGGAGGAGCCTCAGCCCTTGGCCTTGTCTAACAGGTACGAGATTCTTGCTCCCTGTGTGGACGAGGGCAGGGACTGCAGGGAGGATGAGCAATCTGACCACAGCACCGTGGTACAGGGAGCCATTCAAGTGGGGGGAGTAAAAAGAAATGTTGTAGTGATAGGGAATAGTATAGTTAGGAGGATAGACACTGTTCTCTGCAGCCGAGAGCGTGAGTCCTGAAGGCTGTGTTGCCTGCCCGGTGCCAGGGTTAAGGACATCTCCTCTGGGCTGGAGAGAAACTTGGAGTGGGAGTGGGGAGATCCAGTTGTCATGGTCCACGTAGGCACCAATGACATCGGTAGAACAAAGAAATAGGTTCTGCTGAGGGAGTATGAGCAGCTAGGGGCTAAATTAAAAAACAGAACTACAAAAGGTAATAATCTCTGGATTACTACCTGAGCCACAAGCAAATTTGCATAGGGTAAATAAGATCAGAGAAATGAACAAGTGGCTCAAAGACTGGTGAGGGAGAAATGGGTTTCGATTCGTGGGGCACTGGCACCAGTACTGGGATAAGAGGGAGCTGTTCCGTTTGGACCGGCTTCACTTGAACCATGCTGGGGCTGGAGTCCTGGCAAATCGAATAACTAGGGCTGTAGAGAGGGCTTTAAACTAAATAGTGGGGGGGAGGATCCAGGTGAGCGGGAATTTAAAAAGTCAATGAGAAAGCAATAGAGCAGGCTAGAGATGGGGGAAATAATAACCAGAGTGTGACAGGAAGGGACAGAATGTTTAAAAATAAGAGTGCAACAGAAAATGGGGCTAAAACAAGGAGAAATGTTAAAAAGACAAAGTTAAAAGCTCTATATCTGAATGCACACAGCATTCGTAACAAGATAGATGAGTTGACGGCACAAATAGATACAAATGGGTATGATCTGATCGCCATTACAGAGACGTGGTTGCAAGGTGATCAGGGCTGGGAACGGAATATTCCAGGGTATTTTACAATTCGGAAGGATAGACAGAAAGGAAAGGGAGGTGGGGTGGCTTTGTTGGTAAAGGATGGGATCGGTGCAGTGATGAGAAGTGATATTGGCTCAGAAGATCAAGATGTAGAATTAGTTTGGGTGGAGATAAAAAATAATAAAGGGGAAAAAGTCTCTGGTGGGCGTAGTCTACGGGCCCCCGAACAGTAGCAATACCGTTGGACAGAGTATAAATCAACAAATAATGGAGGCCTGTAAAAAAGGTACGGTAATAATCATGGGTGATTTTAATCTCCATATTGATTGGAGAAATCAAATTGGCCATGGTAGCCTTGAGGAGGAGTTCATAGAGTGCATCTGGGATGTTTTCCTAGAACAGTATGTAATGGAACCAACCAGGGAGCAGGCTATCTTGGATCTGGTACTGTATGTAATGAGACAGAATTAATAAATGATCTCATAGTAAAGGATCCTCTAGGAAAGAGTGATCATAATATGGTTGAATTTCAAATTCAGTTGGAGGGTGAGAAAGTTGTATCTCAAACCAGTGCCCTGATCTTAAACAAAGGCAATTACAATGGCTTGAGGGTAGAACTGGCTAAAGTGGACTGGAAAAACAAATTAAAGGGTAAGACAGTTGAAATGCAGTGGCGGACATTTAAGGAGATATTTCATAACTCTCAACAAAAATAGTGAGAAAGAAAGATTTTAAGAGAAGGGAGCACCATCTGTGGCTAACTAAGGAAGTAAAGGATGGTATCAAATTGAAAACGAAGGCATACAATGTTGCCAAGATTGTTGGGAGACCAGAGGATTGGGAAAAAATTTTAAAGCAGCAAAGGACGACTAAAAAAAGAGAAGCTGAATTATGAGAGTAAACAGGCAAGAAATATTAAAAAACAGATAGTAAGAGCTTCTACAGGTATATAAAAAGGAAGAGGGTAGCTAAAGTAAACGTTGGTCCCTTAGAGGATGAGACTGGGGAATTAATAATGGGGAACGGGGAAATGGCAGAGACTCTGAACAAATATTTTGTATCTGTCTTCATGGTAGAAGACACTAACAACATCCCAATAATGGATACTCAAGCGGCCACAGGGAGTGGGGAACTAAAGACAATCACTATCACTAAGGAAATGGTACTTGGTAAAATAATGGGACTAAAAGATGACAAGTCCCCTGGACCAGATGGCCTGTATCCCAGGGTCTTAAAAGAAGTGGCTGCAGAGATAGTGGATGCATTGGTTGCAATATACCAAAATTCCCTGGACTCTGGTGAGGTCCCAGCGGATTGGAAAACCGCAAATGTAACACCCCTATTTAAGAAAGGAGGGAGACAGAAAGGAGGAAACTATAGACCAGTTAGCCTAACATCTGTCATTGGGAAAATGCTGGCGTACTTCATTAAGGAAGCAGTAGCAGGGCATTTGGAAAATCATAATGCAGTCAGGTAGAGTCAGCGTGGTTTTATGAAAGGGAAATCATGTTTAACAAATTTGCTGGAGTTCTTTGAGGAGGTAATGAGCAGGGTGGACAAAGGTGAACCAGTGGATGTGGTGGATTTGGATTTCCAGAAGGCATTCGATAAGGTGCCACATAAAAGGTTACTGCATAAGATAAGAGCTCACGGAGTTGGGGGTAATATATTAGCATGGATAGAGAATTGGCTAACTAACAGAAAGCAGAGAGTCGGGATAAATAGGTCATTTTCCGGTTGGCAAACAGTAACTAGTGGGGTGCCACAGGGATCAGTGCTGGGGCCTCAACTATTTAGAATCTACATTAATGACTTGGATGAAGGGCCCGAGTGTAATGTAGCCAAGTTTGCGGATGATACAAAGATGGGTGGGAAAGCAAGTTGTGAAGAGGACGCAAAGAACCTGCAAAGGGATATCGACAGGCTAAGTGAGTGGGCAAACATGTGGCAGATGGAGTATAATGTGGGAAAGTGCGAGGTTATACTCTTTGGCAGGAAAAATAAAAAAGCAAATTATTATTTAAATGGAGAGAGAGATTACAAAATGCTACAGTTCAGAGGGACCTGGGGTCCTTGTGCATGAAACACAACGTTAGCATGCAGGTACAGCAAGTAATCAAAAAGACAAATGGAATGTAATCAAAAAGACAAATGGAATGTTGGCCTTTATTTCAAAGGGGTTGGAGTATAAAAGCAGGGAAGTCCTGCTACAACTGTACAGGGTATTGGTGAGACCACACCTTGAGTACTGCGTACAGTTTTGGTCTCCTTATTTAAGGAAAGATATACTTGCATTGGAGGCAGTTCAGAGACGATTCATTGGTTAATTCCAGAGATGAGGGGGTTGACTTATGAGGAAAGGTTGAGCAGGCTGGGCCTATACTCATTGGATTTAGAAGAATGAGAGGTGATCTTATTGAAACATATAAGATACTGAGGGGGCTCGACAAGGTAGATGCAGAGAGGATGTTTCCCCTCGTGGGGAAATCTAGAACTCGGGGTCACAGTTTCAGACTAAAGGGTCGCCCTTTTACAACTGAGATGAGGAGGAATTTCTTCTCTCAGAGGGTCGTAAATCTGTGGAATTCTCTGCCCCAGAGAGCCGTGGAGGCTGGGTCATTAAATACATTTAAGGTGGAGATAGACAGATTTTTGCAAGATAAGGGAGTGAAGGGTTATGGGGAGCAGGCGGGGAAGTGGCTTTGAGCCCAAGATCAGCCATGATCTTATTGAATGGCAGAGCAGGCTCGAGGGGCCAAGATATACTTGCATTGGAGGCAGTTCAGAGAAGGTTCATGAGGTTGATTTCGGAGATGAAGGGGTTGTCTTATGAAAAAAGGTTGAGCCTATACTCATTGGAGTTTAGAAGAATGAAAGGGTATCTTATTGAAACATATAAGATTCTGAAGGGGCTTGACAGGGTAGATGCAGAGAGGATGTTTCCCCTCGTGGGGGAATCTAGAACTAGGGGGCATAGTTTCAGAATAAGGGGGCACCCTTTTAAAATCAGAAATGAGGAGGAATTTCTTCTCTCAGAGGGTCGTGAATCTTTGGAATTCTCTTCCCCAGAGAGCTGTGGAGGCTGGGTCATTGAATATATTTAAGGTGGAGATAGACAGATTTTTGAACGATAAGGGAGTCAAGGGTTATGGGGAGCGGGCAGGGAAGTGGAGTTGAGGCCAAGATCAGATCAGCCATGATCTTATTGAATGGCGGAGCAGGCTCGAGGGGCCAAATGACCGACTCCTGCTCCTACGTCTTATGTTCTTATGTGAACACCACCACCTGCAAGTTCCCCTCCAAGTCACACACCATCCCGACTTGGAAATATATCGGCTGTTCCTTCATCGTCGCTGGGTCAAAATCCTGGAACTCCCTTGGGAACACCTTCACCACACGGACTGCAGCGGTTCAAGAAGGTGTCTCACCACCACCTTCTCGAGGGCAATTAGGGATGGGCAATAAATGCCGGCCTTTCCAGCAATGCCCACTCACAGGGATTTTTTTTTTTTTTTATAGTTGCTCCTCTATCTCCTTTGCATTATTTGGTGGCCTATTGTATACATCCAGTAATATAATGGCTCCGCTATTGTTCCTTAATTCTAACCAAATAGACTCTGTCCTTGAACCCTCAACTACATCATCCCTCGCCAGTGCTGTAACAGTATCTTTGATCAATACTGCAACCCCCCTCCTTTTAATCTTGCTCTATCTTTTCTAAATACCTTGTAGCCAGGAATATTATGATCCCAATCCTCCCTTCTTTGAGCCAGGTCTCTGTTATTGCCACTACATCATAATCCCATATGGCGACTTGTGCCTGCAGCTCACCAACCTTATTTATCCAAAGCCATCTTGGACTCCTTCACATTTGCCCCATGTCTGATCCCTCCCATTTCTGAACTATTCTTTACTCTTGTGCCATTTGCCTCTCCCAGTCCTCTGTGCACCTTGCTTCTCCTCTTTAATGTTTCATCCTGGTTCCCACCCCCCTGCCAAATTAGTTTAAACCCTTCCCCTAGCACTAGATAGCCTTCCCGCGAGGACATTGGTCCCAGCTCTGATGAGGTGCAACCTGTCCACCTTAAACAGGTCTCTCCTGCCCCAGAACTGAATCCAATGCCCCAGGAATCTGAAGCCCTCCCTCCTGCACCATTTCTCCAGCCATGCATTAACCTGTTTTATCCTACTCTGCCTATACTCACTGGCGCGTGGCACTGGGAGTAATCCAGAGATTACCACCTTTGAGGTCCTGCTTTTTAACTCTCTCCCTAACTCCTGAAACTCTGACTACAGGACCGCAAACCTTTTCCTTCCCACATGGACCACAGCTTCTGGCTGTTCCCCTTCCCTTCTCAAAATATTTTGCACCCTCAGTGATGTCCTTTACCCTGGCATCAGGGAGGCAACACACCATGTGAGATTACCTGGTCATTTATTCCTTTCTGTTGATGGGATCTTACTTTGCGTAAATAGGCTGCCGCATTTTCTACATTACAAAAGTGACTGCAATTCAAAACTACTTCAATGCCAGTAAAGCGCTTTGGGATGTCCTGAGGTCATGAAAAGCACTTTATAAATGCAAATTCTCTCTTCTGACCAACTCAGTGAATGTAAAAGCAGAATATTGCTGACACAGGGAAAGGTCTTGTTCCATTTGAAGGAGCTTGAGAGAATTCTGCCTGAAGAAAACAAGCTTGTATTGTGAGTGGGACCCTACCTGTGACCAAGCTGGACACGATGAGGGGCATCACCAGCATCTTTAACATGCGCATCAGTAGCTCTCCCGGGAAGGAGAAGTACTTCACCTGTCGGAAATTCATCTGGTATGTCCTGAGACAAAAACCAAGTATGATACCTGGGGAGAAAGAACAAGGGTCAGACTAGGCCTATATCATGGAGATATCAGAGAAACTGCGTGGGGTGAGAGTGTGGCGGGACAATGAGATTAGTTGGGATTGATACAGGACTATAGGGAGAGAGCAGAGCAGTGGGATTAGTTTAGGATTGATACAGGACTATGGGGAGAGAGCAGGACAATGAGTTTAGTTTGGGACTGATACAGGACTATGGGGAGAGAGCAGGGCAGTGGGATTAGTTTAGGATTGATACAGGACTATGGGGAGAGAGCAGGGCAGTGAGTTTAGTTTGGGATTGATACAGGACTATGGGGAGAGAGCAGGACAATGAGTTAGTTTGGGATTGATACATGACTATGGGGAGAGAGCAGGGCAGTGAGTTTAGTTTGGGATTGATACAGGACTATGGGGAGAGAGCAGGACAATGAGTTAGTTTGGGATTGATACATGACTATGGGGAGAGAGCAGGGCAGTGAGTTTAGTTTGGGATTGATACAGGACTATGGGGAGAGAGCAGGGCAGTGAGTTTAGTTTGGGATTGATACAGGACTATGGGGAGAGAGCAGGACAATGAGTTTAGTTTGGGATTGATACAGGACTATGGGGAGAGAGCGGGACAGTGGGATTAGTCTGGGATTGATACAGGACTATGGGGAGAGAGCAGGGCAGTGAGTTTAGTTTAGGATTGATACAGGACTATAGGGAGCGAGCAGGGCAGTGAGTTTAGTTTAGGATTGATACAGGACTATAGGGAGCGAGCAGGGCAGTGAGTTTAGTTTGGGATTGATACAGGTCTATGGGGAGAGAGCGGGACAGTGGGATTGATACAGGGCTATGGGGAGAGAGCAGGGCAGTGAGTTTAGTTTAGGATTGATACAGGACTATAGGGAGAGAGCAGGGCAGTGAGTTTAGTTTAGGATTGATACAGGTCTATGGGGAGAGAGCGGGACAATGGGATTGATACAGGGCTATGGGGAGAGAGCAGGGCAGTGAGTTTAGTTTAGGATTGATACAGGACTATAGGGAGAGAGCAGGGCAGTGTGTTTAGTTTGGGATTGATACAGAGCTATGGGGAGAGAGCAGGGCAGTGAGTTTAGTTTAGGATTGATACAGAGCTATGGGGAGAGAGCAGGGCAGTGAGTTTAGTTTAGGATTGATACAGAGCTATAGGGAGAGAGCAGGGCAGTGAGTTTAGTTTAGGATTGATACAGAGCTATGGGGAGAGAGCAGGGCAGTGAGTTTAGTTTGGGATTGATACAGGTCTATGGGGAGAGAGCAGGGCAGTGAGTTTAGTTTAGGATTGATACAGGACTATGGGGAGAGAGCGGGACAATGGGATTGATACAGGGCTATGGGGAGAGAGCAGGGCAGTGAGTTTAGTTTAGGATTGATACAGGACTATAGGGAGAGAGCAGGGCAGTGTGTTTAGTTTGGGATTGATACAGGGCTATGGGGAGAGAGCGGGACAGTGGGATTAGTTTGGGATTGATACAGGGCTATGGGGGGAGAGCGGGACAATGGGATTGATACAGGGCTATGGAGAGAGAACAGGGCAGTGGGATTAGTTTGGGATTGATACAGGGCTATGGGGGGAGAGTGGGGCAGTGAGTTTAGTTTGGGATTGATACAGGGCTGTGGAACTGATGGGGTTTGAAAGCCTGAGGTGATGTGATCACACAGAGCAGTGATGGAAGGCTTTGGGGCAGACATTATTATCCTCTCAGAAGCAAGTGATGGGCGTCTCCGGGAGGCAATGCTGGGCGTCTCCGGGAGGCAATGCTGGGCGTCTCCGGGAGGCAATGCTGGGCGTCTCCGGGAGGCAATGCTGGGCGTCTCCGGGAGGCAATGCTGGGCGTCTCCGGGAGGCAATGCTGGGCGTCTCCGGGAGGCAATGCTGGGCGTCTCCGGGAGGCAATGCTGGGCGTCTCCGGGAGGCAATGCTGGGCGTCTCCGGGAGGCAATGCTGGGGAAGGAGGTGATGGTGCGGGGATAGGGCTGGTTGTCCAGTGATATGTTGAAGCTCACCAATACGAGATCGTGCTGAGGTATCTGACACTAACCAACAATCACAGCTGCCACGGTGAACAGCACAAACCCATTGTTCTTGCCGAATTTCTTCAGACACTCAGTGGTTATCCTCGGATCCCGTTTCTTGGCAAACGTTGTGCGTTTGTGAAAGCCCCGCTGGATTCGTTCCATTGCTTTTACAGCGATAGTCTCGTCTGTGCTGTTTTTAGTCATTCGCACTAATCCCAACCGTAACTCCTGACACGGGACGTCTTGCTTAATCCAAAGACCTTGGAATCCAAAATACCGCAGGCAAACACCTGTAAAGTCAAACCAGAGACAATGAAACAATTAACCTACCATTCACAGAGGATGTTTGCAACCTTCAGTTAGGAAGGGCAGTCAGCGGGTAAAAACCATCATGGTGCGTGTATCACACACATTAACACAGTCCCACGGAGGTAGGAAGAAATGGTGCCTCCTCCATCGCCAACTCCAGGCTTCAGCGTCAGCTCAGGACCTACAGGTGAAGAGTCAATGTAGGACATCACTCAGGTCAAGGGTCAATGTAGGACAGCGCTCAGGTCAAGGGTCAATGTAGGACAGCGCTCAGGTCAAGGGTCAATGTATATCACCACTCAGGTCAGGGTCAATGTAGGACACCACTCAGGTCAAGGGTCAATGTAGGACAGCGCTCAGGTCAAGAGTCAATGGCCTAGAAATTCGGTGGGCTGCGCCACCAGTTAGCGCCCAAAGAGGGCACTTAGTGGGTTTAGCGCCACTGGCCACGCCTCCCGCGAAATTTAGCGGGGCGCTACTGGCGGCGCTAGCCGTTAGTGCTGCGCCGCCACCGATGATGTCATCGGTGTGCGCAGCACCCCGCTACCGCCCCGATCGCGAAATTTGGTAGCGCCCCCTGCTGTAACGCCAGTCGCAATTTGCGACCAGTTCAGGGGGGCCTACCTGCGGCGGTAGAGGTGCCGAGGTGCACGGCGGCCATTTTTTTTGCTGGCCGCCTGTCAGCACCTCTTCGCGCAGCCGTCCCCGGCCTCCTGAGCCCCCCACCCCCACCCCGTGCCAGCTGTCTCCCAAGAGCCCGGCACTTCTCCTTGGTGCCGGGCTCTTTTGCCGGCACTCGCGATCTTAGATCACGCTGCAGCAGGCCCCTCCCCTTTAAGAAGGGGAGGAAGGCCTGCAGTACCGCAGCGCGCCGTGCCGCAGCGTGTGGCGCTGCGGCACGTTGCGCTGCGAACTTCAGTTGCAGCGCCCCAAGACGGATGCGGGGCGCCTCGAGTAGCGCCGCTCTTCCGTTTGGGGCGCTCAAACTGAACTTCCGGCGGGCGCTCGCGACTCCTTCCGGGGCGGTACTTCTGGCGCCCTGGCGAGACTGGCGCCCCGAATTTCTAGGCCAATGTATATCACCACTCGGGTGAGACAGAGTCAAAGAAAAGAGGAAGTGAATCATCCAAGCGACGTCCACATCCCATGAACGAATATTTTAAAAAAGCACACAAACAGGCCATTCGACCCAACGAGTCTGTGCTGGTGTTTATACTGCACACAAGTCTCCTACCTTTCCATCTACCTCTTCCCAGCCTTTCGGCAGATCCTTCTATTCCTTTCTCCCTATGTGCTTGTCTAGCTTCCCCTTAAATACACTTACACTATTTGCCTCAAGCACTCCCTGTGGGAGCGAGTTCCATTTTTGAAACACTCTCTGAGTAAAGATTTCCCTATTAGATTTATTAGTAACTATCTCGTATTTATGACCCCTAGATTTGGATTTTCTCACAAGTGGAAACATTCTTTCCACTTCTAGCCTGGGCCGGGAGGGGCCGGCTACAGATTGCAGCATCTCAGCCTGGGCCGGGGCAGTCTGACCCAGCAGGCTGTGTGGCATTGACAGGGATATTGGAAAAGTGGGGGAGCAGGCATGCTGTCATCCTGAAAGAGGACACCAGGTGCCTCTCCCATGGAGCCAAGGCCACTCTTCCAGCACTCTGCTCCTGTCAACACTGGCCCCCAAAGCCAGAAACTGGGAAAAACATAGAAACATAGAAGATAGGAGCAGGAGTAGGCCATTCGGCCCCTTGAGCCTGCTCCGCCATTCAATGCGATCATGGCTGATCATCCAAGTTCAGTACCCTGTCCCTGCTTTCTCCCCATATCCCTTGATCCCTTTAGTCTTAAGAAATATATCCAACTCCTTCTTGAATATATTTAATGAATTGGCCTCCACTGCCTTCTGTGGTAGAGAATTCCACAGGTTCACCACTCTCTGGGTGAAGAAATTCCTTCTCATCTCAGTCCTAAATGGCTTACCCCTTATCCTTAGACTGTGACCCCTGGTTCTGGACTCCCTGGCCATCGGGAACATCCTTCCTGCATCTAGTCTGTCTAGTCCTGTTAGAATTTTATAAGTTTCAATGAGATCCCCTCTCATTCTTCTAAACTCCAGCGAGTATAAGCCCAATCAACCCAATCTCTCCTCATACGTCATTCCTGCCATCCCAAATATCAGCCTGGTGAATCTTCGCTGCACTCCCTCCATGGCAAGAACATCCTTCCTCAGATAAGGTGACTAAAACTGTACACAATACTCAAGCTGTGGTCTCACCAAGGCCCTGCACAACTGCAGCAAGACATCCTTTTTCCTGTTCTCGAACCCTCTTGCTACGAAGGCCAACATACCATTTGCCTTCTTAACCGCCTGCTGCACCTGCATGCTTACCTTCAGCGACTGGTGCACAAGGACACCCAGGTCTCGTTGCACTTCCCCTTCTCCCAATTTATTGCCATTCAGATTATAATCTGCCTTCCTGTTTTTGCCACCAAAGTGGATAACCTCACATTTATCCACATTATACTGCATCTGCCATGCTTCTGCCCAATCACCCAACCTGTCCAAATCATCCTGTAGTTTCTCGGCATCCTCCTCACAGCACACACGCCTACCTAGCTTTGTGTCATCTGCAAACTTGGAGATATTACAACTAGTTCCCTCGTCTAGATCATTTATATATATTGTGAATAACTGGGGGTCCTAGGACCGATCCCTGCGGTACCCCACTAGTCACTGCCTGCCACTCGGAAAAAGACCCGTTTATTCCAACTCTTTGCTTCCTGTCTGCCAACCAATTCTCTATCCAAGTCAATACCTTGCCCCCAATCCCATGTGCCTTAACTTTACACGCTAATCTCTTATGCGGGACCTAATCGAAAGCCTTCTGAAAGTCCAAATACACCACATCCACTGGTTCTCCCTTATCTATTCTACCAGTTACATCCTCAAAAAATTCCAGTAGATTAGTCAAGCACGATTTACCTTTTGTAAATCCATGTTGACTTTGTCCGATCCTGTCACTGTTTTCCAAGTGCTCTGCTATTACATCTTTTATAATGGACTCTAGCATTTTCCCCACTACCGATGTCAGGCTTACCGGTCTGTAATTCCCCGTTTTCTCTCTACCACCTTTTTTGAATAGTGGGGTAACATGAGCTACCCTCCAATCCATGGGAACTGTTCCAGAGTCTATCGAATTTTGGAAGATGACCAGCAATGCATCTACTATTTCTAGGGCCACTTCCTTAAGAACCCTAGGATGTAGATTATCAGGCCCTGGGGATTTATCGGCCTTCAATCCCGTCAATTTCCCGAACACCATTTCCCTACAAATACTGAAAATATTGACAAAGAGATAGAACAGCAGTGGGAAACATTTCCAACGGTGATCAATAGAGTCCAGGAGGAACAAACTAGCCAGTAATGACAGACTGTGGATGAACAAAGAAATAAGAGCAAAATTGAAACTAAAGCAAAAGGCATACACTGTGGCAAAGCCACCAACGGACTCCTGTATAAATGTATAACTGCCTTTAACAGAGTGCTACAGCACCTATGTTTGTTTACTGTATGTAAATAGCCGTTCTGGATAAGCCCCAGAATCAGCGCGATGGCATCATCACGTTGGTCACGTGACGCCCCGAACGGCGGGAAACGTGATGACGTCAGAGAGTGGGAGGTTCCCAACTCAGACCTCGTGAAACCAGCACCAGAAAAGACCTGTTGATTATTTCTCCTGCATGCCATTGTTTGTTCTCTAGTTTCTATTAAACTTCGTTTTATTATTGGACTGACTCGACCTCAGTGCTTCAGTTAGGGATCTGACGATTCCTATAACACTAAGTACATAGACAACAAAGGAGGGTGACAAAAGGAAATACGAAATGATTAGGAAAGAAGTCAAAACACAATTAGGAAGCCAAAGAGGAACTACAAAATTAAATTATCAAGGAATATACAAAGAAATAGTAAAGTATTCTACAGACACATAAATAACAAAAGGAAAATTAAGAGAGAAATAGGGCACTAAGAGATACTCACAGGTCATGACAGTGAAATGGCAGAAACCTGAATCATTACTTTGCCTCGGTGTTTACCAGGAAAACTAACATGGTGAACGTGACACTAGAAGAAAAGATCAAAAAGGATATAAAGACATTTAAAATAGAAAGGGGGGCGATTATTGATGAACTAATCAAACTTAGCGAGGATAAAACCCCTGGTGCGGATGGATTGCATACGCACATATTAAAAGTTAGTGAAGAGATAGCAGAGACCCTATAGAAACATAGAAGATAGGAGCAGGAGTAGGCCATTCGGCCCCTTGAGCCTGCTCCGCCATTCAATGAGATCATGACTGATCATCCAAATTCAGTACCCTGTCCCTGCTTTCTCCCCATATCCCTTTAGCCTCAAGAAATATATCTAACTCCTTCTTGAATATAGTTATAGAAACATAGAAGATAGGAGCAGGATATATATATATTTTATACATAGATAAAACATATATAAAACTGAATTAGAAAAGGGAATAGTGCCAGAGGACTGGCGGACAACTAATGTGATTCCTATATATAAAAAGGAAGATAGAACAAGCCCAGGGACCAATCAGCTTAATGTCAGTGGTAGGAAAGATAATGGAATCTTTACTCAAAGATGTAATAGAAAAACATCTAGAAATTGTAAATATAATATAGAGTAGTCAGCATGGATTCCAAAAGGGAAGGTCATGCTTGACCAACCTCATTGAATTCTTTGAAGATGTAACAGAAACAGTAGACAAGGGTAATGCAATGGATGTGATATACATGGACTTTCAAAAAGCCTTTGCTAAAGTAGCACACAATAGACTCATGACTAAGGTCAGAGCATGTGCAGTCAGGGGACAAGTCACCTGGTCTGGATGGGATGCATCCTCGGTTACTTAGGGAAGTAAGGATGGAAATTGTGGAGGCTCTAGCCACAACTTTCCAATCCTCCTTGGATACGGGGGTGTCGCCAGAGGACTGGAGGGCAGCAAATGTTACACCCCTGTTCAAAAAAGAGGAAAAGGATAAACCCAGCAATTACAGGCCAGTCAGCCTAACATTGGTGATGGGGAAAATTTTTACAGACAATAATCCGGGACAAAATGAATTGGCATTTGGAAAAGCATAGGCTAATAATTGAAAGCCAGCATGGATTTGTTAAAGGCAAATCATGTTTGACTAACTTGATCGAGTTCTTTGATGAAGTAATGGAGAGGGTTGATGAGGGTAGTGCAGTTGATGTTTTGTATATGGACTTTCAAAAGGCATTTGACAAAGTGCCACATAATAGACTTGTTACCAAAATAAAAGCCCATGGGATTAAAAGGGGCAGTGGCAGGGTGGATACAACATTGTCTAAGGGACAGAAAGCAGAGAGTAGTGGTGAACGGTTGTTTTTCAGACTGGAGGGAAGTTTACAGTGGTGTTCCCCAGGGATCGGTATTAGGACCACTGCTCTTTTTGATATACAGGTAGACTATCCTTTAGCCGCACTTCCGAAAACCGAAAACCTCTAAAAACCGAAAGTTTTTTCGTGGAGCGTAAGTCATGCGCACGACATGACCCGAGTGGCGCCAAACATGACAGGAGTGGTCCAGGAGCTCTGCCTTTCCCTGTGAGCAGGGCAGAGGGTCACAGAGTTCCCTCCTGGGTAGGAGATTGCAGGCCGAGCCGGGCAGTGTGAAGGAGGTACCGGGAGAGTGAACCCAACAATACAGCGGCCCGTCCGATAGTCTTTTCTTCCCCCCACCCCCCCCGACCTGATTTGCGGGCCAGCTTAGTGTAGGAGTCAGCCGATATCCAGCTTTCCCACAACTGGTGGCAGTAGTAGAGCCCCAGACCCCTGCTAAGTCAAGGAATTCAAATACGGAGCAGGGGGAGCTGGAAACCTCGATCTAATGGCAGAAATCAGCAGCCGTTTTGTTAGGTTTTTTTTCTTCCCCTAGCATTTTTTTAAACAGTCAGGCTGTGGAAAGAGTCTCTGTAGCTTAGCAACAGCTTCAGAGACGCTTCCAAGGCAGGGCCCGAGTGTTTACAAGCTGTTGCTAAGCAACAGTGTTTGTTGTCAGATACGGAGATGAAAACCTTCTGAAATCTGAAAAATTCCGAAAACCGAAACACAGCTAGTCCCAAAGTTTTCGGATAAAGGATAGTCTACCTGTATATTAATGACTAGGACTTGGGTATACAGGCATAGTTTCAAAGTTTGCAGATGACATGAAACTCAGAAATGTAGTAAACAGTGAGGAGGATAGTAACAGACTTTAAGAGGACACAGACAGACTGGGGAAATTTAATGCAAAGAAGTGATACATTTTGGTTGGAAGAATCGAGAGAGGAAATATGAACTAAATGGTAGAATTTTAAAGTGGGTACAGGAACAGCGACCTGGGGGTGTATGCACATAAATCTTGGAAGGAGGCAGGACAAACTGAGAAGGTCGTTAAAAAAAGCATATGGGATCCTTGGCTTTATTAATTGAGGCACAGAGTACAAAAGTAAGAAAGTTAGGTTAAACATTTATAAAGCACTGGTTCAGCCTCAGCTGGATTATTGTGTTCAATTCTGGGCACCGCACTTTAGGAAGGATGTGAAGGCCTTAGAGAAGGTGTAGAGGAGATTTACTAGAGTGGTACCAAGGATGAGGGACTTCAGTTACTTGGAGACTGGAGAAGCTGAGATTGTTCTCCTTAGAACAGAGAAGGTTAAGAGGAGATTTGATAGAGGTGTTCAAAATCATGAATGGTTTTGATAGAGTAAATAAAGAGAAACTGTTTCCAGTGGCAGAAGGGTCGGTAACCAGAGGAGACAGGTTTAAGGTGATTGGTGAAAGAACCAAAGGCGAGATGAGCAAACTTTGTTTTACACAGCGGGTTGTTGTGATCTGGAATACACAGCCTTGAAAGGGCGGTGGAAGCAGAGTCAATGGTAACTTTCAAAAGAAAATTGAATAAATACTTGAAGGGAAAAAATTTACAGGGCTATGGAGAAAGAGCAGGGGAGTGGGATTAATGGCTAGCTCTACCAAAGAGCCGGCACAGGGATGATGGGCCGAATGGCCTCCTTGTGTTATCGTTCCATGATTCTATGTAATCTAATTTAGTGATGTTGTTTGAAGGATAAATATTGGCCAGGAAACCAGGTAGAACTCCCTTGCTCTTTCATAGATACAATTACATAGAATATACAGCACAGAAACAGGCCATTCAGCCCAACCAGTCCATGCCGGTGTTTATGCTCCACACGAGCCTCCTCCCGTCTTTTCTCATCTAACTCTATCAGCATAACCCTCTATTCCCTTCTCCCTCATGTGCTTATCTAGCTTTACCTTAAATGCATCTATAGGATGCATCTCAACCACTCCCTGTGGTAGCGAGTTCCACGTTCTTACCACTCTCTGGGTAAAGAATGTTCTTCTGAATTCCCTGTTGGGTTTCTTGGTGACTATCTTATATTGATGGCCTCTAGTTTCGCTCTTCCCCACAAGTGGAAACATTCTCTCTGTATCCACTTTATCAAAACCTTTCATAATTTTAAAGACCTCTATTAGGTCACCCCTCAGCCTTCTCTTTTCAAAAGAGACATAGAAACATAGAGATAGGAACAGGAGTAGGCCATTCGGCCCTTCGAGCCTGCTCCGCCATTCAATGAGATCATGGCTGATCTTCATCTGAGATCATAGCTGATCTTACTTGTTCAGTACCCCGTCCCCGCCTTTTCTCCGTAACCCTTAATCCCCTTAGCCTTCAGAAATATATCCAATTCTCTCTTGAAAATATTTATTGAACTAGCCTTCGCAGCCCTCTGTGGCAGGGAATTCCACAGGCTCACCACTCTTTGAGTGAAGAAATTCTTCCTCATCTCTGTTTTAAATGATTTGCCCGCTATTTTTAGACTGTGGCCCCTGGTTCTGTGCTCCCCTGCCATTGGAAACATTCTCTCTGAATTCAGCCTGTCCAGGCCTGCCATAATTTTATATGTTTCGATGAGATCCCCTCTCAATCTTCTAAACTCCAGTGAGTACAAGCCCAAACTATTTAATCTCTCTTCGTAGGTCATTCCCGCCATTCCAGGTATCAGCCTGGTGAATCGCCGTTGCACTCTTTCCATGGCAAGAACATCCTTCCGCAGATGGGGCGACCAAAACTGTACACAATACTCCAGATGCGGTCTCACCAGCACCTTGTACAGCTGTAGTAAGGTATCCCTATTCCTATACTCGAACCCCCTTGATATGAAGGCCAACATACCATTTGCCCTCTTAATCGCCTGTTGCACCTGCATGCTCTCCTTCAGTGACTGGTGCACAAGAACACCCAGGTCCCTCTGCACTTCCCCATCTCCCAATCTATTGCCATTTAGATAATAATCTACCCTCCTGTTTTTACCCCCAAAGTGGATAACCTCGCATTTATCCACATTATAGTGCATCTGCCACGTATCCGCCCATTCCCCCAACCTGTCCAAATCGCACTGTAGCCTCCTGACATCCTCATCAGAGCCCACCCCTCCTCCTAGTTTAGTGTCGTCAGCGAATTTGGAAATATTGCATCCAATTCCCTGATCCAGATCATTTATATATATTGTGAACAGCTGGGGTCCCAGGACAGATCCTTGCGGCACCCCACTGGTCACTGCCTGCCACTCCGAAAACGAGCCGTTTATTCCAACTCTCTGTTTTCTATCCGCCAGCCAGTTCTCTATCCACGTTAATACTTTGCCCCCAATTCCATGAGCCTTAATTTTGCATGATAATCTTTTGTGTGGAACCTTATCGAAGGCTTTCTGGAAGTCAAGGTACACCACATCCACTGGCTCTCCCCCATCTATTTTACCAGTTACTTCCTCAAAAAATTCCAGCAGATTAGTCAAACACGATTTACCCTTTGTAAATCCATGTTGACTCTGTCCGATCCTTTCCCCATTTGTCAAGTGCTCCGCTATTTTATCCTTAATAATGGACTCTAGCATTTTGCCCACAACCGATGTAAGGCTTACTGGTCTATAATTCCCTGCTTTCTCTCTACCCCCCTTTTTAAATATTGGGGTAACATTAGCTACCCTCCAATCCACGGGTACTGTTCCCGAGTCAATGGAGTTCCGGAAGATGATCCTTAGAGCATCTGCTATCTCCAGGGCCACCTCCTTAAGTACCCTAGGATGTAGTTTATCAGGCCCCGGGGATTTGTCGGCCTTCAGTCCCCTCAACTTACCCAACACCATATCCCTAGAGATACTAATTTCTGTCAGCTCCTCCCTCTCATTAGTCCCTATGTTTGCCGATATTCCTGGGAGGTTATTTGTGTCCTCCTTTGTGAATACAGAACCAAAGTATGAGTTTAATTGGTCTGCCATTTCCTTATTCTCCATTATATATTCTCCCGAATCGGACTGCAAGGGACCGACTTGGGATTTTACCAGTCTTTTCCTCCTGATATACCGATAAAAGCTTTTGCAGTCTGTCTTTATGTTTGCTGCAAGTTTACTTTCGTATTCTATTTTCCCCTTCCTGATTAATCCCTTTGTCCTCTTTTGCTGTATCCTGTACTGCCCCCAATCTTCCGGTCTGGTGCTTTTTTTTGCCAGTTGATATGCCCTTTTTTTTGATTTTATGCTGTCCCTAATTTCCCTCGTTATCCACGGTTGAGTCACCTTTTTAGGTTTATTTTTATGCCAAACCGGTTTAGGTTTATTTTTATGACCCAGCCTGTTCATCCTTTCCTGATATGTATACCCTCGCATTTTTGGTATCACCCTTGTAAATCTTCTCTGCACCCTCTCCAGTGCCTCTCTATCTTTTTTATAATATGGTGACCAGAACTGTACGCAGTACTCTAAGTGTGGTTTAACCAAGGTTCGATACAAGTTTCGCGTAACATTTCTACTTTTCAATTCTATCCCTCAAGAAATAAACCCTAGTGTCTGGTTTGCTTTTTTATGGCCTTATTGACCTGTGTCACTACTTGTAGTGATTTGTGTATTTTTACTTCCAGGTCTCATTTAGATTCTTATTCTCCAAGTAATATGTGACCTCCTTATTTTTGTAACCAAAATGTATTACCTCACACTTGTCTATGTTGAAATTCATTTGCCAATTGTATGCCTATTCTACAAGTTTATTAATGTCTTCTTGTAATTTGTTGAAGTCCTCCTCAGTATTGACTATCCCCCCAATTTGATGTTGCCTGCCAATTTAGAAATTGTGTTTTTGATCCCAAAATCTAAACCATTAATATAAATTGTGAACAACATGCTCTTTTTATTTTAAATGCAGTTATATCATTTCTCATCTTCCGATGTCATGTCCGCCTGATCGTCTCCCTGGTAAATACTGAAGCAAAATAACAATTTAATATTTCTGCCATTTCGCTATCGCTGCCTGTCCCTCAGTGGCCCTATTCCCATCTCGACTTTCCTTTGTTTTGTGCCTGTAGAATATTTTACTATTTTGTTTTATGTTCCTTGATAATTTAATTTCATAGTTCCTCTTTGCCTTCCTAATTGTTTTTTTGCCTTCTTTCCTGAACTCTTCATATTCTCCCCTGCCATGCTCTCCCCTGCTGTCCATGTACTTAGTGTATGCCTCTTTCCTTACCCTTAATTTTTCCCCTATGTCATTATTCATCCATGGTGTCTCATTATTGTTTAGTTTGTTCTTATTTTTTAGTGGAATATATTTTTCCTGGACTCTGTTGAATACCGTTTTAAATATTTCTCATTGCTGTTCTACATCATTGTTTGCCAATATTGTTGTCCATTTTATTTTCCCAAGTTCTATTCTCAGCCCCTCAAAATTTCCCATCTATTATCCTGGTCTTTGCTATGCTTATGTCCTTCTCAATTATTATCTTAAACCATATTATATTATGGTCACTATTGCCTATATATTCCTCTACTTTTACTTCTCTTATCTGCTCTGGTTCATTCCCCATTACTAGATCCAATAGCGAATCCTCCCTTGTTGGGCTTCTTACATATTGGGTTAGAAAGTAGTCCTGTACACATTGTCGGAATGTCATTCCTTTATCTACCTCTTCTGGCCAATTAATTTCAGGGTAGTTGAAATCCCCCATGATTATTATTCTATGTTTTTTAATAATTTCCCTAATTTGTTGGCGTATTTCTTCCTCCACCTCCCTTCCACTATTAGGTGGTCTTTTTCGAAAGGGTGCCATGGGATCTTTTATATTTTATATCCGCCTGAGAGGGCCTTGGTTTAATTCGACCAAAGAGCAGGCACAGGCATGATGGGCCGAATACTCTCCTTCTGTACCGTATCATTCTATGATTCTAAGTATAAGAATGGACAGCAAGCTGGCTACAGGACAGAAAACCAAGAGTAGAGGTTAAAGGTAGTTACTCAGATTGGTGGAAGGTGGCAATGGTGTTCCACAGGGATCAGTGCTGGGACCACCATTGTTCACTATTTTCATTAACAATTGGACTCGGAAATCAGTAGTAGAATAACAACATTTGCAGACAACACCAAATTGGGGCTGTAGTTAATACAGAGGAAGACTGCGACAAAATATAAGACGACGTTAATAAACTTTCAGAATTCGCATGCAAATGAGAAATTAACTTCAATATAAATAAGTATGAGGTGGTGCATCTTGGCAGGAAGAATAATGAGGCCACACACTGCTTGGAAAATAATGTCTAAATGGGGTAGAGGAACAGAGGGATCCGGGGGTACAGATACACAAATCACTAAAAGTAGCGACACAGGTTAATAAGGCCATAAAAAAAAAAAATTGAATTGAAAAGCAGAGGTTATGTTAAACTTGTATAGAACCTTGGTTAGACCACACTTGGAGTATGTGAACAGTTCTGGTCTCCATATTATAAAAAGGATATAGAGGCACTGGAGGAGGTGCAAACAAGATTCACATGGATGATACCAGAACCGAGAGGTTCTACCTATTAGAAAATATTGAACAGGCTGGGGCTCTTTTCTCTAGAAAAGAGAAGGCAGAGGGGTGACCTGATAGAGGTCTTTAAAATAACATAGGGGTTTGAGAGGGTAGATGTAGAGAAGATGTTTCTACTTGTGGGGGAGACCAAGACTAGGGGCCATAAATATGATAGAAACTGATAAATCCAATCGTGAATTCAGGAGAAACTTCTTTCCCCAGAGAGTGGTGAGAATGTGGAACTCGCTCCCACAGGGAGTGGTTGAGGTGAATAGTGTAGGTACATTTAAGGGGAAGTTGGATAAACACAGGGGAGAAAGGAATAGAAGGATATGCTGATTGGGTGAGATGAAGACGGGTGGGAGGAGGCTCGTGTGGAGCAGAAACACCGGCATGGAGCGTTTCTGTGCTGTGAATGCTATGTAATTCTATGTAAACAGTTACTCTGTACAGTTACACAGTAACCCTTACCCTGAATGATTGAATCAGAGAATCATACAGCACAGAGGAGGCTATTCGTCCCATCGTGGCTGTGCGGAATCTTTGAAAGAACTATCCAATTAGTCCCACAACCCTGCTCTTTCCCCATAGCCCTGTATATTGTTCCTTTTCAAGTATTTATCCAATTCCCTTTTGAAAGCAACAATGAATCTGCTTCCACTGCCCTTCCAGGTAGTGCATTGCAGATCACAACAACTCACTGTGTAAAAGTTCACTTCATCTCCCCCCCTAGTGCTTTTGCCAATTACCTTAAATCTGTGTCCTCTGGTTACCGACCCTCCTGCCAGTGGAAACAGTTTCGCCCTATTTACTCCATCAAAATCCCTCATAATTTTGAACACCTCCATTACCTTTCCTCATAACCTTCTCTGCTCTAAGGAGAACAATCCCAGCTTCTCTGGTCTCTCCACATAACTGAAGTCCCTCATCCCGGGTGCCATTCTAGTAAATCTCCTCTGCACCCTCTCCAAGTCCTTGACATCCTTCCTAAAGTGCGGTGCCCAGAATTGAACACAATACTCCAGCTGAGGCCTAACCAGTGACTTATACCGATTTGCATAAATTCTGTGCTTTTACACTCTATTCCTCTATTAATAAAGCCCAGGATCCCGTGTGCTTCTTTAACAACCTTCTCAACCTGCCCTGCCACCTTCAATGATTTGTGCACAAACACCTCCAGGTGTCTCTGTTCTTGCGCCCCTTCAAAATTGTAGCATGTAGTTTATATTGCCTCTCCTCATTATTCCTTCCAAAATGCATCACTTCACACTTCTCTGCGTTAAATTTCATCCACCATGTGTCTGCCCATTTCACCAGTCTGTCTAAGTCCTCCTGAAGTCTGTTACTATCCTCCTCACTGTTTACTACATTTCTGAGTTTCGTGTCATCTGCAAACTTTGAAATAGTGCACCGTACACCCAAATCCAGGTCTTTAATTAATATATATTAATACTAGCAGTGGGTGCCCGGCGTTGCCAGGGCAATTTTGGGGCGCGCGGTCTCCCTGCCCGTCTGTCCCCTCTGTCTCTCCCTCTCCCTCCCTCTCATCCCTCCCCCTCTGTCTGTCCCTCCCTCCCGTCTCCTTGCGTAGCGCGTCAGGCCCGGTGCCGTTGTGATACCGGCAGTGCGGGGCCTAGTGGTTGAGGGCCGGCCGGGATCTCGGGCGGAGACGGAGCCGAGCTGAGCTCCCCAGGGGATCGCGCGGTTGATGGCCGGGGGCTGCAGCTCATAGAAACATAGAAGATAGGAGCAGGAGTAGGCCATTCGAGCCTGCTCCGCCATTCAATGAGATCATGGCTGATCATCCAAATTCAGTACCCTGTCCCTGCCTTTTCCCCATATCCCTTGATCCCTTTAGCCTTAAGAAATATATCCAACTCTTTCTTGAATATATTTAATGAACTGGCCTCCACCGCCCTCTGTGGCAGAGAATTCCACAGGTTCACCACTCTCTGGGTGAACAAATTCCTCCTCATTTCAGTCCTAAATGGCTCACCCCTTATCCTTAGACTATGACTCCTGGTTCTGGACTCCCCAGCCATCATAAACATCCTTCCTGCATCTAGTCTGTCCAGGCCTGACAGAATTTTATAGGTTTCGATGAGATCCCCTCTCAATCTTCTAAACTCCAGTGAGTATAAGCCCAATCGACACAATCTCTCATCATACGTCATTCCTGCCATCCCAGGTATCAGCCTGGTGAATCTTTGCTGTACTCCTTCCATGGCAAGAACGTCCTTCCTCAGGTAAGGCGACCAAAACTGCACACAATACTCAAGGTGTGGTCTCACCAAGGCCCTATACAGCTGTAGCAAGACATCCTTGTTCCTGTACTCGAACCCTCTTGCTACGAAGGCCAACATACCATTTGCCTTCTTAACCGCCAGCTCCACCTGCATGCTTACCTTCAGCGACTGGTGCACAAGAACACCCAGGTCTCTTTGCACTTCCCCTTCTCCCAATCTATTGCCATTCAAATAATAACCTGCCTTCCTGTTTTTGCCACCAAAGTGGATAACCTCACATTTATCCACATTATAGTGCATTTGCCATGTTTCTGCCCAATCACCCAATCTGTCCAAATCGTACTGGAGTTTCACGACATCCTCCTCACAGCTTACCCTCCCACCCAGCTTTGTGTCGTCTGCAAATTTGGAGATATTACATCCAATTCCCTCGTCCAGATCATTAATATATATTGTGAACAGCTGGGGTCCTAGGACCAATCCCTGCGGTACCCCACTAGTCACTGCCTGCCACTTGGAAAACGACCCGTTTATTCCAACTCTTTGCTTTCTGTCCGCCAACCAGTTCTCTATCCAAGTCAATACCTTGCCCCCAATCCCATGTGCCTTAATTTTGCACGCTAATCTCTTATGTGGGACCTTATCGAAAGCCTTCTGAAAATCCAAATACACCACATCCACTGGTTCTCCCTTATCTATTTTACCAGTTACATCCTCAAAAAATTGCAGTAGATTAGTCAAGCATGATTTACCTTTTGTAAATCCATGTTGACTTTGTCCGATCCTGTCACTGCTTACCAAGTGCTCTGTTATTACATCTTTTATAATAGATTCTAGCATTTTCCCCACGACCGATGTCAGGCTTACCGGTCTATAATTCCCTGCTTTTTCTCTACCACCTTTTCTGAATAGTGGAGTAACATTAGCTACCCTCCAATCCATGGGTACTGTTCCAGAGTCTATCGAGTTCTGGAAGGTGACCAGCAATGCATCTACTATTTCTAGGGCCACTTCCTTAAGTACCCTGGGATGTAGATTATCAGGCCCTGGGGATTTATCGGCCTTCAGTCCCATCAATTTTCTTAACACCATTTCCCTACAAATACTGATTTCTTTCAGTTCCACCCTTTCATCAGGCCCTATGTTCCCCGGCATCTCTGGGAGGTTATTTGTGTCCTCCTTTGTGAAGACAGAACCAAAGTATGAATTTAGTTGGTCTGCCATTTCTTTGTTTCCCATTATAAATTCCCCTGATTCTGACTGCAAGGGACCTATGCTTGACTTCACCAATCTTTTTCTCTTCACATATCTATAAAAGCTTTTAGAGTCAGGTTTTATGTTCCCTGCAAGCTTACTCTCATATTCTCTTTTCCCTTTCTTAATTAATCCCTTTGTCCTCCTTTGTTGAATCCTAAACTGCTCCCAGTCCTCAGGATTATTGCTTTTTCTGGCCAATTTATATGTCCTTTCCTTGGATCTTATGCTATCCCTAATTTCCCTTGTTATGCACGGTTGAGTCACCTTTTTTGTTTTATTTTTATGCCAAACTGGGATGAACAAATTCTGTAGCTCATCCATTCGGTCTTTGAATGTTTGCCATTGCCTATCCACCGTCAACCCTTTGAGTGCCATTCCCCAATCAATCCTACCCAACTCACTCCTCAGACCATCGTAGTTTCCTTTATTTAAATTGAGGACCCTTGTCTCTGAGTCAACTACTTCATTCTCCATCTTAATGAAGAATTCGATCATATTATGATCGCTCCGACCCAAGGGGCCTCATACAACAAGATTGCTAATTAATCCTTTCTCGTTACATAATACCCAGTCTAAGATGGCCTGATCTCTGGTTGGTTCCTCGACATATTGGTCCAGGAAACCATCCCGTAAACACTCCAGGAATTCCTCCTCCACAGTATTGTTACTAATTTGGTTGGCCCAATCTATATGTAGATTAAAGTCACCCATGATGACCGCTGTGCCCTTATTGCACGCTTCTTTAATTTCCCTTTTCATGCCATCCCCAACCTCCACCTTACTGTTTGGAGGTCTATATACCACTCCCACTAATGTTTTTTTCCCCTTAGTATTTCTCAATTCTACCCATACAGATTCCACGTCATCAGAACTAATATCCTTCATTACAATTGTGTTAACCCCTTCTTTAACCAGTAATGCTACCCCACCTCCCTTTCCTTTTTGCCTATCTTTCCTGAATATCAAATACCCCTGGATGTTGAGTTCCCAGTTTTGGCCGTCCTTGAGCCATGTTTCCGTAATCCCAACCAAATCATATTCGTTTACCTCGATTTGCGCAGCCAATTCATCCACCTTATTACAAATGCTCCTCGCATTAAGACACAAAGGCCTAGAAATTCAGTTGGGCGCCGTTTGGGGCGCCAAGCTCGCCTGGGCGCCGGAATTACCGCTGCGAGCGGAGCCACTAGCGCCATCCCGATATTCAGTTTCAGCGCCCCAAACGGAAGCAGGCCGCTACTCGAGGCTCCCCGCGTCCCGCTTGGGGCGCTCACCCTGAATATCGGCGCGCTAAGGGCCGCAGCGCCACACGCTGCGGCACGGCAGGCTGCGGTACTGCAGGCCTTCCTCCCACTGTTAAGGGGGAGGTGCCTGCAACAGCGCGAGCCCCGCTCACGAGTGCCGGCAAATGAGCCCGGCACCAAGGAGAAGTGCCGGGCACTCAGGAAACAGCCGGCAATGCCGCAGGGGGGGGTTTCGGAGGCCGGGGACGGACGTGCTGGCAGGCGGCCGCCAAAAAAGCGGCCGCCCCGCACCTCCACCTTAATTTGCGCCACTACCGCCACAGGTAGGCCCTGTGAACCGGTCGCGATTTGCGACCGGCGTTAAAGAGGCGGGCGCGACCAAATATGGTGATCGGGGCGGGAGCGGGGCGCTGCGCACACCAATGACGTCATCGGTGGCGGCGCAGCGCTACAGGCTAATGCCGCCATTAGCGCCCCACTAAATATTGCGGGAGGTGTGGCCAGTGGCGCTAAAGCCACTGATTGCCCTCTTTGGGCGCTAACTGGTGGCGCAGCCCACTGAATTTCTAGGCCAAAGCCTTCAGGCTTGTTTTTTAAAGCTCTTAGACCTGTTAGAATTATTATTTACTGTGGCCACATTTGATTTAAACCGTTGATTTCTCTGACTGCCACTTTTGTTTTCTCCTTCCTATCTTTTGCTTTTATCCCTGTTTCCCTTTCCTCTGTCTCCCTGCTCAGGTTCCCAACCCCCTGCCATTTTAGTTTAAACCCCCCCGAACAGTGCTAGCAAACCTTACCGCAAGGATATTTGTCCCGCTCTGGTTCAGGTGCAACCTGTCCGACTTGTACAAGTCCCACCTTCCCCAGAAGCAGGCCCAGTGATCCAGGAAACTAAAGCCCTCCCTCCTGCACCAACTCATTAGCCACGCATTCATCTGCTCTATCCTCCTATTCCTATACTCACTAGCATGTGGCACCGGGAGTAATCCAGAGATTACAACCTTTGAGGTCCTGCTCTTTAATCTGCTACCTAGCTCCCTAAATTCTTGTTGCAGGACCTCATCCCTCTTCCTACCCATGTCATTGGTCCCAATGTGAACCACGACCTCTGACTGTTCACCCTCCCCCTTCAGAATGCCCTGCAGCCGTTCAGTGACATCCTTGACCCTGGCGAGACGGACCGGAGCTGAGTTCCCCAGGGGATCGCGCAGTTGACGGACGGCAGAGAGAGGGCGGGCGCAGCTGGCGGGGGGGGGGGGGGGAAAGAGAGCGAGCGACTGGGGGGGGGAAGAGAGCGAGCGACTGGGGGGGGGGGAAAAGAGAGCGAGCGACTGGGGGGGGGAAAGAGAGCGAGCGACTGGGGGGGGGAAGAGAGCGAGCGACTGGGGGGGGGGGGAAGAGAGCGAGCGACTGGGGGGGGGAAGAGAGCGAGCGACTGGGGGGGAAGGGAGCGAGCGACTGGGGGGGGGAAGGGAGCGAGCGACTGGGGGGGGAAGGGAGCGAGCGACTGGGGGGGGAAGGGAGCGAGCGACTGGGGGGGGAAGGGAGCGAGCGACTGGGGGGGGAAGGGAGCGAGCGACTGGGGGGGGAAGGGAGCGAGCGACTGGGGGGGGAAGGGAGCGAGCGACTGGGGGGGGAAGGGAGCGAGCGACTGGGGGGGGAAGGGAGCGAGCGACTGGGGGGGGAAGGGAGCGAGCGACTGGGGGGGGAAGGGAGCGAGCGACTGGGGGGGGAAGGGAGCGAGCGACTGGCGGGGGGGGGGAAGAGCGAGCGACTGGGGGGGGAAGAGAGCGAGCGACTGGGGGGGGGGAAAAGAGAGCGAGCGACTGGGGGGGGGAAAGAGAGCGAGCGACTGGGGGGGGGAAAGAGAGCGAGCGACTGGGGGGGGGAAGAGAGCGAGCGACTCGGGGGGGGGAAGAGAGCGAGCGACTGGGGGGGGGGGAAGGGAGCGAGCGACTGGGGGGGGGGGAAGGGAGCGAGCGACTGGGGGGGGGGGAAGGGAGCGAGCGACTGGGGGGGGAAGGGAGCGAGCGACTGGGGGGGGGAAGGGAGCGAGCGACTGGGGGGGGGAAGGGAGCGAGCGACTGGGGGGGGGAAGGGAGCGAGCGACTGGGGGGGGGAGGGAGCGAGCGACTGGGGGGGGAGGGAGCGAGCGACCGGGGGGGGGAAGGGAGCGAGCGACCGGGGGGGGGGAAGGGAGCGAGCGACCGGGGGGGAAGGGAGCGAGCGACCGGGGGGGGAAGGGAGCGAGCGACCGGGGGGGGAAGGGAGCGAGCGACCGGGGGGGGAAGGGAGCGAGCGACCGGGGGGGGAAGGGAGCGAGCGACCGGGGGGGAAGGGAGCGAGCGACCGGGGGGGAAGGGAGCGAGCGACCGGGGGGGAAGGGAGCGAGCGACCGGGGGGGAAGGGAGCGAGCGACCGGGGGGGAAGGGAGCGAGCGACCGGGGGGAAGGGAGCGAGCGACCGGGGGGAAGAGAGCGAGCGACCGGGGGGAAGAGAGAGAGGGGGTGGGGGGAAGAGAGAGAGGGGATGGGGGGAAGAGAGAGAGGGGATGGGGGGAAGAGAGAGAGGGGATGGGGGGAAGAGAGAGAGGGGGTGGGGGAAGTGGGGGTTAGGGAGGGGGTAGGGGAAGGGGTAGGGGAGGGGGTGGGGTGGTAGGGGGTGGGGAGGGGGGAAGGGGGGGAGGGAGAGGGGAGGATGGAGGTGGATAGGGGCGGGGGGGGGAAGGGGGGGGAGGGGGGTGGGGAGGCAGAGGGGGTGGTGGGAAGGAGAAAGGGAGGGGGGGAGCCAGCAGATCCTCTCCCCTCTGCCGGCGATGGCTCCGCGGAGCTCCGTGCCGTCCCACGCACTGACATGGCCCAGCCGAGCGCAGCACCCCGGTCAGCCCGAGCCCCGCCCCCCGAGCCCCGCCTCCCCGAGCTCGCGCCCTCCCGAGCCCCGTGCTCCCGAGCTCCGCCCGAGCCGGCTTCAAGACCAGAGAGAGAGACGCCACCGCGCAACCTACCGCGTGAGGCCCAGCCGGACTCAAGTCGCACTCCGGGCGGAAGTTGACCCGCGCGCTGACTCCTGCCCCGCCCGCCTTTACTAAGCTTGCGGCGGTGGCGACGCTCGGCTCAGGCCCGCCCCCTCCAGCCTTCACAAAGATGGCGGCGATCGCAGGCCTTTTGTTGATCGCGACGGGAGGTGCCTAGCTTGGGCGTGGCTGGGCAACAGAGGCCAGGCTTCGAGGCCTGGAAAAACGGTGAAAGGTAGGAAAATTATAGAGGTTAGAGAAAAGATTTACAAATTAATTAACTTTTTTAAAAACAATTTGTGTTTTAAAAGCAACTTATTTTTTTGCTGGAAATGTAGATTTGAAAAGAAACACGCAGAAAGCGGGAAAAAGAAATTAAGAGTTTGGAATCAAGATGGCGGCCACTCACCTCATTTCAGAACGATAAGGCCCGTCCACACACGCACCGATTGGTCAACCGTCAGGTTGCTGAAGTGTAGGATTGGTCAACGGATCTGTCGCTCGACTCTAGGACGGCCCGCCCACACGCGCTAGGAACCCGCCCCCGCGACGCAGCGATTGGTCGACTGTTGGGTCGCTCGACTGTACGATTGGTCGACCTTGGCGTCACTCGATGCTAATGAGTAGATAATGAGTGGAATTTTGAACGTTTTTTGGATACCGTGGGCGCAATTTGTCTCACCGAAAAGTAAATATTCTTATGACTGTTCCGGAATCGTAAGCTTTCTTTTGATGTAACGCACGTGTAGGTACGCTCTATAACTTTGGAGTGTATAGCCGGACAGACAGACAGACGGAAGGACAGAAGTACCGCTTTATATATAGAGAATAGACAGATAAGAGTAGTGGTCCTATTACCGACCACTGAGGAACATCACTGTATACTTCCCTCCAGCCTGAAAAACAACCGTTCACCACTACTCTCTGCTTTCTGTCCTGTAGCCAGTTTGGATCCACCCTGCCACTGTCCCTTTAATCACATAGGCTTTAATTTTCCTAACATGTCTATTATGTGGCACTTTATCAAAAGCCTTTTCAAAGTCCATATACACAACATCAACCGCACTACCCTCATCAACCCTCTCCGTTACTTCATCAAAGAACTCAATCAAGTTTGTCAGGCCTGATTTGCCTTTAACAAACCCATGTTGGCTGTCATTTACCCGGTCTCTCTCGCTCTGTTACAGTCTCTCTCTGTTACACTGTCTCTCTCTCTCTCTCTCTCTCTCTCTCTCTGTGTTACCCTGTCTCTCTCGCTCTCTGTTACCCTGTCTCTCTCTCTCTCTCTGTTACCCTGTCTCTCTCTCTTACCCTCTCTCTCTCTCTGTTACCCTGTCTCTCTCTCTTACCCCCTCTCTCTGTTACACTGTCTCTCTCTCTTACCCCCTCTCTCTGTTACACTGTCTCTCTCTCTTACCCTCTCTCTCTGTTACACTGTCTCTCTCTCTTACCCTCTCTCTCTGTTACACTGTCTCTCTCTCTCTCTGTGTTACCCTGTCTCTCTCTCTCTCTCTCTCTGTTACCCTGTCTCTCTCTCTTACCCCTCTCTCTCTCTGTTACACTGTCTCTCTCTGTGTTACCCTGTCTCTGTTACACTGTCTCTCTCTGTGTTACCCTGTCTCTCCAATTCCAATTCCAATTCCAATTCCAATTCAAATGCTTTATTGGCATGAAAGTTTACAGAGAACCATATTGCCAAAGCTTACATCGCAAAAAGGTACAGTTTTCCAACATTCTGTAGGTGTCAATCGATTTGACATTTGTTGGGTACATACAATATTACTTTTAACAATATTAATTTTAAACAGTCTTACTTTTAAACAGTCCTCAGGTTGTGACATGTTGTTACATATTTGGCCCCAAGGTATGGTCTGTCTCCTTCTCCCAGGACTAATCTCAATTTTGACAGGTCATCCAATTCCTTGAAATCTGGGGTTGTTTGGCTTAGCTTGTTGAATAATATGTTTCTTGATGTGTTGAATTTTTCGCATTTTAGGAGGAAATGCATTTCTGTTTCAACCTCGCCGGCCAGACATTGATCGCATATTCTATTCTCTCTAGGCTGCCAGGATTTCTTGTATCTGCCTTTTTCAATTTCCAGTTGGTGGTCGCTTAGTCTGTACCTGGTGAGGGTCTGTCTCTGTTTTGTGTCTCTGATGGTCGTGAGGTAGTCTGCCAGTTTATATTCTCTTTTTAGGGCCCGGTAACATTCTAATCTGCTTTGGCTTTCGGTTATTTTGTTCCAATGTTCCAGGTAGGTTTCTTTGCATTGTTTAATGATTTGGTTCACTCGGATTGGTGTTTGGACGGCTGTGTTGGTCTGGGGCTGGTCAGGGTCCGGCTGAGTACTTAGTTTCAGTAGCAGCTGACTCAGGGGACTCTTTTCTGGGTTTAGCTCTTGGGTCTGAAAGGCTTTGAAATGAAGGGTGTCTGGGGAGCTAGATTTGAGGTGATTTAGGAAGTTTAGTGCTCGTTTTTGGATGTTTATTATCAGTGGGTATCTGCCTAGTTCGGCTCTGCATGCATTTGTTGGCGTTTTTCTTTGGGTGCGAAGGATGCTTCGGCAGAATTCTGCATGTAGGGCTTCTATTGTGTGTTTTTCCCATTTAGTGTAGCTTTGGTGATTTAGCGGGCCCCATACTTCACTACCGTACAGTGCAATGGGCAGGATTATGCTGTCAAATATTTTGAGCCAGATTTTGATTGGGATTTGGATGTTGTAGAATTTTCTTTTTATTGCATATAGGGCTCTTCGGGCTTTTTCTTTTAGTGCATTCACTGCTATGCTGAAGCTCCCTGATGCTGTAATAGTTAGACCAAGGTAGGTGTAGCTCATAGTGTGTCCTATAGCGGTATCACTGAGGGTAAATTGGTATTTGTTTTCCTGACATCTGGGCCTTTTTTGAAAAATCATGATGTTGGTTTTCTTTAGATTTACTGTTAGAGCCCAATTTTGGCAGTATTTGTCGAGTAGGTCTAGTTGTTGCTGTAATCCCCGTTCTGTGGGAGACAGCAGAACCAGGTCATCCGCATAGAACAGGGATTTCACTTCTCCATCATTCACATCTCTCTCTCTCTCTGTTACCGTCTCTCTCTCTCTCTCTGTTACCCTGTCTCTCTCTCTCTCTCTCTCTGTTACACTGTCTCTCTCTCGCTCTCTCTCTCTCTCTCTCTCTCTCTCCGTCTCTCTCTCTCTCTGTTACCCTGTCTCTCTCTGTTACCCTGTCTCTCTCTCTGTGTTACCCTGTCTCTCTCTCTCTCTCTCGGTTACACTCTCTCTCTCTCTCTGTTACACTCTCTCTCTTACACTCTCTGTTACACGCTCTCTCTCCCTCTGTTACACTGTCTCTCAATTCAATTCAATTCAAATTGCTTTATTGGCATGACAAGATACATCTTATGTTGCCAAAGCACAGAAAAACATGTATGATTAAACACATAAACGCAGATCTAGACATAGTGTATAGACAAATATATCCCTGTATACATAAATATACACACATATAATATGCATATAATCTTCTTAGATTTAATGGTTGTCCCTCTGCTTATGGCAAGCTGTAACATAGTTTGCCGCTAAAGTTACGCAATTTCTCTGTTCCCCTAATAGATATGGGAGTTTTTGGTCGTCATTCAAATTTTTGAATTCAGGGCATATTTTTATGAATTTTGGGTAGAAATTCCCCCTTATGTCCTGATAGTTTCCACAAGTTGTGAGGAAGTGCATCTCTGTCTCCACCACTCCCTGACTGCAGTGAGAGCATATCCTGTCCTCTCTTGGCAGCCAGGTCTGCCTTTTTCGATGGCCAGGCTATGCTCACTAAGTCTGTACATTGTCAAGGTTTTTCTCAGTTTGCTATCTTTTACCATGGTCAGGTATTCAGCCATGGTGTATTGTCTGTTTAGGGCCAAATAGCAATCGAGTTTGTTTTGGGTTTTTGTCGTTTCTGTCCAATAGGTCAAATATTTTTCTTTTTGTTTAGTAATAATTGTGTTGGGTCGAATTCTCTGTGCTAGGATGTCACTGTCCTGGGGCTGATTATTATTAGTAGTGTTGGTAGTTACTTCACTGAGTCCCAGGACTAGTTGACTGAGGGGACTCTTCTCTATGATCATCTCTTGGCATTTCAGGGCTTTGTAATGATAGCAGTGGGGGTTGCTCATTTTTAGGTGTTTCCAAAATTTGATGGCTCTTTTTTGGATATTAATTAGTAGTGGATATTGGCCTAGTTCTGCCCTGCATGCATTGTTTGTGGTTTTCCTCTGAGTCCGGAGGATACTTTTACAGAATTCTGCATGTAGGATCTCAATTGGGTGTTTGTCCCACTTTGCAAATTCTTGTTGTGTTAGCGGACCCCACACCCGGTGAGCGAGTCCGGGGCCTGAAGAAGTCCGAGAGTTGGAAGAGGGAAACACCGGGCCCGGGTCCTGAAAAAGTTCTAGTTAATTCTATTTAAGTTTAATCCGAACATATACCATAGACTGAAAAAAAAAGTTAAAAAAACCCCACAAAAAAAAAAATCCTGAAGAAAAACAACGAGCCCGCGAGAAAAAGAAAAATAAACTCGGGGGAAAACCGGGAGAGCGAGGCCCAAAAACTGAGAAAAACCCTGATGCGCCATCAATTACTCAAAAGACTGAGGTTGAGCGAGTAACAATCAGGCTTTTATTAACTAAAGAATGAAGGTCTTGTCTCGAGTGGTCGACCCGTCCAGAATACTAAGGGACTGGGAGGTAGTCACTTATATACCTGGAAGTGGGAGGAGTCAGCCGAGGCATGTCCAGACCTGTACCTAGTGGAATACACATACAGACACAGACAGGTTATAACAGTGGTTTACCACAAACCCCGAGAGAAACGTTGGGAGAGAGAAACAACCCGAGCCAGGGGCCTGAAACCAGAGAAAACCAGAGAAAACCCGAGAGACCAGGCCTGAGACTGAGGCCCAGAGACCACGGGGTCTGAGAGTGAGAACGGCCCAGAAACAGCGGCCCCCAGACCGAGAGAAACTCCCAGAGACCGCGGACTGAGAGAGGAAACCGACACAGACCTGAGAAATTTTTTACTTTTACACTAAAAACAGCCGGTATCCAAAAATGGGCGAATCAGAAGAGCTGCAGCAGCTCCCGTGCTGCACTAAGAGCAATCTCTTTCAGTTCCCCCAGACACCAAATACAACACAAGAAAACTGTTCAAGCAAAGGCGGATGAGAGAGAAGCCAGAAACTCTTTTTGCTGACGTGTACAAAAATGGGGATACGAGTAACCTTATCTTTTACTCAGGTCAGTCCGATGCTTGGCGCGAAGCAATCACCACACACTATCGCCGTGCTCAGCAGGAAGAAACCAAAAATGGGTGCAAACTGAAAATAAGAAAATCAGAGGACCCTGATAGTGAAATGACAACTGTCAACATGTACAAAAACAGGACAATAATGGTGCAAGGCAACCACAAAGACTTTGAAACGGCCTTCCAGACACTGAGGACTAGTAGAGAAGAGAAGGACCAGCCCCAGAGTAACTACCTGAGAGAAAGCCACACACACTCCCCCCACCACTTGCAGCCCACATGGAGTAAAGCAGCCTAGCCAGGAGGTGAGTGAGCCCCCCAGTTCTGACCAGGCACACACCCTGGGGCCCCACAGCTCCACGGTACAATTGACCAGCCCCAGAGTAACTACCATAGAGAAAGCCACACACACTCCCCCCACCACTTGCAGCCCACCGGGGGTAAAGCAGCCTAGCCAGGAGGTGAGTGAGCCCCCCAGTTCTGACCAGGCACACACCCTGGGGCCCCACAACCCCCTGTTACAATTACAGGAGCAGTTCATCCGGCTGGAGTTGGAGCTGGTTAAGCTTAAAGAGGAGGTAGTTGAACTGAAAAGTGACCAAGAAAGCAGCACCTCAGCACTGAAGCAAGAACAAAAGCAAGACTGGGAGAACTACAAGAGAGAGCTGACTTTACTTAGGAAGCAGGTGAAAGAGCTGCAGGAAGAAGGGGAGAGCTACAGGGGAGAGATAGCAGCACTGGCCCAGCAGCTAGAGGCCAGAGACAAGACAGTGCAGAGCCCTACTGGGCAGCAGCACTCTTCCACAGAGCAACAGCAGCAGACCCACACTACAGGGAGAGCCACTCAGACCAACCAGAAAAATGAAACCCAATATGCCGCCCCCACTTTGGAAACACAGCCGAGCCGCTCACAAGGAGAGCGCACACACCAGACACGACCCCCCCCCAGTCCAACACACAACCACTGAGTCCAGGCGCGAGTCATCAGCCAGTAAACACCAACAAGGCTGACATCGTAATACTCATAGACTCAAATGGGAAATTCCTCCGGGAGAAAAAGCTCTTCCCTAAACATAAAGTAGACAAGATCTGGTGCCCAACAACAGACAAAGCCCTGGAATGGCTGACCACAACCCAATTAAGCTCCCCCCAACACATCATAATACACACCGGCACAAATGACCTAAAGGCCCAGCAGAAAAGGGTGGCAACATCGCTTCGAACAGTGATTGAGAAGGCAAGCACCACCTTCCCAAACACTAGAATCACTGTTTCCACACTGTTGCCGAAAAAAGACTTTAACAACAGAACAATCCACGAGATAAATGCCAGCATAGCAAGAGACTGTGAATTAAAACATAACGTGCACCTGGCCCAACACCCCACCCTCGATGTGGAATGTCTTCACGACCACGTCCATCTCCACAAGGAGCGAGTGCCGGTCTTTGCTAAGGCCCTGAAGGACGTCGCTCTTAACCGGGTCCACACCCAGGCTCCAAGAGGACCCCCCGCCCCGGCCACCAGAGACCAGCAGGGTACAGACCAGGACTACTACAGAGACCACCACCACACCAACCAGGACCAGAGAGGATCCCCACATACAACACCAATGTCGGACCTGCACCACTCCTGCCCTACAGGGGAGCAGGACCACCCCCAGCCAGGCAGAGGGAGAGGTGCTCAGGACGTACGCAATACTACAGGCAGAGACAATCCATTAAGAGACATAAGAACATAAGAAATAGGAGCAGGAGTAGGCCAATCGGCCCCTCGAGCCTGCTCCACCATTCAATAAGATCATGGCTGATCTGATCCTAACCTCAAATCTTCTATCACTCTGCATCCACCCGAACCCATGTGATCTCCCGGGAGAGGCGAAAAACCAGATAAAGACCCAATGGCCAATTTGGGAGAAAAAAATCTGGGAAATTCCTCTCCGACCCATCTAGGCGATCGAAATTCTTCCAGGAGATCACTCTGTCCCTATATTTTCTACAGTACTTACCTTCTGTAAAGGCGATCTCCACCCCAGCCAGGAACAGGAATAAAACCATCTCCTGAAATCTAACAGAATTAGAACACAGTAGGAGCAGAACAAGGCTACACGGCCCCTGGGCCCGCTCCACTACCCACAGGGCCATGACCATTCCGAACCCAGACTCATGTCCAATTTCCTGCCCGCTCCCCGTAACCCTTTATTCCCTTTACTTCTAGGAAACTATCTATTTCTGTTTTAAATTTATTTAATGATGTAGCTTCCACAGCTTTCTGGGGCAGCAAATTCCACAAACCTACCACCCTCTGAGTGAAGAAGTTTCTCCTCATCTCAGTTTTGAATGAGCAGCCCCTTATTTTAAGATTATGCCCCCTAGTTCTAGTTTCACCCATCATTGGGAACATCCTCACCGCATCCACCCGATCAAGCCCCTTCACAATCTTATATGTTTCAATAAGATCGCCTCTCATTCTTCTGAACTCCAATGAGTAGAGTCCCAATCTACTCAACCTCTCCTCATATGACCACCCCCTCATCCCCGGGATTAACCGAGTGAACCTTCTTTGTACTGACTCGAGAGCAAGTATGTCTTTTCTTAAGTATGGACACCAAAACTGTATGCAGTATTCCAGGTGCGGTCTCACCAATGATGCAGATGCTCAGCAGCATCTACTCCCGCCTTATGGATCAGGAAGCATAAGGACTAGCTGTTAGAAAGAGTTGCAGCCAATTATTCTCAGCATTTATAGACACTTGAAATGTTCTTTTTTCCTCATATAAACACGACAAACACACACACACCTATCACAGTAAAAGACCAATCTTAGCATGAAATCCTTGTATATCTCAACCTGGAATATTCAAGGCCTACGCTCTTCTGTGCTTGGCCTGAAGAGTAGGACCTCAGAGTTCCTAGATGAAATCAAAGATCTGGACATTATCTTTTTGCAAGAAACCTGGTGTAGAGGAGAAGGGCCCACTGGTTGTCCCCCTGGGTACACAGAGCTGGTGGTCCCCTCCAATAAACTGCCAGGAGTAACCCAGGGCAGAGACTCTGGAGGCATACTGATTTGGTTTAAAGCAGAGCTTAGGAATTACATTAAATTTATAAAAAAGGGCGAAAACCACTGATGGCTAAAGATTAAGGCATCATTTCTAGCATGCAAAATGTTTTTATTTGCGCACTCTATATCCCCCCTATAGAATCCCCGTACTTCAAAGAGGACACCTTCTCCAACAGTGAGAGGGAGATTAACCAATTCCAGGCCCAGGGGAACGTGTTGATCTGTGGTGACCTCAACTCAAGAACTGGCGAAGAACCAGACTTTACCAGTAATCAGGGGAATAATTACATATTTGGGAATAACCATTTTAATTTCCCTTTTCATTCACACAGGAATAACTGCGACAAACAGACAAATGCAAACGGAAAACAGCTCCTGCAGCTCTATCGAAGCCTGGGTCTGTACATTGTCAATGGTAGGTTCAGGGGAGACTCCCTAGGAAGATCGACCTATTTCTCACCTCTTGGCTTCAGCACCGTAGACGATATGATTACGGATCTGGACCCATCCTCTTTCAGAGCATTCACAGTCAAACCACAAACAACACTGTCAGACCACAGCCAAATTACTGCGTATCTTAAAAGGACAGAAACACAGCCCAGTAAGCTGTACAACATTAAAAAATCCTACAGATGGACCAAAAACAGCGCGGAAAAATACCAGAAAGCAATTAGCAATCAATCAACTCAAGCTCTCTTGGACACCTTTCTGGAAAACACAGACACTCACAATAAAGAAGGCGTAAACCGGGCAGTGAATAACCTAAATAATATTTTTGATAATTTGGCATCAATGTCGAACTTGAAATCTCGCAAGAATAAACACAAAACACAAAACCACGAAAAATGGTTTGATTCAGACTGTCATAACATGAGGAAAAAACTCAGAAAAATATCAAACCAAAAACACAGACAACCAGAAAACGAGGAATTACGCCTTACTTATTGTCAGGCACTAACACAATACAAAAACACACTGAGAACCAAGAAAGAACAGTATATTAAGAATACACTCAGCTCCATTGAGGAATCTATTGACTCTAATTGTTTCTGGGACAACTGGAATACATTACACAAAAAGCAACATGATGAATTGCCCATTCAAAATGGAGACACATGGGAAAACCATTTTGAAAAATTATACCAGAAAAACACACTAAGCCCAGAGCAAGATCAAATATGTAAAAAACTGGAAAAGCTCGAACTGGCCATAAAAGATAACCAAAACCCATTAGACCACCCAATAACTGAAAAAGAGCTATTTGAAAAACTCAAGGACCTGCGACCAAGAAAAGCTTGCGGTGCAGATGGCATCCTAAACGAGATGATTAAACACACAGACGATAAAATGAAATTGGCTATCCTAAAACTCTTCAACTTGGTTCCGAGTATCGGTTACTTCCCTGATATCTGGAACAAAGGACTCATAATGCCCATATACAAAAGTGGAGACAAAGTTGACCCAAATAACTATCGAGGCATCTGTGTGAACAGTAACCTGGGGAAGGTATTCTGTAGTATCATAAACCAAAGACTTATAAACTTCCTTGAGGAGCACAATGTCTTGAGTAAAAGCCAAATTGGATTCTTACCAAATTATAGAACATCGGATCATATCTTCACCCTACACACCCTAATTGACAAACATGTTCATTCAGGGCATTCTTAAGGGGGAGGGGGAGCAGGCAGAGGTCGTGGTCCACATTGGGACCAACGACAGAGGTAGGAAGGGGGATGAGGTCCTGCATCAAGAATTTAGGGAGCTAGGTAGCAGATTAAAGAGCAGGACCTCAAAGGTTGTAATCTTTGGATTACTCCCAGTGCCACGTGCTAGTGAGTATAGGAATAGGAGGATAGAACAGATGAATGCGTGGCTAAAGAGTTGGTGCAGGAGGGAGGGTTTTAGTTTCCTGGATCACTGGGCCTGCTTCTGGGAAAGGTGGGACTTGTACAAGTCGGACGGGTTGCACCTGAACCAGAGCGGGACAAATATCCTTGCGGGGAGGTTTGCTAGCACTGTTGGGGGGGGGGGTTTAAACTAACTTGGCAGGGGGATGGGATACAGAGGGGAGCTGAAATAGGGGGTGATGTGCTGCCAATTATAGAGAAAAAAACAAGTCAGCTTGGTAGACAGGGCAAATATATAAGGGCAAGGCTGGATGGCATCTATTTTAATGCAAGGAGTCTTGCAAATAAGGTGGATGAGCTGAAGGTGTTGATAAACACATGGGAGTACGATATTGTTGCTATCACGGAGACATGGTTGAGGGAGGGGCAAGACTGGCAGCTCAATATTCCGGGGTACAGAATCTTCAGGCGAGACAGAGGGGGAGGGATAAGAGGAGGGGGTGTCGCAATATTAATTAAGGAATCAATTACTGCCATAAGGAGGGATGATATATTAGCAGGTTCCTCTAATGAGGCCATATGGGTGGAGCTTAAAAACAAAAAGGGGGCAAGCACTTTGCTGGGAGTGTACTATAGGCCCCCAAGCAGTCAGGGGGAGATAGAGGAACAGATATGTAGGCAAATCTCAGAGAAATGTGCAAATAATAGGGTAATAATAATGGGGGATTTCAAATTCCCCAATATTAACTGGGATAGTCAGAGTGTGAAAGGCTCAGAGGGTGTAGAATTCTTAAAGTGCATCCAGGAGAGCTTTTTGAGCCAGCATGTAGAAAGTCCTACAAGAGAGGGGGCGGTACTGGACCTAATTCTAGGGAATGTGGCCGGCCAAGTGGAAGAAGTGCTAGTAGGTGAGCACTTTGGTGACAGTGACCATAATATGGTGAGATTTAAGGTGGTCATGGAAAAGGACAGGGATGGGCCGGAAATAAAGGTTCTAAATTGGGGGAAGGCCGATTTTAATAGGATAAGGCAGGATCTGGCCAAAATGGACTGGGATCAGCTACCTGTAGGAAAATCCGCATCGGAGCAATGGGAGGCTTTCAGAAGGGAGATTGAGATCATACAATGGCAACATGTTCCCGTAAAGGTCAAGGGTGTTTCCAAAAACCACAGGGAACCGTGGATGTCAGGGGATATACGAGAATGGATTAGGAAAAAAAGGAGGGCTTTTGGCAGATACAAAAGGCTAAAGACGGAGGAAGCCCTAGAGGAGTACAAAAAGTGCAGGGGGATACTTAAACAAGAAATTAGGAGATCAAGGAGGGGCCATGAAATAACACTGGCGAGCAAAATAAAGGAAAACCCTAAGATGTTTTATAAGTATATTAAGGGTAAGAGGATAACTAGGGAAAAAATAGGGCCCATTAGGGACAAAAGTGGCAATCTGTGTGTGGAGCCAGAAGATGTAGGAGGGGTTCTAAATGAATTTTTTGCATCTGTTTTCACTATGGAGAAGGACGATGTAGACATAGAAATAGGGCGGGGGGACTGTGATATGCTCGAACATATTAACATCGAGAGGGAGGAGGTATTGGCGGTTTTAGCAGGCCTAAAAATGGATAAATCCCCAGGCCCGGACGAAATGTATCCCAGGCTGCTGTGTGAGGCAAAGGAAGAGATTGCGGGGGCTCTAACACATATATTCAGAACCTCTCTGGTCACAGGGGATGTGCCAGAGGACTGGAGAACCGCTAATGTAGTACCATTATTCAAGAAGGGGAGTAGGGAAAAACCGGGGAACTACAGGCCAGTGAGCCTAACATCAGTGGTAGGAAAATTATTGGAAAAAATCCTGAGGGACAAAATTAGTCTCCACTTGGAGAGGCAAGGATTAATCAGGGATAGTCAACATGGCTTTGTCAAGGGAAGATCATGTCTGACTAATTTGATTGAATTTTTTTTGAGGGGGTGACTAGGTGTGTGGATGAGGGTAACGCAGTGGATGTGGTATACATGGATTTCAGTAAGGCCTTCAATAAAGTCCCACACAGGAGACTGGTCAAGAAGGTAAGAGCCCATGGAATCCAGGGTGCCTTGGCACATTGGATACAAAACTGGCTTAGTGGCAGAAGGCAGAGGGTGATGGTCGAAGGTTGTTTTTGTGACTGGAAGCCTGTGGCCAGTGGGGTACCACAGGGATCGGTGCTGGGTCCCTTGCTGTTTGTGGTCTACATTAATGACTTGGATATGAATGTAAAAGGTATGATCAGTAAGTTCGCGGATGATACAAAAATTGGTAGGGTGGTAAATAGCGAGGAGGGTAGTCTCAGTCTGTAGGACGATATAGATGGGTTGGTCAGATGGGCGGAACAGTGGCAAATGGAATTTAACCCGGAAAAGTGCGAGGTGATGCACTTTGGGGGGACTAACAAGGCAAGGGAATACACAATGAATGGTAAGACCCTAGGCAAGACGGAGGGTCAGAGGGATCTGGGTGTGCAAGTACACAGATCCCTGAAGGCGGCGGAACAGGTGGATAAGGTGGTAAAAAAGGCATATGGGATACTTGCCTTCATTAGCCGAGGCATAGAATATAAGAGCAAGGAGGTTATGATGGAGCTGTATAAAACACTGGTTAGGCCACAGCTGGAATACTGTGTGCAGTTCTGGTCGCCACACTACAGGAAGGATGTGATCGCTTTGGAGAGGGTGCAGAGGAGATTCACCAGGATGTTACCAGGGCTGGAGCGCTTCAGCTATGAAGAGAGACTGGGCAGATTGGGTTTGTTTTCCTTGGAGCAGAGGAGGCTGAGGGGGGACATGATTGAGGTGTACAAAATTATGAGGGGCATAGATAGGATGGATACTAAGGAGCTTTTTCCCCTTAGTCGAAGGGTCAATAACTAGGGGGCATAGATTCAAGGTAAAGGGCGGGAGGTTTAGAGGGGATTTGAGAAAGAACTTTTTCACCCAGAGGGTGGTTGGAGTCTGGAACTCACTGCCTGAAAGGGTTGTGGAGGCAGGAACCCTCACAACATTTAAGAAGCATTTGGATGAGCACTTGAAATGCCATAACATACAAGGCTACGGACCAAATGCTGGAATATGGGATTAGATTAGACAGGGCTTGATGGCCGGCGCGGACACGATGGGCCGAAGGGCCTCTATCCGTGCTGTATAACTCTATGACTCTAAAACAAAAGCAAAACTTTTGCCTGCTTTATAGATTTCCAGAAGGCTTTCAATTCTATTTGGCACGACGGTCTATTCTTAAAACTTATTGAAAGTGGTGTAGGGGGAAAAACATATGATATAATTAAATCAATGTATACAAACAATAAATGTGCAGTTAAAATTGGAGACAAACAAACAAAATACTTCTCACAGGGGCGTGGCGTGGCGCAGGGCTCGCCCATCTCACCGACACTCTTTAATATTTACATAAATGAATTGGCAAAACTACTTGAACAATCTACAGCACCTGGCCTCGCCCTATATGACTCCAAGGTTAAATTCCTCCTCTATGCAGATGACCTGGTTCTGCTCTCACCAACTGAGGAGGGTCTACAGCAGAACCTGGATCTGCTAGCGTCGTTCTGTCAGACCTGGGCCCTGACAATAAACCCCAAAAAAACCAAAGTTCTTGTGTTCCAGCAAAGATCCAGACATCAGGGACCCAGAATAAATTTCACACTAGGAGCAACTAAAATTGAACAAACTACAAACTACACATACTTAGGCTTAAAAATCAGTTCTACGGGAAATTTTCATCTGGCTGTGAATGAACTGAAAGAGAAAGCAAAAAGGGCTTTCTATGCCATTAAAAAGTCAATCCAAATAGAAATCCCAATTGGCCTCTCTCTCTCTCTCTCCGTTACACTGTCTCTCTCTCTCTCTCTGTTACACTGTCTCTCTGTTACACTGTCTCTCTCACTCTGTTACACTGTCTCTCTCTCTCTGTTACACTGTCTCTCTCTCTCTGTTACACTGTCTCTCTCTCTCTCTCTCTCTCTGTTACACTGTCTCTCTCTCTCTGTTACACTGTCTCTCTCTCTCCGTTACACTGTCTCTCTCTCTCCGTTACACTGTCTCTCTCTCTCTCTCTCTGTTACACTGTCTCTCTCTCTCTCTGTTACACCTCTCTCTCTCTCTCTCTCTCTCTCTATTACACTGTCTCTCTCTCTCTGTTACACCTCTCAATTCAATTCAATTCAATTCAAATGCTTTATTGGCATGAAAGTTTACAGGGAACCATATTGCCAAAGCTTACATAACAAAAAGTACAGTTTTCCAACATTCTGTAGGTGTCAAACAATTTTGACCTTCGTTGGGTACATACAATATTACTTTAAACAATATTAATTTAAACAGTCTTTGTACATCATTGGGTACACTCAGTATTAATTTTAAACAGTCCTCGGGTTGTGACATGTTGTTACATATTTGGCACCAAGGTATGGTCTGTCTCCTTCTCCCAGGACTAACCTTAATTTTGACAGGTCATCCAATTCCTTGAAATCTGGGGTTGTTTGGCTGAGCTTGTCAAATAATATGTTTCTTGATGTGTTGAATTTTTCGCATTTTAGGAGGCTCTCTCTCTCTCTCTCTCTCTCTCTCTCTTCCCCCCCCTCTCTCTCTCTCCCCCCTCTCTCTCTCTCCCCCCTCTCCAATCCAATTCCAATTCAAATGCTTTATTGGCATGAAAGTTTACAGAGAACCATATTGCCAAAGCTTACATAGCAAAAAGGTACAGTTTTTCCAACATTCTGTAGGTGTCAATCGATTTGACATTTGTTAGGTACATACAATATTACTTTTAACAATATTAATTTTAAACAGTCTTACTTTTAAACAGTCCTCAGGTTGTGACATGTTGTTACATATTTGGCCCCAAGGTATAATCTGTCTCCTTCTCCCAGGACTAGTCTCAATTTTGACAGGTCATCCAATTCCTTGAAATCTGGGGTTGTTTGGCTCTCTCTCTCTCTCTCTCTGTTACACTGTCTCTCTCTCTCTGTTACACTGTCTCTCTCTCTCTGTTACACCTCTCTCTCTCTCTCTCTGTTACACTGTCTCTCTCTCTCTCTGTTACACCTCTCTCTCTCTCTCTCTGTTACACCTCTCTCTCTCTCTCTCTCTGTTACACTGTCTCTCTCTCTCTCTCTCTGTTACACTGTCTCTCTCTCTCTCTCTGTTACACCTCTCTCTCTGTTACACTGTCTCTCTCTCTCTCTGTTACACTGTCTCTCAAATTCAAATTCAAATTCAAATGCTTTATTGGCATGAAAGTTTACAGAGAACCATATTGCCAAAGCTTACATAGCAAAAAGGTACATTTTCAAACATTCTGTAGGTGTCAATCGATTTGACATTTGTTGGGTACATACAATATTACTTTTAAACAATATTAATTTTAAACAGTCTTTGTTCTTCATTTGGTACGTTCAATATTAATTTTAAACAGTCTTAATTTTAAACAGTCCTCAGGTTGTGACATGTTGTTACATATTTGGCCCCAAGGTATGTTTGTTGCACTGTCTCTCTCTCTCTGTTACACTGTCTCTCTCTCTCTCTCTGTTACACTGTCTCTCTGTTACACCTCTCTCTCTCTGTTACACCGTCTCTCTCTGTTACACTGTCTCTCTCTCTGTTACACTGTCTCTCTCTCTCTGTTACTCTCTCTCTCTGTTACTCTCTCTCTCTGTTACACTGTCTCTCTCTCTGTTACACTGTCTCTCTCTCTCTGTTACACTGTCTCTCTCTCTCTGTTACACTGTCTCTCTCTCTCTCTCTCTCTCTGTTACACTGTGTCTCTCTGTTATACTCTGTCTCTCATAGGACATAAGAAATAGGAGCAGGAGTAGACCATACTGCCCCTCGAGCCTGCTCCGACATTCAAGAAGATCATGGCTGATCTTTTACATCAATTCCACTTTCCTGCACTATCCCCATATCCCTTGATTCCCTTGTGCCCAAAATTTTTTCGATCTCTGTCTTGAATATACTCAATGACTGAGCCTCCACAGCCCTCTGGGGTAGAGAATTCCAAAGATTGACCACCCTCTGAATGAAGAAATTTCTCCTCATCTCAGTCCTAAATGGCCGACCCCTTATCCTGAGACTGTGCTCCTTGGTTCTAGACTCTTCAGCCAGGGGGAACAGCCTCTCAGCATCTACCCTGTCAAGCCCTCAAAGAATGTTATACGTTTCAATAAGATCACCTCTCATTCTTCTAAACTCCGGAGAATATAGGCCCACTCTACTCAATCTTTCCTCAAAGGACAGCCCTCTCATCCCAGGAATCAATATAACGAACCTTCGCTGCACTCCCTCTAAGGCAAGTCTACCCTTCCTTAGGTAAGGAGACCAAAGCTGTGCCCAGTACTCCAGGTGTGGTCTCACCAGACTGTGCCCAGTACTCCAGGTGTGGCCTCACCAGACTGTGCCCAGTACTCCAGGTGTGGCATCACCAGACTGTGCCCAGTACTCCAGGTGTGGCCTCACCAGACTGTGCCCAGTACTCCAGGTGTGGTCTCACCAGACTGTGCCCAGTACACCAGGTGTGGCCTCACCAAACTGTGCCCAGTACTCCAGGTGTGGTCTCACCAAACTGTGCCCAGTACTCCAGGTGTGGTCTCACCAGACTGTGCCCAGTACTCCAGGTGTGGTCTCACCAGACTGTGCCCAGTACACCAGGTGTGGTCTCACCAGACTGTGCCCAGTACACCAGGTGTGGCCTCACCAAACTGTGCCCAGTACTCCAGGTGTGGTCTCACCAAACTGTGCCCAGTACTCCAGGTGTGGTCTCACCAGACTGTGCCCAGTACTCCAGGTGTGGTCTCACCAGACTGTGCCCAGTACTCCAGGTGTGGTCTCACCAGACTGTGCCCAGTACTCCAGGTGTGGCCTCACCAGACTGTGCCCAGTACTCCAGGTGTGGTCTCACCAGACTGTGCCCAGTACTCCAGGTGTGGTCTCACCAGACTGTGCCCAGTACTCCAGGTGTGGTCTCACCAGACTGTGCCCAGTACTCCAGGTGTGGTCTCACCAGACTGTGCCCAGTACTCCAGGTGTGGTCTCACCAGACTGTGCCCAGTACTCCAGGTGTGGTCTCACCAGACTGTGCCCAGTACTCCAGGTGTGGTCTCACCAGACTGTGCCCAGTACTCCAGGTGTGGTCTCACCAGACTGTGCCCAGTACTCCAGGTGTGGTCTCACCAGACTGTGCCCAGTACTCCAGGTGTGGTCTCACCAGACTGTGCCCAGTACTCCAGGTGTGGTCTCACCAGACTGTGCCCAGTACTCCAGGTGTGGTCTCACCAGACTGTGCCCAGTACTCCAGGTGTGGTCTCACCAGACTGTGCCCAGTACTCCAGGTGTGGCCTCACCAGACTGTGCCCAGTACTCCAGGTGTGGCCTCACCAGACTGTGCCCAGTACTCCAGGTGTGGTCTCACCAGACTGTGCCCAGTACTCCAGGTGTGGTCTCACCAGACTGTGCCCAGTACTCCAGGTGTGGTCTCACCAGACTGTGCCCAGTACTCCAGGTGTGGTCTCACCAGACTGTGCCCAGTACACCAGGTGTGGTCTCACCAGACTGTGTCCAGTACTCCAGGTGTGGTCTCACCAGACTGTGCCCAGTACTCCAGGTGTGGCCTCACCAGACTGTGCCCAGTACACCAGGTGTGGTCTCACCAGACTGTGCCCAGTACTCCAGGTGTGGTCTCACCAGACTGTGCCCAGTACTCCAGGTGTGGTCTCACCAGACTGTGCCCAGTACTCCAGGTGTGGTCTCACCAGACTGTGCCCAGTACACCAGGTGTGGTCTCACCAGACTGTGCCCAGTACACCAGGTGTGGTCTCACCAGACTGTGCCCAGTACACCAGGTGTGGTCTCACCAGACTGTGCCCAGTACACCAGGTGTGGTCTCACCAGGGCCCTATATAATTTCAGCAAGACTTCCTTCCTCTTATACTCCAACCCTCTTGCAATAAAGGCTAACATACCATTTACCTTCCTAATTGCTTGCTGTACCTGCATGTTAACTGTCTGTGATTTGTGTACAAGGACACCCAAATCTCTCTGAAACCCAACATTTACTAGTCTCTCACCTTTTAAAAAATGTTCTGTTTTTCTACTCTTCCTACCAAAGTGAATAACATCACATTTCCTCACATTATACTCCATCTGCCACCTTATTGCCCACTCACTTAACCTGTCTATATCCCTTTGCAGGCTCTTTACGTCCTCCTCACAGCTTACTTTCCCACCTAGCTTTATATCGTCAGGAAACTAAGATACATTACACTTGGTCCCCTCATGTAAGTCATTAATATAGATTGTAAATAGCTGAGGCCCAAGCACTGATCCTTGTGGCACCTCACTCGTTACAACCTGCCATCCTGAAAATGACCTGTTTATCCCGACTCTCTGTTTTCTGTCCATTATCCATGCTAATATAGTACCCCAATCCCATGAGTCCTCTCTCTTACACTCTGCCTGTCTCTCTCTTTTAGAATCACAGAATCATAGAAAGTTACAGCACGGAAGGAGGCCATTTCGGCCCATCGTGTCCGCGCCGGCCAACAAAGAGCTATCCAGCCTAATCCCACTTCCCAGCTCTTGGTCCGTAGCCCTGCAGGTTAGAACATCCCAAGTGCACATCCAAGTACTTTTTAAATGTGGTTAGGGTTCCTGCCTCTACCACCCTTTCAGGCAGTGAGTTCCAGACCCCCACAACCCTCTGGGTGAAGAAATTTCCCCTCAAATCCCCTCTAAACCTTCCCCCAATTACTTTAAGTCTGTGCCCCCTGGTTTTTGACCCCTCTGCTAGGGGAAATAGGTCCTTTCTATCCACTTTATCTAGACCCCTCATAATTTTATACACCTCAATAAGGTCTCCCCTCAGCCTCCTCTGTTCCAAGGAAAACAGACCCAGCCTATCCAGTCTTTCCTCGTAGCTAAGATTCTCTACTCCCGGCAACATCCTTGTAAATCTCCTCTGTACCCTCTCTAGTGCAATCACATCTTTCCTGTAATGTGGTGACCAGAACTGCACGCAGTACTCTAGCTGAGGCCTAACTAGTGTTTTATACAGTTGAAGCATAACCCCCCTGCTCTTGTATTCTATACCACGGCTAATAAAGGCAAGCATTCCGTATGCCTTCTTAACCACCTTATCTACCTGGCCTGCTAACTTCAGGGATCTGTGGACATGCACTCCAAGGTCCCTTTGTTCCTCTACACTACTCAGTGTCCTACCATTTAATGTGTATTCCCTTTCCTTGTTAGCCCTCCCCAAATGCATTACCTCACACTTCTCCGGATTGAATTCCATTTGCCACTGTTCTGCCCACCTGACCAATTTATTGATATTTTCCTGCAGTCTACAGCTTCCTTCTTCAGTATCAAACCACACAGCCGATTTTAGTATCAGCCGCAAACTTCTTAATCATACCCCCTATATTCAAGTCTAGATCACTGATATATACCACAAAAAGCAAGGGACCTAGTGCTGAGCCCTGCGGAACCCCACTGGAAACAGCCTTCCAGTCACAAAAACACCCATCAACCATTACCCTCTGCTTCCTGTCTCTGAGCCAGTTTTGAATCCAACTTGACACTTTGTACGATAGCAAAATACTGCAGATGTTGGAAATCCGAAATAACAACAGAAAATGCTGGAAAAACTCAGCAGGTCAGGCAACATCCGTGGAGAGAAATTTGAGTTGACATTTCGGGTTGGACCCTTCTTCAAAACTGGAAAAAGAAACCATGGGCTTTTAACTTCGTGACCAGTCTGCCATGTGGTACCTTATCAAAAGCCTTGCTAAAGTCCATATACACTACATCAAACGCACTACCCTCATCTACCCTCCTTGTTACCTCCTCAAAAAATTCAATCAAGTTTGTCAGACATGACCTTCCCTTAACAAATCCGTGCTGACTATCCTTGATTAATCCGTGTCTTTCTAAATGAAGATTTATCCTGTCCTTCAGAATTCTTTCCAATAATTTTCCCACCACCGAGGTTAGGCTGACTGGCCTGTAATTACTCAGTCTATCCTTTTCTCCCTTTTTAAACAAGGGTACCACATTAGCAGTCCTCCGGCACCACACCTGAAGCCAGAGAGGATTGAAAAATGATGGTCAGGGCCTCTGCTATTTCCCCTTTTGCTTCACTTAACAGCCTGGGATACATTTCATCCGGGCCTGGGGATTTATCCACTTTTAAAGCTGCTAAACCCCTTATTACTTCCTCTCTTACTATGTTTATTTCATCTAATATTTCACACTCCTCCCCCGATAGCAATGTCTGCTTCGCCCCTCTCCTTTGTGAAAACAGGCACAAAGTATTCATTAAGAACCCTACCGACATCTCCCGCCTCCACACACAGATTACCCTCATGATGTCTAATAGGTCCTACCCTTTCTTTAGTTATCCTCTTACTCTTAATACATCTTTAGGTTTTCCTTGATTTTACTTGCCAAGAATTTTTCATGCTCTCTCTTTGCTTTCCTAATATCCTTTTTAATTGCACCCCTGCACTTTCTGTACTCCTCTAAAGATTCTGGAGTATTTAGCCCTCGGTATCTGTCATACGCCTCCCTTTTTTTCTTTATCCTACCCTGTATGTCTCTAGACATCCAGGGGGCTCTAGATTTGTTAGTCCCACCTCTTTTCTTTAAGGGCACATATTTGGTCTGAACCCTCCGGATCTCCTCCTTGAATGCCTCCCACTGCTCTGACACTGATTTACCTTCAAGTAGCTGTTTCCAGTCCACTATGGCTAAATCCCCTCTGAGCTTTGCAAAATTTGCTTTTCCCAATTTAGAATTTTTATTCCTGGTCTATCCTTGTCCTTTTCCATAACTACTTTAAATCTAACAGAATTATGGTCACCAGCACCAAAATGCTCCCCCACTGATAGGCCTCCTACCTGCTCAGCTTCATTCCCTAAAGCTAAGTCCAGAACCGCCTCCTCCCTTGTTGGGCATGCTACATACTGGCTAAAAAAGTTCTCCTGGATGCATTTTAGGAATTCCGCACCCTCTATACCCTTCACACTAATTTTATCCCAGTTAATATTGGGGTAGTTGCTATTACTAACCTATAGCTTTTGCACTTCTCAGAAATGTATCTGCATATTTGTTCTCCTATCTCCCTCAGTGTTTGGGGGTCTGTAGTACACTCCCAGCAGTGTGATCGCCCATTTTTTGTTTTGCAGTTCGACCCATATGGCCTCGTTTGATGATCCCTCCAACATATCCCTCCTCACAGCTGTAATAGTTTCTTTAATCAATACCACGACCCTCCCTCTCTATCCCGTCTGAAAATCCTGTGACCAGGAATGTTGAGCTGCCATACCTGCCCCTCTTTCAGCCACGTCTCTGTAATAGCTATAATATCATAGTCCCAAGTATCTACCTGTGCCCTCAGCTCATCTGCCTTGTTCGCTATACTCCTTGCATTGAAGTATATACCATTTCCTACAGGCAAACCTCCTTGTTGACTACTATCGAGCTGTTGATTACTCTGTCCTTCCAATTTATTTTCTACGTTTTTGTTTTCCAGTTCCAGTTTTTCTTCCCTCCCTATTGACTCGATACTTAGGTTCCCATCCCCCTGCCAAGCTAGTTTAAACCCTCCCCAACAGCACTAGCAAACCCTCCCGTGAGGATATTGGTCCCGTTCCCATTGAGGTGCAACCCGTCTGGCTTGTGGAGGTCCCACCTCCCCCAGAAACGGTTCCAATTCCTCAGGAATCCAAGCCCTCCCTCCTACACCATCTCTCCAGCCACACATTCATCTGCTCTATGTCCTATTTCTGTACTCACTAGCACGTGGCACTGGTAGTAATCTGGAGATTACTACCTTTGAGGTCCTGCTTTTTAACCTCTTCCCTACCTCCCTAAACTCTGCCTACAGGACCTCATCCCTCTTCCTACCTATGTCGTTGGTACCGACATGGACCACGACCTCTGGCTGTTCACCCTCCCCCCTCAGAATGCCCTGCAGCCGTTCAGTGACATCCATGACCCTGGAACCAGGGAGGCAACATACCATCCTGGAGTCACGTCTGCGGCCGCAGAAACGCCTGTCTGCTCCCCTAACTATTGAATCCCCTTTCACTATTGCTCTCCCTTTCTGCTTCTTCCCCCCCCCCCGGCCTGTGCAGCTGAGCCTTCCATGGTGCTGTGGACTTGGCTCTGGCTGCACTCCTCAGAGGAACCATCGCCCTCACCAGTACTCAGCACCGAATACTAGTTGGTGAGTAAGATGGGCTCAGGGTACTCCTGCACTACCTGCCTGGTCCTCCTCTTCTGTCTGATGGTCACCCATTCCCTCTCTGCCTCCACATTCTTAAGCTGCGGGGTGACCACCTCCTGAAACGTGCTATCCACTTAGCTCTCAGCCTCGCGGATGCACAGCAGTGACTGCAGCCGCCGCTCAAGCTCCGTAACCCGGTGCTCGAGCTGCTGTAGCTGGCGACGTTTCCCGCACATGTGGTCGTCCAGACCACGGGAGGTGTCCAGGACTTCCCATATGGCACAGGATGTGCATTCCACGGGTGTGAGCTGCCCTGCCATACCTCTAATTAACAGACTATTTACTAACCTAGCTGGAATAAACTTAAAAACTTTAAGACAGCCAAGTAAAAACACTTACCAGATACTCACCAATCAGCTCCCTCTTTTTGAACGTTTAGTTTTTAATCCTGGCTCTTAATTTAAACCAATGCCCAAGATAAAAAGAGAAATACTGACCAATCAATCACTTCCCTGCTTTCCTGTGATGCCACTCCTTGTTTTTTTGGACTCCCGGATTTTTTCCTCTCTGCTCTGGTTCCCGGCTCGGTCCGCTCCTCCTCGGCTGCTCGCAGTGAGTTCAGCTCGGTTTCTCTGTTACACTGTTTCTCTCTCTCTGTTATACTGCCTTTCACTGTTATACTCTCTTGGTTATACAGTCTTTCTGTGATACCCTATCTCTGTTATACTGTCACTCTCTCTTTTATACCCCCTCTGTTATTACAAAGCATTTACAGCACAGAAACAGGCCAGTCGGCCCAACAGGTCTTTGCCAGTGTCTATGCTCCACTCGAGCCTCCTCCCACCCCTCTTCATTTAACCTCATCAGCAGACCCTTCTATTCCTTACTCCCTCGTATTAAAAAAGATGTAATAGCAGAGCACTTGGAAAACAGTGACAGGATCGGACAAAGTCAACATGGATTTACAAAAGGTAAATCATGCTTGACTAATCTACTGGAATTTTTTGAGGATGTAACTGGTAAAATAGATAAGGGAGAGCCAGTGGATGTGGTGTATTTGGACTTTCAAAAGGCTTTCGATAAGGTCCCGCATAAGAGATTAGCGTGTAAAGTTAAGGCACATGGGATTGGGGGCAAGGTACTGATTTGGATAGAGAACTGGTTGGCAGACAAAAAGCAAAGAGTTGGAATAAACGGGTCGTTTTCCGAGTGGCAGGCAGTGACTAGTGGGCTACCGCAGGGATCGGTCCTAGGACCCCAGCTATTCACAATATATATTAATGATCTGGACAAGGGAACTAGATGTAATATCTCCAAATTTGCAGATGACACAAAGCTGGGTGGGCGTGTGTGCTGTGAGGAGGATGCCGAGAAACTCCAGTATGATTTGGACAGGTTGGGTGATTGGGCAGAAGCATGGCAGATGCATTATAATGTGGATAAATGCGAGGTTATCCACTTTGGTGTCAAAAACAGGAAGGCAGATTATCTGAATGGCAATAGATTGGGAGAAGGGGAAGTGCAACGAGACCTGGGTGTCCTTGTGCACCAGTCGCTGAAGGTAAGCATGCAGGTGCAGCAGGCGGTTAAGAAGGCAAATGGTATGTTGGCATTCGTAGCGAGAGGGTTCGAGTACAGGAACAAGGATGTCTTGCTGCAGTTGTACAGGGCCTTGGTGAGACCACATCTTGAGTATGGTGTGCAGTTTTGGTCGCCTTATCTGAGGAAGGATGTTCTTGCCATGGAGGGAGTGCAGCGAAGATTCACCAGGCTGATACCTGGGATGGCAGAAATGACGTATGAGGAGAGATTGGGTCGATTGGGCTTATACTCGCTGGAGTTTAGAAGAATGAGAGGGGATCTCATTGAAACTTATAAAATTCTAACAGGACTAGACAGACTAGATGCAGGAAGGATGTTCCCGATGGCCGGGGATACCAGAACCAGGGGTCACAGTCTAAGGATAAGGGGTAAGCCATTTAGGACAGAGATGAGGAGGAATTTCTTCACCCAGAGAGTGGTGAACCTGTGGAATTCTCTACCACAGAAGGCAGTAGAGGCCAATTCTTTAAATATATTCAAGAAGGAGTTGGATATATTTCTTAAGGCTAAAGGGATCAAGGGATATGGAGAGAAAGCAGGGACAGGGTACTGAATTTGGATGATCAGCCATGATCGCATTGAGTGGCGGAGCAGGCTCGAGGGGCCAAATGGCCTACTCCTGCTCCTATCTTCTATGTTTCTATATGTTTGCTTATCTAGCTTCCCCTTAAATGTATCTATGCTGTTCACTACAACCACTCCCTGTGGTAGCGAATTCCACATTCTCACCACTCTCTGGGTAAAGAAGCTTCTCCTGAATACCCAATTGGATTCATTAGTGACTATCTTATACTTATGGCCCCTAGTTCTGGTCTCCCGCAAATGGAAACATCTTCTCTACGTCTACCCCATCAAACCCTTTCATAATTTTAAAGACCTCGATCAGGTCACCCCTCAGTCTTCTCTTTTCTAGAGAAAAGAGCCCCAGCCTGTTCAATATTTCCTAATAGGTAGAACCTCTCAGTTCCGGTATCATCCTTGTGAATCTTTTTGCACCTCCTCCAGTAGCTCAATAACCTTATTATAATATGGTGACCAGAAATGTTCACAGTACTCCGAGTGTGGTCTAACTCCCAGTGTGGTCTAACTCCCAGTGTGGTCTAACCAAGGTTCTATACAAGTTCAATATAACTTCTCTGCTTTTCAATTCTATCTCTCTAGAAATGAACCCCAGTGCTTTGTTTGCTTTTTAAGGCATTATTAACCTGTGTCGCTACTTTTAGTGAATTATATGTCTCTACCTCCAGATCCCTCTGTTCCTCTACCCCATTTGGACACTTATTTGCCAACTTATACTCTGAGGACTGGGGCAGGGAGAAGGAGCTAGAGGGATCAAGGGGATGGAGGCTGGGGGGTCAGGGGTCCGAAGGCCCGGAGGCTGGGAGTCCGGAGACTGGGGGTCAGGGGCCCGGAGGCTGGGGGGTCGGGGGTCCGGAGGCTGGGGGGTCGGGGGTCAGGAGGCTGGGGGGTCGGGGGTCAGGAGGCTGGGGGGTCGGGGGTCAGGAGGCTGGGGGTCAGGGGTCCGGAGGCTGGGGGTCAGGAGGCCTGGGGGTCGGGGGTCCGGAGGCTGGGGGTCAGGAGGCTGGAGGTCGGGGGTCCGGAGGCTGGGGGTCAGGAGGCCTGGGGGTCGGGGGTCCGGAGGCTGGGGTCTCTTAATTGCTCTGCCCTGAGATGATTCTATTTCAGATCCGCTCCACAGACTGGAGCTCGAATTTGCTAATATTCCAATAGTTTTCAAACTTTTTAAAACAACTTACCAAAAATGCGAAGGAATGAAAGCTCCTGGAGTGGTTCTGGTCCTGGTCCTGGAGCCGGGCTCAGGTCGCTGCGCTCTCGCTTCTGCCGGGCGCCGAGTGAACTCTCAGCGCTCAGATCCGGCACAAGGCGCTGCCTCACTCCCTGGGGAGGAGGCTGGGCTGGGTTGGACTCGCACATCATTCTCAACAGTGCCCAGACAACACAGCGTGTGCAGGAATTACACTGAAGAATTCAGCGAGGAGGGAGAGAGAGGGAGAGGGACAGAGAGAGAGGGAGCGAGAGAGAGACACAGAGAGGGGGAGAGAGAGAGAGAGAGACAGACACACAGGGAGAGGGACGGAGAGGGAGAGGGAGCGAGAGAGAGACACAGAAAGAGGGGGAGAGAGAGAGTTAAATTCCTCCTCTATGCAGATGACCTGGTTCTGCTGTCACCAACTAAGGAGGGTCTACAGCAGAACCTGGATCTGCTGGAATCAGTCTGTCAGACCTGGGCCCTGACAATAAACCTCCAAAAAACCAAAGTCCTCATGTTCCAACAAAGATCCAGACATCAGGGACCCAAAATAAATCTCACACTAGGAACAACTAAAATCGAACAAACCACTAACTACACATACTTGGGCATAAAAATCAGCTCGGGAAATTTCAAACTGGCTGTGAATGAACTGAAAGAGAAAGCAAGAAGGGCTTTCTACGCCATTAAAAGATCAATCCAAATAGAAATCCCAATTAGCATTTGGCTCAAAATTTTCAAATCAGTAATTGAACCAACTGCACTCTATGGCAGTGAAGTGTGGGGACCGCTAACACAACAAGAATTTGCAAAATGGGACAAACACCCAATTAAGATCCTACATGCAGAATTCTGTAAAAGTATCCTCCGGACTCAAAGGAAAACCGTAAACAATGCATGCACGGCAGAACTAGGCCAATTTCCACTAATAATTACTATCCAAAAAAGAGCCACCAAATTTTGGAAACACCTAAAAATGAGCAACCCCCACTGCTATCATTACGAAGCCCTGAAATGTCAAGAGAGGACCATAAAGAATAACTCCCTCAGTCAACTAGTCCTGGGACTCAGTGAAGCAACCACTAACACTACTAACAATAACCAGCCCCAGGACAGTGACATCGTAGCAGAGAGAATTCGACCCAACACAATTGTCACTAAACAAAAGGAAAAATACCTGTCATATTGGGCAGAAACAACAAAAACCCAAAGCAAACTCAATTGCTACTTGGCCCTAAACAGACAATACAACATGGCTGAGTACCTGACCATGGTAAAGGATAACAAACTGAGAAAAACCTTGGCAAGGTATAGACTTAGCGAACATAGCCTAGCGATAGAAAAAGGCAGACACAGGCAGACCAGGCTGCCAAGAGAGGACAGGATATGCTCTCACTGCAGTCAGGGAGTAGTGGAGACAGAGATGCACTTCCTCACAGCCTGTGGAAAATATCAGGGCATCAGGGAGAATTTCTACCAGAAATTCTCACAAATATGCCCTGAATTCAGAAATCTGAATGACGACCAAAAACTCCCATACCTACTGGGGGAGGAGAGAAGCTGTGTAGCACTGGCGGCACACTATGTTACAGCTTGCCATGAACAGAGGGACAACCAGTAAACCTAAGAAAAGAGTATATATAAATAATGCGAATGTATATTTATACACTCAGGGATATACCTGTTTATACACTGTATGAATAGAACTGCGTTTATGTGTTCAACCATAAATGTATTTTGATGCTTTGGCAACATAAGATGTACCTTATCATGCCAATAAAGCGATTTGAATTGAATTGAATTGAATTGAGAGACAGACGGAGAGAGACACAGGGAGAGGGAGAGAGAGAAAGAGACACAGAAGGAGCAAAGGCTCAAAAGATAGTGTAGGAGGGAAGGGTTCAGATTCCTGAAACATTGGGACCAGTTTTTTTTTAATTTTTAAAAATTAATTCTGCAGGTATGGGCATCGCTAACAAGGCCAGCATTTATTGCTCATCCCTAATTGCTTTTGAGAAGGTGGTGATGAGCCGCCTTCTTGAACCGCTGCAGTTGGTATGGTGAAGGGAGGGAGTTCCAAGATTTTGGGAGGTGCTGTCGAAGAAGCCTTGGCGAGTTGCTGCAGTGCATCTTGTAGATGGTACACACTGCAGCCACGGTACGCCAGTGGTGGAGGGAGTGAATGTTTAAGGTGGTGGATGGGGTGCCAATCAAGCGGGCTGCTTTGTCCTGGATGGTGTTGAGCTTCTTGTTGGAGCTGCACTCATCCAGGCAAGTGGAGAGTATTCCATCACACTCCTGACTTGTGCCTTGTAGATGGTGGAAAGGCTTTGAGGAGTCAGGAGGAGATACACTCGCCGCAGAATACCCAGCCTCTGACCTGCTCTAGTAACCACGGCAATTACGTGGTTAGTCCAGTTGAGTCTCTGGTCAATGGTGATCCCCCAGAAGGTGGTGGTTGGGAACTCGGCGATGCAGAAATAGGGAAGGAAAAAAAGAGGGGGGGGGGAGGTGGTTGCGGTATTGATCAAATATACTGTTACAGCCCTGGAAGTGGAGGAAGAAATATGTAAACAAATACGTGAAATGAGTAAAGAACATAGAATATCATGGGAGATTTTAACTATGCCCAAATAAACTGGCAAGAGGCAGCAAAAGGGGATAGAGTGAATGGAGTTATTACAGTGTGTGCAGGACTCCTTTCTTAAACCAGTATGTAAAAAGCCCAACAAGAGAGGGAGCACTGCTGGATCGAATACTGGGAAATGAACTAGAACAGATAAGAGAAATAAGCAGTTCTGACGAAGGGTCATCGACCTGAAACGTTATCTCTGTTTCTCTCTCTACAGGTGCTGCCTGACCTGCTGAGTATTTCCAGCACTTTGTTTTTATTTCAGATTTCCAGCATCCGCAGTATTTTGATTTTGTAAGAGAAATAAGGAATGGGGAACATCTAGGCAATAGTGATCTCAACATAATACGGTTTAAGATCAAGATTGAGAAGGGCATAAGTAAGACAAAGACACAAGTAATAAATTGGGGGGGAAAGCTGATCTTATGGGGATGAGAATGTAACTAGGGAAAATAAACTGGACATTTATTGACAAACAAAGAAATAGGACAGTAGTGGGAATAATTTTAAAATGATGATCAATAGAGTCCAGGAGAAATATAACCCACTAAAAAGCAAGAACAAACTAGCCAGTAATGACAGACTGTGGATGAATAAAGAAATAAGAGCAAAATTGAAACTGAAGAGAAAGGCATACACTAAGTACATAGACAACAAATAAGAGAATGACAAAAGGGAATACCAAAAGATTAGGAAAGAAGTCAAAGAAACTATTAGGAAGGCAAAGAGGAACTACAAATTTAAATTATCAAGGAATATAAAAAGAAATGGTAAAGTATTCTACCCATGAATTAATAACAAAAGAAATATCAGGATAGGGATGGGGCCACTAAGGGGTACTACACATGATAAACTCTCAGGTAATGATGCCAAAATAGCAGAAATATTAAATCATTATTTTGCCTCGGTGTTTATCAGGGAGACTAACATGGTGAACATGACATTAGAAGAGGAGATCAAAAAGGATATAAAGACATTTAAGATAGAAAGTGGCGAGATAATTGATAAACTAATTAATCTTAAAGAGGATAAAACCCCTGGTCCAGATGGATTGCATCCGTGCATATTAAAAGAAGTTAGTGCAGATATAGCAGAGGCACTATTACATATATATATAAAAATTAATTAGAAAAAGAAATAGTGCCAGTGGGCAACAATAACAACTTGTGTCTACACAGCGCCTTTAATGTAATACAACGTCCCAAGGTGCTTCACAGGAGCGATTGTCAAACAATATTTGACACCAAGCCATAATAAGGAGATATTTGGGCAAATGACCAAAAGCTTGGTCAAAGAGGTAGGTTTTAAGGGGCGTCTTAAAGGAGGAGAGATAGCGAGGCAGAGAGATTTAGGGAAGGAATTCCAGAGCTTAGGACCTCACCAGCTGAAGGTCACCAATGGTGGAGAAATTAAAATCAGGGATGCACAAGAGGCCAGAATTAGAGGAGCGCAGGTATCTCGGAGGGGCTCGAGTAGATTGCAGAGATAGGGAGGGGCGAGGGGTTGGAGGGATTTGAAAACAAGTATGAGAATTTTAAAATCAAAGTGTTGCTTAACCAGGAGCCAATTTTGGTCAGCGAGGACAGGGGTGATGGGTGAACAGGACTTGGTGCGAGTTAGGACACGGGCAGCCGAGTTTTGGATCACCTCAAGTTTACATAGGGTAGAATGTGGGCCAGCCAGGAGTGCGTTGGAATAGTCAAGTCTAGAGGTAACAAAGGCATGCATGAGGGTTTCAGCAGCAGATGAACTGAGGCAGGGGCAGAGACGGGTGATGTTACGGAGGTGGAAATAGGCGGTCTTAGTTATGCCGCGGATATGAGGTCAAACGCTCATCTCAGGGTCAAATAGGACACCAAGGTTGTGAACAGTCTGGTTCAGCCTCAGACAGATGTTAGGGAGAAAGATGGTGTTGGTGGCTAGAGAATGAAGTTTTTGGCGGTGACCTAAGACAAGGGCTTTGGTCTTCCCAATATTTAGTTGAAGGAAATTTCTGCTCATCCAGAACTGGATGTCGGACAAGCAGTCTGACAATATAGAGACCATGGAGGGGTTGAGAGCAGTGGAGGTGAGGTACAGCGGTGTGTCGCCAGTGTAGTGTCCGTGTGTAGATAAAGACACTGAAGACAGGAGTTGGTTCATAGGTATTTACTAAGCAAGTCTGGGGGGGGGTTCTAAAGGATATACACAATACACAGGCTTATATAGCCCAAGTGGCAATTACCGGCATTACGTACACCTGGGGCTTTTAAAGGCACATACACCACAATTCCTCCCCTTCTAGCTAACTAGTACATCATATTTGAAGTAATTATTAATTACATGTTATATGCAAAATAATATACATTGCTGTATTAATTAATTATAAGTTAGTCTCTCAGGAGGCTTCCTGACTCGGTCCGGATAACGCCTCGGGGGTGTAGTAGTTTCTGGTGGTGTAGTAGGTTCTTCTGGCAAGGCTGATTCGGCTTGAAGGCCAATGTCGGGTTCATCGGGTTCCAGTATCACCGGATCGGAGGTAGATATGGGTATCTCTACGTCATCGTTAGATGTATAGCGTGGTGGTGTAGGTTGTCCCTTTTCGGATGACTTGATGATTTGGTCAGCATGGCGCCTTATTATGCTTTCTCCGATGTCCACGGTATACATCAGTGGTCCTAGTCGTGTGCAGATAGTTCCAGGCTGCCATTTCTCGGTACGGTAGTCCCGGGCCAAAACCGGTTGGCCTATCTGGAAGGCCCTAGTCGGCCTTTCATTCATGCCCTGAAACTGCCGGTTCTCCACGTCCCTTCGGATGTTGGGCTTGACCAAATCCAGCCGGCATCTTAGGTTTCTATTGTAGAACATCATGGCGGGAGTTTGGTTTGTAACCATATGTGTTGCATTCCTATATGCAAATAAGAAGTTATCCACCTTGTGCTGAAGTTTTATGTCTTCATTACCCATGGCCTTTATGGCCTTCTTAAAGGTCTGGACAAACCTTTCAGCCAATCCATTGGTGGCGGGATGATATGGGGCGGACGTGTAGTGCTTTACCCCATTGTTCTTTAAGAACTTTCTGAATTCTTCGGACACAAATTGTGGTCCATTATCAGAACATATCTGTTCCGGCAGCCCATTCCTGGCAAATATGGTCCTTAATACTGTGATGGTTTTTTCTGTGGTGGTGGAGGACATCTTTATTACCTCCGGCCACTTGGAGTGTGCATCAACTGCGATTAAGAACATTGAGTCCATAAATGGACCAGCAAAGTCGATGTGCACCCTTTGCCAGGGAGATGAGGGCCACTCCCATGGATGTAGAGGGGCCTGTGGCGGAGCATTTTGGACCTTCTGGCATCCTAGGCAGCTCTTGGTCATGTCTTCGATGTCTCCATCGATACCTGGCCACCATACAAACGCCCTAGCTAGGTTCTTCATTTTCACTCCACCCAGATGCCCTTCGTGAAGCTCCTTTAGCACTTTATCCTGGAGTTTGGGTGGAATCACCACTCTGGATCCACACATCAAGGTTCCTCGGCACACTGACAGCTGTTCTCTTCTTTGCGAGAATGCTGGCAACAGTGGTTCGCCATGTGCTGGCCATCCCTTCGTTGTTAAATCGTAGACCCGTGAGAGAGTAGGGTCATTTCTTGTCTCCCTTTCAATGGCAGAATTTGTCACCGGTAGACATTCCACTATGGTAGAGTGGAATATCTCTACTGGGTCTACTGTAGGTGCCTCTTCTATCGTTGGCAACGGCAGGTGCGATAAACCGTCAGCATTCCCATGCTGTTTTGACCCTTTGTATTCAATGTTGTATTGGTGTGCCCCTAGAAAAAGGGACCACCTCTGTAGTCTTTGTGCCGTCATAATGGGGACACCTTTCTTAGGGTTGAATATGGAGATGAGGGGTTGATGGTCAGTCAGCAAGGTAAATTTTTGTCCGTGTAGGTAATGGTTGAATTTCTTCACTCCCCATACCAGGCTGAGTGCTTCCCTGTCTATCTGGGAATAGTTACGCTCAGCTGAGTTCAATGAGCGTGACGCAAAAGCTATCGGCCGTTCCGAGCCATCAGGGAATCTATGGGACAATACCGCTCCTATGCCGTAAGGGGATGCATCGCACGCCAGTCTGATTGGTAGTGATGGGTTGTAATGAGCCAAAACTTTCTCGGATGTGATTAAGTCTTTACATTTATGGAAGGCACGTTTACAGTCTTCGTTCCATTTCCAAATCACTCCTGTGCGTAGAAGATCATTAAGAGGGTGTAGAATACTTGATAAGTTCGGTAAAAATTTATGATAGTAATTTATTAATCCCAGGAATGACCTTAATTGTGAAACATTTTCAGGTGCTGGGGCTTTTATAACTGCTTCAATTTTTTCAGGTGACTTATGCAACCCTTCCTTATTAATTATGTGGCCACAATATGATATCTGATTTTGGAAAAATTCGCACTTGGGGCGATTTGCTCGTAGGCCCCGTTCTTTCAGCCTAGTGAGCACCTGCTCCAAATTGGCAAGGTGCTCGTTGTCGTTTTCTCCTGTTATAAGGATGTCGTCTAGGTAGCATTGAGTCCCCGGAATCCCTTGCAGGACTTGCTCCATAGCTCTTTGCCAGATAGCTGGAGCTGATGCTACTCCAAAAACCAGTCGATTGTACTGGTACAGGCCTTTGTGTGTGTTTATTGTGAGATACTTTTTAGAGATCTCCTCAACCTCCATCTGTAGATATGCCTGTGCCAAGTCAATTTTTGTGAAACGTTTTCCTCCGGATAGTGAGGCGAAAATATCTTCTATCCTCGGAAGAGGATACTGTACCGTGTGAAGGACCGGGTTTACAGTCACCTTAAAGTCCCCACAGATGCGAATTTTTCTCTGTTCCTCAGAGTTATTTTTCAATGCTTTTTTCATGACTGGAACGATGGGTGTTGCCCATTCGCTCCAATCTATTTTGGATAATACACCTGCCTTTTCCAAATTCTCCAGCTCTGCCTCGACTGCCGGACGTATTGCGTATGGCACCGGTCTTGCCTTAAAAATTTTTGGAATTGCTGCATCTTCCACTTTTATTGAGGCGGTGATGCCTTTCAAGGTTCCTAGTTTCTCTTGAAACACTTCTTTGGCGTTGGCCAAGATGTCTTTTAATCGTTCAGGTATGATGTCATCATTGTTTTTTTCCTTACTGGTCACCGTCAGTGCCTGAATGGAGTGCCAGTCTAAACGTATCTTCCTTATCCATTCACGTCCCAACAACGGTGGACCACCATCTTGTAGAATGTATAAATACAACTTTTGTATTTCTTTGCCGTTGTATACCACAGGCACCTTTATTTTTCCATTGGGGTATACTTTCTGCCCCGTATATGTTTTTAAGATAATGGATGTGTCTTTTAGAGGTATATGCGAAAATAGCCTCTCGTAATCTCGTCGATTTATTACGGTTAGAGCTGATCCTGTATCTAGCTCCATTTTAACTGGGGACCCTGCTATTATGAGGGTAACCCAAATGGTCTGGTAATCTTCATTGGCAATTACATTATGTAATTTGAGAGAGCTTAGTCTCTTGTTCCCGGAGTCGCTATCGCTCTTCTGGTCTTTGGAGCTACTGTCCGTCATCATTTGTACCTTTCTGTGCTTTTCCTTATTGATTCTCTTCCCGTTAGTGGATTTTTTATTTTCAGATCGGCATACACGTGGAATGTGTCCCATTTTTCCGCATCGCCTGCATGCTTTTTCTTTGAACCAGCAATCCCTCTGGTCATGGTTGGATCTGCCGCAGCGATAACATCTCTTGAAACCCCGTGTCATTTCATGGGTGCCGAAGTCCTGTGGCCTTTGCTGTATCTTTGCCGCTCCTATTGCACTGAAAGCCTTGTCCAGTGTTAAATCTTTTCCAGAAGATACCTTTTTTTGTGTTTTTACACTTAGGGGATCGCAGATGAATTTGTCTTGCAGAGAATCTGCCAGTCCTGCCTCGAATTGGCAGTGTAGGGTATCAACAATCTCCTCAAAATTCTTGTCCATCGGTTCGGCTGGAGTGATTAAGTTGCGTAACAGCTTGTATGTTTCTGCGCCCATTAGATCCAGAAGCACTGAAGCTTTTTTTTCATCTTCTATTCCATTTGCGGTGCAAAACACCTCCACTCTTTCTACATATGTGGTCCAATTCTCTATCTTGTTATCAAAAACATCAATATTGCCAAAGTTAGGCTCTGTTTCGTTATCAAAAGCATCAATATTGCCAGACTTAGGCATTTCAAAAAAAGATATGGCGCTTCCCGCGCTTTTTTTTTCTCTGTAGCAACGATATGGCGCTTCCTGCGCTTTCCCGCCGCTGCTACCGATAACAACGCTGTTTTACTGTGGTTTCCGTTTATTCACTGTTGGAGACTCGTTCCCGACGGAGGTCTAAATGCTGACCTGCTTGCCGCGCCGGCCGTCTCCCGAGTGCACCCTCCCAGTCCGTTATTGCTTGCCTCCGATTTCGCTGCCTGTCTCAGCTGTAGAGCCTGCCGCTGGAGCCCCAGCCTGACGCCCAGGAAGGATTAGCGCAGTACCTGCCACCAGCTTGGCCAGCTGGTGAAACCACAGTTTCTATTACTTCCTTGAGTCTTCTGGACGCTGGAGGAATCGATGTCCTTGAGGTGCTGCCGAATTGCAGGTAAGTCCGTTTCCACTTCGTCGCCACTGTAGTGTCCGTGTGTAGATAAAGACACTGAAGACAGGAGTTGGTTCATAGGTATTCACTAAGCAAGTCTGGGGGGGGTTCTAAAGGATATACACAATACACAGGCTTATATAGCCCAAGTGGCAATTACCGGCATTACGTACACCTGGGGCTTTTAAAGGCACATACACCACAATTGCTCTTAAAGGCACATACACCACAGCCAGCGTATGTGGAAACTGACAGTGTTTTCAGATGATGTCGCCAAGGGGCAGCATGTAGATGAGAAATAGGAGGGGCCAAGGATAGATCCTTGGGGGACACCAGAGATAATGGTGTGGAAGCAGGAAGAGAAGCCATTGCAAGTGATTCACTGGCTATGATTAGGGAGATAAGAATGGAACCAGGCGAGTGCAGTCCCACCCAGCTGGGCGACGGTGGAGAGGTGCTGGAGAAGGATGGTCTGGTCAACCGAGTCAAAGGCTGCAGACAAGTCAAGAAGGACGAGGAGGGAAAGTTTACCTTTGTCACAGTCACATAGGATGTCATTTGTGACTTTGGTAAGAGCTGTTTCGGTACTGTGGCAAGGGCGGAAATCTGATTGAAGGGATTCAAACATGGAGTTCCGGGAAAGATGGGCACAGATCTGTTCAAAGACTTTGGAGAGGGAAGGGAGGTTGAAGATGGGGCGATAGTTTGCAAGGACTGAGGGGTCAAGGGATATTTTTTTGAGGAGCAGGGTGATGATGGTCAGAGTAGTGTAGAAATAATAGGGTAATAATAGTAGAGGATTTCAACTTCCCCAATATTAACTGGGATAGTCAGAGTGTGAAAGGCTTAGAGGATGCAGAATTTTTAAAGTGCATCCAGGAGAGCTTTTTGAGCCAGCATGTAGAAAGTCCTACAAGAGAGGGGGTGGTTCTGGACCTAATTCTAGGGAATGTAGCCGTGCAATTGGTAGAAGTGTCAGTAGGAGAGCATTTTGGTGACAGTGATCATAATTCAGTGAGATTTAAGGTAGTCATGGAAAAGGGCAAAGATGGACTGGAAATAAAGGTTCTAAATTGGGAGAAGGCCAATTTTAATATGATAAGGCAGGATCTGGCCAAAGTGGACTGGGATCAGCTACTTGTGGGAAAATCCACATCAGAGCAGTGGGAGTCTTTCAGAAAGGAAATACAGAGAGTACAACGCTAACATGTTCCCGTAAATGTCACAGGTGGGACCAACAAACCCAGGGAACCCTGGATGTCAAGGGATATACAAGAATGGATTAGGAAAAAAAGGGAGGCTTTTGGCAGATATAAAGGATTAAAAACAGTGGAAGCCCTAGAGGAGTATAGAAAGTGCAGGGGGGCACTTAAAAAAGAAATTAGGAGAGCGAAGAGGGGGCATGAAAAAACACTGGCGGGCAAAATAAAGGAAAATCCCAAGATGTTTTATAAGTATATTAAGGGCAAGAGGATAACCAGGGAAAGAGTAGGGCCCATTAGGGACCAAAGTGGCAATCTGTGTGTAGAGCCGGAAGATGTAGGTGAGGTTTTAAATGAACATTTTGCATCTGTGTTCACTATGGAGAAGGATGATGTAGGCATAGAACTCAGGCAGGGTGATTGTGATATACTTGAACAAATGAGTATTGAGAGGGAGGAGGTACTAGTGGTTTTAGCGGGCTTAAAAGTGGACAAATCCCCAGGCCCTGACTAGATGTATACCAGGCTGCTGTGTGAGGCAAAGGAGGAGATTGCAGGGGCTCTGACACAAATTTTCAGAACCTCTCTGGCCACAGGGGAGGTGCCAGAGGACTGGAGGACAGCTAACGTAGTACCATTGTTCAAGAAGGGTAGTAGGGATAAACCAGGGAATTACAAGCCAATGAGCCTAACATCAGTGGTAGGGAAATTATTGGAAAAAATTCTGAGGGACAGAATTAGTCTCCACTTGGAGAGGCAAGGATTAATCAGGGATAGTCAGCATGGCTTTGTCAGGGGGATATCATGTCTAACCAATTTGATTGAATTTTTCGAGGGGGTGCCTAGGTGTGTGGATGAGGGTAGTGCAGTTGATGTAGTCTACATGGATTTCAGTAAGGCTTTTGACAAAGTTCTGCATGGGAGACTGGTCAAGAAGGTAAGAGCCCATGGGATCCAGGGCAATTTGGCACATTGGATCCAAAATTGGCTTAGTGGCAGGAGGCAGAGGGTGATGGTCGAAGGTTGTTTTTGTGACTGGAAGCCTGTGTCCAGTGGTGTACCGCAGGGATCGGTGCTGGGTCCTTTGCTGTTTGTAGTGTACATTAATGATTTAGATATGAATGTAGGAGGTATGATCAGTAAGTTCGCAGATGACACGAAAATTGGTGCAGTGGTAAATAGCGAGCAGAGAATCCTCAGGCTACACGACGATATAGACGGGTTGGTCAGTTGGGCAGAACAATGGTAAATGGAATTTAACCCTGAAAAGTGTGAGGCAATGCATTTTGGGAGGACTAACAAGGCAAGGGAATACACAATGAATGGTAGGATCCTAGGAAGGACAGAGGATCAGAGGTCTGATGAAAGGGTGGAACTGAAAGAAATCAGTATTTGTAGGGAAATGGTGTTGGGAAAATTGATGGGACTGAAGGCCGATAAATCACCAGGGCCTGATAATCTACATCCCAGGGTACTTAAGGAAGTGGCCCTTGAAATAGTAGCTGCATTGCTGGTCATCTTCCAGAACTCGATAGACTCTGGAACAGTACCCATGGATTGGAGGGTAGCTAATGTTGCCCCACTATTCAGAAAGGGTGGTAGAGAAAAAGCGGGGAATTATAGACCAGTAAGCCTGACATCGGTAGTGGGGAAAATGCTAGAGTCCATTATAAAAGATGTAATAGCAGAGCACTTGGAAAGCAGTGACAGGATCGGACAAAGTCAACATGGATTTACAAAAGGTAAATCATGCTTGACTAATCTACTGGAATTTTTTGAGGATGTAACTGGTAAAATAGATAAGGGAGAACCAGTGGATGTGGTGTATTTGGACTTTCAGAAGGCGTTCGATAAGGTCCCGCATAAGAGATTAGCGTGCAAATTTAAGGCACATGGGATTGGGGGCAAGGTATTGACTTGGATAGAGAACTGGTTGGCGGACAGAAAGCAAAGAGTTGGAATAAACGGGTCGTTTTCCGAGTGGCAGGCAGTGACTAGTGGGGTACCGCAAGGATCGGTCCTAGGACCCCAGCTGTTCACAATATATATTAATGATCTGGCTGAGGGAATTGGATGTAATATCTCCAAATTTGCAGACGACACAAAGCTGGGTGGGAGGGTATGCTGTGAGGAGCATGTCGTGAAACTCCAGTACGATTTGGACAGGTTGGGTGATTGGGCAGAAACATGGCAAATGCACTATAATGTGGATAAATGTGAGGTTATCCACTTTGGTGGCAAAAACAGGAAGGCAGATTATTATTTGAATGGCAATAGATTGGGAGAAGGGGAAGTGCAAAGAGACCTGGGTGTTCTTAACAACCTGGCCCTTAACATCAAGAAAACCAAAGAAATCATTGTGGACTTCAGGAAGTCCAAAGGCGGAAGTCACACCCCCATCCACATCAATGGGGCTGTGGTGGAAAGGGTGGACAGCTTTAAGTTCCTCGGAGTCCACATCACGGAAGACCTCTCCTGGTCCCTCAACACCTCCACTCTGGTGAAGAAGGCCCAGCAGCGCCTATATTTCCTAAGGAGGCTGAAGGGATGTAACCTGTCACCCCTGATCCTCTCTAACTTTTACCGCTGCACTATAGAGAGCATCCTGACAAACTATATCACAGTATGGTATGGCAGCTGTAGCTACTATGACCGGAAAGCCCTGCAGCGGGTAGTCAAAACTGCCCAACGCATTACCGGCACCCGGCTACCGACCATAGAGAACATATACCAGAAACGCTGTCTACGGAGGTCACGGTCCATCATCAAAGACCCTACCCACCCCAGCCACAGTCTGTTCGCCCTCCTGCCATCTGGGAGACGCTACAGATGCATTCGCACCCGTACGACCAGATTTAGGAACAGCTTCTTTCCCAGGACTGTCATCCTACTGAACTCCACAAATAAACTCTAAAGCCTGCACATCTGCCAATGCACTTTATTATGGTTATGTTTATGTTAATGTATTACAAGCCAAATGTATGTTGAATGTTTAAATGTCTTAATCCAAATGTACACTCTCAGGAGCCGCAAGCCTACATTTCGTTGTACTGCACTTGTGCACTAACAATGACAATAAAAGTTGATTTGATTTGATTTGATTTGATTGTGCACCAGTCGCTGAAGGTAAGCATGCAGGTGCAGCAGGCGGTTAAGAAGGCAAATGGTATGTTGGCCTTCGTAGCAAGAGGGTTCGAGTACAGGAACAAGGATGTCTTGCTACAGTTGTACAGGGCCTTGGTGAGACCGCACCTTGAGTATTGTGTGCAGTTTTGGTCGCCTTGCCTGAGGAAGGACATTCTTGCCATGGAAGGAGTGCAGCGAATATTCACCAGGCTGATACCTGGGATGGCAGGAATGACGTATGAGGAGAGATTGTGTCGATTGGGCTTATACTCACTGGAGTTTAGAAGATTGAGAGGGGATCTCATCGAAACCTATAAAATTCTGTCAGGCCTGGACAGACTAGATGCAGGAAGGATGTTTCTGATGGCCGGGGAGTCCAGAACCAGGGGTCATAGTCCAAGGATAAGGGGTAAGCCATTTAGGACTGAAATGAGGAGGAATTTCTTCACCCAGAGAGTGGTGAACCTGTGGAATCCTCTGCCACAGAGGGCGGTGGAGGCCAGTTCATTATATATATTCAAGAAAGAGTTGGATATATTTCTTAAGGCTAAAGGGATCAAGGGATATGGGGAGAAGGCAGGGACAGGGTACTGAATTTGGATGATCAGCCATGATCTCATTGAATGGCGGAGCAGGCTCGAAGGGCCGAATGGCCTACTCCTGCTCCTATCTTCTATGTTTCTATGTAACCCTCACAACATTCAAGAAGCATTTAGATGAGCACTTGAAACGCCACAACATACAACGCTACGGACCAAGTGCTGGAAAAGTGCGGATACGTGGCAGATGCACTATAATGTGGATAAATGCGAGGTTATCCACTTTGGGGGTAAAAACAGGAGGGTAGATTATTATCTAAATGGCAATAGATTGGGAGATGGGGAAGTGCAGAGGGACCTGGGTGTTCTTGTGCACCAGTCACTGAAGGAGAGCATGCAGGTGCAACAGGCGATTAAGAAGGCAAATGGTATGTTGGCCTTCATATCAAGGGGGTTCGAGTATAGGAATAGGGATACCTTACTACAGCTGTACAAGGTGCTGGTGAGACCGCATCTGGAGTATTGTGTACAGTTTTGGTCGCCCCATCTGCGGAAGGATGTTCTTGCCATGGAAAGAGTGCAACGGCGATTCACCAGGCTGATACCTGGAATGGCGGGAATGACCTACGAAGAGAGATTAAATAGTTTGGGCTTGTACTCACTGGAGTTTAGAAGATTGAGAGGGGATCTCATCGAAACATATAAAATTATGGCAGGCCTGGACAGGCTGAATTCAGAGAGAATGTTTCCAATGGCCGGGGAGCACAGAACCAGGGGCCACAGTCTAAAAATAGCGGGCAAATCATTTAAAACAGAGATGAGGAAGAATTTCTTCACTCAAAGAGTGGTGAGCCTGTGGAATTCCCTGCCACAGAGGGCTGTGAAGGCTAATTCAATAAATATTTTCAAGAGAGAATTGGATATATTCCTGAAGGCTAAGGGGATTAAGGGTTACGGAGAAAAGGCGGGGACGGGGTACTGAACTGGTAAGATCAGCTATGATCTCAGACGAAGATCAGCCATGATCTCATTGAATGGCGGAGCAGGCTCGAAGGGCCGAATGGCCTACTCCTGTTCCTATCTCTATGTATCTATGTAAAATGGGATTAGAATAGACAGGACTTGATGGCTGGCGCAGACACGATGGGCTGAAGGGCCACTTTCTGTGCTATATAACTCTGATTCTATGCCAGATTTGAGGAGAGAACCGTTAACAATATCAGCTAACATGGGAGACATGAAGAGAAGTTGGGTGTTCAGCAGTTTAGTTGGAATAGGGTCGAGGGAGCAGGAAGTGGGTTTCATGGACAAGATGAGCTCGGAGAGGGCATGAGGGGAGATCGGAAAGAAACTGGAGAAAGATGCGAGTTCAGGGTTAGGGCGGGGGGAACCTTCAAGGAAATTTGGCCTGGTCGGCTAGTGGAAAGGAGAGAAGTGGCAGAGGCAGCTGATTGGATGGTCTCAATCTTAGAGACAAAGAAGTCCATGATCTCCTTGCACTTGTTGTTGGAGGGGAGTGTGGTGGAGACAGGGGAGAGGGGTTTAAGAAGACAGTCTGCAGTAGAGAAAAGACGCCAGAGATTGTCTCTCTATTCCCGGATGATTCTGGAATAGTGAGCAGTATTGGCAGACGAGAGCAGGACCCGATAGTGCTTTATGTGGTCCAGCCAGATCTGGCGGTGAATGGCTAAACCAGTTACATAAGACGAAGGAACAGGTGTAGGTCATTTGGCTCAAAGAAGGGAGGATTGGGATCTTAATGTTCCTGGCTACAAGGTATTTAGAAAAGATAGAGCAAGATTAAAAGGAGGGGGGTTGCAGTATTGATCAAAGATACTGTTACAGCACTGGCGAGGGATGATATAGTTGAGGGTTCAAGGACAGAGGGGGAAAAATTCAGTATCGCCCCATTTGGGGCACCATTATCGGTCGTGCGCAAAGTTTAGCGCCTGCCGCTAATTATCGCCTCTGACGGCAAACTTGGCTTTTATCGCCCCTGGAGTGATTGGAGCGCTAAATCAGGCGCTTCACACCTGTCTTAAGGCACAAAGGCCGAGGAGTGAGGCGCTACCTCAGAGCGCTGGCGAAGCCAGGAAGGGCAAATCAAAATGAACCTGCAAAGTGCTGCTCAGTACTCAAAACTCCTTCACACAGCGTTGAATCTCTCCAGAAGTCTCTCTCTCTCTCTCTCTCTCAGAATGCGTGGTGCAAAAATGTCACCAACAAAAAAAGGCAGGAAGCGGTCAACATTAAATAGCGCTCCCCCAGTCCCTTTCTGACTGCAAAACTCTCCCCTCAACCTGTCGTTGCTAGCGGCAGGCGGTAAGGCAGGGGGCGCCACTCAATATCCGGTCCCGGGCGCTACCGGGCCGTTGCGCACTCGACTGACCTCACAATCTGCCGGCGCAGGAGATTGTGGCAGTAGAGTTTAGCGCCGCTGCAAAATGTCTAGTTAATTTCGCGAGCGATGCAAATATCGCCGCGCCCGGGCACTAGTTGCTTTGCGCCCCATTAGCGCCCTCTTAAGGCGCTAACGGGAGGTGCAAACAACTGAATTTTTCCCCCAGAGTCTATTTGGTTCGTGTTGTATCCGTGTGTTAATGGAGACACGGAATGCAGGAGTTGGTTTACAGGTGTTTGTTGTGTATGTAACCGTTCTACCTTTAAGAGAACTATTGTATGTAACCGTCCACCTTTAAGAGAACTATTTTAGGTGTTGCACTACTTTATTTTGGCTGCTGTATACTGTAATACCGGTGGTGACCACACCGGTATATAAGTGCTGTGTAATGAGTGATTGGGCAGATTCGCCCTGACCTTCGAATAGTAAAGTCCTGTTAAAGTTTACTCTTGTAGTCTGTGTATTAATTCGCTATACAACACACAGACTTTACAGTGGCGACGAGTTCGATCTTACCCTGCGGCAGCGATACATCCGAAGCAGTTAACAAGCGTCGAGAAGAGGCATCCGCCCTCGCCGTTCTGCTGAGAGAAGACTCGAGTTTGCAGAGCAAGGAAGAAGGAAGAATTCTGACACGAGGCCTTCCATCAGCAACAGGCAGTGATCGTCCCTTCTGTCACGGTAGTGAGTGAGCCGATCAGCCACGAGAAGCAAGTCGGCCACGTTGACTGTGAGTAGGGGGAAAAATAAAAAAGAAACGGAGGATAAGGGCGGTGAACTCGACCACGGCCAGGGGAAAGGAGCCGGACAGAAGTCGGGGCCAGAGGCGCTGAGACTGGGGCAGCGTAGGGCACGGCAGCCGCGGTGCAGGGAACACAGCCGGTGTGAGAGACCGGACTACAAGCGGGAACGCAGCGGGTAAAAGGCCGGGCACCTACCGAGGCCGCGAGGCGCTGTGACCGGGATCATAAGGCGTGGAGGCAATAAATAAATAAATAAACCGCGAGGGACTCGGCCGCAGCCGGGGGAGGAAAGGACCGGACTGCGGGAGGTCTGGGAGAGCCGAGCGAGCGGGAGAGACGGAGCCCGAGAGAGAGAGCGAGTGAGACCATGCCGGCGAGTGGGAGAGACAGAGCCCGAGCGAGGGGGGAGCGGGGCCGAGCGAGGTTCCGGCCAGCGGCTTACAGCGGCTGCCGTGAAGGACCGGGAGCTGGAGCTGTCCGACGCCAACTGGTTGTCCCCAGCGCCGGTTGCCCCTGCCGAAAAAGGGAACGCGATCGGCTGTTCTCGCGCGCGCTTCAGAATAAACTGAAGCCGGCGCGCAGGCTGCAAACCCCGTAAACCAGCGGTCGTCGCCCGAGGGCAAAGCTTACCCCTCCCACCAGAGGAAGAAACGCGGGAAGCCGCCAGTTAGGTGGGGAAGAAGACAAGCGCGAAACCGCCATCTTGAAAGTGGGCGGGGAAGAAGATCAGCGCGGGAAATTTAGAAAAAAAAAGTTAAAGGAAAACTTCGTTGTTGTTTCTTAGAAAGATTGTGAAGATGCCTAAGCGTGGTAACATCAACGATTTCGATTCCGAGGTAGAAGATTGGGCCACGTATGTAGAACGCATCGAGATATATTGTGAGGCCAATAAAATAGAAGATGATGATAAAGCTATAACCTTACTAAACTCAATGGGGGCGAAGACATACGGGCTATTGAAGCATCTTCTATCACCGGCTAAACCGGCGGATCAGACGTTCGCTAATATTGTTGCTGTCCTGAAGGATCATTTGAACCCCACACCACTGATGTTGGCGGAACGATTCAAATTTTATGCTAGAACGCAACGGAAAGAGGAAAGCAACGCGGAATATTTGGTTGAACTACGTAGACTTGTGAAATACTGTCAGTTTGGGGAAAATCTGACAGAGGCATTGAGAGACAAGTTCGTGTGCGGGTTGTCGAAGGAAGGAACACAAAAGCGACTGCTTGAAGAGAACGATCTTACACTTGATAAGGCTGTCCTTATTGCAGCATCGCACGAAGCCGCAGCGAGAAGCATGGCGGAAATGCAGCTGAAGGCAGCGGTACTCAGCGTGGATCAAATGACTTCGGGTACAACGAAATGTTATCGTTGTGGGAAGACAACACACGACCAGAACCAATGCTGGTTTAAAAACCAGGAATGTAGAAAATGTGGCAAGATTGGTCACATAGCTAAAGTATGCCGGTCAGGAAAGAAGACCAGCAACAACAAAAAAGTCACCGCAGGAAAAGCACAGCAAGGTACACAAGGTGACTGAGAAGAGTTCAGATGAACAGAATTCGGATTCAGACTCCAACAGCCAAGAACTGGATAGTCTGAGAATTCACAATGCGAGTAAGGAAGTTGACCTACAAATTATCTGGGTCACACTCAAAATAGCCGGAGTCCAAGTGAAAATGGAATTGGACACAGGATCAGCCCTAACAGTCATAAACCGAAAGGACTACAAGAGGCTATTCTCACATATTCCCTTGAGAGATACCAAGATTGTATTGCGGACATACACGGGGCGAAGAGTATACCCCATCGGAAAGATAAAAGTCAAGGTGAGAGACAAGGGCAAAGAACACCAAGGAATGGATTTATATGTACTGCCTGAGGGGGGTCCACCACTTCTGGGACGGGAGTGGATCAGGAAAATAAATATGGACTGGCACTTCCTAAAAACCATAAAGAGTGAGAACTCGGTGAAGATAATCAGCCCAGACTCTGGAACTGATGATGGTAAGACCAACCCATGTGCAAAAGACAAGGCTAAAATGGACTTGCAGACTAATGTTGGAAAAACGAAGGAGTGCATAAATGCTTATGCTTTAGAGGAGAACAAAGTTTCAGAACAGAATTCCACTGAGCAACAACAACATAGTTTGACAGAGAATTCTGAGTCTGTCCAGCCTACAGACATGCACACTTCTGAGGGACACCGGGCTCGAACTCAACTCCAATTCAAACTACAACAACAATTAGAACAAATGATTCGCCGTCTTGAGCAAGAGATGAATGCAACGAAAAAGTTCTTTGATACAGAGTGGGAGAATCTGGAAAGACAACAGAAGCAGCTGATGGAGAAAATGGAGCAGGAGCACACAAACCGTCTGCGCGAGGAGGCCAAACGAATCAAAGCTGATTCGGGTTCTGAAGAGGCGTGCCCTAATCTGGTGGAGCAAGATGTTCAGCAACTGAAGGCGCTTGTTAGCAGGTTGCAGGCAGAAAAGGCTGATTTGGTTGCCATGAATTCCGAGCTCCTACTGAAGTTGGGTGCAGCACCACCGAACGATTCATTTGTTGAAATTCGAATGGTGGAGGCTGCAGATGATGGAGAATTAGAAGCAGCAAAGGGACCCCAGTGCAAGGTTACCAACAGCCCTGTAGCCTATCCGTCAAAAACACAGGATGACGATACTGGGAAACGTCTGATGTCAGAAGGGTTAACGGTCAGTCAACTCCTTCATATGCTGAGGGACAAGACTCTGAAATGGGAAAAACTTGAACACGAGCTTCAATCTTCAAAGGAAAGGGTTTCGGAGCTCTCAAAAGTTATTGAAATAGCTGAGGTGACAACACAGACTGAGAAGACTGCAGCAGAGCAGCCCGTGGATGCCAAAAGTACGCTGACTCACGTCAATGTAGAACAACAGAAGGCTGAAACAGCTGCTCCAGTAGAGGGATTGAATAGTCCGATCAATCAATCTCCGAATGAAGTTGAAGTATTGAAATCACAAATGAGGTCATTAGTAAAAGACTTGCAGAAAGCCCAGAAAAAGCTGGATGAAGCTGAACACATGAAGAAGTCTCTTCAGGAAAAATGTCTGGATTTGGAACAAAAGCTGGCTAACGTCCAGCTGGGTATGGAGGAAATAGAAGACCCTCTCGCTGGCCTAGCTCAGGACGACACCGAATATTACCATGACCTGTTGGACGACACCGAATATTACGATGACCTGTTCTGCCCAGCTTGTGATGAAAACTCCCAAAGTGCAGAAACCATGAAGAATCACAAAAAGTCTAAGGAACACCGGGAGATGGTGGCGCTACTACGGAAAAAGGAGGAAGAGAAGGAGGAAATGTGCATGCAGCTGGCAGCTGACAGTGGAGCCCAGAGAGTCTCCAAGAAGCAGAAAAGGAAAAGTCGAAGCAGAAGATGACCATCTGAACCATTATCACCTGCCAGATCACACACGTGGTCCCTCCGAACGGAGCCAAATCAGTTCGGAAGTAGAAAAACTTTCCAAGGTACTCAAGCTTTTAGAAGTCAGCAATGCTGGTTCAGAAGTGACGGAAGTTCAAGCTGTTAAGTCCATTGAAGGATTTTGGATGAGTCACTCCAGCAACGTGAACCGACTACACCACAGGGAACTGTTACAACACCGAGGTGTTGTCCGGACCGAGTCAGGAAGCACAGGAGACGCCTCCACAGAGACTGAATCTGTGAACTGTTTCCGCAGAGACTGAATCTGTGAACTGTTTTCCGCAGAGAATACATCTGTGAACTGTTTTACATGAAGTTGGATATATGTTATGTTTAATGGGGAATAAGTATGTTGTAAGCTAAAAAGGGAGGATTGTTGTGTATGTAACCGTTCTACCTTTAAGAGAACTATTGTATGTAACCGTCCACCTGTAAGAGAACTATTTTAGGTGTTGCACTACTTTATTTTGGCTGCTGTATACTGTAATACCGGTGGTGACCACACCGGTATATAAGTGCTGTGTAATGAGTGATTGGGCAGATTCGCCCTGACCTTCGAATAGTAAAGTCCTGTTAAAGTTTACTCTTGTAGTCTGTGTATTAATTCGCTATACAACACACAGACTTTAGAGTGTTTACTGAACAAAGTCTGGAGGTGAACTAAAAGATACAAGACACTATACAGGCTTATATAGCCCGAGTGACCACTACCAGCATTACAGTACACAGGGGCTCTTAAAGGTACGTACACCACAATTCCTCCCCTTTTAGACAACCAGTACATAACATTTTAAGTAATCATTAATTAACATGTTTACAAGAACAATAATCTACACATTTGCTGCAGTTAATCAATTATAAGTCAGTCTCTCTGGAGGCTTCCTGACTCGGTCTGGATAACGCCTCGGTGGTGTAGTAGTTTTTGGTGGTGTAGTAGGTTCTTTTGGCAAGGTCGATTTGGCTTGAATGCCAGTGTCGGGTTCATCTGGTTCCAGTATCACCGGATCGGAGGTAGATACTATGGGTATCTCTGCTTCATCATTAGGCATATAGAGTTGTGGTGTAGGTTGTCCCTTTTCGGATGACTCTATGATCTGGTCAGCATAGCGCCTTATTATGCTTTCTCCAATGCCCACTGTATACATCAGCGGTCCTAGTCGTGTGCAAATAGTTCCAGGCTGCCATTTCTTGGTACGGTAGTCCCGGGCCAAAACTTGTTGACCTATCTGGAAGGTTCTAGTTGGCCTTTCATTCATGCCTTGAAATTGCCGGTTCTCTACGTCCCTTCTGATGTTTGGCTTGATCAAATCCAGCCGGCATCTTAGTCTTCTATTGAAAAACATCATGGCAGGAGTTTGGTTTGTAACCACATGTGTTGCATTCCTGTATGCAAACAAGAGGTTATCTACCTTATGTTGTAGATTCATGTCTTCATTACCCATGGCCTTTATGGCCTTCTTGAAGGTCTGGACAAACCTTTCAGCTAATCCATTGGTGGCGGGATGGTATGGGGCGGACGTGTAGTGCTTAACCCCATTGTTTTTTAAGAACTTTCTGAATTCTTCGGACACAAATTGCGGTCCATTATCAGAACAGATCTGTTCAGGCAGCCCATTCCTGGCAAATATGGTCCTTAATACTGTGATGGTGTTTTCCGTGGTGGTGGAGGACATCTTTATTACCTCCGGCCACTTGGAGTGTGCATCAACCGCGATTAAGAACATTGAGTCCATAAATGGACCAGCAAAGTCGATGTGTACCCTTTGCCATGGAGATGAGGGCCACTCCCATGGATGTAGAGGGGCTTGTGGTGGGGCGTTTTGGACCTTCTGGCATCCTAGACAGCTCTTGGTCATTTCTTCGATGTCTCCATCGATACCTGGCCACCACACAAACGCTCTGGCTAGGTTCTTCATTTTCACTCCACCCAGATGCCCCTCGTGAAGCTCCTTTAGCACTTTATCCTGGAGTTTAGGTGGAATCACCACTCTGGATCCACACATCAAGGTTCCTCGGCACACTGACAGCTGTTCTCTTCTTTGCGAGAATGCTGGCAACAGTGGTTCGCCATGTGCTGGCCATCCCTTCACCGTTAAATCGTAGACTCGTGAGAGAGTCGGGTCATTTCTCGTTTCTTTTTCAATGGTAGAATTTGTTACTGGTAGACATTCCACTATGGTTGAGTGGAACATCTCCACGGGGTCCACTGTAGGTGCCTCTTCTACCGTTGGCAACGGTAGGCGCGATAAACCATCAGCATTCCCATGCTGTTTTGATCCTTTGTATTCTATGTCATATTGGTGTGCCCCTAGGAAAAGGGACCACCTCTGTAGCCTTTGCGCTGTCATAATGGGAACGCCCTTTTTAGGGTTGAATATGGAGACGAGGGGTTGATGGTCAGTCAACAAGGTAAATTTTTGTCCGTGTAGGTAATGGTTGAATTTCTTCACTCCCCATACCAGGCTGAGTGCTTCCCTGTCGATCTGGGCATAGTTACGCTCAGCTGAGTTCAATGAGCGTGACGCAAAAGCTATCGGCCGCTCCGAGCCATCAGGGAATCTATGCGATAATACCGCTCCTACGCCGTAAGGGGATGCATCGCACGCCAGTCTGATTGACAGTGATGGGTTGTAATGAGCCAACACTTCCTTGGACGTGATCAAGCCTTTGCATTTATGGAAGGCACGTTTACAGTCTTCGCTCCATTTCCAAATTACTCCCGTTTGTAGCAGTGCGTTAAGAGGGTGCAGAACTGTTGACAAGTTCGGTAAAAATTTATGATAGTAATTTATCAATCCCAGGAACGACCTTAATTGTGAGACATTTTCAGGTGCTGGGGCTTTTATGACCACTTCAATTTTTTCAGGTGACTTATGCAACCTTCTTTGTTAATTATATGGCCACAATATGATATCTGTTTTTGGAAAAATTCGCACTTGGGGCGATTTGCTCGTAGGCCCCGTTCTCTCAGCCTAGTGAGCACCTGCTCTAAATTGGCAAGGTGCTCGTTGTCATTTTCTCCTGTTACAAGGATGTCGTCTAGGTAGCATTGAGTTCCCGGAATCCCTTGCAGGACTGGCTCCATAGCTCTTTGCCAGATAGCTGGAGCTGATGCTACTCCGAAAACCAGTCGATTGTACTGGTACAGGCCTTTGTGTGTGTTTATCGTGAGATACTTTTTAGAGGCCTCCTCAACCTCCATCTGTAGATATGCCTGTGCCAAGTCAATTTTGGTGAAACGTTTCCCTCCGGATAGTGAGGCGAAAATATCTTCTATCCTCGGAAGAGGATACTGTACCGCGTAAAGGACCGGGTTTACAGTCACCTTGAAGTCCCCACAGATGCGAACTTTTCTCTGTTCTTCAGATTTATCATTATTCAATGTTTTCTTCATGACCGGGACGATGGGTGTTGCCCACTCGCTCCAATCTATCTTGGGTAACACGCCTGCCTTTTCCAGATTCTCCAGCCCTGCCTCGACTGCTGGACGAATTGCGTATGGCGCCGGTCTTGCATTAAAAAACTTGGGAATTGCCGCATCTTCCACTTTTATTGAGGCGGTGACGCCTTTCAAGGTTCCTAGTTCCTGTTGAAACACTTCTTTGGCGTTGGCCAAGATGTCTTTTAATCGTTCAGGTATGACGCCATCATCATTTTTTTTCTTACTGGTCACCGTCAGTGCCTGAATGGAGTGCCAGTCTAAACGTATCTTCCTGATCCATTCACGTCCCAACAGCGGTGGACCACCATCTTGCAGAACGTATAAATACAACTTCTGTATTTCCTTGCCGTTGTATACTTTCTGCCCCGTATATGTCTTCAAGATAATGGATGTGTCTTTCAAAGGTATATGCGGAAATAGCCGCTTGTAATCCCGTCGACTTATGACGGTCAGAGCTGATCCTGTATCTAGCTCCATTTTAACTGGGGACCCCGCTATCGTGAGGGTAACCCAAATTGTCTGGTAATCTTCTTTGGCAATTACATTATGTAATTTGAGACAGCTTAGTCTCTTGTTTCCGGAGTCGCTATCGCTTTTCTGGTCTTCGGAGCTACTGTCCGTCATCATTGGTATCTTTCTGTACTTTTCCTTATTGATTTTTTTTCTGTCAGTGGATTTTTTGTTTCCAGATCGGAATACACGTGCAATGTGTCCCATCTTTCCACATTGCCTGCATGCTTTGTCCTTGAACCAGCAGTCCCTCTGGTCATGGGTGGATCTGCCACAGCGATAACATCTCTCGAAACCCCGTGTCATTTCATGGGTGCCAAAGTCCTGTGGCTTTTGCTGTATCTCTGCAGCTCCTCTTGCTGCTGCTTCGTATGATACAGCCACACTGAAAGCCTTATCCAGTGTCAAATCTTTCTCAGAAAGTAGCCTTTTTTGTGTTCCTTCACTTAGGAGACCGCAGACGAATTTGTCTCGTAGAGAATCTGCCAGTCCTGCCCCGAATTGGCAGTGCTTTGACAGCTTTCTTAATTCGGTGAGGTAATCAGTGTTACTTTCATTCTTGTGCTGATTCCTCCTGAAAAATTTGAATCATTCCGCTATCAGCAGCGGTGTTGGGTTTAAGTGCTTCTGTAGGGTATCAACAATCTCCTTAAAATTCTTGTCCATCGGTTTGGCTGGAGTGATTAAGTTTCGTTACAGCCCATATGTCCTTGCGCCCATCAGATTTAGAAGTACCGATGCCTTTTTATCATCCTCTACTTCATTCGCTGTGCAATATACTTCCACTCTTTCCACATATGTGGTCCAATCCTCTACATCACTATCGAAAGCAGTAATATTGCCAGTCTTAGGCATCCTGAAAATCAAAAATGGCGCCTCCCGCGCTTTCCTTTCTTCCCTGCCGAAAAAAAATGGCGCCTCCTGCGCTTTCCCGCCGCTGCCACTGCTGACAACGCTGTTCTCCGCGGTTTTTATTTACACAGATATTTTTAATAGTTGGAGACTCGTTCCCGACAGACTCTCTGGGACTTTTCCCTCCCTGTGCTTGGTCCGAACGCCGACCTGCTTTGCAGCGCCGGCCGTCTCCCGAGTGCTCCACCCTCCGTCTCTGTTTGCCTCCGCCTTCCGACTCGCTGCTTGGCCCTGCTGCAGAGCCACCCAATCGAGCCCCAGCCCGCCGCCAAGGAAGGATTAGTGCAGTACCTGCCACCAGCCCGGCTAGCTGGTGAAACCACAGTTTTGTTTTTTTTCCTTGTTTTTTTTTTCTTCAACCTTCGCCTGAGGAATCGATCTCCTTGAGGTGCTGCCGAATTGCAGGTAAGTCCGTTTCTAATTCGTCGCCACTGTTGTATCCGTGTGTTAATGGAGACACGGAATGCAGGAGTTGGTTTACAGGTGTTTACTGAACAAAGTCTGGAGGTGAACTAAAAGACACAAGACACTATACAGGCTTATATAACCCGAGTGGCCACTACCGGCATTACAGTACACAGGGGCTCTTAAAGGTACATACACCACAGTTAGAATTAAGGAACAATAGAGGAGCCATTATATTACTGGATGTATACAATAGGCCACCAAATAGTGGGAAGGAGATAGAGGAGCAACTTTAAAAAAAAATTCATTTCTGTGATGTGGGCATCACTGGCAAGGCCAGCATTTATTGCCCATCCCTAATTGCCCTCGAGAAGGTGGTGGTGAGCCACCTTCTTGAACCGCGGCAGTCCGTGTGGTGAAGGTGCTCCCACAGTGCTGTTAGGGAGGGAGTGCCAGCATTTTGACTCAGCAACGAAGAAGGAACGGCTGATATATTTCCAAGTCAGGATGGTGTGTGACTTGGAGGGGAACTTGCAGGTGGTGGTGTTCACATAAGAACATAAGACGTAGGAGCAGGAGTCGGTCATTTGGCCCCTCGAGCCTGCTCCGCCATTCAATAAGATCATGGCTGATCTGATCTTGGCGTCAACTCCACTTCCCTGCCTGCTCCCCATAACCCTTGACTCCCTTACCTTTCAAAAATCTGTCTCTCTCCACCTTAAATATATTCAATGACCACAGCTCTCTGGGGAAGAGAATTCCAAAGATTCACGACCCTCTGAGAAGAAATTCCTCCTCATTTCTGATTTTAAATGGTGCCCCCTTATTCTGAAATTATGCCCCCTAGTTCTAGATTCCCCCAAGAGGGGAAACATTCTCTCTGCATCTACCCTGTTAAGCCCCTTCAGAATCTTAAATGTTTCAATAAGATCACCTCTCATTCTTCTAAACTTCAATGAGTATAGGCCCAACCTGTTCAACCTTTCTTCATAAGACAAGCCCTTCATCTCAGGAATCAACCTCGTGAACCTTCTCTGAACTGCCTCCAATGCAAGTATATCCTTCCTTAAATAAGGAGACCAAAACTGTACGCAGTACTCCAGGTGTGGTCTCACCAACGCCCTGTACAGTTGTAACAGGACTTCCCTACTTTTATACTCCATTCCCTTTGCAATAAAGGCCAACATTCCATTTGCCTTCCTAATTACTTGCTGTACCTGCATGCTAACTTTTTGTGATTCATGTACAAGGACCCCCAGATCCCTCTGTACCTCAGCATTTTGTAATCTCTCCCCATTTAAATAATAATTTGCTTTTTTATTTTTCATACCGAAGTGGATAACCTCGCATTTTCCCACATTAAACTCCATCTGCCAGATTTTTGCCCACTCACTTAGCCTGTCTATATCCCTTTGGAGATTCTTTGTTTCCTCCACACAATTTGCTTTCCCACCTATCTTTGTATCATCAGCAAATTTGGCTACATTACACTCGGTCCCTTCCAAGTTAAACTTGTATAGAACTTTAGTTAGACCACATTTGGAGTTCTGTGAACAGTTCACGTCGCCATATTACAAAAAGGATATAGAGGCACTGGAAAAGGGCAAAAAAGTTTCTCCTGAAATCCCTATTGGATTTATTAGTTACTATTTTATATTTATGGCCCCTAGGTTTACTCTCCCCGTGGAAACAGCTTCTCTACATCTACCCTATCAAATCCTTTCATTATACGAACATACAGAAATGACAGACAGGAAAAGACCAGCTGGCCCATCAAGCCTACCCCACACCACGATGGTTCGACCATCATGGCTAAATTCTCCTTTCCTCTCCTGACCCGCTTGCCTCCACCACAGCCATGTCATCTCCTGGGAGAGGCAAAAAACAGAAAAAACCCAGGGCCAAGAAGGGAAAACAATACTCTGTAAAATTCCTCTCGGACCCCCTCAGGCGATCGAGACCAGTCCAGGGGATGACATGGACCAAGTGTTACCTATAATGACACTTACCTTCTACATGGTGCGATATCTGCCTCAGTCAGGAACCAGTCCAGCTTCCTCTTGAAGGCAGAGTGTCAGCACCCGACACACCAGCCAACGCATTCCAGAGACTCACTACTCCCTGGGAAAAAAAGAACCGCCCAACACCCAGTCTATTCCTACTCTTACATACTTTAAACTCATTTCCCCCGAGTCCTCCCCCAAATAATAATCTGTCAATAGGGACACTATCCAGCCCTTTAATTATTTTCTAAACCTCTATCAGGTCACTTCTCAGTCTACGCTGCTCTAAAGTAAATAGACCAATGCCCTTGAGCCTATCTGAGTAGCTGAGGTTAATTAAGCAGGGAATCATTCTTGTAGTTCTCCTCTAGACCTTTTCCAAGGCCACTATATCACCCACCATGTGGGAGGACCAAAACTGGGCCCAGTACTCTAGATGAAGTAGGGCAAGTGGAGTGTGTTGTAGTGGAAGAACATCTGGGTAATAGTGATCATAATATATTAGATAAGTACTTGAAGGAGAAAAATTTGAAGGGCTATGGCGAAAGAGCGGGGGAGTCGGACTAATTGGATTGCTCAAACAGCCAGCATAGGCACGATGGGCCATATGGCCTCCTTCTGTGCAGTATCATTCTAGGATTGTATGATCGCATGACTCGATGCTGTCGCACTGTACGTCTAACATCCAGTCATCAATTAGTCACAACTTCAGAAGTGGGGATGTTCACTAATGACTGCACAGTGTTCAGTGCCATTTGCAACTCCTCAGATAATGAAGCAGTCCATGCCCGCATGCGGCAAGACCTGGATGACATTCGCGCCACTCAAGTGCCAGGCAATGACTATCTCCAACAAGCGAGCGTCTAACCACCGTCCCTTGACATTCAATAGCATTACCATCGCTGAATCCCCCACCATCATAATCCTGGGGGTCACCATTGACCAGAAACTTAGCTGGACGAGCCACATAAATATTGTAGCAACAAGAGCAGGTCAGAGGCTGGGTATTCTGCAGCGAGTGTCTCACCTCCTGACTTCCCAAAGCCTTTCCACCATTTACAAGGCACAAGTCAGGAGTGTGATGGAATACTCTCCACTTGCCTGCATGAGTGCAGCTCCAACAACACTCAAGAAGCTCGACACCATCCAAGACAAAGCAGCCCACTTAATTGGCACCCCATCCACCACCTTAAACATTCACTCCCTCCACCACCAGCGCACCGTGGCTGCAGTGTGTACCACCTACAAGATGCACTGCAGCAACTCGCCAAGGCTTCTTCGGCAGCACCTCCCAAACCCGTGACCTCTACCACCTAGAAGGACAAGGGCAGCAGGTGCATGGGAACACCACCACCTCCAAGTTCACCTCCAAGTCACACACCATCCTGACTTGGAAGTATATCGCCGTTCCTTCACCGTCGCTGGGTCAAAATCCTGGAACTCCCTCCCTAACGGCACTGTGGGAGCACCTTCACCACACGGACTGCAGCGGTTCAAGAAGGTGGCTCACCACCACCTTCTCAAGGGCAACTAGGGATGGGCAATAAATGCTGGCCTTGCCAGCGATGCCCACATCCCATAAACGAATTTAAAAAGACTTCCTCTAACTGAATATTGCACAGATCAAAGCCATAGTCCTTGCCATAAACTCCAATCCATTGGCACAGACTCCATCCATCTCCCCAGACACTCGCTCCAGCGAAATCAAACCCTGCCAATCCTTGGCATCCTGTTCAACCCAGAGCTGTGCTTCAAATGCCACATTCTATCCATCATCATGTGGCTATCACCCTCTGCACCATATCCCTCCAGGTAAACTTGCAAGGAACATAAAAGCGGATTGTAAAAGCTTCTACAAGTATATAAAAAGAAAAAGGTTAGTGAAGACAAATGTAGGTCCCTTACAGTCAGAAACGGGAACAAGGAAATGGCAGAGCAATTAAACAAATACTTTGGTTCTGTCTTCATGGAAGAGGACACAAGAAACATCCCAGAAATGTTAGGGAACCAAGGGTCTAGTGAGAAGGAGGAATTAAAGGAAATTAGTATTAGTAAAAAAAATAGTGCTGGAGAAATTAATGGGACTGAAAGCCGATAAATCCCATGGGCCTGATAATCAACATCCCAGAGTAATAAAAGAGGTAGCCATGGAAATAGCGGCTGCATTGGTTGTCATCTTCCAAAATTCTATAGATTATGGAACAGTTCCTGCAGATTGGAGGGCGGCCAATGTAACCCCAATATTTAAAATAGGAGGGAGAGAGAAAACAGGGAACTACAGATCGGCTTGCCTAACATCAATAGTAGGGAAAATGCTAGAGTCTATTATAAAAGATGTGATAACAGGACACTTAGAAAATATCAACGGGATTAGACAAAGTCAACAGGGATTTATGAAAGGGAAATCATGTTTGAAAAACCTGCTGGAGTTTTTTGAGGATGTAACTGGTAGAATAGATAAGGGGGAACCAGTGGATGTGTAGTATTTGGATTTTCAGAAGTCCTTTGATAAAGTCCCACATAAGAGGTTAGTGTGCAAAATTAAAGCACATGGGATTGGGGGTAATATACTGGCATGGATTGAAAATTGGTTAACAGACAGGAAACAGAAAGTAGGAATAAATGGGTCTTTTTCGGAGTGGCAGGCAGTGACCAGTGGGGTACCGCAGGGATCAGTGCTTGGGCCCCAGCTATTCACAATATATATCAATGATTTGGATGAGGGAACCAAATGTAATATTTCCAAGTTTGCTGATGACACAAAACTAGGTGGGATTGTGAGTTGTGAGGAGGATGCAAAGAGGCTTCAAGGCGATTTAGACAAGTTGAGTGAGTGGGCAAATACATGGCAGATGCAGTACAATGTAGATAAATGTGAAGTTATCTACTTCGATAGGAAAAACAGAAAGGCAGAGTATTATTTAAATGGTGATAGATTGGGACATGTTGATGTACAGAGGGACCTGGGTGTCCTTGTACACCAGTCACTGAAAACAAACATGCAGGTGCAGCAAGCAGTTAGGAAGGCAAATGGTATGTTGGCCTTCATTGCAAGAGGATTTGAGTACAGGAGCAAGGAGGTCTTACTACAGTTACACAGGGCCTTGGTGAGACCTGGAGTACTGTGTGCAGTTTTGGTCTCCTTACCTAAGAAAGGATATATATACTTGTCATAGAGGGAGAGCAGCGAAGGTTCACCAGACTGATTCCTGGGATGGCAGGACTGTCGTATGAGGAGAGATTGGATCGGCTAGACCTGTATTCACTAGTGTTTAAAAGAATGAGAGGGGATCTCATTGAAACATGTAAAATTCTGACAGGGCTAGACAGACTGGATGCAGGGAGGATGTTACCCCTGGCTGGGGGGTCGAGAACGAGGGGTCACAGTCTCAGGATACGGGGTAGGGCATTTAGGACCGAGATGAGGAGAAATGTCTTCACTCAGAGGGTGGTGAACCTGTGGAATTCTCTACCACAGAAGGCTGTGGAGGCCAAGTCACTGAATATATTTAAGAAGGAGATAGATGGATTTCTAGGCACAAAAGGCATCAGGGGGTATGGGGAGAGAACGGGAATATGGTATTGAGATAGAGGATCAGCCATGATCATATTGCATGGTGGAGCAGGCTCGAAGGGCCGAATAGCCTACTCCTGCTCCGATTTTTCTATAAAAAGGAAAAGGAGGTGGGGTAGCATTGCTGGTTAAAGTGGAGATTAACACAATAGTAAGGAAGGATATTAGCTCTGATGATGTGGAATCTGTATGGGTAGAGTGGAGAAATACCAAGGTGCAGAAAACGTTAGTGGGAGTTGTATACAGACCCCACAAACAGTAATGCTGAGGTTGGGGATGGCATTAAACGGGAAATTAGAGACGCGTGCAATAAGGGCACAGAAGTTATCATGGGTGACTTTAATCTACATATAGATTAGGCTAACCAAATTAGTAACAATACTGTGGAGGAGGAATTCCTAGAGTGTATATGGGATGGTTTCCTGGACCAATATGTCGAGGAACCAACTAGAGATCAGGCCATCTTAGACTGGGTATTATGTAATGAGAAAGGATTAATTAGCAATCTTGTTGTGTGAGGCCCCTTGGGGAGGAGCAATCATAATATGATAGAATTCTTCATTAAAATGGAGAGTGAAGTAGTTGACTCAGAGACTAGGGTCCGGAATTTAAATAAAGGAAACTACGATGGTGTGAGGCACGAGTTGGGTAGGATTGATTGGGGAATGTTACTCAAAGGGTTGACGGTGGATAGACAGCAAACATTTAAAGATCGCATGGATGAACTACAGAATTTGTTCATCCCTGTTTGGCATAAAAATAAAACCAGAAAGGTGACTCAACCGTGGCTAACAAGGGAAATTAGGGATAGCATAAGGTCCATAGAAAACATAGAAGATAGGAGCAGGAGTAGGCCATTCGGCCCCTCGAGCCTGCTCCGCCATTCAATGCGATCATGGCTGATCATCCAAATTCAGTACCCTGTCCCTGCTTTCTCGCCATACCCCTTGACCCCCTTAGCCTTAAGAAATATATCTAACTCCTTCTTGAATATAATTAACTAGCTGAAGTGCCCGGCGGTGCCGAGGGATTTTGAGGGCATGTTGTTGTTGGAAGAGAGAGAGAGAGCGACTGGGGGGAAGAGAGAGAGAGCGCGACTGGGGGGAAGAGAGAGAGCGAGAGACTGTGTGGAAGAGAGAGAGCGACTGGGGGAAGAGAGAGAGCGACTGGGGGGGAAGAGAGCGACTGGGGGGAAGAGAGAGAGCGACTGGTGGTGTTGAGTCTGTGTGTCTCAGTTATGTTTAGGATCAATCACTGGACACAGACAACAAGAATAACTTTTAACAGGTCTTTACTATTCGGAGGTCAGGGCTGAACTGCCCAGCAAATCCTTACACAACACTTATATACCGGTGTGGTCACCACCGGTATTACAGTATACAGCAGCCAAGAGAAAGTAGTACATCTCTTAAAGTAGTTCTCTTAAGGTGGAACAGGTTACATACACCACAATCCTCCCTTTTTAGCTTAACAGTTATATCCCCATTTAACATAACATAATAACATATATACAACTTCATGCAAAACAGTTCAAAGATTCAGTCTCTGAGGAGGCCTCTTGATTCGAGTTGGATAACGCCTTTCAGGGGTCTCTGATTCTCGTTGTTGGGGTGACTCATCTAGTTGGTCTCTTAGGGATTGGACATCATCATCAGGTACATTCACTTCTGAGGTAGATGCTTCAGGTTCACTAACTTCTTTCACGGTTGTCTCTGCTGTAACCATGGGTTCGACCCTTGTTCTCAATTCTACCAGTTGGTCAGCATGACGCCGTATTACATTTTCACCAACATCTACCGTGTACATCAGGGGTCCTTGTCTGGCCCGAATTGTTCCAGATTGCCATTTCTCGTTTTTATAATCCCGGGCTAACACTGGTTGTCCTATTTCGAAACTCCGAGTGGTCTTGTTATTTATATGCTGGAACTGTTTGTTTTCAACTTCCCTCCGCACATTTGGTTTTAACAAGTCCAACCTGGACCGCAACCTCCTGTTATAGAACATCATGGCAGGACTTTGGTTTGTCACTGCATGGGTGGCGTTTCGACATGCCAGTAGGAATTTGTCCACCTTGTGTTGTAGTGGAATCTGATCTTCGCTCATGGCCTTTATCGCTTTTTTGAACGTTTGTACAAATCTCTCGGCCAACCCGTTTGTAGCCGGATGATATGGGGCAGAGGTATAATGTTTCACCCCATTCTTCTTCATGAATCTCTGGAATTCTTCTGACACGAACTGCGGTCCGTTGTCTGAACATATTTGTTCTGGCAATCCATTTCTTGCAAATATCGTTCTTAACACCGCGATCGTCTTTTCCGAGGTAGTGGTAGTCATCTTAATCACTTCTGGCCATTTAGAATGTGCGTCCACCGCAATTAAAAACATGGAGTCCATGAAAGGACCAGCAAAGTCAATATGTACACGTTGCCATGGGGTTGAAAGCCATTCCCATGGATGCAGCGGTGCAATCGGAGGTGCATTTTGCACTTTTTGGCACCCTGAGCAGCTTTTCGTCAGCTCCTCTATCTGTTGGTCGATACCCGGCCACCACACATAAGCCCTAGCAAGGCTTTTCATCTTGACTCCCCCCAGATGACCTTCATGCAGTTCCTTTAGAACTCTCTCTCTTAACTTAGGAGGAATAATCACCCTTGTTCCATACATCAATGTTCCTTGACAGACGGACAGCTGTTCTCGTCTTGCTGAGAATGCCGGTAACAGTGGATCACCATGTGCTGGCCATCCCTTCACTGTCACTCGTAGACCCTGGACAGTGTCGGGTCGTTCCTGGTTTCTCTTTCAATACTTGCATTGGTGACTGGTAAACATTCGATGATGGTCGAGTGAAATAACTCAACAGGGTCAACCGTTGGTGCCTCCTCCTCTGTAGGTAGTGGCAGGCGCGACAGCCCATCAGCATTACCATGCTGCTTTGTACCTTTGAATTCTATCTGATATTGATGTGCCCCTAGGAAAAGGGACCATCCTTGGAGTCTCTGTGCTGTCATCACCGAAACACCCTTCTTAGGGTTAAAAATGGATACCAACGGCTGGTGGTCTGTCAGAAGCGTAAACTTTTGGCCCTGCAGGTAATGATTAAACTTCTTTACTCCCCACACAAGGCTGAGAGCCTCCCTATCTATCTGAGCATAGTTGCGCTCAGCGGAGGTCAATGATCTGGATGCGAACGCGACTGGCCTTTCCGTTCCATTTGGCAACTTGTGTGAGAGTACTGCCCCAATACCATATGGAGAAGCATCACAAGCCAAACGAATAGGCAGCGTTGGGTTGAAGTGAGCCAACACTTCCTCTGAGGTGATCAATGCCTTGCTTTCGCGAAAGGCCCTCTTACAGTCCTCGCTCCACTCCCATGGTACTCCCTTCTGCAAAAGAGCATTCAGCGGGTGCAGCACCGTGGATAAATTTGGCAGAAACTTATGGTAATAGTTAATCAACCCTAGAAACGACCTCAATTGGGATACATTATCCGGAGCGGGAGCCTTCACAACAGCTTCGATCTTGTCAGGAGACTTATGAAGCCCCTCCTGGTCAATGACATGACCACAGTACGAGATCCGCTTCTGAAAGAATTCACATTTCTGGCGATTAACTCGAAGACCATATTCTTTCAATCTGGTGAGCACCAGTTCCAAGTTTGCAAGGTGTTCCTCGTCATCATCTCCTGTAATCAGAATATCGTCCAGGTAACATTGTGTACCTGGAATTCCCTGTAATACCTGCTCCATGGCCCTCTGCCAAATTGCTGGAGCCGATGCCACTCCAAAAACCAGTCTATTATACCGGTACAAGCCTCTATGCGTGTTGATCGTGAGATACTGGCGTGACTCTTCCTCAACTTCCATCTGTAAGTACACCTGCGCCAGGTCTATCTTGGTGAAGTGTTTCCCGCCAGACAACGAAGCGAAGATATCCTCAATCCGCGGAAGCAGATACTGCACCGTGTGAAGCACCGGATTAACAGTGATCTTGAAATCTCCACAGATGCGAACCTTCCCCGGTTCCCCCGGCTTGTTGCTCGATGAACGCTTCATGACGGGAACAATGGGCGTGGCCCACTCACTCCAGTCTACCTTAGACAGTACTCTTGAACGTTCTAGCCCTTCCAGCTCAGCTTCCACAGCAGGTCGTATTGCATAAGGTCTGGCTTTGAAAAATTTCGGGTTTGCATGTTCTTCAACCTTGATGTTTGCCGTAATTCCTCTCCGTGTTCCCAGTCCCTGTTGGAACACCTCTTTAGCATCGTCCAATATTCTGGACAATCGTTTAGGTTTGGCATCTTTTGTACCGGAATCTACCGTTAGTGCTTTTAAGGAATGCCAGTCCATATTTATTTTCCTAATCCACTCCCGTCCCAGTAGTGGTGGACCTCCCTCAGGTAGCACATATAAGTCCATTCCTCGGCTTTCTTTGCCCTTGTGGACCACCTTTACCTCTATCTTCCCGATGGGGTATACTCTTTGCCCCGTGTATGTTTTCAATACAATCTCCGTATCCCGTAGGGGAATATGTGGGAATAACCTTTTGTAATCTTTCTTATTCATGACCGTCAATGCCGATCCAGTGTCCAATTCCATCTTCACTTGGACTCCTGCTATCTGAAGTGTGACCCAAATTGTTTGGAGGTCTGCTTCCTTACCAATATTGTGTACTCTTAGACTACCCAGTTCATTACTGCTGGAGTCTGAATCTGACTTCTGTTCGTTCGAACTGTTCTCTGTCACCTTGTGTACCTTTCTGTACTTGTCCTGCAGTGACTTTTTGTTGCTGGTCTTCTTTCCTGACCGGCATACTTTAGCTATGTGACCAAGCCTGCCACATTTTCTGCATTCCTGATTTTTGAACCAGCACTGGTTCTGATGGTGCGTTGTCTTTCCACAACGATAACATTTTACTGTACTCAAGACCATTTGATTGGTTGTGAGTTCCGGTGACCGTAGCTGCATTTCCGCAGTGCCTCTCGCTGCGGCTTCGTGCGATGCTGCAATAGTGACAGCTTTATCAAGCGTAAGCTCATTCTCCTCAAGCAGTCGCTTTTGTGTTCCTTCTTTCAACAATCCACACACAAATATTTATCTCAGCGCATCTGCTAGTCCTGTTCCAAACTGACAGTACTTTGCTAGCTTACGCAGTTCAATTAAAAATTCAGCGTTGCTTTCGTCTTTCAGCTGCGTTCTTCTGTAAAATTTAAATCGTTCCGCTATCATCAGCGGCGTGGGGTTTAAATGATCTTTCAGGACAGTAACAATATTCGTGAAAGTCTGATCCGCCGGTTTATTTGGTGATAGAAGGTGCTTCAATAGCCCGTATGTTTTCACACCCATTGAGCTTAATAAGGTTAGTGCTTTCTCATCATTTGGTACCTTATTTGCTTTACAATACACTTCCATGCGTTCTACATACGTGGTCCAATCTTCGATATCGCTATCAAAGGTATTAATGCTCCCATGTTTAGGCATCCTTGCAATTTTTAAAAAATTTTTCTTTTTCTCAAAATGGCGGCTTCCCGCGCTTGTCTTCTTCCCCCGCCTACTAAAATGGCGGCTTCCCGCGCTTGGCGGTCTTTCCCACGCTCGTCTTCTTCCCCCGCCGACTACAATGGCGGATTCCCGCGTTTGCCTTCTTCCCCCGCTGGCTGCAATGGCGATTGCCTTGCTGCTGCCGTTCTCGCTTCCCCAGCGGTTCTCACTCCCCGACGCTGCTTTGCCTCGCAGCCCCGCTTGCTGCCCGGTCCTTTACACCGGCTGCGTTTGAGTTCTCCGCGGCTCTCGAGCCTGAAGCTGCCCCAGTCGCTGCGCCTCTCGGCCTCGATTGCAGCCCGGCCCTTTCTACCGGCCGTCGTCGAGCTCTCCGCCCTTATTCCTCCGTTTTCCCTCCCCTACTCCACAGCCAACGCGGCCGACTTTCTGCTCATGTCGCTGATCGGCTTACCCACCACCGTGGTAGAAGGGATGATCACTGCCTGTTGCTGATGGAGGGCTTCATGGTCAGAATTCTTTTTCTTTTTAACCCGGGTTCTCGATGCCTCCCGTGCGATGGTGCTCAGCAGGATGATGAGGGCGGATGCCTCTTCTCGACGCCCGTTCTGAGGACGAAGCTGCCTTGGATGTAAAACTGCCGCAGGGTAAGATCGGACTCGTCGCCACTGTTGAGTCTGTGTGTCTCAGTTATGTTTAGGATCAATCACTGGACACAGACAACAAGAATAACTTTTAACAGGTCTTTACTATTCGGAGGTCAGGGCTGAACTGCCCAGCAAATCCTTACACAACACTTATATACCGGTGTGGTCACCACCGGTATTACAGTATACAGCAGCCAAGAGAAAGTAGTACATCTCTTAAAGTAGTTCTCTTAAGGTGGAACAGGTTACATACACCACAGGTGGGAAGAGAGAGAGCGAGAGACTGGGGGGAAGAGAGAGAGCGAGAGACTGGGGGGAAGAGAGAGAGCGACTGGGGGGAAGAGAGCGACGGGGGGAAGAGAGAGAGCGACTGGTGGGAAGAGCGAGAGACTGGGGGGAAGAGAGAGAGCGAGAGACTGGGGGAAGAGAGAGAGCGACTGGGGGGAAGAGAGCGACTGGGGGGAAGAGAGAGAGCGACTGGTGGGAAGAGCGAGAGACTGGGGGGAAGAGAGAGAGCGAGAGACTGGGGGGAAGAGAGAGAGCGAGAGACTGGGGGGAAGAGAGAGAGCGAGAGACTGGGGGCGAGAGAGAGAGCGAGAGACTGGGGGGAAGAGAGCGAGAGACTGGGGGGAAGAGAGCGAGCGACTGGTGGGAAGAGAGAGAGCGAGAGACTGGAAGGAAGAGAGAGAGCGAGAGGCTGGGAGGAAGAGAGAGAGCGACTGGGGGGAAGAGAGAGAGCGACTGGGGGGAAGAGAGAGAGCGACTGGGGGGAAGAGAGAGAGCGACTGGGGGGAAGAGAGAGAGCAACTGGGGGGAAGAGAGAGAGCGACTGGGGGAAGAGAGAGAGCGACTGGGGGAAGAGAGAGAGCGACTGGGGGGAAGAGAGAGAGCGACTGGGGGGAAGAGAGAGAGCGACTGGGGGGAAGAGAGAGAGCGACGGGGGGGAAGCGAGAGCAACTGGGGGGAAGGGGAGGTGGGGGAGGAAAGGAGGAGGGGGAGGAAAGGGGGAGGGGGAGGAAAGGGGGAGGGGGAGGAAAGGGGGAGGGGGGAGGAAAGGAGGAGGGGGAGGAAAGGAGGAGGGGGGAGGAAAGGGGGAGGGGGGAGTAAAGGAGGAGGGGGAGGAAAGGGGGAGGGGGGAGGAAAGAGGGGAGGAAAGGGGTGGGGGGAAGAGGGGAGGAAAGGGGTGGGGGGAAGAGGGGAAGAAAGGGGTGGGGGGAGGAGGGGGAGGAAAGGGGTGGGGGGAGGAGGGGGAGGAAAGGGGGGAGGGGGGAGGAGGAGGAGGGGGAGGAAAGGGGGAGGGGGGAGGAAAGAGGGGAGGAAAGGGGTGGGGGGAAGAGGGGAGGAAAGGGGTGGGGGGAGGAGGGGGAGGAAAGGGGGGGAGGAAAGGGGGAGGGGGAGGAAAGGGGGAGGGGGAGGAAGAAAGGGGAAGGGGGAGGAAAGGGGGGAGGGGGAGGAAGGGGGAGGGGAGGGGGGAGGAAGGGAGGGGGGAGGGGAGGAGAGGGGAGGGGGAGGAAGGGGGGAGGGGGGGAAGAAAGGGGGAGAGGGGGGAGGAAAGGGGAGGGGGAGGGGGGCAGGGGGGGAAGCAGGGGAAGGGGGAAAGGGGGTGGAGGGGTGAAGGGGGGAGGGGAGGGGAGGGGGGAAGCAAGGGGAGGGGGAAAGGGGGGGAAGAAGGGGGGGAGGAGGGGAGGGGGGAGGAGGGAGGGGGGCGTTGTATCCGTGTGTTAATGGAGACACGGAATGCAGGAGTTGGTTTAACAGGTGTTTACTGAACAAAGTCTGGAGGTGAACTACAAGATAAAAGACACTATACAGGCTTATATAGCCCGAGTGGCCACTACCGGCATTACAGTACACAGAGGCTCTTAAAGGCACATACACCACAATTCCTCCCCTTCTAGACAACCAGTACATAACATTTTTAAGTAATCATTAATTAACATGTTTACAAGAACAATAATCTACACATTTGCTGCAGTTAATCAATTATAAGTTAGTCTCTCTGGAGGCTTCCTGACTCGATCCGGATAATGCCTCGGTGGTGTAGTAGTTTTCGGTGGTGTAGTAGGTTCTTTTGGCAAGGTCAATTCGGCTTGAATGCCAGTGTCGGGTTCATCTGGTTCCAGTATCACCGGATCGGAGGTAGATACTATGGGTATCTCTGCTTCATCATTAGGCGTATAGAGTTGTGGTGTAGGTTGTCCCTTTTCGGATGACTCTATGATCTGGTCAGCATGGTGCCTTATTATGCTTTCTCCAATGTCCACGGTATACATCAGCGGTCCTAGTCGTGTGCAAATAGTTCCAGGCTGCCATTTCTCGGTACGGTAGTCCCGGGCCAAAACTTGTTGACCTATCTGGAAGGTTCTAGTTGGCCTTTCATTCATGCCTTGAAATTGCCGGTTCTCTACGTCCCTTCTGATGTTTGGCTTGATCAAATCCAGCCGGCATCTTAGTCTTCTATTGCAAAACATCATGGCAGGAGTTTGGTTTGTAACCACATGTGTTGCATTCCTGTATGCAAACAAGAAGTTATCTACCTTATGCTGTATTTTTATGTCTTCATTACCCATGGCCTTTATGGCCTTCTTGAAGGTCTGGACAAACCTTTCAGCCAATCCATTGGTGGCGGGATGGTATGGGGTGGACGTGTAGTGCTTAACCCCATTGTTTTTTAAGAACTTCCTGAATTCTTCGGACACAAATTGCGGTCCATTATCAGAACAGATCTGTTCCGGCAGCCCATTCCTGGCAAATATGGTCCTTAATACTGTGATGGTTTTTTCCGTGGTGGTGGAGGACATCTTTATTACCTCCGGCCACTTGGAGTGTGCATCAACCGCGATTAAGAACATTGAGTCCATAAATGGACCAGCAAAGTCGATGTGTACCCTTTGCCATGGAGATGAGGGCCACTCCCATGGATGTAGAGGGGCTTGTGGTGGGGCGTTTTGGACCTTCTGGCATCCTAGACAGCTCTTGGTCATTTCTTCGATGTCTCCATCGATACCTGGCCACCACACAAACGCTCTGGCTAGGTTCTTCATTTTCACTCCACCCAGATGCCCCTCGTGAAGCTCCTTTAGCACTTTATCCTGGAGTTTGGGTGGAATCACCACTCTGGATCGACACATCAAGGTTCCTCGGCACACTGACAGCTGTTCTCTTCTTTGCGAGAATGCTGGCAACAGTGGTTCGCCATGTGCTGGCCATCCCTTCACCATTAAATCGTAGACTCGTGAGAGAGTCGGGTCATTTCTCATTTCCTTTTCAATGGTAGAATTTCTTACTGGTAGACATTCCACTATGGTTGAGTGGAACATCTCCACTGGGTCCACTGTAGGTGCCTCTTCTACCGTTGGCAACGGTAGACGCGATAAACCGTCAGCATTTCTATGCTGTTTTGATCCTTTGTATTCTATGTCATATTGGCGTGCCCCTAGGAAAAGGGACCACCTCTGTAGCCTTTGCGCTGTCATAATGGGAACGCCCTTCTTAGGGTTGAATATGGAGACGAGGGGTTGATGGTCAGTCAACAAGGTAAATTTTTGTCCATGTAGGTAATGGTTGAATTTCTTCACTCCCCATATCAGGCTGAGTGCTTCCCTGTCGATCTGGGCATAGTTAAGCTCAGCTGAGTTCAATGAGCGTGACGCAAAAGCTATCGGCCGCTCCGAGCCATCAGGGAATCGATGCGATAATACCGCTCCTACGCCATAAGGGGATGCATCGCACGCCAGTCTGATTGGCAGTGATGGGTTGTAATGAGCCAAAACTTCCTTGGACGTGATCAAGCCTTTGCATTTATGGAAGGCACGTTTACAGTCTTCGCTCCATTTCCAAATTACTCCCGTTTGTAGCAGTTCGTTAAGAGGGTGCAGAACAGTTGACAAGTTCGGTAAAAATTTATGATAGTATTTTATCAATCCCAGGAACGACCTTAATTGTGAAACATTTTCAGGTGCTGGGGCTTTTATGACCGCTTCAATTTTTTCAGGTGACTTATGCAACCCTTCTTCGTTAATTATGTGGCCACAATATGATATTTGTTTCTGGAAAAATTTGCACTTGGGGCGATTTGCTCGTAGGCCCCGTTCTCTCAGCCTAGTGAGCACCTGTTCCAAATTGGCATGGTGCTCGTTGTCGTTTTCTCCTGTTACAAGGATGTCATCTAGGTAGCATTGAGTCCCCGGAATCCCTTGAAGGACTTGCTCCATAGCTCTTTGCCAGATAGCTGGAGCTGATGCTACTCCGAAAACCAGTTGATTGTACTGGTACAGGCCTTTGTGTGTGTTTATCGTGAGATACTTTTTAGAGGCCTCCTCAACCTCCATCTGCAGATATGCCTGTGCCAAGTCAATTTTGGTGAAACGTTTCCTTCCGGATAGTGAGGCGAAAATATTTTCTATCCTCACTGTACCATATGAAGGACCGGGTTTACAGTCACCTTGAAGTGGTGCCCCGCCCACCCCGATCTCCCGAGCCCCGCCCACCCCGATCTCACGAGCCCCGCCCACCCCGATCTCCCGAGCCCCGCCCACCCCGATCTCCCGAGCCCCGCCCCCCCGATCTCCCGAACCCTGCCCCCCGCCCGAGCCGGCTTCAAGAGCAGCGAGAGAGACGCCGCCGTGCATCCTAACGCGTGAGGCCCGGCCGGACTCAAGTCGCACGTGCTGACTCCTGCCCCACCCGCCTTTACTAAGATGGCGGCGGTGGCGATGCTCGACTCAGGCCCGCCCCCTCCAGCCTTCACAAAGATGGCGGCGATCGCGATCGCTTGTTGAGCGCGACGGGAGGTGCCTAACTCGGGCATGGCTGAGCAACAGAGGCCCAGGCTTACAGGCCTGGAAAAACGGTGAAAGGTAGGAAAATTCTAGATGTCAGAGAAAAGATTTGCAAATTAAATAACTTTTTTAAAAAACAATTTGTGTTTTAAAAGCAACTTTTTTTTGCTGGAAATGTAGATTTGAAAAGAAACACGCAGAAAGTGGGAAAAAGAAATGAATAGTTTGGAATCAAATGGCGGCCACTCACCTCGGTTCAGAATGATAAGGCCCGCCCACACACGCACCGATTGGTCAACCGTCAGGTCACTGAACTGTAGGATTGGTCAAGCGTCCTGTCACTCGACTGTAGGATGGCCCGCCTGCACATGCAATGAACCCGTCCCCGTGACGCAGCGATTGGTCGACCGTCGGGTCGCTCGACCGTACGATTGGTCAACCTTCACGTCACTCGATGCTAATGAGCGGATAATGAGCGGAATTTGGACGTTTTTTGGATACCGTCGGCACAATTTTTGTCCGATGAAAAAGTAAATACACCTACAAGAGTCCCCTAATGATGAGCTTTCTTTTGATATAACACATGTGTAGGTACGCTCTATAACTTTTGATTGTATAGCCGGACAGAGAGACAGAAAGACAGACAGAGAGACATACTGTTTTATATATATAGATGAATTGGCCTGAACTGTCTTCTGTGGTAGAGAATTTCACAGGTTCACCACTCTCTGGTGAAAAAATTTCACCTCATCTCAGTCCTAAATGGCTTACCCCTTTATCCTTAGACTGTCACCCCTGGTTCTGGACTCCCGCACCATCGGGAACAGCCTTCCTGCTTCAAGGAGAGGACATATAACTTGGCCAGAAAAATCAGCAAACCTGAGGATTGGGAGCAGTTTAGGAATCAGCAAAGAAGTACAAAGGGATTAATTAAGAGGGGGAAAATAGAGTATGAGAGTAAGCTTGCAGTGAACATAAAAACTGACTGTAAAAGCTTCTATAGAAATGTGAAGAGAAAAAGATTGGTGAAGTCAAGTGTAGATCCCTTGCAGTCAGAATCAGGGGAATTTATAATGGGGAACAAAGAAATGGCTGACCAATTAAATACATACTATGGTTCTGTCTTCACAAAGGAGGACACAAATAACCTCCCAGAGATGTCGGGGAACATAGGGTCTAATGAGAGGGAGGAACTGAATGAAATCAGTATTTGTAAGGAAATGGTGTTAAGGAAATTGACGGGTTTGAAGGCCGATAAATCCCCAGGGCCTGATAATCTGCATCCTAGAGTACTTAAGGAAGTGGCCCTAGAAATAGTAGATGCATTGCTGGGGGTCATCATTCAAAATTCTATAGACTCTGGAACAGTTCCCATGGATTGGAGGGTAGCTAATGTTACCCCAGTGTTCAAAAAAGGTGGTAGAGAGAAAACGGGGAATTACAGACTGGTAAGCCTGACATCGGTAGTGAGGAAAATGCTAGAGTCCATTATAAAAGATGTAATAGTAGAGCGTCGGCGGGAAACTCGAGCGGCGGCAGCGGGGATTTAAAAGGCTCCAGAGACCAGGTAAGGCCTCAAAGCGTCGGCGGGAAACTCGAGCGGCGGCAGCGGGGCTGTAAAAGGTTCCAGAGATCAGGTAAGGCCTCAAAGCGTCGGCGGGAAACTCGAGCGGCGGCAGCGGGGCTGTAAAAGGCTCCAGAGACCAGGTAAGGCCTCAAAGCGTCGGCGGGAAACTAGAGCGGCGGCAGCGGTGCTGTAAAAGGCTCCAGAGACCAGGTAAGGCCTCAAAGCGTCGGCGGGAAACTAGAGCGGCGGCAGCGGTGCTGTAAAAGGCTCCAGAGACCAGGTAAGGCCTCAAAGCGTCGGCGGGAAACTAGAGCGGCGGCAGCGGTGCTGTAAAAGGCTCCAGAGACCAGGTAAGGCCTCAGAGCGTCGGCGGGAAACTCGAGCGGCGGCGGGAAACTCGAGCGGTGGCAGCGGGGCTATTAAAAGGCTCCAGAGACCAGGTAAGGCCTCAGAGCGTCAGCGGGAAACTCGAGCGGCGGCAGTGGTGCTATAAAAGGCTCCAGAGACCAGGTAAGGCCTCAGAGCGTCGGCGGGAAACTCGAGCGGCAGCGGGGCTATAAAAGGCTCCAGAGACCAGGTAAAGCCTCAGAGCGTCGGCGGGAAACTCGAGCGGCAGCGGGGCTATAAAAGGCTCCAGAGACCAGGTAAAGCCTCAGAGCGTCAGCGGGAAACTCGAGCGGCAGCGGGGCTATAAAAGGCTCCAGAGACCAGGTAAAGCCTCAGAGCGTCAGCGGGAAACTCGAGCGGCAGCGGGGCTATAAAAGGCTCCAGAGACCAGGTAAAGCCTCAGAGCGTCGGCGGGAAACTCGAGCGGCAGCGGGGCTATAAAAGGCTCCAGAGACCAGGTAAAGCGTACTAATCTCCGAACTCGGAACTCAGAGGGAAGGAGAGAGGTAAAAAGAAATCGAAGTGTGACGTCACCAGAAAGCAGGTAAGTGATTGGTTGGTGAGTATTTCTCTCTTTTTAAACTTAAACTCTGTGGTTTATAGTTTCTAGGGTTTCTGTGGTGCAGTGGGGACTTCTGCCATACAACCGCCCTAGAGTATATCTTTAATTGGTGGTATTGAATTAATTTAAATTAATTAAAGGGTAAGTCATGTCAGGACAGCCCAGCCCCGTGTTATGCTCCACCCGCGCTATGTGGGAATTCAGAGACACTGCCGGTGTTCCTGACAACCATGTGTGCTGGAAATGCATCCAGCTGCAGCTTCTAGCAGACCGCATTGAGGCTCTGGAGCTGCAGATGGATGAGTTTTGGAGCATTCACGATGCTCAGAGGGTCGTGGATAATATGTTTAGTGAGTTGGTCACACCGCAGGTAAGGGCTGCACAGGCAGAAGGGAAATGGGTGACCATCAGGCGGAGCAGTAGAAGCAGGCAGGTAGTGCAGGGGACCCCTGTGGCCATCCCCCTCTCAAACAGGTATACCGATTTGGATACTGTTGAGGGGGATGACTTACCAGGGGAAGGCAGCAGCAGCCAACTTCCTGGCACCGGGGGTGCTTCTGCTGCTCAGGAAGGGAGGAAAAAGAGTGGGAGAGCAATAGTGGTAGGGGATTCTATCGTAAGGGGAACAGATAGGCATTTCTGTGGCCATAGACGTGACTCCAGGATGGTTTGTTGCCTCCCTGGTGCCAGGGTCAAGGATGTCACTGAACAGCTGCAAGGCATTCTGAAGGGGGAGGGCGAACAGTCAGAGATCGTGGTTCGCATTGGGACCAACGACATGGGTAGGAAGAGGGATGAGGTCCTGCAGCAAGAATTTAGGGAGCTAGGTAGCAGATTAAAGAGCAGGACCTCAAAGGTTGTCATCTCTGGATTACTCCCGGTGCCACGTGCTAGTGAGTATAGGAATAGGAGGATAGAGCAGATGAATGCGTGGCTAAAGAGTTGGTGCAGGAGGGAGGGCTTTAGTTTCCTGGATCACTGGGTCTGCTTCTGGGGAAGGTGGGACGGGTTGCACCTGAACCAGAACGGGACAAATATCCTTGCGGGGAGGTTTGCTAGCATTGTTGGGGGGGGTTTAAACTAACTTGGCAGGGGGATGGGATACAGAGTGGAGCTATAATAGGGGGTGATGTACAGCCAAATATAGAGGAAAAAACAAGTCAGCTTGGAAGGCAGAGCAAATATGTAACAGCACAAGGGAGTATGGCAAGGCTGGATGGCATTTATTTTAATGTAAGGAGTCTTGCGAATAAGGTGGATGAACTGAAGGCGTTGATGAACACATGTGAGTATGATATTGTTGTTATCACGGAGACATGGTTGAGGGAGGGGCAAGACTGACAGCTCAATATTCCAGGGTATGGAATCTTCAGGCGAGACGGGGGGGGGGGGTAAAAGAGGAGGGGGTGTCGCAATATTAATTAAGGAGTCAATTACTGCTGTAAGGAGGGATGATATATTAACAGGTTCCTCTAATGAGGCCATATGGGTAGAACTTAAAAACAAAAAGGGGGCAAGCACTTTGCTGGGAGTGTACTATAGGCCCCCAAACAGTCAGGGGGAGATAGAGGAACAGATAGGTTGGCAAATCTCAGAGAAATGTGCAAATAATAGGGTAATAATAGTGGGGGATTTCAACTTCCCCAATATTAACTGGGATAGTCAGAGTGTGAAAGGCTTAGAAACATAGAAACATAGAGATAGGAACAGGAGTAGGCCATTCGGCCCTTCGAGCCTGCTCCGCCATTCAATGAGATCATGGCTGATCTTCGTCTGAGATCATAGCTGATCTTACCAGTTCAGTACCCCGTCCCCGCCTTTTCTCCGTAACCCTTAATCCCCTTAGCCTTCAGAAATATATCCAATTCTCTCTTGAAAATATTTATTGAATTAGCCTTCGCAGCCCTCTGTGGCAGGGAATTCCACAGGCTCACCACTCTTTGAGTGAAGAAATTCTTCCTCATCTCTGTTTTAAATGATTTGCCCGCTATTTTTAGACTGTGGCCCCTGGTTCTGTGCTCCCCGGCCATTGGAAACATTCTCTCTGAATTCAGCCTGTCCAGGCCTGCCATAATTTTATATGTTTCGATGAGATCCCCTCTCAATCTTCTAAACTCCAGTGAGTACAAGCCCAAACTATTTAATCTCTCTTCGTAGGTCATTCCCGCCATTCCAGGTATCAGCCTGGTGAATTGCCGTTGCACTCTTTCCATGGCAAGAACATCCTTCCGCAGATGGGGCGACCAAAACTGTACACAATACTCCAGATGCGGTCTCACCAGCACCTTGTACAGCTGTAGTAAGGTATCCCTATTCCTATACTCGAACCCCCTTGATATGAAGGCCAACATACCATTTGCCTTCTTGATCGCCTGTTGCACCTGCATGCTCTCCTTCAGTGACTGGTGCACAAGAACACCCAGGTCCCTCTGCACTTCCCCATCTCCCAATCTATTGCCATTTAGATAATAATCTACCCTCCTGTTTTTACCCCCAAAGTGGATAACCTCGCATTTATCCACATTATAGTGCATCTGCCACGTATCCGCCCATTCCCCCAACCTGTCCAAATCGCATTGCAGCCTCCTGACATCCTCATCAGAGCCCACCCCTCCTCCTAGTTTAGTGTCGTCAGCGAATTTGGAAATATTGCATCCAATTCCCTGATCCAGATCATTTATATATATTGTGAACAGCTGGGGTCCCAGGACAGATCCTTGCGGCACCCCGCTGGTCACTGCCTGCCACTCCGAAAACGAGCCGTTTATTCCAACTCTCTGTTTTCTATCCGCCAGCCAGTTCTCTATCCACGTTAATACTTTGCCCCCAATCCCATGAGCCTTAATTTTGCATGATAATCTTTTGTGTGGAACCTTATCGAAGGCTTTCTGGAAGTCAAGGTACACCACATCCACTGGCTCTCCCCCATCTATTTTACCAGTTACTTCCTCAAAAAATTCCAGCAGATTAGTCAAACACGATTTACCCTTTGTAAATCCATGTTGACTCTGTCCGATCCTTTCCCCATTTGTCAAGTGTTCCGCTATTTTATCCTTAATAATGGACTCTAGCATTTTGCCCACAACCGATGTAAGGCTTACTGGTCTATAATTCCCTGCTTTCTCTCTACCCCCCTTTTTAAATATTGGGGTAACATTAGCTACCCTCCAATCCACGGGTACTGTTCCCGAGTCAATGGAGTTCCGGAAGATGATCCTCAGAGCATCTGCTATCTCCAGGGCCACCTCCTTAAGTACCCTAGGATGTAGTTTATCAGGCCCCGGGGATTTGTCGGCCTTCAGTCCCCTCAACTTACCCAACACCATATCCCTAGAGATACTAATTTCTGTCAGCTCCTCCCTCTCATTAGTCCCTATGTTTGCCGATATTCCTGGGAGGTTATTTGTGCCCTCCTTTGTGAATACAGAACCAAAGTATGAGTTTAATTGGTCTGCCATTTCGTTATTCTCCATTATATATTCTCCCGAATCGGACTGCAAGGGACCGACTTGGGATTTTACCAGTCTTTTCCTCCTGATATACCGATAAAAGCTTTTGCAGTCTGTCTTTATGTTTGCTGCAAGTTTACTTTCGTATTCTATTTTCCCCTTCCTGATTAATCCCTTTGTCCTCTTTTGCTGTATCCTGTACTGCCCCCAATCTTCCGGTCTGGTGCTTTTTTTTGCCAGTTGATATGCCCTTTTTTTTGATTTTATGCTGTCCCTAATTTCCCTCGTTATCCACGGTTGAGTCACCTTTTTAGGTTTATTTTTATGCCAAACCGGTATAAACATGTTCTGGAATTCTTCCATTCTATCTTTGAATGCTTGCCATTGTCTATCCACTGTCAATCCCCCCAGAAACACCACCCAATCAATCTTACCCAATTCCCGTCTCATACCCTCGTAATTCCCTTTATTTAAGTTCTGGACCTTAGTCTCTGATTCAATTTCCTCACTCTCCATCTCGACTGAGAGCTCGATCATATTATGATCGCTCTGGCCCAAGGGGCCTCGTACAAGAAGATTGCTGATAAGTCCCTTCTCATTGCACAATACCCAGTCTAAAATGGCCTGATCTCGAGTCGGCTCCTCGACATATTGGTCCAGATAACCGTCCCGAAAACATTCCAGGAATTCCTCCTCCTCAGAATTTTTACTAATTTGGGTAGTCCAATCAATATGTAAATTAAAGTCACCCATGATGACAGCTGTGCTCTTATCGCACGCTTCTCTAATTTCCCTTTTTATGCCTTCCCTCACCTCCATATTACTATTTGGAGGCCTATATATCACACCCACTAACGTTTTCCTCCCCTTGCTATTTCTCATTTCTACCCATACAGATTCCGTTTCATCCGAGTTAATATCCTTCCTTTCCATTGCATTAATCCCCTCCTTTACCAGCAATGCTACCCCACCTCCCCTACCTTTTTGCCGATCCTTCCTAAATATTGTATATCCCTGGATGTTAAGTTCCCAGCCTTGCCCACCCTGCAGCCACGTTTCTGTAATCCCAATCAAATCATACTTGTTTACCTCTATTTCCACAACTAATTCATCCACCTTGTTCCTAATGCTTCTAGCATTAAGATACAAAGCCTTCAGGCTTGCTTTTTTCACACTCTCATTATGAATTAGTTTGGCCCTTTGTGTTTCTCTCCTTTGCTTATTGCTTCTCACCTTTCTACCATCTATTTCTGACTTAGAGAGTGCAGAATTCTTAAAGTGCATCCAGGAGAGCTTTTTGAGCCAGCATGTAGAAAGTCCTACAAGAGAGGGGGCGGTACTGGACCTAATTCTAGGGAATGTGGCCGGGCAAGTGGTAGAAGTGTTAATAGGTGAGCACTTTGGTGACAGTGACCATAATTCGGTGAGATTTAAGGTAGTCATGGAAAAGGACAGAGATGGACCGGAAATAAAGGTTCTAAATTGGGGGAAGGCCGATTTTAATATGATAAGGCAGGATCTGGCCAAAGTGGACTGGGATCAGCTACTTGTAGGAAAATCCACATCGGAGCAATGGGAGTCTTTCAGAAAGGAAATTGAGAGAGTACAATGGCAACATGTTCCCGTAAAGGTCAAGGGTGGTGTTGTGTATGTACCTTTAAGGGAATAACTGGTCTCAGACTGCAGTACCGGCAGTGACCACCCCTGTATAAAAGGCCCTAGCAGGCTTCTGTAGTTTCAGTTTCCAGGTTGTCTCCATTCAGTAAAGACTTGTTATAATCAACTCCTGCCGTCCGTGTCTCAATTATACACGGATATAATATTGGCGACGAGCAGATACGAACTTACCTACAGTCTGCACCACCTCATGGGATCCATCCCTGAAGCGAAGTGAGCAGAGGTCGAGGCCAGAAAGAAGAAAGAAACAGTTGAAATGGGCGTCGACCATGGGCATCCGCCTCTGAGTCAGCGGAGTTGAAGATTTGCAGGAGAGGCTGTCGAGAGCGGGGCCTGGTTCCTGTCGACGGTGCTTCAGCTAATCGGGCTGGTGGCAGGTAGTACACTGATCCTTCCAGGGCTGCGGCGGTCTAGAACTCGAGCGGGTGGCTTGCAACGGGGCCGAGCAGCGTTGTCGGGAAGAGGAGAGAGAGAGAGGGTGGAGCACACAGGGCGCGGCCGGTGCTATGAAGCCGGGCAGCGTACAGACCCGAGAAGAGGGAGGCAAGAGTCCCGCAGGGTTTTCCGACGACGGGAAAATAATAAAATAAAAAAAATTAAACATGCAGAAAGCCGCGAGGAGCTGCAGTTTACAATGGAAACCATGGAAAGCAGCGCTAGCAACAGCGGGAAGAAGGCAAAGCGCGGGAGGCGCCATCTTAATCCAGCGGGGAAGAAGGCAAAGCGCGGGAGGCGCCATTTTGTTAAATCGGGGAAGAAGGCAAAGCGCGGGAGGTGCCATTTTAGATTTCCAAGATGCCGAAGACTGGCTATATCACTGCCTTTGATAATGCAATAGAAGACTGGACCACGTATGTGGAAAGAGTCGAGGTATATTGCGAGGCAAACGAAGTAGCCGATGACAAAAAGGCATCGGTACTGCTAAACTTAATGGGCGCAAGAATGTACGGCCTATTGCGGGACCTGATTACTCCAGCCAAACCGAAGGCGAAGAGTTTTAACGAAATTGTTGCTATCCTACAGGAACACCTAAACCCTGTACCGCTGCTGATAGCAGAAAGATTTAAATCCCACAGGAGAACTCAGCATAAAGATGAGAGCAATGCTGATTACCTTACGGAACTACGCAAGCTATCAAGGCACTGCCAGTTTGGAGCAGGACTGGCAGATACCCTACGGGACAAATTTGTCTGTGGACTCCTGAGTGAAGGAACCCAGAAGAAGTTACTCTCAGAGAAAGAGCTGACGTTAGATAAGGCTTTCAGCGTGGCAGTATCGTACGAAGCAGCAGCCAGGGGAGCTGCGGAAATACAACAAAAGCCACAGGAATACGGCACCCACGAAATGACACGGGGATTTGCAAAATGTTATCGCTGCGGTAGAACAACCCATGACCAGAAGGACTGCTGGTCCAAGGACACAATATGCAGGCAATGCGGAAAGATGGGACACATTGCACAAGTTTGCAGGTCTGGGAAGAAGACCAACGACAACAAAAAGGCTACTAAGGAACCGTACAAGAAAGTACAAAAGATGACGGACAGTAGTTCCGAAGGCCAGATGAGCGATAGTGAATCCGGGAACAAGAGACTAAGCTGTCTCAAACTTCACAATGTAATCGCAAAAGAGGATCACCGAACCATTTGGGTCACCCTCACGATAGCAGGGTCCCAAGTCAAAATGGAATTGGAAACAGGATCGGCTATAACCATCATGAATCGATAAGACTACGAGCGGCTATTCTCACACATACCCTTGAGAGAGACATCCATCGTCTTGAGGACGTATACAGGGCAAAAAGTATACCCCAGAGGAAAAATAAGGGTGCCTGTCGAATACAACGGCAAGAAAATACGGAAATTGTATCTCTACATACTGCCAAATGGTGGACCACCGTTATTGGGACGTGAATGGATCAGAAAGATAAGCTTAGACTGGCACTCCATTCAGGCAATGACGGTGGCGGGTAAAAAGGATGACGACGTCACTCCTGGACGATTGTCAACAATCTTAGCTGACGCCAAAGAGGTATTTCAACAAGAACTGGGCACTCTTAAAGGCGTAACCGCCTCGATAAAAATAGAAGAGAATGCAATTCCCAAGTTTTTCAAAGCAAGACCGGTACCATATGCAATTCGCCCGGCCGTCGAGGCAGAGCTGGAGAATCTGGAGAATGCAGGCGTGTTATCTAAGGTAGACTGGAGCGAGTGGGCGACACCCATCGTTCCTGTCATGAAGAAAACGTTAAACAATAAGCCTGAGGAGCCAAGGAAGGTTCGCATCTGTGGGGACTTCAAGGTGACGGTGAACCCAGTCCTTCACACAGTACAATATCCTCTTCCAAGGATGGAAGATATCTTCGCCTCACTATCTGGAGGGAAGCGTTTTACAAAAATTGACCTAGCACAAGCGTATTTGCAGATGGAGGTTGAAGAATCCTCTAGGAAGTACCTCACGATAAACACTCACAAAGGTCTTTACCAGTATCATCGACTGGTATTCGGAGTAGCATCAGCTCCGGCGATATGGCAAAGAGCGATGGAACAAGTCCTGCGAGTGATTCCGGGGACTCAGTGTTACTTGGACGACATCCTAGTGACAGGTGAAGATGACAGTGAACACCTTGCCAACCTCGAACAGGTGCTCACTAGACTACGTGAACATGGGCTACGAGCCAATCGCCCCAAGTGCGAGTTTTTTAAGAAACAGATATCGTATTGTGGCCACGTGATTGATGAAGAGGGGTTACATAAGTCCCCTGACAAAATTGAAGCGGTAGTTAAGGCTCCAGCGCCTGAAAATGTGTCGCAACTGAGGTAATTCCTCGGATTGGTGAATTACTACCATAAGTTTTTACCAAATTTGTCCACAATTCTGCACCCACTGGACACCCTACTACGAACGGGAGTAGCGTGGAAATGGAGCAATGAATGTAAGTGGGCCTTTCAGAAGAGTAAGGACTTAATCACTTCAAGAGAAGTATTGGCTCACTACAACCCATCACTACCGATAAGACTGGCGTGTGATGCGTCTCCCTACGGCATTGGGGCGGTACTGTCACATAAATTCCTTGATGGTCTAGAGAGGCCGATAGCTTTTGCGTCACGCGCGTTAACTTCAGCCGAGCGTAACTATGCCCAGATTGACAGAGAGGCCCTCAGCCTGGTGTGGGGGGTGAAGAAGTTCAATCACTACCTGCACGGTCAAAAATTTACTCTACTAACTGATCATCAACCTCTTGTCTCCATTTTCAACCCTCAGAAGGGCGTGCCGATAATGACAGCACAACGGCTACAGAGGTGGTCCCTTTTCCTAGGGGCACACCAATATGACATCGAGTACAAAGGAACCAAATAGCATGGGAATGCTGATGGATTGTCGCGCCTACCGTTGCCGACGGTGGAAGAAGAACTTGCAGTGGATCCAGTGGAGATATTCCACTCGACCATAGTCGAATGTCTCCCTGTGACGAATGCCAACATAGAAAAGGAAACACGAAATGACCCGACACTATCCTGGGTCTATGATTTAACGGTGAAGGGATGGCCAGCACATGGCGAACCACTGCTGCCAGCATTCTCGCCGAGAAGAGAACAGCTGTCAGTGTGCAGAGGAACCTTGATGTGTGGATCCAGAGTAGTAATTCCACCCAAATTGAAGGATAGAGTGCTCAATGAGCTTCATGAGGGTCATCTGGGAGGGGTAAAAATGAAGAACTTAGCCAGAGCGTTTGTGTGGTGGCCGGGAATCGATAGAGAAATCGAAGAGATGACCAAGAGCTGTACAGGATGCCAGAAGGTCCAAAACGCCCCACCACAAGCCCCTCTACATCCATGGGAGTGGCCCTCATCTCTCTGGCAAAGGGTGCACATTGATTTTGCTGGTCCCTTCATGGACTCGATGTTTTTAATTGCGGTGGATGCACATTCAAAGTGGCCAGAGGTAATAAAAATGTCCTCAACCACCACAGAAAAAACTATCACAGTCTTACGAACCATATTCGCCAGGAATGGGCTGCCTGAACAGATTTGCTCTGACAATGGACCACAGTTTGTGTCTGAAGAGTTCCAGAGGTTCTTAAAGAACAATGGTGTTAAGCATTACACATCCGCCCCATATCATCCAGCCACTAATGGATTGGCCGAGAGGTTTGTTCAAACATTCAAGAAGGCTATCAAGGCAATGTGTAATGAAGATATACCCCTACAACACAAGGTGGACAACTTCTTGTTTGCCTACCGGAATGCGACACATGCAGTTACCAACCAAACTCCAGCCATGATGTTCTTCAATCGAAGACTACGATGCCGCTTGGATTTGGTTAAGCCAAACATCAGAAGAGATGTGGAGAACAGGCAGTTTCAGAATATGAATGAAAGGCCGACCAGGAGCATTGTAAGACGCCATGCTGACCAGATTCTAGAGTCACTGGAAAACGTCAACTCCACACCACGATCTGATACACCTGGCGATGAAACCAAAGTACCAATTGCATCTACCGCAGAATCAGTGATATTGGAAGCAGACGAACCAAACAACGACATTGATCCCGACTCAACTTTACCAGAAGAACCTGATACCCCAAAGAGGCGTTATCCAGACAGAATCAGGAAGGCTCCTCAAAGACTGAACTTATAATTGCTTAACCTCGACCAATGTATCTAGCAACCGTAATTGTAATTGTAATTAGTTATCATTTAGTTGTTAAATGAATGTTATGTACTGTTTATCTAAAAGGGGAGGAATTGTTGTGTATGTACCTTTAAGGGAATAACTGGTCTCAGACTGCAGTACTGGCAGTGACCACCCCTGTATAAAAGGCACTAGCAGCCTTCTGTAGTTTCAGTTTCCAGGTTGTCTCCATTCAGTAAAGACTTGTTATAATCAACTCCTGCCGTCCGTGTCTCAATTATACACGGACATAATAGGTGGGACCTACAAGCCCAGGGAACCTTGGATGTCAAGGGATATACGAGAATGGATTAGGAAAAAAAGGGGGGCTTTTGGCAGATACAAAGAACTAAAGACAGAAGAAGCCCTAGAGGAGTATAAAAAGTGCAGGGGGATATTTTAAAAAGAAATTAGGAGAGCGAGGTGGGGCCATGAAATAACACTGGCGAGCAAAATAAAGGAAAATCCTAAGGTGTTTTATAAGTATATTAAGGGCAAGAGGATAACTAGGGAAAGAGTAGGGCCCATTAGGGACCAAAGTGGCAATCTGTATGTGGAGCCAGAAGATATAGGTGGGGTTTTAAATGAATTTTTTGCACCTGTGTTCACTATGGAGAAGGACGATGTAGACATAGAAATCGGGCAGGGGGACTGTGATATACTTGAACATATTAGCATCGAGAGGGAGGAGGTACTAGCGGTTTTAGCAGGCTTAAAAGTGGATAAATCCCCAGGCCCGGACGAGATGTATCCCAGGCTGCTGTGTGATGCAAAGGAGGAGATTGCAGGGGCTCTGACACAAATTTTCAGAACCTCTCTGGCCACAGGGGATGTGCCAGAGGACTGGAGAACAGCTAACGTAGTACCATTATTCAAGAAGAGTAGTAGGGATAAAGCAGGGAATTACAGGCCAGTGAGCCTAACATCAGTAGTAGGGAAATTATTGGAAAAAATTCTGAGGGACAGAATTAGTCTCCACTTGGAGAGGCAAGGATTAATCAGGGATAGTCAGCATGGCTTTGTCAAGGGAAGATCATGTCTGACCAATTTGATTGAATTTTTTGAGGGGGTGACGAGGTGTGTGGATGAGGGTAGTGCAGTGGATGTGGTATACGTGGATTTCAGTAAGGCTTTCGATAAAGTCCCGCATAGGAGACTGGTCAAGAAGGTAAGAGCCCATGGGATCCAGGGTGCCTTGGCACATTGGATCCAAAACTGGCTTAGTGGCAGAAGGCAGAGGGTGATGGTCAAAGGTTGTTTTTGTGACTGGAAGCCTGTGTCCAGTGGGGTACCGCAGGGATCGGTGCTGGGTCCCTTGCTGTTTGTGGTCTACATTAATGATTTGGATGTGAATGTAAAAGGTATGATCAGTAAGTTCGCAGATGACACGAAAATTGGTAGGGTGGTAAATTGTGAGGAGGGTAGCCTCTGTCTGCAGGACGATATAGATGGGTTGGTCAGATGGGTGGAACAGTGGCAAATGGAATTTAACCCTGAAAAGTGTGAGGTGATGCATTTTGGAATAAGGGAATACACATAAGGGAATACACAATGAATGGTAGGACCCTAGGAAAGACAGAGGATCAGAGGGACCTTGGTGTGCATGTACACAGATCCCTGAAGGCAGCAGAACAGGTGGATAAGGTGGTTAGAAAGGCATATGGGAAACTTGCCTTCATTAGCCGAGGCATAGAATATAAGAGCAGGGAGATTATGATGGAGCTGTACAAAACGCTGGTTAGGCCACAGCTGGAATACTGTGTGCAGTTCTGGTCGCCACACTATAGAAAGGATGTGATTGCATTGGAGAGGGTGCAGAGGAGATTCACCAGGATGTTACTTGGGCTGGAGCGCTTCAGCTATGAAGAAAGACTGGACAGGCTGGGGTTGTTTTCCTTGGAGCAGAGAAGGCTGAGGGGGGACCTGATTGAAGTGTACAAAATTATGAGGGGCATAGATAGGGAAGATAGAAAGGAACTTTTTCCCTTAGTAGAGGGGTCAATAACAAGGGGGCATAGATTCAAGGTGAGGGGCAGGAGGTTTAGAGGGGATTTGAGGAAGAACTTTTTCACCCAGAGGGTGGTTGGAATCTGGAACTCACTGCCTGAAAGGGTGGTAGAGGCAGGAACCCAAGACGCATTTGGATGAGCACTTGAAATGCCATAGCATACAAGGCTACGGACCAAATGCTGGAAAATGGGATTAGACTAGACAGGGCTTGATGGCCGGCGCGGACGCAATGGGCCGAAGGGCCTCTTTCTGTGCTGTATAACTCTAAGACTCTATGACACTTGGAAAACAGTGACAGGATCGGACAAATTCAACATGGATTTACAAAAGGTAAATCGTGCTTGACTGATCTACTGGAATTTTTTGAGGATGTAACTGGTAGAATAGATAAGGGAGAACCAGTGGATGTGGTGCATTTGGACTTTCAGAAGGCTTTCGATAATGTCCCGCATAAGAGATTAGCGTGTAAAGTTAAAGCACATGGGATTGGGGGCAAGGTACTGATTTGGATAGAGAACTGGCTGGCAGACAGGAAGCAAAGAGTTGGAATAAATGGCTCTTTTTCTGAGTGGCAGGCAGTGACGAGTGGGGTAACGCAGGGATCGGTGCTCGGACCCCAGCTATTCACAATATATATATTAATGATCTAGACGAGGGAACTAGATGTAATATCTCCAAGTTTGCAGATGACACAAAGCTGGGTGGGCGTGTGTGCTGTGAGGAGGATGCCAAGAAACTCCAGTATGATTGGCATAGTGGTTAGCACTGTTGCCTCACAGCGCCAGGGACCCGGGTTCAAATCTGGCCTTGGGCGACTGTCTGTGTGGAGTTTGCACATTCTCCCTGTGTCTGCGTGGGTTTCCTCTGGGTGCTCCTGTTTCCTCCCACAGTCCAAAGATGTGCAGGTTAGGTTGATTTGGCTATGATAAATTGACCCTTAGTGTTAGGGGGATTAAATACGTGGGGTTACAGGGATAGGGTGGGATATGTGTCGGTGCAGGCTCGATGGGCCGAAATGGCCTCTATCTGCACTGTGGGGATTCTGTGGATTCTGTGGATTTGGACAGGTTGGGTGATTGGGCAGATGTATGGCAGATGCAGTATAATGTGGATAAATGCGAGGTTATCCACTTTGGTGTCAAAAACAGGAAGGCAGATTATTATCTGAATGGCAATAGATTGGGAGAAGGGGAAGTGCAACGAGACCTGGGTGTCCTTGTGCACCATTCACTGAAGGTAAGCATGCAGGTGCAGCAGGCGGTTAAGAAGGCAAATGGTATGTTGGCCTTCGTAGCGAGAGGATTCGAGTACAGGAACAAGGATGTCTTGCTGCAGTTGTACAGGGCCTTGGTGAGACCACACCTTGAGTATTGTGTGCAGTTTTGGTCGCCTTATCTGAGGAAGGATGTTCTTGTCATGGAGGGAGTGCAGCGAAGATTCACCAGACGATACCTGGGATGGCAGGAATGACATATGAGGAGAGATTGGGTCGATTGGGCTTATACTCGCTGGAGTTTAGAAGAATGAGAGGGGATCTCATTGAAACGTATAAAATTCTAACAGGACTAGACAGATTAGATGCAGGAAGGATGTTCCCGATGGCGGGGGAGTCCAGAACCAGGGGTCACAGTCTAAGGATAAGGGGTAAGCCATTTAGGACAGAGATGAGGAGGAATTTCTTCACCCAGAGAGTGGTGAACCTGTGGAATTCTCTACCACTGAAGGCAGTTGAGGCCAATTCATTGAATATATCGAAGAAGGAGTTAGATATATTTCTTGAGGCTAAAGGGATCAAGGGATATGGGGAGAAAGCAGGGACAGGGTACTGAATTTGGATGATCAACCATGATCTCATTGAATGGCGAAGCAGGCTCGAGGGGCCGAATGGCCTACTCCTGCTCCTATCTTCTATGTTTCTATGTTTCAGATATTAACATTTCGGAAAGCCTTGCCTGCTCTCAATCTGCTCTGGAGAGGGGCGAAGCAATTCAAACCTGACTCCAGGGCTGAGTATTGGGGGCATTCAGACTGGAGGCTTGAGCTGAGAGTAGGGAACACACATTCACTGCTCACAGTAGGTTCCTGTAATTTACAATATTCTCTCCCACAGATGCAAGTACTCGGTACCATTCACGCTGTCCAGTACCTTCAGTTTAAACAATAAAGTCCTTCCAACATAATTAATACACGTCATCTCACCAAGAGACTGATTCACAGGCTGAACACAAGGAGCTCAACAAAGCAATTATCGAACAAAGAAAGCAAGAGACGGCAGCGAGTTCACCCTCAGAGTACGGAGAGTTCCCGAGTTGTTCACAGACTGGCTCTCTTTATTGCGTCTTGTCCGGGGGGGTGAGATGTGAGATGTGATGTCACCCCAGTGTATCCGCACCTGATACAGCAAGTTCAGTAACTCGGTAAATTTACCCAGAATCCACAGTTTCTTTCCACCAAAGGAAACAAAAAAAATGCTTCAAGCACAATGTTTGTTGCTCGTTGCTGGGAGATTTTCACAAGCTGCGCAACTATTTTCATTGGCGTCATGTCCTCAGACCCACATCTAATTCCACTGCCACTTGAACAAAGAATGATGGTCCAGAGGGGAAAGGACCTTTGCTTCATTTAGTTCTGGGAAATGAAAGGTGAAAAATAGCTGACGTGAGAGCAGGAGAACAATTGTGAAATAGCGACCACAACATAGCTAGATTAAAAAAAAGACAATGAAGGGTCAAAGATAAGGGTAATGTACTGGAAAAGGGCAATGGTCAGCGAGATCAGAAGTGGCCAAATTAAGTGGACAGAAAAGAAAGACTTGCATTTATATAGCAACCTAACAACGTCCCAAACTGCTTCACAGCTCAAGAAGCACTTTTGAAGTGGAGTCACTGTTGTAATGTAGGAAACGCAGCAGCCAATTCACACAGAGCAAGATTCCATGAACAGCAACGTGCTAAAGACCAAATAATCTGTTTTTAGGTGCTGGTTGAGGGATAAATATTGGCCAGGACATCGGGGAGAACTCCCTGCAGTTCGAATAGTGCCATGGAACCTGAGCGCGCACATGGGGCCTCGGTTTAACATCTCATACGAAAGACAACCCCTCCGACAGTGCGGCGCTCCCTCAGTACTGCCCTTCCGACAGTGCGGCACACCCTCAGTACTGCCCCTCCGACAGTGCGGCGCTCCCTCAGTACTGCTCCTCCGACAGTGCAGCGCTCCCTCAGTACTGTCCCTCCGACAGTGCAGCGCTCCCTCAGTACTGTCCCTCCGACAGTGCAGCACTCCTTCAGTAATGCCCCTCCGACAGTGCAGCGTTCCCTCAGTACTGCTCCTCTGACAGTGCAGCGCTCCCTCAGTACTGCCCCTCCGACAGTGCAGCGTTCCCTCAGTACTGCCCCTCCGACAGTGCAGCGTTCCCTCAGTACTGCTCCTCCGACAGTGCAGTGCTCCCTCAGTACTGCCCCTCCGACAGGGCAGCGCTCCCTCAGTACTGCCCCTCCGACAGTGCAGCGTTCCCTCAGTAATGCCCCTCCGACAGTGCAGCGCTCCCTCAGTACTGAATGTCCGACTGCAGCACTCCCTCAGTATAGCTCCTCCGACAGTGCAGCACTCCCTCAGTACTGACCCGCCAACAGTGCAGCACCCACTCAGTGCTGACTCTCCAACAGAGTGGCACCCACTAAATACTGCCCCTCTGACAGTGCAGCACTCCGTCATTACTGCCCTTCCAAATGTGCAGCGTTCCCTCAGTACTGCACCTCCCACAGTGCAGTGCTCCTCAGTACTGCCCCTCCGACAGTGCAGCAATCCCTCAGTACTGCTCCTCCAACAGTGCAGTGCTCCCTCAGTACTGCCCCTCCAACAGTGCAGTGCTCCCTCAGTACTGCCCCTCTGACAGTGCAGCGTTCCCTCAGTACTGCCTCTCCAACAGCGCAGCACTCCCTCAGTACTGACAATTCGACAGTGCAGCACTCCCTTAGTACTGCCACTCCGACAGGGCAGCGCTCCCTCAGTACTGCCCCTCCGACAGTGCAGCACTCCCTCAGTGCTGACTCTCCAACAGAGCAGCACACCCGAAGATCTGTCCCTCGGACAGTGCAGCATTCCATCAGTACTGCACTTCATCAGTACTGCCCTTCCGACAGGGCAGCACCCTCTCAGTACTGTCCCTCCAAAAGTGCAGAAGTCCCTCAGTACTGCTCCTCCAAAAGTGCAGCGCTCCCTCAGTACTGCCCCTCCGACAGGGCAGCGCTCCCTCGGTACTGCCCCTCCAAAAGTGCAGAATTCCCTCAGTACTGCCCCTCCGACAGTGCAGCTCTCCCTCAGCACTGCCCCTCCGACAGTGCAGCGCTCCCCAAGTACTGAACCTCAGACAGTGCAGCACTCCCTCAGTACTGCCCCCCGACAGTGCAGCGATCCCTCAGTAATGCCCCTCCGACAGTGCAGCGCTCCCTCAGAACTGTACCTCCGACAGTGCGGTGCTCCCTCAGTACTGCCCTCCGACAGAACAGCGCTCCCTCAGTACTGCCTCTCCGACAGTGCAGCGCTCCCTCAGAACTGTACCTCCGACAGTGCAGCACTCCCTCAGTACTGCCCTCCGACAGAGCAGCGCTCCGCTCCCTCAGTACTGCCCATCGACAGTGCAGCACTCCCTCAGTACTGCCCATTCGACAGTGCAGCACTCCCTCAGTACTGACCCTCCGACAGTGCAGTGCTCCCTCAGTACTGCCCCTCCGACAGTGCAACACTCCCTCAGTACTGACCCTCCGACAGTGCAGCGCTCCCTCAGTACTGACCCTCCGACAGTGCAGTGCTCCCTCAGTACTGCCCCTCCGACAGTGCAGCGCTCCCTCAGTACTGCCCCTCCGACAGTGCAGCGCTCCCTCAGTACTGACCCTCCGCCAGTGCAGCACTCCCTCAGTACTGCCCCTCCGACAGTGCAGCGCTCCCTCAGTACTGCCCCTCCGACAGTGCAGCGCTCCCTCAGTACTGCCCCTCCGACAGTGCAGCGCTCCCTCAGTACTGCCCCTCCGACAGTGCAGCGCTCCCTCAGTACTGACCCTCCGACAGTGCCGCGCTCCCTCAGTACTGCCCCTCCGACAGTGCAGCGCTCCCTCAGTACTGACCCTCCAACAGTGCAGCGCTCCCTCAGTACTGCCCCTCCGACAGTGTATCTCTTGTGAGCACGAACATTTTTACGCAGCGAGTGGTAATGACCTGGAACTTGCTGCTGATGTGGGTGGTGAAGCAGAGATAATCAATGATTTGAAAAGGAAATTGGATTGGGACTTGAGGGAAATAAACTTGCAGTACTACAGGGTTAGAGTGGGGAAATGGAACTGACTCGATTGCTCTACAGAGAGCGGACATGGACTCGAAGGGCCGAATGGCTTCCTTCTATGCCGTAATGACTATATGGGGGGAATTTTGCCAGCCCTGGGGAGACTGGTCTGCCGGTAAAATGGCAGAAACTGGGAGTGGGTACCGAATCCGCTCCCAGCCCAGTTCTATGCCATCTTCCCAGGAGGCGGGTCCCCGACTCGAGCAAGGACCCGTCTCCTCGAGGCGGGGTGGGGATTACAGCCAATTAACTGCCCGTTAACAGGTAGTTAAAAGGCTTATCCCCACTTTACCCCTGCAAGTGCGGGCTTCCTGATGGCTGCGAACCTCGCCCGGGTCAGCGAGGCGAGCAGTGGGTCTGCGGGGGTCAGAGGGATTGAAAAGTTAAGAAGGCAAATGGTATGTTGGCCTTCATAGTGAGAGGATTCGCATACAGGAGCAAGGATGTCTTGCTGCAGTTGTACAGGGCCTTGGTGAGACCGCACCTTGAGTATTGTGTGCAGTTTTGGTCGCCTTATCTGAGGAAGGATGTTCTTGCCATGGAGGGAGTGCAGCGAAGATTCACCACTGATACCTGGGATGGCAGGAATGACGTATGAGGAGAGATTGGGTCGATTGGGCTTATACTCGCTGGAGTTTAGAAGAATGAGAGGGGATCTCATTGAAACGTATAAAATTCTAACAGGACTAGACAGACTAGATGCAGGAAGGATGTTCCCGATGGTCAGGGAGTCCAGAACCAGGGGTCACAATCTAAGGATAAGGGGTAAGCCATTTAGGACAGAGATGAGGAGGAATTTCTTCACCCAGAGAGTGGTGAACCTGTGGAATTCTCTACCACAGGAGGCAGTTGAGGCCAATTCATTAAATATATTCAAGAAGGAGTTAGATATATTTCTTAAGGCTAAAGGGAATCAAGGGATATGGGGAGGAGGCAGGGACAGGGTACTGAATTTGGATGATCAGCCATGATCTCATTAAATGGCGGAGCAGGCTCGAGGGGCTGAATGGCCTACTCCTGCTCCTATCTTCTATGTTTCTATATGTGGAGGTGATTGATGGGTGCAAGTGTGGAGAGGTTAGTATGAGAGGTGTGCTAAATCCATTAAGTGGAACAAGGACTCAAAGAGACGATATCGTAGAATTAACACGAGTACTTTATTAACAACTGGGAAACACGTTTACAGACAGCCTGCATCAGCATCCTGGCATTCCACCTTGTGCTGACCTATGCAGGAAGCAAACCTCTGACCTTAGTAGCAGCATTGGCTACAGCACCACCTGGTGGATAACCTTAATCATAACATCCCAGATTACTATATCCCTCCACCCTTAAGATTTCAGTATGAATTTCTTAACAAACAACCATTCCTAAGGGTCACATAAGAAGTCTCCATTCACCATGTTCCATACTTGACGAATCTAACAGTTCAGTATCAATCTCTCTGGTGGCTTGCGAGCCCTTTGTGAACGTCTAACAGTAAAGTTCCGGCTTGTTTGTGGTGAAGCCACCCGCTGCTCCTGAGCAGTGCTCAGAGTATCTGACTCTGCAACGATGGTTTCCTCTTGACGGATAGGTTCCTGTGGAATTATCTCTGTCCCTGGTGGTGGCACCACAGATGCACTTGGATAACTGGGGGCAACCCTGTCTTCAGCCATTGCATCTGGAACCTTCATTTCAATTTCCCCTTGTCTGGGAAGTATCTGATCTACATGTCTGCATACTACCCTACCATCTCCCAACATGACCTTGTATGATACTGGACCTGTCATTGAGTCTGTGAAGCCAGGTATCCACTTTGGTCCATAACTGAAATTCCTGGTAAGGATCGCATCTCCTTCTCCAAAACTTCGGCTCTTTGTTCTTTTGTCATGGTTCTCTTTTTGTTTGTTTTGTCTGTTTTCCATTTCCCTTTTTAGGTCTGGGTGGACAAGGTCAAGAGTGGAGTGTAGTCTACAACCTAATAACATCTCAGCAGGAGAGAGTCCTGTGGTGGATTGAGATGTTATTCTGTAGCTGAACAGAATCCGTGACACTTTGGCTGCTAAACTCCCTTCTGCACTTTTTTTCATCATACATAGATACATAGATACATAGAAGATAGGAGCAGGAGTAGGCCATTCGGCCCTTCGTGCCTGCTCCGCCATTCGATGAGATCATGGCTGATCCTTTAATTCAGTATCCCGTCCCCGCCTTCTCTCCGTAACCCTTAACCCCTTTTGCCCGTAGAAATATATCTAATTCCCTCTTAAATATATTTAATGAGCTGGCGTACACTGCCCTCTGTGGCAATGAGTTCCACAGGTTCACCACTCTCTGAGTGAAGAAATTCCCCCTCATCTCTGTCCTAAATGGTTTAGCCCTTATCCTTAAATTATGTCCTCTAGTTCTGTTCTCACCCGCCAAGGGAAACATTCCTTCTGCATCCAGTCTGTCTAGACCTGTCAGAATTTTATACACTTCTATGAGGTCCCCTCTCAATCTTCTAAACTCCAGTGTGTACATCCCTAAACTACATAGTCTCTCCTCATAGGTCATTCCCGCCATTCCTGGTATCAGCCTGGTGAATCGCCGCTGCACCCCCTCCATGGCAAGAACATCCTTCCTCAGATGAGGCGACCAAAACTGTACACAGTACTCGAGGTGTGGTCTCACCAGTGCCCTGTACAGCTGCAGCAAGGTATCCCTGTTCCTGTATTCTAACCCTTTTGCTATGAAGGCCAGCATTCCGTTTGCCTTCTTGACCGCCTGTTGCACCTGCATGCTCGCCTTCAGTGACTGGTGTACAAGAACACCCAGGTCTCTCTGTACTTCCCCCTCTCCCAATCTATTGCCATTTAAATAATAATTTGCCCTCCCGTTCCTGCACCCAAGGTGGATAACTTCGCACTTGTCCACATTATAGTGCATCTGCCATTTATCCGCCCAATCGCCCAGTCTGTCCAAATCGCTCTGGAGCTTCCTGGTCTCTTCCTCTGAGCCCACCCCCCCTCCTAGTTTAGTGTCGTCTGCAAATTTGGAAATGCTGCATCCGACTCCCTGATCCAGGTCATTAATGTAAATTGTGAACAGCTGGGGGCCCAGGACAGATCCCTGTGGTACCCCACTTGTTACTGCCTGCCATTCAGAAAATGAGCCGTTTATTCCAACTCTCTGTTTTCTATCTGACAGCCAGTTCCCTATCCACGCCAAAACTTTCCCCTTTATCCCATGAGCCTCAATTTTCCATGCTAATCTTTTATGTGGGACCTTATCGAAGGCCTTTTGGAAGTCCAGGTACACCACATCTACTGGCTCTCCCCCATCTATTCTACCAGTTACTCCCTCAAAAAATTCCAATAGATTAGTCAAGCACGATTTACCCTTTGTAAATCCATGTTGACTCTGTCCTATCCTGTCCCCATTTGCTAAGTGCTCCGCTATTTCATCCTTAATGATGGACTCCAGCATTTTGCCCACAACTGATGTAAGGCTTACAGGTCTGTAATTACCTGCTTTTTCCCTACCCCCCTTTTTGAATAGTGGGGTAACGTTAGCTACCCTCCAATCCATCGGCACTGTTCCCGAGTCTAATGAATTCTGAAAAATCATCCTTAGTGCATCCGCTATCTCTAGGGCCACCTCCTTCAGTACCCTAGGATGCATGTTATCAGGCCCTGGGGATTTGTCCACCTTCAATCCCTTTAGCTTCCTTAACACCATATCCTTAGAGATATTGATTTGCGTCAGTTCCTCCTTTGCCAATGTCCCTATTTTTCCCGATATCCCAGGGAGGTTTTTTGTGTCTTCCTTCGTAAAGACTGACCCAAAGTATGCATTTAGTTGATCTGCCATTTCCTTATTTCCCATTATATATTCCCCCGTATCTGACTGCAATGGACCAACTTTGGTTTTCACCAGTCTTTTCCTTTTGATATACTTATAAAAGCTTTTGGAGTTAGTTTTTATATTTTCCGCCAGCTTGTTTTCGTAAGATTAAATGTTTGTACGGCTCTCTCCGCAAGTCCATTCGAGGACAGATGATATGGAGCCGAGGTCACCTGCACTATGCCATTTTTTCTCAAGAACTCTTTTGTCTCTGTACTCACAAAACAAGTGGCATTGTCACTTACCATGATCTCCGGTAGCCCTTGATTACTGAAGCTCCAACGCAGGCAGTCTATAGTAGTAGTGGCGGAAGCAGAATTTACAGGATAAACATCCATCCATTTGGAATGTGCATCAATGATTATGAGGAACATCTTCCCCATGAATGGACCCGCATAATCTAAGTGTAATCTTCTCCATGGTTTATCCGGCCACTCCCAGGGGTGGAGAGGAGCCGCTGCTGGTGCCTTCTGGTGTTCCTGACAAGTGCTGCATGTCTTGACTAGATTTTCTATCTCCTCATCTAGCTTTGGCCACCACAAGTAACTCCTAGCCAAGGCTTTCATACACGAGACCCCAGGATGACACTGATGTCGTTGCTCTAGGATAGACTGTCATGCTGGCCGTGGAATAATCACTCGTGCTCCCCACAACACGCAACCATCCTGCACACTCAGCTCTGTTTTCCTGACACTGTAGGGTGTGAAGTCAGCCCCTTCCGGATGCTGTGGCCATCCCCTCACCACATATTCTTGAACTCTAGACAGTATTGGATCTTTACCTGGCCATGTTCTTACTTGCTCTGCAGTCACAAGTGCCGTGTCAGTGTCCTCCAACATCAAAACTCTGTCCTCTGGAGCTGCACGGATAGGTGTGCCTGGCAGTGGAAGACAGCTCAAGGCATCTGCGTTCCCGTGGTACTTGCCCGCCTTATAGATGCTGCCCTCAACGTCACTGCCCACCTCTGGACCCGGGGTGACACCATCTGTGGAACTGTTTTCATTTCGTTGAAGAGAGAGAAGAGGTTTATGATCGGTGCATATGGTGAACTTCCTGCCATATATGTACTTGTGGAACCTCTGTAACCCAAACATTACTGCTAACCCCTCTTTGTCTAACTGGGAATAGTTTTTTTCCGCTGGTGTTAGAGTTCGGGACATAAACCCTATTGGTCTTTCAGTTCCATCTTCCATGCAGTGTGAAAGAACTGCCCCCACCCCATAAGGTGAAGCGTCACAAGAGAGAATGATGTCTTTCTCTGCATTGTAGTGAACCAGCACATCCGACGACAGCATCAGTTTCTTGAACTGTTCAAATGAAACCCCCTGCTCCTCTCCCCACTGCCACTGTGTCTCCTTGCACAGTAGTTTGTGAAGAGGTGCTAACACAGTTGACAATTTTGGTAAAAACCTGTTATAATAGTTCAGCAGTCCCAGGTAAGCTTTTAACTCAGCCACATTTGTAGGAGCAGGGGCGTCCTGCAGTGCTTGTACCTTCTCCTTGAGTGGATGGAGCCCGGTGGCATCCACTCTGTGTCCCAGGAACACTGCCTCATTCCCCAGGAAAGTGCACTTACTCCTCTTGAGCCGGAACCCTGCCCTCTCCAATCTCTGTAGTACCTCTCTCAGAGTGCTCAGATGCTCCTGGTCGGTTCTTCCCGTCACCAGAATGTCATCCAGATAGATGGAAACATGTGGAATCCCTTGCAGTACACCTTCGATTGTCCTCTGGAAGATAGCTGGACTAGATGAGACACCAAACGGTAAGCGATTAAATATTCTGCCCTTGCAGTGCGTTCCTATGCAGAGCTAGACAGGTAGCTAACAACTTGATATCTTCCCATAAAAATCACAAGGCTTGACTTTTCTTGTAAACTTTACTGAAAGATTCTTATTGTGAAACTGAAATACAATACAGAAATGGAAGCACACATTAGTATACAAGCACATAACTGATATGCATACACAAATTTAGGTCAGCCTGAACAACACCGTACATTTGGCGTGTAACTTACCAAACACGTGGAAACACAGCTTACTGTGAATATACATTTAGTAAACTGGAAGGCATTCTCTTTAAATTAGCCCTGTACATAGTGCATCAAAATACAGCTACTAGTTAACCAGCTAGACAGAGAGCGAGCACTTCACGGCTAGCTGTGTAAGTTTGCTTACAAAGAAAAGTTACAAACTAACCATTTTCTGCAAAATATAGTGTACACTAATCATCTATAACATTCTCAAGTACTTACAGACAAATAGTGTCCAAGGCTGAAGCGTGGCAACAATATAACTTCCCAGACCATGTGTGGCTGTAGGTCTGTGATATACAGTAGTTTACTTTACTGCACTTACTGTGCTTTACTGCACTTTACTGCGCTTTTACTGCTGTTGCTAGGTACCAAATATCCACTAGGTGGCGGCACACAATGGGAATCGACCCAAATTACTCAAACCCCTGAATTAACTGGAAAGCTAACATAAATTCCTAAAGAAAGACAGCACAGGTTATATGTAAACAAGCCCTTGTGTGTATTTATGGTGACATACTTCTTTGATTCGCCATCCAGTGTAATCTGCAAGTAGGCATGACTCATATCCAACTTTGTGAATTTCTTTCCTCCAGCCAGGCTTGCAAAGAGATCCTCTGTTTTGGGAATAGGATACTGCTCTAGTTTGGACACCCGATTGACAGTCAATTTATAGTCTCCACAGAGTCTTACCGAATTGTCCGGTTTTAACTCACGTACTATGGGAGCTGCCCATTCCGAACATTTCACCGGCTCCAGTATGTTCTCTTTCAATAGACGGTCAAGCTCAGACTCTACCTTTGGCTTCATGGCATAAGGCACAGGTCGTTGTTTAAAAAACCTTGGTGGTGCCTCCTTGTCTACATAAATCTTAGCTGGGGGGCAATTAAATGTGCCAAGTTCCTCCTTGAACACACTCTCATGTTCACTCAACACTTCTTGCAAAGTCAACTGTTTGCCCGCATCTATTTGATGTACTGCTCCCCAGTTTAATTTAAGTTCTTTTATCCAGCCCCGACCTGTAGTTATAGTACCCGATACTATAACTACAGGTAGCTGTTCCACTGTGTCCCTGTGTTGCACAGTTACCTTAGCTGTGCCTAATGTCGCTACTCGTTCACCTGTATATGTTTTAAGATGCAGGGAGCAAGGCTTTAACTCTGGAACTTTTGCACGGTTCCACAATTTTGAGAATTTTTGTTCATTATGGTCACGCCGCACCCTGTATCCACTTCAACGTTCACCTTAGAGTCATTTACTGTCAGTTACAATGTGATAGGAGCCACTTTTGGAATGTTCTCTAACATGCTATACATTATGAACATGTCCTCTTCTTCCTCCGCTTCCCCGCTGATGTGGTGTGCTCCATGTTTTTTCACTTCTCTCCCTTGGTTTTGCTGTCCTCCCCCTTTTGGTTTGGATTCCTCCACAGGTGATTTCACCCTGCAAGCTCGTTTTATGTGTCCTTGTTTCCCACACTTGTAGCACGTTTCCTCCAGAAACCAGCATTCACTCGCCAGGTGATCGCCCTTGTATCTATAACATGCCTTCACATGCTCACGTTGTGGCTTCTGACACATGTTCAACTTGTGCACAACAACCTGACCTGCAACTTGCGTAGCATTAGCCCTGTCTGAACCCTGTATTTCTTTTACATCTCGGTTCGCTGTCTCTATGGCTAGAGCAAGTTCCAATGCTTTTTCCTAAGTAAGCCCAGTCTCGGATAATAATCTACGCTGCATTTGGTTGTCCATAATTCCGCAAACTAGCCTATCTCACAGCATTTCCTTCAGGTTGTTCCCATAATTGCAATCTTGTGCTAATTTACGCAACACCGCTACATAGTCCATTACGCTGTCTTCCTCTTTCCTGTTCCTTGAATTATACTTGAAACGCTGTACAATCTCACTAGGCTTAGGGTTGAAATGTTCTTTTAGCAAAGCCACTAATTCAACAAATGATTTGTCTCCAGGCTTTTCAGGACTGAGCAGATTTTTCATCAAACTGTAGGTTTGGCTTCCCACTGAACTAAGCAGAATGGCTTTCCTTTTTCCGGCATCATTTATTTCATTTATTTCGAAAAAATAACCCAACACTTCACAGTATTCTTCCCAGGTTTGTGCTTGAATATCAAAAGCGGAAACTGTTCCTACCATGGCAGCCATGCTCTCTTACAGCTTGTAGCTAACTTTAGCTCATGATTTTGTTGTTTAAACATCCCGGCAGACTTTTCTTCTTTATGCAGGGTCCTTAAGTTGCCTCGTCGCCAAATGTGATAAATCCATTAAGTGGAACAAGTACCCAAAGAGACGATATCGTAGAATTAACACGAGTACTTTATTAACAACTGGGAAACACGTTTACAGACAGCCTGCATCAGCATCCTGGCATTCCACCTTGTGCTGACCTATGCAGGAAGCAAACCTCTGACCTTAACAGGAAGCAAACCTCTGACCTTAGTAGCAGCATTGGCTACAGCACCACCTGGTGGATAACATCCCAGATTACTATAAGAGGTGAGTATAAAGTGTTAGAAAAAGTTTACTTACCTTTGCTTCTTCCTGCAGGCTTCAACCCTTGGGGGTCCGAAGGTGCCTCATCTCAACGGCAGAGATGACAGAATGGCTGCTGTGCATTCTCAGATGCAGCAGCCATCTGATTTCTACTGAGGAAAGAGGTTTGGTGAGCCTTCAGTACAAGGGCTCACCTTAGAACAGAGTCTGTCAGTGCTTGACAGCTTCTCAAAGCTGTCAAATGCTGACAATTCATGTCAAAAAATTTTGACAGATGAAACATCATACGCTGACGGCCTCTGTCACTGGCTTTGCCTTAATTGGCCGGCTAAACCCGCAGGGCAGGCTTAACCAGGTCAATCAAGGGGAAATAGCATGGGTTGGTTGGACGTCATTGGGGGCGGGACTGAAACCCGACAACCAGCAGTCCCACCCCCAACGAAAAAATCCAGCCCTATGACTCCGAAAGTACAGTGATCCCCAAGTACTGCCCCTCTGATAGTGCGGCACGCCCTTAGTACTGCACCTCCGACAGTGCAGCACTCCTTCAGTACTGACCCTCTAACAGTGCAGTGCTCCCTCAGTACTGCCCCTCCGACAGTGCAGCACTCCCTTAGTGCTGACTCTCCAACAGTGCAGTGCTCCCTCAGTACCGCTCCGACAGTGCAGCGCTCCCTCAGCGCTGACTCTCCAACAGAGCGGCACACCCTAAATACAGTGATCCCTCAGTACTGCCCCTCCAACAGTGCAGCACTCCCTCAGTACTGACCCTCTGACAGTGCAACACTCCGTCAGTACTGCCCATCTGACAGTACAGCACTCCGTCAGTAATGCCCTTCCGAAATGGCAGCACACCCTCAGTACTGCCCCTCCGACAGTGCAGTGCTCCCACTGTACTTCACAGAGGGCACCCTCCATCATGTTGTGTGGCACTACCACCGTGCTAAATGGGATAGATTCAGAACAGATCAAGTAGCTCAAAACTGGGCATCCATGAGGTGCTGTGGGCCATCAGCAGCAGCAGAACTGTATTCCTCTGGAATAGTTCCCATGGATTGGAGGGTAGCTAATGTAACCCCACTATTTAAAAAAGGTGGTAAAGAGAAAACGGGGAATTATAGACCAGTAAGCCTGACATCGTTAGTGGGGAAAATGCTAGAGTCCATTATAAAAGATGTAATAGCAGAGCACTTGGAAAACAGTGACAGGATCGGACAAAGTCAACATGGATTTACAAAAGGTAAATCATGCTTGACTAATCTACTGGAACTTTTTGAGGATGTAACTGGTAGAATAGATAAGGGAGAATCAGTGGATGTGGTGTATTTGGACTTTCAGAAGGCTTTCGATAAGTTCCCGCATAAGAGATTAGCGTGCAAAGTTAAAGCACATGGGATTGGGGGTAAGGTACTGTCTTGGATAGAGAATTGGTTGGCAGACAGGAAGCAAAGAGTTGGAATAAACGGGTCTTTTTCCAAGTGGCAGGCAGTGACTAGTGGGGTACTACAGCGATCGGTGCTAGGACCCCAGCTCTTCACAATATATATTAATGATCTAGACGAGGGAACTAGATGTAATGTCTCCAAGTTTGCAGACGACACAAAGCTGGGTGAGCGTGTGTGCTGTGAAGAGGATGCAGAGGAACTCCAGTATGATTTGGACAGGTTGGGTGATTGGGCAGATGCAGTATAATGTGGATAAATGCAAGGTTATCCACCTTGGTGGCAAAAACAGGAAGACAGATTATTATCTGAATGGCAATAGATTGGGAGAAGGGGAAACTGCATATCCCTCACTCTACCATTACCATCAAGCCAGGGGACCAACCCTGAGTTCAATAAGGAGTGCAGAAGAGCATGCCAGGAGCAGCACCAGGCGTACCTAAAAATGAGTTGCCAACCTGGGGAAGCTGCAACACAGGACTACATGCATGCTAAAATGCAGAAGCAGTATGCTATAGACAGAGCTAAGCAATCCCACAATCAACCGTTCAGATCAAAGCTCTGCAGTCCTGCCACATGCAGTTGTGAATGGTGGTAGACCATTAAACAACTAACGGGAGGAGGAGGCGCCATGAATATCCCCATCCAAAATGATAGTGGAGCCCAGCACGTGAGTGCAAAAGACAAGGCTGAAGTGTTTGCAACCATCTTCAGCCAAAAGTGCCAAGTGGATGATCCATATCAGCCTTCTCCTGAGGTCCCCACCACCACAGAAGCCAGTCTTCAGCCAATTCGATTCACTCCACGTGATATCAAGAAACGGCTGAGCGCACTGGATACAGCAAAGGCTATGGGCCCCGACAACATCCCGGCTATCGTGCTGGAGACTTGTGCTCCAGAACTAGCTGTGCCTCTAGCCAAGCTGTTCCAATACAGCTACAAAACTGGCATCTATCCGACAATGTGGAAAACTGCCCAGGTATGTCCTGTCCACAAAAAGCAGGACAAATCCAATCCGGCCAATTACCACCCCATCAGCCTACTCTCAATCATCAGCAAAGTGATGGAAGGTGTCATCGACAGTGCTATCAAGCGGCACTTACTCACCAATAACCTGCTCACTGATGCCCAGTTTGGTTTCCGCCAGGACCACTCAATTCCAGACCTCATTACAGCCTTGGTCCAAACACGGACAAAAGAGCTGAATTCCAGAGGTGAGGCTAGAGTGACTGCCCTTGACATCAAGGCAGCATTTGACCGAGTGTGGCCTCAAGGAGCCCTAGTAAAACTGAAGTCAATGGGAATCGAGGGAACATTCTCCACTGGCTGGAGTCATACCTAGCACAAAGGAAGATGGTTGTGGTGGTTGGAGGTCAATCATCATAGCCCCAGGACATCGCTGCAGGAGTTCCTCAGGGCAGTGCCCTAGGCCCAACCATCTTCAGCTGCTTCATCAATGACCTTCCCTCCATCATAAGGTCAGAAATGCATGTGTTCGCTGATAACTGCACAGTGTTCAGTGCCATTCACAACTCCTCAGATAATGAAGCAGTCCATGCCCACATGCAGCAAAACCTGGATGACATTTAGGCTTGGGCTGATAAGTGGCAGGTAACATTCACACCACACAAGTGCCAGGCAATGACTATCTCCAACAAGTGAGAGTCTAACCACCATCCCTCGACATTCAGTGGCATTACTGTTACGTCCGTGTATAATAAGAAACGGACTGCGGAGAACGGTACAACAGATGTTTACTCAACGTGGTTCAAACTGCAACTGATCTGTACAGATCACTACTCAGCGTTATATACAGGTGTGGTCACTGCCGGTACTACAGTATACATGAGCTGTACAAAGTAGTTCCCCCCTTAAAGGTACATACATTACAATTCCTCCCCTTTTAGATTAACAGTACGATAACACTCATTTAACAATTAAATATCAAACTAATTACAATTAACACTTTTAACATGCAACATTAGCTGAAAATAGTCTATTTATAAATTCAGTCTTTGGGGAGGCTTCCTGATCCTTTCTGGATAGCGCCTTTCCCGAGTGTCTCGCTCTTGGTGCGGAGACGATTCTGGCCCCCTGTCGTCGGTTGGTTCATCAGCTTCCGATGCTACTGTTTCTGGGGTAGATGCGACCTGTACATCGGGTTCATCACCAGGTACGTATGGGCGAGGCATGGGGTTGACTTGTTCCTGTGACTCTAGGATCTGGTCAGCATGGCATCTCACGATGCTCTCCCCAACGTCCACTGTGTACATTAGTGGGCCCTGCCGTGTGCATATCGTTCCTGGCTGCCATTTTTCTGTTCGGTAGTCGCGGGCCAAGACTGGTTGCCCTACATTGAAGCTCCTTGTTGGCTTCTCATGGATGTGCTGCAATGACTTACTCTCAACATCTCTTCGTACGTTTGGTCTGAGCAAATCCAGGCGAGATCTTAACCTTCGGTTAAAGAACATCATGGCTGGGGCCTGGTTGGTGACTGCATGTGTCGCATTCCGGTAGGCGAACAGGAAATTGTCCACCTTGTGCTGCAGCGGAATGTTGTCATTGTACATAGCCTTTATTGCCTTCTTAAAGGTTTGTACGAGCCTCTCAGCCAATCCATTTGTGGCTGGATGATACGGGTCGGATGTGTAATGCCTTACCCCATTCTTTTTCAAGAATCTCCGGAACTCTTCGGACACAAACTGTGGTCCATTGTCGGAGCAAATCTGTTCTGGCAAGCCATTCCTGGCAAAAATGGTCCGTAGGACTGCAATAGTTTTCTCCGTGGTGGTGGAGGACATTTTGATGACCTCAGGCCATTTCGAGTGCGCATCCACGGCTATTAAAAACATTGAGTCCACGAATGTATTAAATCCGTGTGCTAATGGAGACACGGAATGCAGGAGTTGGTTTAACAAGTCTTTACTGAATGGAGACAATCTGGAAACTGAAACTACAGAAGCCTGCCAGGGCCTTTTATACAGGGATGGTCACTGCCGGTACTGCAGTCTGAGACCAGTTATTCCCTTAAAGGGAATAACACAACAGAATGGACCAGCAAAATCAATATGCACCCGTTGCCATGGAGATGAGGGCCACTCCCATGGGTGTAGAGGGGCCTGTGGTGGTGCATTTTGGACTTTCTGGCATCCTGAGCAGCTCTTGGTCAGGTCCTCGATTTGTTTATCGATTCCTGGCCACCACACATAAGCCCTGGCTAGGCTTTTCATTTTTACCCCTCCCAGATGACCCTCATGAAGCTCATTGAGCACTCTATCCCTTAACTTGGGTGGAATTACCACTCGGGATCCACACATCAAGGTCCCCCGGCACACTGACAGCTGTTCTCTCCTTGTCGAGAATGCTGGCAACAGTGAGTCACCATGTGCTGGCCATCCCTTCACCGTCAAATCATATACCCGAGACAGTGTCGGGTCATTTCGAGTTTCCTTTTCGATACAAGCGTTAGTTACCGGTAGGTATTCAACTGCAGTTGAATGGAATATTTCGACAGGATCCACTGCTGGTGCTTCCTCCGCAGTAGGCAGTGGCAGGCGTGATAGCCCATCAGCATTTCCATGCTGTTTCGTGCCCTTATATTCAATCTCATAGTGGTGCGCCCCTAGAAAAAGTGACCATCTTTGTAGTCATTGTGCAGTCATCACCGGAACGCCCTTCTTCGGATTAAAAATGGAGACAAGAGGCTGGTGATCAGTCAGCAAGGTGAATTTCTGCCTGTGCAGATAGTGATTGAACTTTTTCACTCCCCACACTAGGCTGAGGGCCTCCCTGTCAATCTGGGCATAGTTACGCTCGGCTGAGGTTAGTGATCGTGACGCAAAGGCTATTGGCCTCTCTGAGCCGTCCGAGAATTTGTGTGACAGCACCGCTCCAATGCCGTAGGGTGACGCATCACGTGCCAACCGAATTGGTAATGCTGGGTTGTAATGGGCCAATACCTCTTTCGATGTGATTAGTGTTTTGCTCTTCTGGAAAGCTCGTCTACATTCGTCACTTCACTTCCATGGCACCCCAGTTTGCAGTAAGGTGTTCAGTGGGTGTAGTATTGTAGACAAATTTGGCAAGAACTTATGGTAGTAGTTTACCAGCCCGAGGAACGACCTCAGTTGTGACACATTTTCCAGTGCTGGAGCCTTGACTACTGCCTCAATCTTCTCTGGGGACTTATGCAACCCCTCTTTATCGATAACGTGGCCACAATACGAGATCTGTTTTCTAAAAAACTCGCATTTGGGGCGGTTAGCTCGGAGCCCATATTCCTGCAATCTGGTGAGCACCTGCTCCAGGTTGGCAAGGTGATCACTGTCATTTTCGCCCGTGACCAGGATGTCGTCCAAATAACACTAGGTCCCTGGGATCCCTTGCAGGACTTGTTCCATTGCCCTCTGCCAAATAGCCGGAGCTGATGCTACCCCGAATACCAGCCGGTTGTATTGGTAGAGACCTTTATGGGTGTTGATTGTGAGGTATTTTTTTGATGCTTCTTCTACCTCCATTTGCAGATACGCCTGGGCCAGATCAATCTTAGTGAAGCGTTTCCCTCCAGATAGCGAGGCGAAAATATCTTCAATCCGCAGAAGTGGATATTGTACAGTGTGAAGGACCGGGTTCACTGTTACCTTAAAGTCCCCACAGATGCGAACCTTCCTTGATTCCCCAGGCGTGCTGCTCAATGACTTTTTCATGACAGGGACGATGGGTGCAGCCCACTCGCTCCAGTCTACCTTGGACAGTACACCTGAACGTTCCAGACTCGACGGCTGGGCGGATCACATAAGGTACCGGTCTGGCCTTAAAAATTTTGGGCTTGCGTTTTCTTCAATTTTAATCATCGCTGTCATGCCTTTTAGTGTTCCGAGTCCTTGCTGGAACACTTCTTTTGCGTCAGTTAGTATCTTTGACAGTCGCCCAGGTGTGACGTCGTCATCCTTTTTGTCAGCCACAGTCAGTGCCTGTATGGAATGCCAATCCAGTTGTATTTTCCGGATCCATTCACGTCCCAGTAATGGTGGTCCTCCATCTTGTAATACATACAGGTCTAGTTTTGGTGTTTCCTTACCGTTATATATAACGGTCACCCTTATTTTTCCTTTGGGGTAGACTTTTTGCCCCGTGTATGTCTTCAAAATAATTTTTGTGTCTCTCAAGGGTATGTGTGAGAATAGCCGCTCGTAGTCCCGTCGGTTTATGACTGTTAGGGCTGATACTGTGTCCAATTCCATCTTTACCTGGACTCCTGCTATCTTGAGAGTGACCCAAATGGTTCGGTGATCCTCCGTTGTGATCACATTATGTAGTTTCAGACAACTCAGTTCCCTTCTTTCGGAGTCGTTATCACTCTTTTGTTTGTCTGAGCTATTCTCCGTTATCTTATGTACCTTCTTGTACTTCCCTTTGGTCGGTTTCTTATTGCTGGTTTTCTTTCCTGACCTGCAGATTCGTGCTATGTGTCCTACTTTTCCACACTGTCTGCACACTTTGTCTTTGAACCAGCAATCATTCTGGTCGTGTGTTGTTCTGCCGCAGCGATAGCACTTCTCTGTTCCATATGACATTTCGTTTGTGCCATATTCTTGCGGTCTCTGTTGTATCTCTGCAGCGCCCCGTGCTGCTGCTTCATATGATACCGCAATGCTGAAAGCCTTTTCCAGCGTAAGGTCCTTTTCAGATAAAAGCCGTTTCTGGGTTCCTTCACTTTGAAGCCCACACACAAACTTGTCCCTTAAGGTATCTGCCAGTTCCGCTCCAAACTGGCAGTGTTTCGATAGTTTGCGCAGTTCTGTTAAATAATCAGCATTGCTTTCATCCTTATGCCGGTTCCGTTTGTGAAACTTGAATCTTTCTGCTATCAGCAGCGGTGTGGGGTTTAAATGTTCCTTTAGTATCGTTACTATGTCTTCAAAACTCTTTTCCATTGGCTTCGTTGGGGTTACTAGATTTCGTAATAAACCATACGTCTTTGCGCCCATTAAATTTAACAATACCGACGCTTTCTTGTCATCTAACACCTCATTTGCCTTGCAGTACACCTCTATTCGTTCGACATATGTAGTCCAATCTTCGACTTCATTGTCAAATGCGGTGATACTGCCACTCTTCGGCATTTTGGGTGTGGTTTAAAATGGCGTCTCCCAATGGCTTAAAATGGCGTCTCCCGCGCTTTCCTTCCTCCCCCGCTGCTGCCGACGCCACTCCCGGTGGTCCTCGTGACAATGGCGGCGCCTCACGGGTTTCTGCGCGTCTCTCTCTCCCTCTCTCCAACGCTGCTCGGCCCCTGAACACCGGCAGCGCCCTGTGTGCTCTGCCCTCTCTCTCTCTCCCCGTCGATGCTGCTCGGCCCTTTGCTGTGCCACTCGGTCGGGCTCTAGCCCACCGCCGTCCGGGAAGGGTCTGCGCACTACCTGTTGCCAGCCCGTTTCGCTGGACCACCTCGACTGGAAAGCCAAGCCTGTCTCTCGACAGCCTCCCCCACAATTCTCGAGTCTCTGCTGGATGACCGGGCGGTTGCCCGTGGTCGACGCCCGAGTCTCTGGCCTTGACCTCCAATCCACTGATCTCCAGGAACAAATCCCCGGGAGGTGATGCAGAGTTGCAGGTAGGTTCGAACCTGCCTTGTCGCCAATGTTACGTCCGTTTATAATAAGAAACGGACTGCGGAGAACGGTACAACAGGTATTTGCTCAACATGGCTCAAACTGCAACTGATCTATACAGATCACTACTCAGCGTTATATACAGGTGCGGTCACTGCCGGTACTACAGTATACATGAGCTGTACAAAGTAGTTCCCCCCTTAAAGGTACATACATTACAATTACCATTGCTGAATCCCCCACCATCAACATCCTGGGGGGTCACCATTGATCAGAAACTTAACTGGACCAGCCACATAAATACTGTGGCAACAAGAGCAGGTCAGAGGCTGGGTATTCTGCGGCGAGTGTCTCACCTCCTGACTCCCCCAAGCCTTTCCACCATCTACAAGGCACAAGTAAGGAGTGTGATGGAATACTCTCCACTTGCTGGATGAGTGCAGCTCCAAAACACTCAAGAAGCTCGACACCAACCAAGACAAAGCAGCACACTTGATTGGCACCTCATCCACCACCTTAAACATTCACTCCCTCCACCACCGGCGCACCGTGGCTGCAGTGTGTACCATCTACAAGATGCACTGCAGCAACTCGCCAAAGCTTCTTCGGCAGCACCTTCCAAACCCGCGACCTCTTCCACCTAGAAGGACAAGGGCAGCAGGCGCATGGGAACACCACCACCTCCAAGTCACACACCATCCTGACTTGGAAGTATATCGCCGTTCTTTCATCGTCGCTGGGTCAATATCCTGGAACTCCCTCCCGAATAGCTCTGTGGGAGCACCTTCACCACACAGACTGCAGCGGTTCAAGAAGGCGGCTCACCGACACCTTCTCAAGGGCAACTCGGGATGGGCAATAAATGCCGGCCTTGCCAGCGACGCCCACATCCCATGAACGAATGTAAAAATAAGTACTGCCACTCCGAGAGTGCAGCATTCCTTCACTACTGACCCTCCGACAATGCAGCATTCCTTCACGACTGCCCCTCCGATAGTGCAGCGCTCCCTTAGTACTGCCCCTCTGACATTGCAGTGCTCCCTCAGCACTGGAGTGTTAGCTTTCATTGTGACAGAACCACAGATGTTTACAGCTCAGGTGGTCGTTCGATTTGTCGTGTCTCTGTGGGACTAATCCCACTGCCCTCCTCTCTCCCCATAGCCCTGTATCAATCCCAAACTAATCCCATTTTCCCGCTCTCTCCCATAGCCCTCTATCAATCCCAAACTATTCCCACTGCCCTCCTCTCTCCCCATAGCCTTCTATCCCAAACTAATCCCACTTTCCCGCATTCTCCCCATAATCCTGTATTAATCCCAAACTAATCCTGTTATGTTCATTAATAACTAGACATTCTTATTATGAACAGCTAGCTTTTGCTTAGTCATTTATTGAGTACATGTTCTCTATTATACAGCATCCTGTAGAGATTCAGCATATGTACTTCTGTGTGCAGGCAGCCATCTTGACTACTGTTCTCTATTACTGTTTGTAACACTGTGGCCTAGAAATTCAGTGGGCTTTGCGCCCAGTGACCGCCCAAATAGGGTTTCTGTGCCAGTGTAAGAGGGTGCACTGATATTCAGCGCTGCGGTAATGGCGGCGGTAGCCGGTAGCGCTGCGCCGACACCGATGACGTCATCGGTGTGCGCAGTGCCCCGGTTCCGCCCCGCTTCTGGCCCAAACCCCATATTTAGTTGCGGCCGCCTCTTCTGCAGAGGCCGCAAACAGCGATTGAAAAACGGGGCCGTACTGCTGCGCTACTGGGGCGCTTTAAGGTGGAGGTGCGGCTGGCCGCTTTTTCGGCGGCCGCCTGCCCGCACCTCCTTCCCCGGCCTCCTCCACCCCCCCCCCCGCGGCATTGCCGGCTGCTTTCCGCGAGCCCGGCACTTCTGCTTGGTGCCGGGCTCATTTGCCGGCACAATCCAACGGCGATCTCGCTGTTGCAGGCACCTCCACCTTAAGAGAAGGAGGAGGCCTGCAGTACCGCAGCCTGCCGCACCACATCGGGTGGCGCAGCGGCACTTAGAGCGCTGAAATTCAGTTTCAGCGCCCCAAGCGGGGGCGGGCACACCCTGGAATAGCGGCCGGTTCCGACTTGGGGCGCAAAAAGCGAATATCGGACGGTCGCACATGGCTCCACGCCCAGCGCTAACTTTTGGCTGTTAGCCAGCTGGCGGGGCCATAGTGAATTTCTAGGCCTGTATCTTTTACTGTTTCTTCTGCTATTTGCTTTGATTTTGTGTCTGACATGGGCAGCGCAGCAGTGACCATACTCACATGAACATCCACGTCTTCTTCAGTAGAGCTCACTTGACTCATTGTGGGTGCTCGGGATAGTGCATCTGCTAACACTATGTATTTGCCTGGTGTGTAGATCAGTTCAAAGTCATATCTTTGCAGCTTCATCATGAGTCGTTGAATCCTTGGAAACATCTCATTCAGATTTTTTTTTATGATGGCAACCAGTGGGCTGTGGTCTGTCTCAACTGTGAAGGTGGGAAGTCCATATATGTAGCCATGGAACTTTTCTAATCCAACTACCAAGCCTAGACATTCCTTTTCAATCTGGGCATATCGACACTTAGTATCAGTCATAGACCTGGAGGCATAGGCAACAGGCTTCCAATCTTCACCCTCTGCTTGTAGCAAGACCGCGCCTAGGCCATCTTTTGATGCATCCGTTGACACTTTGATTCTCTTTGTTGGGTCAAAGAAAGTGAGTACAGGTGTGGTTGTCAGCACTGTTTTGAGGTTCATCCACTCTTGTTCATGTCTTTCTGTCCATGCGAACTCATTTGTTTTATGTAGCAGGTCTCGCAGACAGGTTGTCTTGGCTGACAAATTAGGAATGAACTTTCCAATGAAGTTTATCATCCCCATGATGCGTAGTACTCCTTTTTTGTCAGTGGGTCGGGGAATTTTGAGTATGGCGTTTACTTTTTCCATATCTGGCTCTATTCCTTTACCAGATAGAATATCTCCTAGGAATGTGACTTCCTGGACGCCAAACTGACACTTGGCTTTGTTGAGCTTCAGTCCATTCCAGCGTATGCTCTGTAGCACTTTAGTCAGTCGCTCATTGTGTTCTTTCAGTGTGGAGCCCCAGATGATGATGTCATCAACATAGACCCAAACTCCTTCCAGACCTTCAATTATGTGTTCCATCGCTCTATGAAAGATTTCAGATGCAGATATTATCCCGAAAGGCATTCTGAGGAAACAATACCTGCCAAATGGTGTGTTGAAGGTACAGTATTTGGTGCTCTCTTCATCCAGTTTTAGTTGCCAAAATCCTTGTGAGGCATTGAGCTTTGTAAAGTATCTGGCACCTGACATTTCACTGGTGATTTCTTCTCGCTTGGGAATCTGGTAGTGTTCACGTTTTATGTTTGCATTTAAGTCCTTTGGATCCATGCATATTCTTAGATCATTGTTCTTTTTCTTTACACATACCATGGAGTTAACCCAGTCTGTTGGCTCTTCGACTTTCCTGATGACTCCTAGTGTGGTCATTCTGTCCAGTTCTTTCTTGAGCCGGTCACGCAGGGGTGCTGGAACTCTTCATGGAGCATGTACCACTGGCTGAGCATTTTCCTTTAGCTGGATCTTGTAAGTGATTGGTAGAACTCCAAATCCTTTTAACACATCCTGGAAATTACTCACTACAGAATCCACTGAGTCATCTGGTCTGCTTATGGCACAGTTTATATGGTAGACTCTCTTGACCAGTTCTAAATCCTCACAAGCTTTGTCACCCAGTAGTGAATCAAGTCCTTCAGCCACAACAGAAAACATGAGATGATGCACTTTGTCTTTGACTGTCACTTTAAGTCTGCATACACCTAAGCTATCTATTTTCTGTCCATTATAGCCCTTCAGTAGTACTGACTTTTTCTGTATTTTGGGCTTTTCTTTCATATTTTTAATGTCACTCATACTGATTAAGTTTGCTTTTGCCCCAGTGTCTAGTTTCAATGTAACTAATGCTCCATTTACCTGCAGTGGGATCATCCATTTGTCCTCTTTTACTGCATTAATGTTATGTTCAGCATTGTCCATATCTGAGGACTGCACATTTTCTGTATCATTTTTGACATTGTCACATGACACCATTCGTACAAAAAATGTCTCACTTAAATCAGTGTCCTCAATCATATTGACTTGTTGCCCTTTCTTTGTTGTTACTTTTGAAAAGCATTGTTTGGCAAAGTGATTCTTTCCATGACATTTTGTGCACATTTTTCCAAATGCTGGGCATTGTTTTAACTGGTGTTTGTAACCACAGCGTTTACAATTAAAAATTCCTTCCTCCGATTGCTTTTCATTTCTGTTCTGCCCATGTTGCTTCCCCTTGTAGAACACAGCACCGACAGCAGCACTTACTACAATCGCATCATTATTGATTTCACTGAAAGTCTTCGCGTGCTGTCGAGCTAGCTCACTGGCTTGGCATATATTCACAGCATTTTTCAATGTTAGTTCAGTTTCTCTCAACAGACGTTCCCTGACTTTTTTATCATGAATACCAAACACAATCTGGTCATGAATCATGGATGCTTTCAGCTCAGAGAAATTACATGTCTGTGCTTTCAGTTTCAGATCGGTCACAAAGCTATCAAAAGTCTCATTTTGCCACCGTGTCCTCGAACGGAACACGTATCTTTCATAGGTTTCATTCTTTTTGGGAGAACAATGTGTATCAAATTTCTTTAGCACATCGTCTAAATTTTCTCTGTTCTCCTCTGGATTAAATACAAATGTATTAAATACCTCTATCGAAAAATGCAAAAGGACAGCAAGAGACACTGTTTATTGGCCTGGCATAAATAAGGACATTGAGAACATGATAGGCAAATGTGAGACATGTCAGAAACACCAAAACAAACAAGCAAAGGAACCAATGATAGTAGCTGACTTACCAACAGCACCATGGCAAAAGGTTGGTATGGATCTCTTTCATTTGAATGGTAAAGAATATCTAATAGTGATTGACTACTATTCTAACTATCCTGAGATGGCGCTGCTCTCAAGCACCACAGCAAGCAGTGTCATAATGCATGTGAAATCCATCTTCGCCAGACATGGAATTCCCAAGATTGCCGTTAGCGACAATGGTCCGTGCTTCAACTGTAAGGAGTGGCAACAGTTTGCAGCACATTATGACTTTCAGCACATCACATCCAGTCCTTTGTATGCTCAGTCAAATGGTAAGGCAGAGAAAGGTGTTCAAGTTCTCAAGCAGCCACTGAAGAAAGCGACAGAAAGCAAGTCTGATCCTTATCTCGCCCTGCTGAGCTACCGAGCCTCACCTTTAGACTCTGGTTCTTCACCTGCTGAACTACTAATGGGTCGCAAGTTGCACACCACGCTACCCTGCTGTGCAAAAGAACAGCAAAGTAAGGAACTGAGACAGAGACTTCAACTGTTAAAGCTGAAACAGAAATCACACTATGACAAGTCATCCAAAACTCTAAAACCATTGACAAGGGATGATGTTGTCAGGATTGAGGATCCAGATGCATGGAACAGGAAAGCTACAGTTCTTGAGGAAGTATGACCAAGGTCATACACTGTTAGAACTGAGGAAGGACAGATTCTCAGGAGGAACCGCCGTTCCCTCCTAAAAACACAAGAAACTATCCAACAGCAAATCAATGACAATGCCGCAACTGAATCTGGTCATTCACCACCAGAACAATCTCATGAAAACACATCAGACTTACCTGTGTTAAGAAGATCCACACGTGAAGTAAAAAAGCCTGATCGACTTAATCTTCGAGTATAAAGTAAAGCTTTGAAAATGTTTATGTTTATAGAGCACTAGCAAAAGTGTTACTGATATCATCTTTATTGTTTTTCTTGAAAGTTAATTGATGTTGATTGATATGATTTTGTTTAACCCCAAAGAAAGGGGGATGTAATGATCAATAACATGTCATTCTAGAATAGTACACTAGGTGGAGCTATAGAGCTGTAGAGCTGTATACTGCTGTGTGTTTAGTTGAATGTGTTTAAGACTACACTACCCACGATGCACTAGGCTACCCAGAAAGCAGTAGTCATGATGGCTGCCTGTACACAGAAGCACACATGCTGGATCTCTACAGATGCTGTATAGTAAAGAACACGTACTTAATAAAGTGACTAGCAAAAGCTAGCTGTTCATAATGCAAACGTCTAGTTATTAATGAACATAACAAATCCCACTGTCCCGCACTCTCCCCATAGCCCCGTATCAAACTTCTTTACCCAGAGAGTAGCAAGAATGCTGAACTTGATACTACAGGGGGTAGTTGAGGCGAATAGCCTAGATTCATGTAAGGGGAAGCCTATGAGGGAGAAAGGAATAGAAGCATATATTGATAGGGTGAGATGAAGAGGGGTGGGAGAAGGCTCGTGTGGAGCATAAACATCAGCACAGACCGTTTGGGCCGAATGGCCTGTTTCTGTGCTGTAAATCTTCTTCTTCTTAGGCAATCCCTCGGAACCGAGGATGACTTGCTTCCACACTAAAAATGAGTTCTCAGGTGACTGATGAGTCCAATGCGGAACCTACAGTCTCTGTCACAGGTGAGGCAGACGGGTTGAAGGGGCGGGTGGGTGGGGTGCTTGGGTTGACATGCGCTCCTTCCGCTGTTTGCGCTTGCTCCCGGCAAAGAGACTCGAGGTGTTCGGCGCCTTCCCGGAGGCTTCTCCTCCACTTTGTGCGGTCTTCGGCCAGGGATTCCCAGGTATCGGAGGGGATGTTGCACTTTTTCAAGGAGGCTTTGAGGGTGTCCTTGAAGCGTTTCCTCTGCCCACCTGGGGCTCTCCTGCCATGTCAGAGCTCTGAGTACAGCTCTTGTTTTCGGAGTCTCGTATCAGGCATGCGGACGATGTGACCCGTCCATTGGAGCTGATCGAGCGTGGTCAAAGCTTCGATGCTGGGGATGTTGGCCTGAGCGAGAACACTGACGTTGGTGCACCTATCCTGCCAATGGATTTGCAGGATCTTGCGGAGGCAACGTTGGTGGTACCTCTCCAGTGCTTTCAGGTACCTGCTGTACATGGTCCATGTCTCTGAAGCATACAGGAGGGCGGGAACCACTACTGCTCTGTAGACCATGAGCTTGGTGCCGGGTTTGAGGTCCTGGTCTTCAAACACTCTCTTCCTCAGGCGACTGAAGGCTGCACTGGCACACTGAAGACGGTGTTGGACTTCATCATCGATGTTTGCCCTTGTTGACATTAGGCTCCCGAGGCATCCCCAGCATCGAAGCTTTGACCATGCTCGATCAGCTCCGATGGACGGGCCACATCGTCCGCATGCCCGATACGAGACTCATAGAAACATAGAAGATAGGAGCAGGAGTAGGCCATTCGGCCCCTCGAGCCTGCTCTGCCATTCAATGAGATCATGGCTGATCATCCAAATTCAGTACCCTGTCCCTGCCTTCTCCCCATATCCCTTGATCCCTTTAGCCTTAAGAAATATATCTAACTCCTTCTTGAATATATTTAATGAATTGGCCTCAACTGCCTTCTGTGGTAGAGAATTCCACAGGTTCACCACTCTCTAGGTGAAGAAACTCCTCCTCATCTCTGTCCTAAATGGCTTACCCCTTATCCTTAGACTGTGACCCCTGGTTCTGGACTTGCCCGCCATCGGGAACATCCTTCCTACATCTCGTCTGTCTAGTCCTGTTAGAATTTTAAAAGTTTCAATGAGATCCCCTCTCATTCTTCTAAACTCCAGCGATTATAAGCCCAATCTTATGTTCTTATGTTCTTAATCTCTCCTCATACGTCATTCCTGTCATCCCAGGTATCAGTCTGGTGAATCTTCGCTGCACTCCCTCCATGGCAAGAACATCCTTCCTCAGATAAGGTGACCAAAACTGCACACAATACTCAAGGTGTGGTCTCACCAAGGCCCTGTACAACTGCAGCAAGATATCGTTGTTCCTGTACTCAAACCCTCTCGCTACAAAGGCCATTTGCCTACTTAACCGCCTGCTGCACCTGCATGCTTACCTTCAGCGACTGGTGCACAAGGACACCCAGGTCTCGTTGCACTTCCCCTTCTCCCAATCTATTGCCATTCAGATAATAATCTGCCTTCCTGTTTTTGCCACCAAAGTGGAAAACCTCGCATTTATCCACATTATACTGCATCTGCCATGCATCTGCCCAATCACCCAACCTGTCCAAATCATACTGGAGTTTCTCAGCATCCTCCTCACAGCATACACGCCCACCCAGCTTTGTGTTGTCTGTAAACGTGGAGATATTACATCTAGTTCCCTCGTCTAGATCATTAATATATATTGTGAATAGCTGGGGTCCTAGGACCGATCCCTGCGGTACCCCACTAGTCACTGCCTGCCACTCGGAAAAAGACCCGTTTATTCCAACTCTTTGCTTCCTGTCTGCCAACCAGTTCTCTATCCAAGTCAATACCTTGCCCCCAATCCCATGTGCCTTAACTTTACACACTAATCTCTTATGCGGGACCTTATCAAAAGCCTTCTGAAAGTCCAAATACACCACATCCACTGGTTCTCCCTTATCTATTCTATCAGTTACATCCTCAAAAAATTCCAGTAGATTCGTCAAGCATGATTTACCTTTTGTAAATCCATGTTGACTTTGTCCGATCCTGTCACTGTTTTCCAAGTGCTCTGCTATTACATCTTTTATAATGGACTCTAGCATTTTTCCCACTAACGATGTCAGGCTTACTGGTCTATAATTCCCTGTTTTCTCTCTACCACCTTTTTTAAATAGTGGGGTTACATTAGCTACCCTCCAATCCATGGGAACTGTTTCAGAGTCTATAGAATTTTGGAAGATGACCAGCAATGCATCTACTATTTCTAAGGCCACTTCCTTAAGTACCCTAGGATGTAGATTATCAGGCCCTGGGGATTTATCGGCCTTCAATCCCGTCAATTACCCTAACACCATTTCCTTACAAGTACTGATTTCATTCAATTCCCCCCTCTCATTAGACCCTATGTTCCCTGACATCTCTGGGAGGTTATTTGTGTCCTACTTTTGAAGACAGAACCAAAGTATGTATTTAATTGGCCTGCCATTTCTTTGTTCCCCTGATTCTGACTGCAAGGGACTTATGCTTGACTTCACCAATCTTTTTCTCTTCACATATCTATAGAAGTTTTTACAGTCAGTTTTTATGTTCCCAGCAAGCTTACTCTCATATTCTGTTTTTCCTCTCTTAATTAATCCCTTTGTCCTCCTTTGCTGAATGCTAAACTGCTCCCAATCCTCAGGTTTGCTGCTTTTTCTGGCCAATTTATATGTCCTCTCCTTGGATCTTATGCTATCCCATTTTCCCTTGTTAGCCACAGTTAAGTCACCTTTTTTGTTTTATTTTTATGCCAAACAGGGATGAACAAATTCTGTAGTTCATCCATGCGATCTTTAAATGTCATTGCCTATCCACCGTTAACCCGTTAAGTAAGGTTCCCCAATCCATCCTAGCCAACTTGCGCCTCATACCATTGCAGTTTCCTTTATTTAAATTCAGGACCCTAGTCTCTGAGTCAACTACTACACTCTCCATCTTAATGAAGAATTTCATCATATGTCCACTGGCACCTCCCCTGTGGCCAGAGAGGCTCTGAAAATGTGTGTCAGAGCCACTGCAATCTCCTCCCTTGCCTCACACAGCAGCCTGGGATACATCTCATCTGGATCTGGGGATTTATCCACTTTTAAGCCCGCTAAAACCGCTGGTACCTCCTCCCTCTCAATACTAATTTGTTCAAGTATATCACAATCCCCCTGCCTGATTTCTATGCCTACATCATCCTTCTCCATCGTGAACACAGAGGCAAAATGTTCATTTAAAACCTCACCTACATCTTCCAGCTCTACACACAGATTGCCACTTTGGTCCCTAATGGGCCCTATTCTTTCCCTTGTTATCCTCTTGCCCTTAATCTATATATATATAAATCGGTCGTTCTGTCTGTCCTTCTGTCTGTCCTTCTGTCTGTCTGTCTGCAGGTGTGCGTCTGGGCGGCTATGCGCTCGAAAGTTACAGGGCATACCTACGTGTGCGTTACGTCGAAAGAAAGCTTACCTTTCCAAAACGGTTTTAAGCGTATTTACGTTTCGGCCGGGCTAAAATCGCGCCCGCGGTATCCGAAAAACCTTAACATTCCGCTCATTAGCATCTCATTATCCGCTCATTAGCGACAGAGTGACCTCGAGCTCGACCAATCGTACGCCGGGTTGCTGGCGTGTGCCGCCGGGCCAATCGGTGCGTGTGTGGGCGGGCCTTATCTTTCTGAACCGAGGTGAGTCGCCGCCATCTTGATTCCAAACTTTTCCTTTCTTTTTCCCGCTTTCTGCGTCTTTAAAAAAAACGTTGCTTTTAAAACACATAGGCCTAGAAATTCAGTGGGTTGCGCCAGCCGCTAACGCCATAAAAGGGCTATATTTCCGGCGCTAGACACTTAGCGCCTGAACGCAGTCCGATCTGCGCCGACGCCCAAATTCAGTTGACATTTAGCGCCGGCGCAAAGTGTTTGCGCTCGCTCAGGTGCGCGCGCAGCTTATGATGTCATATCGTCGCGCAACGCTGTTTGTGCGCCCCAAACCGGAAATTCAGTGGCGCCCGCCCAATGTGGGCGTGGCGCTGCTAAGAACTGTGAGGTGGAACGCAAAAGAGGCCCTGTGGACCTCGGGGAGCGCAAATTAAAGGGCACTTACACTGACCTATAAAGCCCAGCCATTTTGCTGCAATGACTTTACTGCTTTGGATTTCTGGACAGAGACCAAGGGACAGAGGTTACAGATTTGGGACAACATAGGAGAGGTATTTTTGGCTTCTGGCCAGTGCTTTGACATTTGATTCATTGTGATTTATCTGTTCTCAACTTTATTATGGGGGCTGTATGGGGGGCCAACCCTCAGTTGCAGCATTATGTGCGAAGGGCTCGCAGACGCTGTGAGAGAGGGCCAGCCATGCCTAGACGCAGAGGGGCCATCAGGCGTCGGCAACGTAGGCCTTACCCACTCAGGCAATACCGGCAGCAGGTGTCCTATCTCACCATGACTGCGGCGCATTGTGTGAAGAGGCTGCGCTTCAGAAGGGAGGTGGTTGCAGAGATCTGCCAGCTGCTTCACACAGATCTGCGTCCACAGCTGATGTGCAGGACATCTCTCTCGGTGGAAGTGAAGGTCACGGTGGCGCTGAACTTTTATGCAAGCGGCTCCTTCCAAGCCGCTGCTGCGGACATAGCGAACATCTCCCAGTTCGCCGCGCATCGCTGCATCCGGCAGGTCACCGATGCACTTTACGCGAGGAGACACCAATTCATCTCCTTCCCCATGACCCGACAGAGGCAGGAGCAGCGTGCAGTCAGATTTGGCAGGATCGCGGGCTTCCCCATGGTGCAGGGCGCCATTGACTGCACGCATGTGGCTATGCGGGCACCTATCCACAATGCCGAGGATTACCGCAACCGGAAGGGCTACCATTCCCTAAATGTACAGCTGGTGTGTGACCACAGGCAGCGCATCCTAGCTGTCAATGCCCGCTTCCCAGGAAGCAGCCACGATGCATTTATCCTGCGCCAGACTACTGTGGCTGACATGTTCGAGGCACAGCCTCCACCAAGGGGATGGCTTATCGGGGACAAGGGCTACCCTTTGTGCACATGGCTCATGACCCCGCTCCGCGCGCCCAGGACCCCAGCGGAGGAGGCATACAACGAAAGCCATCAAGCCACAAGGAACATCATCGAGCAAATGATAGGTGTCCTCAAGCAACGGTTCCGCTGCCTGGATCGTTCCGGAGGATCTCTTCAGTATTCGCCGGATAGAGTCTCCCAGTTCGTCGTCGTGTGCTGCATGCTGCACAACCTGGCTATCCGCAGGACTCAGGCACTGCCACCTGGCATTGCACCACCACCTCAGGAGGACGGGCAGGAGGAGGAGGAGGAGGAGGACCAGCCCAGGAGGGAGCGACAAGGGCCAAGGGCCGTCCGCCGGGGGCTTATTGATCGACACTTCCAGGCCCCCTGTCAGGGAATGGCCTGTGGCAATGAACGCACCTGAGGCAGCCGCTCCGCAAGCCCTCAGCCGGTTAACGCAACAACCACTTCAAACATGACACCTGGACATGCTGAATAAATCAAAAGCTTTATTTCACAAACTCAGGGCCCTTCCCACATGAAACAGAAAAACAGACAAGACCCCCAAAAAACAGTCAAAAACATCTGTCACTCCCAAAACCTGGGGAGGACTAACAAAACTTGCCCATCCAAAAGGCCTTCAACAGCGGCCTTACAAAAATAAGCCCCCCCCCCCCACAACAGAGACACCCCCATGAAAACAAAAAATGCCTTGATCCTCGGCCTTAACAAAATAATGCCCCCCACAACACAAGCCCCCCAATATAAAAGAAACCGCTCTCACCACACTCAAATGGGTGTGCCGAGAGGGCGAGTCCTTAGACAGGCTTCTCCGGCCTCTGGCCGACCTGCTGCTCCGCCTCAACCTGGGCCCTGCGGGTGTGGCGAGGCTGGGGGAAGGCTCATGAGGGCCACAATGCGTGTCGGCAGATGCCCTTGGGGGTCAGCCTAGACGAGGCCTGGCCCGGGAGGGGCCGGCTGCTGACTGCTGCAGCTGTGGTTGGGCAGCATCAGTCTTAGCAGCAGCTCGTCGCACCTTGGCTGGGGGAGTGGCAGTGTCGGCAGCACCATTGGGGGCAAGCTGGCTGATGGCAGGTGCGCGCTGCTCGCCAGAGACACTGGCACTCGGCCGGGCTGGCAGTGTAGCAAGCGCAGCAATCTGGGGGAGGCCAGACTGCTGTGCTGCAGCAGGGCGGCGGGTGCCCTGGCGATGCTTCCGTGCCACAGCGAGTGTGGCAGAAGTGAGTGCCCGAACTGCCCTGGTATGTGCCCGCATCAGCTCTGCCAGTGTGTGGACGGCACCACTCATCTCGCGAGTCGCGTCCTGCGCTGCCGCCAGTTGCTGCACACCCGCGTCCTGCGCTGCCGCGAGTTGCTGCACACCCCTGTCGTGCGCTGCGGCCAGTTGCTGGACACCCCTGTCGTGCGCTGCCGTGAGTTGTTCGAACCCCCTGGCCTGTGATTCCCCGAAAGCCACCACACTCTGAGCCAGGGACTCAATGGCGTGAGGCATCTGTTCGACCACCCCCATGAACTCTTGGTGGCGCCGCTCAGACGCCGCCGACATCTCATCGAGGACGCGCACCTCCTGGGCGAGGACCGTGTCCGGACTGGAGGGCGGACTCTCCCTCCGGGGAGAAGGCCGCCGAGCTGGCCGACCCTTCCCGCGTGCGTCGACCCCACTTGGGCCAGGTTCTGCCCTCCCCTCCAATACCTCCCCCCTCTGGGCAGAAGGCCGGCGTGCTGCCGGACCCTTCCCGCGTGCATCCACCCTACTGGGACCAGCTTCGGCCCTCCCCTCCAACACTTCCCCCCTCTGGGGAGAAGGCTGGCGTGCTGCCGGAGCCTTCCCGCGTGCGTCCACCCTACTGGGACCAGCTTCGGCCCTCCCCTCCAACACCTCCCCCTGGCTCTCCTGCAGGCCAGATGTCTCCCCTCCATTGCCATCCCCTGGCGCGGAGGAGGGTTCCCCCGATGTGCCGCCTTCCTCCTGGTCCTCGACGTCCTCCTCCTCCAAGGGCCTGGCTCTCTGCGCTTCAGGGACCACCTCCTCCTCACCAGCTGAAAGCAGGAAGGCACAAGAGTAGCTTTAGAGTGAGGACAGGCCGTCAGCGAGGGAGGCCTGAGTGGTGCATTATGCGCATTTGTCGGTCAGTGGGAAAGGATGTAGATCTGAAGCGCGAGGGCAACGAGAGAGGTGCAACCGGTCATGTCCTTACCAGTGGGTACCAGTACAGGGTCCGCCTCGCCGATCGCGACAGGGCCAGTCACCCGGCCACGCATGAGTCGTGCCACGCTCTCCTCCAGATCAGTGAGCGCCTGGTACTCGGGACGGCCTCCACCAGTGACAGCCTGGCTCCTTACATTGCTCGCCAGCTTGGCCTGCAAGAGAAAGGACGGCCTCTAAGTACAGTGTGGTGCCCTGTCGCTGTGTGCACTGCCTCCCATGGTGGAATAGCTTGGCCAGTGTGGTGCCCTGTTGCTGGGTGCACTGCCTCCCATGGTCGAATAGCTTGGCCAGTGTGTTAAGTGCAGAAAGTGCTATTGATGAACATGCAAGTGCCATTGCTGCGGGAGGAGGGCTGCCCATTAGGCCTTTGAGGTCCCTTTGCCCATAATGTGAGGTGCACATGCAAGGATGAGGGGGACACTGGAAAGGGTACTCACCTTCACCATCCGAGTGAGGTCGTTGAACTTCTTGCGGCATTGGTCCGCACTCCTGGGGACATCACAGGTGGATGACACCCTGCGGGCGATTTTGCCCCAGGCTCTCCTGCACTGGCTCCTGGGAGCCTTCCTGCCACTGTCCGGGCACAGGATCTCTCTTCTCTTCTCCACACCATGAATGAGCACACTCAGAGCATGCTCTGAGAAGCGCTGCGCTCGCTCACGGGCCCTCTCCATTGCTCCAGGCGCTATTTTGGCACACCAGTAGTGCTGAGGCCTAGCTGCAGGGCTCCAGTATGCAGGGCGTGGCAGCAGTCAAAGTTGACCCTTCCCCCTTTAAGAGCTGGCCGGCGTCAGGGTGTCTGCTGTCAATCAAAACATGACCGCACCTGCGCTGCGCCCGGCTTCGGCGTTATTAGGCCGCATCGCCGGCTTAGCGCCGGAACACAGCATTTCAACGCCAGTTTCAGCGCTCAGCCAAACTTAGGGCCAACTCTACTGAATTTCGGCGATGTGGCCTACACTTTCCGGCGGGCACTAACTTTAGCGAGCGCCCGACTTTAGCGCCCCAAAAGTGTCCAGACTGAATTTCTAGGCCATATTGTTTTAAAAAAAAATGATTTAGAAAGTCATTAACTTATCTAATCTCATTAATTTTCCTACCTTTCCCCATTTTTCCAGGTAGGCCTCGAAGCCTCGGCCTCTCCTCCGCACCCACGCCCGAGCTAGGCACCTCCCGGCCCCACTCGAAGGCTGGAGGGGCGGGCCTCAGCCCAGCGCCGCTACCTTACTAAAGGGTGTGCGCACAGCAGGAGCAGCTGAGACGCGGCGTCTCTCTCTGTGGCTCGGCCGGGGGGCGGGGCTTGGTGAGCGACAAGGGTTACCCTGGCAACCGGGCCCGCCGGCCGTCTCGCACAGCCGCAATCTTGAAGCCAGCTCGGGAGGCCGGTGCTCGGAAGATCGCGCCTCCGGAGTTCGGTGCTTGGTTGGTTGGGGGGGGGGCGAGTCTCGGGGGGGCCAACCTTGGGGGTTCGGGGGGTGGGGATCAGGGGGCTCGGGAGTTTGGGGGGATGGGGATCAGGGGGCTCGGGGACTCTCCCCCTTCCTCTCCCCCCCCTCCTCTCTCCTCCTCCCTCCTCCCCCCCTCCTCCCCTCCCTCCCCCCCGCCCCTCCCTACCCCCCTCCTCTCTCCTCCTCCCCCCTCCTCCCTCCCCTCCCCCGCCCTCCCCTCCTCCCCCCTCCCCTCCCCTCCCCCCGCTCCCTCCCCTCCCCCCCGCCCTCCCCTCCCCTACTCCCTGCCCTCCCCTCCCCCTCCCTCCCCCCTCCCCCTCCCCTCCCCTCCCCCTCCCCTCCAGTCGCTCTCTCTCTTCCCCCCAGTCGCTCTCTCTCTTCCCCCCAGTCGCTCTCTCTCTTCCAACAACAACATGCCCTCGAAAAAGCCTCAGCACCGCCGGGCACTTCAGCTAGTCTATATATATAAATCGGTCGATCTGTCTGTCCTTCTGTCTGTCCTTCTGTCTGTCTGCACGTGCGCGTCTGGGCGGCTATGCGCTCGAAAGTTACAGGGCGTATCTACGCGTGCGTTATGTCGAAAGAAAGCTTACCGTTCCAAAACGGTTTTAAGCGTATTTACGTTTCGGCCGGGCTAAAATCGCGCCCGCGGTATCCGAAAAACCTTAACATTCCGCTCATTAGCATCTCATTATCCGCTCATTAGCGACAGAGTGACCTCGAGCTCGACCAATCGTACGCCGGGTTGCTGGCGTGTGCCGCCGGGCCAATCGGTGCGTGTGTGGGCGGGCCTTATCGTTCTGAACCGAGGTGAGTAGCCGCCATCTTGCTTCCATTCTTTTTCCTGCTTTCTGCGTCTTTCTTTTCAAATATACATTTCCAGCAAAATAAAATTGAATTTATTAAATTGTTTTAAAATAAATCACTCATTTGTAAATATTTTATCTAACCTGAAGATTCTTTTTCCTACCTTTCCCCGTTTTTTTCTTAGGCCTGAAAGCCTGGGCCTTTCTTGCTCAGCCAGGCCCGAGCTAGGTAATTGGGCTGCTGCTAAGCTCCTCACTGCCCCCCCCGCCACCCGGTGTCACGTTACCCAAGGCAACGGCATCAGCCACGAGGGTCAGGGTGCGCGCGCAGCAGGAGCAGGTGAGACTCTGTTCCGCGCTCGGCTCGGGCGGGGCTCTCGAGAGTGCGGTTCTCGGCCTTGGTGAGCGGGAAGTGTTACCCCGGCAACGGGAGTGCGGGGTGGCTGGGGCTTGGAGAGCGGGGCTCGGAGAGCGGGGCGGGGCGGCTGGGGCTTCGAGAGCGGGGCTCCCGAGAGTGCGGGGTGGGGCGGCGCGGCAGGGTTACCCCGGCAACCGGGCGTGGCCGTCTCTCAGCCTCAAGCCCTCCCTTCCTCCCTTCCCCCCTCCTTCCCCCCTTCCCCTCCCTTCCCCCCCGCCCCGCCGCCCCTCCCCCCTGCCCCCCCGCCCCACCCCCTCCCCCCCTCCCCCCTCCCCTCTCCCCCCCGCCCCCTCCCCCTCCCACCGCCCCCCCCTCGCTTCCCCCTCCCCCCGCCCCCCCCTCCCTTCCCCCTCACCCCGCCCTCCCTTCCCCCCTCGCCCCGCCCTCCCTCCCCCCTCCCCTCCCCCCTCCCCCTCCCCCCCTCCCTCCCCCTCCCCCGCCCTCCCTCCCCCCCTCCCCCCCCGCCCTCCCCCTCCCCCCCCCGCCCTCCCTCCCCCCCTCCCCCCCGCCCCACCCCCTCCCCCCCCGCCCTCCCCCCGCCCTCCCTTCCCCCCTTTTCCCCCCTTCCCTTCCCCCCGCCCTCCCTTCCCCCCACCCGCGCTCTCTCTCTTCCCCCCACCCGCGCTCTCTCTCTTACCCCCACCCGCGCTCTTTCTCTTCCCCCCAGTCTCTCTCTCTCTTCCCCCAGTCGCTCTCTCTCTACCCCCCAGTCGCTCTCTCTTCCCCCCCAGTCGCGCTCTCTCTCTTCCCCCCAGTCGCTCTCTCTCTTCCCCCCAGTCGCTCTCTCTCTTCCCCCCAGTCGCACTCTCTCTTCCCCCCAGTCGCTCTCTCTCTTCCAACAACAACATGCCCTCGAAAAAGCCTCGGCACCGCCGGGCACTCCAGCTAGACTATATCTATAAAGCGATGCTTCTGTCCTTCTGTCTGTCTGTCATTCTGTCTGTCATCGTGTGTGCGTCTGTCGGGCTATGCGCTCGAAAGTTACAGGGCGTACCTACGCGTGCGTTACGTCGAAAGAAAGCTTACCTTTCCAAAACGGTTTTAAGCGTATTTACGTTTCGGCCGGGCTAAAATCGCGCCCGCGGTATCCGAAAAACCTTAACGTTCCGCTCATTAGCATCTCATTATCCGCTCATTAGCGACAGAGTGACCTCGAGCTCGACCAATCGTACGCCGGGTTGCTGGCATGTGCCGCCGGGCCAATCGGTACGTGTGTGGGTGGGCCTTATCGTTCTGAACCGAGGTGAGTCGCCGCCATCTTGATTCCAAACTTTTCCTTTCTTTTTCCCGCTTTCTGCGTCTTTAAAAAAAACGTTGCTTTTAAAACACATATTGTTTTTTAAAAAAATGATTTACAAAGTAATTAACTTATCTCAGCTCATTAATTTTCCTACCTTTCCCCGTTTTTCCAGGTAGGCCTCCAAGCCTCGGCATCTCCTCCGCACCCACGCCCGAGCTAGGCACCTCCCGGCCCCACTCGAAGGCTGGAGGGGCGGGCCTCAGCCCAGCGCCGCTACCTTACTAAAGGGTGCGCGCGCAGCAGGAGCAGCTGAGACGCGGCGTCTCTCTCTCTGGCTCGGCCGGGGGGCGGGGCTTGGTCAGCGTCAACGGTTACCCTGGCAACCGGGCCCTCCGGCCGTCTCGCACAGCCGCAATGTTGAAGCCAGCTCGGGAGGCCAGTGCTCGGAAGATCGCGCCTCCGGAGTTCGGTGCTTGGTTGGTGGGGGGGGCGAGCCTCGGGGGTGGGTGGGTGCGAGTCTCGGGGGGGCCAACCTCTGGAGTTCGGGGGGTGGGGATCAGGGGGCTCGGGAGTTTGGGGGGACGGGGATCAGGGGGCTCGTGGATTCTCCCCCTTCCCCTCCCCTCCCCCCTCCTCTCTCCTCCTCCCCCCCTCCCCCCCTCCCCCCCGCCCTCCCCTCCCCCCCACCCTCCCTTCCCCTCGCCCTCCCCTCCCCCCCGCCCCCCTTCCCTCCCTCCCCTCCCCCCCCGCCCTGCCCTCCCCCCTCCCCTCCCCCACCCCTCCCCCTCCCCTCCCTCTCCCCTCAGTCGCTCTCTCTCTTCCCCCCAGTCGCTCTCTCTCTTCCCCCCAGTCGCTCTCTCTCTCTCTTCCAACAACAACATGCCCTCGAAAAAGCCTCGGCACCGCCGGGCACTTGAGCTAGTATACTTATAAAACACCTTGGGATTTTCCTTTAATTTGCCCGCCAGTGTTTTTTCATGCCCCCTCTTCGCTCTCCTAATTTCTTTTTTAAGTACCCCCCTGCACTTTCTATACTGGCTTCCACTGTTTTTAGTCATTTGTATCTGCCAAAAGCCTCCCTTTTTTTCCTAATCCATTCTTGTATATCCCTTGACATCCAGGGTTCCCTTGGCTCGTTGGTCCCACCCTTGGCCTTTACGGGAACATGTTAGCGTTGTACTCTCTCAATTTCCTTTCTGAAAGACTCCCACTGCTCTGATGTGGATTTTCCTACAAGTAGCTGATCCCAGTCCACTTTGGCCAGATCCTGATTAACATATTAAAATTGCCCTTCCCCCAATTTAGAACCTTTATTTCCAGTCCATCTTTGTCCTTTTCCATGACTACCTTAATTCTCAGCGAATTATGGTCACTGTCACCAAAATGCTCTCCTACTGACACTTCTACCACTTGCCCGGCTACATTCCCTAGAATTAGGTCCAGTACCACCCCCTCCCTTGTAGGACTTTCTACATGCTGGCTCAAAAAGCTCTCCTGGATGCACTTTAAGAATTCTGCATCCTCTAAGCCTTTCACACTCTGACTATCCCAGTTAATATTGGGGAAGTTGAAATCCCCTACTATTATTACCCTATTATTTCTATACTTCTCTGACCATCATCACCCTGCTCCTCAAAAAAATATCCCTTGACCCCCTCAGTCCTTGCAAACTATCGCCCCATCTCCAACCTCCCTTTCCTCTCCAAAGTCCTTGAACAGATCCGTGCCCATCTTTCCCGGAACTTCATGTTTGAATCCCTTCAATCAGGTTTCCGCCCTTGCCACAGTACCGAAACAGCTCTTATCAAAGTCACAAATTACATCCTATGTGACTGTGACAAAGGTAAACTCTCCCGACTCGTCCTTCTTGACTTGTCTGCAGCCTATGTCTCGGTTGACCAGACCATCCTTCTCCAACACCTCTCCACCGTCGTCCAGCTGGGTGGGGCCTACATATCTGTTCCTCTATCTCCCCGTGACTGTTTGGGGGCCGATAGTACACTCCCAGCAAAGTGCTTTCCTCCTTTTTGTTTTTAAGTTCTCATCAGAGGAACCTGCTAAGATATCACCCCTCCTTACAGCAGTAATTGACTCCTTGATTAATATTGCGACACCCCCTCCTCTTTTACATCCCCCTCTGTCTCGCCTGAAGATTCCATACCCCGGAATATTGAGCTGCCAGTCTTGCCCCTCCCTCAACCATGTCTCTGTGATAGCAACAATATCATACTCCCATGTGTTCATCAACACCTTCAATTCATCTGCCTTACTCGCAAGACTCCTTGCATTAAAATAAATGCCATCCAGCCTTGCCATACTCCCTTGTGCCGTTACATATTTGCTCTGCCTTCCAGGCTGACTTGTTTTTCCTCTATATTTGGCTGTGCATCACCCGCTACTATAGCTCCACTCTGTATCCCATCCCCCTGCCAAGTTAGTTTAAACCCCCCCCCCCCCAACAGTGCTAGCAAACCTTCCCGCAAGGATGTTGGTCCCGTTCCGGTTCAGGTGCAACCCGCCTGACTTGTACAGGTCCCACCTTCCCCAGAAGCAGACCCAGTGATCCAGGAAACTAAAGCCCTCCTTCCTGCACCAACTCTTTAGCCACACATTCATCTGCTCTATCCTCCTATTCCTATACTCACTAGCACGTGGCACCGGGAGTAATCCAGAGATTACAACCTTTGAGGTTGTAAAGTCTGTGGGTTGTTTAGTTAATTAATACACAGACTCCAAGAGTAACTTAAAACAGGACTTTACTATTCGAAGGTCAGGGCGAATCTGCCCAATAACTCCTGGCACAACACTTATATACTGGTGTGGTCACCGTCGGTATTACCGTATACAGAAGCCAAACAAAGTAGTGCCACACCTAAAATAGTTCTCTTAAAGGTGAACGGTTACATACAATAGTTCTCTTAAAGGTAGACGGGTACATACACTACAATCCTCCCTTTTTAGCTTACAACATACTTATTCCCCATTAAACATAACATATAATCAACGTCATGTAAAACAATTCACAGATATAGTCTCTGCGGGAAACAGTTCACAGATTCAGTCTCTGCGGGAACAGTTCACAGATTCAGTCTCTGGTCTTGACTCGGTCCGAACAACATCTCTGTGGTGTAGCCGGTTCACATTTCTAGCGTGACTCATCCAATAGTCTTTCCCTTGGCTTAACAGCTTGAACTTCCGTCCTGCTGAACCAGCAGTGCTGACTTTTACCAACAGCTGGACTGCCTTGGTAATTTTTCCTACTTTCCAACTGATTTGGCCCCCTTTGTGGGGCCCACATGCATGATCTGATAGAAGTGATAATGATTTAGATGGTTATCGTCTTCTGCTTCGTCTTTTTCTTTTCTGCTTCTTGGAGACTCTCGGGGCTCCCTTATCCGCTGCCAGCTGTAGCGCCACCATCTCCCTATGTTCCTTAGACTTTAAGTGCTTCATCCTGATTTCTGCACTTTGGGAGTTTTCATCACAAGCTGGGCAGACCAAGTCATCGTAATATTCCGTGTCACTCAACAGGTCATGGTAATATTCGGTGTCGTCCTGAGCTAGTCTAGCGAGAGGGCCTGCTACTTCTTCCGTACCCAACTGGACGTTAGCCGACTGTTGTTCCCTCCCTAGACATCTTTCCTGAAGAGACTTCTTCATGCGTTCATATTCATCCCGCTCTGTTCATACTGTTCTTTCAACTTCTCACACTCTGCTTGTAAGGAGTCGTAGAGAAGAACTGGAATAAAATCCTGGCTTCCTGAAGATTCCTCTTCATTTGCTTCTTCCTGCAAATATTCTAACTCCTGAACAGCATAAGGGAGATGTGATCGGTAATTGGTCACGATGGCTCTATGGTCGCTCTCTGCTTGAGCTAGCTGCTTCTGTTGTCTTTCCAGATTCTCCCATTCGGTGTCATAGAACTTTTTCATTGTTTTCATCTCTTGTACGAGACGGTAACTCAATTGTTCTAATTGTTGTCGTAATTTGAAATAAGTTTGAGTCCGAGCTCGGTGTTCTTCCGTCATGGATATGTCCGTAACTTGAACAGGCTCAGAATTTTCTGTCAACTAGGTTGTCGTTGTTCGGTGGAGTTCTGTTCTGAAACTTTGTTCTTCTCTGGAGCATAAGCCTTTATGCATGCCTTCGTTTTTCCAACCTTCGTCGGCAAGTCCATTTCAGCCTTGTCTTTCATATTTGGGTTGGTCTTATCGTCATCCGTTTCAGAATCTGAGCTGATTGTCTGCACCGAGTCCTCACTCGTTATGGCTTTTAGATAGTGCCATTCCATGTCTATTTTCTTGATCCACTCCCGCCCTAGAAGTGGTGGTCCTCCCTCATGTAGTACGTATAAGTTCATTCTTGGGTGTTCTTTACCCCTATCTCTCACTTTGACTCTTATCTTTCCCATGGGGTATACTTTATGCCCCGTGTATGTCTGCAATACGAACTTGGTATCTCTTAAGGGTATATGTGAGAATAGCCGGTGGTAATCCCTTCGATTTATGACTGATAGAGCTGATCCAGTGTCCAACTCCATTTTCACTTGGATTCCAGCTATTTTTAGCATGACCCAGATAGTTTGTAGGTCAGCTTCCTTACTCACATTGTGAATTCTCAGACTACCCAGCTCCTGGCCGTTTGGGTCTGAGTCTGAATTCTGTTCGTCTGAACTCTTCTCAGCCACCTTGTGTACCTTGTTGTACTTTTCCTGTGATGGCTTCCTTTGGTTGTTGGTCCTTTGGTTGTTGGTCTTCTTCCCTGACCGGCATACCTTAGCTATGTGACCCAGTTTGCCACATTTCCTACATTCCTGGTTCTTAAACCAGCATTGGTTCTGGTCGTGTGTTGTCTTCCCACAACGATAGCATTTTGTTGTTGTCGAGGTAATTTGATCCACACTTAGTGCTGCTGTCTTTAGCTGCATTTCCGCAGTTCCCTTCGCTGCGGCTTCGTGCGATGCTGCAATAAGGACAGCCCTGTCAAGTGTAAGGTCGTTCTCTTCGAGTAGTCGCTTTTGCGTTCCTTCCTTTGCCAACCCGCACACGAACTTGTCTCGCAATGCTTCTGTCAGATTCCCTCCAAACTGGCAGTATTTCGCTAGTCTACGCAGTTCGACCAAGTATTCTGCGTTGCTTTCGTCTTTCCGTTGCATTCTCGCATAGAATTTGAATCGTTCCGCCAACATCAACGGTGTGGGGTTCAAGTGATCCTTCAGAACAGCCACAATATCGTCGAAAGTCTGATCCGCCGGTTTAGCTGGTGATAGTAGATGCTTCAAGAGCCCGTATGTCTTCGCGCCCATCGAGTTTAGCAAGGTTATAGCTTTGTCATCTTCTTCTATTTTATTGGCCTCACAATAGATCTCGATGCGTTCCACGTACGTGGCCCAGTCTTCTACCTCGGCATTAAAATCGTTGATGTTACCACGCTTAGGCATCTTCCTCTCTTTCTGATAACACCCCGAATTATTTCTTTAACTTATTTTTTTTTTTTCTAAGATGGCGGTTTTCCCGCAAAAATGGCGGTTTCCCGCGCTTATCTTCTCTCCCCGCCCACTTCAATGGCGGTTTCCCGCTTCTGTCTTCTTCCCCGCCTAATGGCGGCTTCCCGCGTTTCTTCCCTACCGGGAGGGGTACACTTTCCCCCACAGGCGACGGCCGCTGGCTTTCAGATTCACAGCCTGCGCATCGGCTTCAGTGCTTTCCCTTTTCTCGGCAAGGCAACCGGCGCTGGGTACACCCCGTTGACGGCGAACAGGTTCAGCCGCTGGGCTGGCTCTCGCTCAGTTCCCCTTGCTCGGGCTCGGTCTCTCTCCCGCTCTCTCGGGTCTACCAGCGCTGGGTACACCCCGTTGACGGAGAACAGTTTCAGCCGCTGGGCTGGCTCTCGCGCAGTCTCCCTTGGTCGGCTCTGCCTCTCCCGCTCGCTCGGCTCTACCAGCGCTGGGTACACCCCGTTGACGGAGAACAGTTTCAGCCGCTGGACTGGCTCTCACGCAGTCTCCCTTGGTCGGCTCTGCCTCTCCCGCTCGCTCGGCTCCCAAATGCCTCTCCCAGCCGTCTCGCAGTCCGGTGCTTCCCTCCCCGGCTGCGGCTGAGTTTTTATATCTTCCCGCGCCTACGCTCCCGGTCGCAGCGCTTCGTGGCTTCGGTTGCTGCCCGGCCTTTTTCGCCGGTCGCGGTCTAGCTGTCTCACGACGCCGTTGCGTCCCCAGCCTGTCTGTACCGCGGCTTCCTTGCTCCACGCTGCCCCAGTCTCAGCGCCTCTGGGCCCGACTTCTGTCCGGCTCCTTTCCCCCTCGACCGTGGTCGAGTGCACCGCCCTTATCCTCCGGTTATTCTTTTTACTTTTCCCTTACTCACAGTCACCGTGGCCGCCTTGCTTCTCGTGCTGATCGGCTCACTCCTCACCGTGGCAGAAGGGACAGTCAGTGCCTGTTGCTGATGGAAGTCTTTGTCTCTGAATTCTTCCTCCTTTCCAGCTCTGCAGACTCGAGTTTTCTCCCAGCAGAATGACGAGGGCGGTTGCCTCTTCTCGACGCTCGTTAACTGCTTCGGAATTATTGTTGCCGCAGGGTACGATCGGACTCGTCGCCACTGTAAAGTCTGTGGGTTGTTTAGTTAATTAATACACAGACTCCAAGAGTAACTTAAAACAGGACTTTACTATTCGAAGGTCAGGGCGAATCTGCCCAATAACTCCTGGCACAACACTTATATACTGGTGTGGTCACCGTCGGTATTACTGTATACAGAAGCCAAACAAAGTAGTGCCACACCTAAAATTGTTCTCTTAAAGGTGAACGGTTACATACAATAGTTCTCTTAAAGGTAGACGGGTACATACACGACAGAGGTCCTGCTCTTTAATCTGCTACCTAACTCCCTAAATTCTTGTTGCAGGACCTCATCCCTCTTTCTACCTATGCCTTTGGTACCAATGTGAACCACAACCTCTGACTGTTCGCCCTCCCCCTTCAGAATGCCCTGCAGCCGTTCAGTGACATCCTTGACCCTGGCACCAGGGAGGCAACATACCATCCTGGAGTCACGTCTGCGGCCACAGAAATGTCTATCTGTTCCCCTTTGGTCTCGTCTGTGATGCGGACGTCCTTGCGGTCCCTCGCTCGGACAATGACGTAGTCCAGCAGATGCCAGTGCTTGGAGCGAGGGTGTTGACATGAAGCCTTGTACTTGTCTCTCTGATGGAACAAGGTGTTGGTTATGACAAAGCCATGTTCTAAGCATTTCAGCAGGAGGAGGGTACCGTTGGAGTTGGCTTTCCCTACCCCCTTTCTGCCGATCACACCTCCCCAGAGGTCAGTCTCTGTCGTTAAAGTCGCCAAGGAGGATCAGCTTGTCGCCCGTTGGGATTCGGGACAGGGAATGCTCGAGGCTGGAGTAGAATTCCTCTTTGGTCTCGTCTGTGCCTTCCAGTGTTGGGGCGTACGCACCGATGACCGTAGCGCACTGGTTCCGGGCTAGGGTGAGCCGTAGAGTCATGAGGTGTTCCTTTATACCGCTAGGGGAGTCTCTGAGACGTTCAACTGGTTCATTTTTTATGGCGAAGCCAACCCCATGGAGGCAGCGTTCTTCTTCGGGTTTGCCTTTCCAGAAGAAGGTGTAACCACCGCCTTGCTCCTTGAGCTGGCCTTCCCCTGCCCGCCGGGTCTCACTTAGGGCGGCGATGTCAATGTCGAAGCGTCTGAGCTCCTGGGCAACGATAGCAGTACGACGTTCCGGTCTGTCGCTGTTGGGGTTGTCCATGAGGGTCCTGACATTCCAGGTCCCGAACTTCATTTTAAAGGGTGGAAGATGCCTGTGCGTGAATTCTTTTAATGTGGGGTGGCCGTTGCACACCAGCTACCACACGGGCTTGACAGAGCAAGGTCTTGGTCCAATGGCAAGGGGATCCAAGATGATTGGAGACCAGGCTCTGCTACATCGGCCTGTACATGTGATGTAACTCTTTGCAGAGTTTGGTGCAGGTGTTACAGAGAATGGGAGGGGCAAGGCCATAGAGAGATGTGAAGTTGAGGATGAAAATTTTAAATCTGGACATTGGGAGCCAGTGTAGGACAGGGAGGATAGTGACGGGAGAGCGGGACCTGGTGTGGGATAGCTTGGGTTGACATAAGAACATAATAAGAACATAAGAAATAGGAGCAGGAGTCGGCCATTTGGCCCTTCGAGCCTGCTCCGCCATTCAATAAGATCATGGTTGATCTTCTACCTCATCTCCACTTTCCTGCACTATCCCCATATCCTGTGATTCTCCTAATATTCAAAAATCGATCGATCTCTGTCTTGAATATACTCAACGACTGAGCCTCCACAGCCCTCTGGGGTAGAGAATTCCAAAGATTCACCACCCTCTGTGTGAAGAAATTTCTCCTCATCTTAGTCCTAAATGGCCGACCCCTTATTCTGAGACTGTGACCCCTGGTCCTAGACTCCCCAGCCAGGGGAAACATCCTCCCTGCATCTACCCTGCCAAACCCTGTAAGAATTTTGTAGTGAGAATGGAGTCAGTGAAATATTAGTGTAAATGTGAGGCATGGATCTTTGTAGTCGGTTAATGTGCCAGCACCTGGTACTGTACCTGGGATTGTGACCATGTTGGTAAATGGAATGGCTGTATTGCAGCAACTGTTTTTCTGATATGTTCGTCAGCAGATGTGCTTTTCCAGTTATGTAGGTCATTGTATATTTAACAGTTTATTTTTTTGGAGAATATGAAGTGCTGGATATCGAGCGTGGGAGCAGAGTAATAATAGAATACACAACTCTCAGTAGTCTGGTGTGAGGTATAAAATTCAACTCCACAGGGAGACATTGGTCAAAGAGAGATCTGTGTAAATAAAATGTAAAGCTGGAGAGCAGCACAGAAAGCAGCTTGAGTTACTGGGAGAGAGCTGGGTAACTGGCTGTGTAATGGGAGCTGCGAGGGCCATTGTCAGCCGATTGTATTGAGTGGAGAAGTGAACAAGATCCAGAGATGGGGAAGGAGAATGTGATTTAAACATAGTGCAGCGTAAGGGGAGAAGGGCAAACTTGTTCCAAGGAAGTAAAGCATTGGAATGCTGCTGGCTGGGGATATCAAAGCTCATCGAATCAGAAATTACAACACAGAAGGAGGCCATTCGACCCATCACACCGGTGCTGCTTGCTGTGCAATTGGAGATCTCTACTCTAATCCAATTTCCCTCCCCGTTTCTTGTATCCCTACATGTTCTTCCTTTCAAATCCTTACCCAATTCCCTATTAACTGATGTTCCAGTCTCTGCTCCAATACCCCCTGTGGTAAAACATTGCTGCTCCCAATGATGTAATACCCCAGATCTCAGAGGGCAGTTAAGAGTCAACCACATTGCTGTGGGTCTGGAGTCACATATCAGCCAGACCGGGTAAGGACAGCAGATTTCCTTCTCTAAAGGACATTAGTGAACCAGATAGGTTTTTACAACAATCCGATAGTTTCATGGTTACCATTACTGATACTAGCTTTTTATACCAGATTTATTTAATTAACTGAATTTAAATTCCCCAGCTGCCGTGGTGGGATTTGAACTCTCGTTTCTGGATCATTAGTCCAGGCCTCTGGATTACTAGCCCAGTGACATTACTGGTAGAATAGATGGGGGAGAGCCAGTAGATGTGGTGTACCTGGACTTCCAAAAGGCCTTCGATAAGGTCCCACATAAAAGATTAGCATGGAAAATTGAGGCTCATGGGATAAAGGGGAAAGTTTTGGCGTGGATAGGGAACTGGCTGTCAGATAGAAAACAGAGAGTTGGAATAAACGGCTCATTTTCTGAATGGCAGGCAGTAACAAGTGGGGTACCACAGGGATCTGTCCTGGGCCCCCAACTGTTCACAATTTACATTAATGACCTGGATCAGGGAGTCGGATGCAGCATTTCCAAATTTGCAGACGACACTAAACTAGGAGGGGGGGTGGGCTCAGAGGAAGAGACCAGGAAGCTCCAGAGCGATTTGGACAGACTGGGCGATTGGGCGGATAAATGGCAGATGCACTATAATGTGGACAAGTGCGAAGTTATCCACCTTGGGTGCAGGAACGGGAGGGCAAATTATTATTTAAATGGCAATAGATTGGGAGAGGGGGAAGTACAGAGAGACCTGGGTGTTCTTGTACACCAGTCACTGAAGGCGAGCATGCAGGTGCAACAGGCGGTCAAGAAGGCAAACGGTATGCTGGCCTTCATAGCAAAAGGGTTAGAATACAGGAACAGGGATACCTTGCTGCAGCTGTACAGGGCACTGGTGAGACCACACCTCGAGTACTGTGTACAGTTTTGGTCGCCTCATCTGAGGAAGGATGTTCTTGCCATGGAGGGGGTGCAGCGGCGATTCACCAGGCTGATACCAGGAATGGCGGGAATGACCTATGAGGAGAGACTATGTAGTTTAGGGATGTACACACTGGAGTTTAGAAGATTGAGAGGGGACCTCATAGAAGTGTATAAAATTCTGACAGGTCTAGACAGACTGGATGCAGAAGGAATGTTTCCCTTGGCGGGTGAGAACAGAACTAGAGGACATAATTTAAGGATAAGGGCTAAACCATTTAGGACAGAGATGAGGGGGAATTTCTTCACTCAGAGAGTGGTGAACCTGTGGAACTCATTGCCACAGAGGGCAGTGTACGCCAGCTCATTAAATATATTTAAGAGGGAATTAGATATATTTCTACGGGCAAAAGGGGTTAAGGGTTACGGAGAGAAGGCGGGGACGGGATACTGAATTAAAGGATCAGCCATGATCTCATCGAATGGCGGAGCAGGCACGAAGGGCCGAATGGCCTACTCCTGCTCCTATCTTCTATGTATCTATGTATCTATGTATGTACCACTATGCTACCGCTCCCGTGGCCTCCTTAGCACCTCCCGTTATCGCCTCCGGGGGTGCTAACGGGGCACTAAGCATTTACCGACCGGGCGCGGCGAGATCGACTCCCATTATATTCGGCGGGAGGTTTGCGGCAGCAGTATGACATTGCACCTCGAGCTCCTTCGCCCGGAGATCGTGACGTCATCGCCATGCGCATCACCCCGGTGGCACCTCGGACCTGAACTTCAGTTCCGCCCTCTGCAACATCGCTGGGCGAAAACACTGGCAGCTGCAGGAGGCGTTCATCGGGAGGCCGGGCACTTCGGGGGCGATACTTAAAGGCAAGGTGGCCGAGGTAAGTGGGAAAAGTTCTAAAATGCTCTCTTTTTTTGTCATTTGTGTTGTCCAGCGGTTGATCAGCCCAGCCGACGCTCTGCTGCAGTGCATCGGGCTGATCGGGCCGGATTGCCGCTGCTGTCGGGGACCAGGTAAGTTTTCCTCTTGCAGAGCCTGCAGCACTGGCCCTTCCCTTTAAGGGAGGGAAGGAGCCTTCCAACACGGCAGCGCGGCGCGGCCCAGTGTACAGCACGGCGCGGCGCGGCCCAGTGTACAGCGCGGCGCGGCCCAGTGTACAGCGCGGCGCGGCCCAGTGTACAGCGCGGCGCGGCCCAGTGTACAGCGCGGCGCGGCCCAGTGTACAGCACGGCGCGGCGCGGCCCAGTGTACAGCGCGGCGCGGCCCAGTGTACAGCGCGGCGCGGCCCAGTGTACAGCGCGGCGCGGCCCAGTGTACAGCGCGGCGCGGCCCAGTGTACAGCACGGCGCGGCGCGGCCCAGTGTACAGCGCGGCGCGGCCCAGTGTACAGCGCGGCGCGGCCCAGTGTACAGCGCGGCGCGGCCCAGTGTACAGCGCGGCACGGCCCAGTGTACAGCTGCTCACCTACCGCCCCGCCTGCTGCCTGTTGCACTCCAGGAAGGAAGTGGATTGCTTGATTTTGCACTCCACTTCCTTCCTGGCGCGCAAACCCCGAATTTTTTAAAAGTTGAAAAACCTTAGCGCTTGCCGCTAATTTTTTCAACTTTTAAAAGTTAACGCCCCAAACGGGCCGATACCGAATTTCTCCCCCATAGAATCTTACAGCACAGGAGGCCATTCTACCTGTCGTGCCTGTGCCAGCTCTTTGAAAGAGCTGTCCAATTTAGTCCCACTCCCCAACTTCATGACTAAAGTCAGAACATGTGGAACCAGGGGACAAGCAGCAGAATGGACAGCAAGCTGGCTACAAAACAGAAAACAAAGAGTGGGGTTAAAGGCAGTTACTCAGATTGGCAAATGGTGGGAATGGTGTTCCGCAGGGAGCACTGTTGTTCACCATTTATGTAAACAATTTGAACTCGGGAATCAGAATTACAATTTCAAAATTTGCAGACAACAAATTAAGGGGTGTCGTTAATACAGAGGACTATGACAGAATACAGGAAGACATTAATAAACTTGCAGAATGGGCGTGTAATTGGCAAATGAACTTTAACATAGATAAGTCCGAGGTAATACGTTTTGGTAGGAAGAATAAGGAGGCCACATACTCTTTGGAAAATAAATCGGAGTGGGGTAAAGAAAGACTTGCATTTATATAGCGCCTTTCACAACCACTGGACATCCCAAAGCGCTTTACAGCCAATGAAGTACTTTTTTTGAAGTGTAGTCACCGTTGTAATGTAGGAAAAGGGTAGAGGAGCAGAGGGAACTAGGGGTACAGATACACAAATCACTAAAAGCAGCTACGCAGGTTAATAAGGCCATAAAAAAAGCAAACAAAGTACCGGAGTTCATTTCTAGAGGGATAGAATTGAAAAGCAGAGAAATTATGTTAAACTTCTATTGAACCTTGGTTAGACCGCATCTGGAGCACTGTGAACAGTTCTGGTCTCCATATTATAAAAAGGATATAGAGGCACTGGAGAAGGTGCAGAGAAGATTCACAGGAATGATACTAGAACGGAGATTCCGTATCGCCCCGTCTGGGGCACTACATTTTCAAAAGTTGAAAAAGTAGCGTCAGGCGCTAATCCTTCTCTCCTGCCGGGAACTTCAGCTCCAGCACTCCAAGAGGGAGGTGGAGCGTTAAATCAAGCGCTACCATTTCTCTTGGGGCTCTAAAGCGTGTGAGAGGGGTGGTCGCGGCAGAGCGCTGACGAATGTTCAATGCGGTGCTGCCGGCATCAGAGGCTCCTTCCCTCGCTTAAAGAGAAGGGCCAATGATAGGATACAAGATTCTTCCTCGCATTTCTGTGGGGCCACAGGACCTGCGCGACTTGCATTACAGCCCCAAGCGCTCCAAGAGAGTGGAGGGCTTAGTAATCGAGCATCAATCAGATGTGAAAAACATTCAGCAGGCACCAGATTGGTGCGAAAAATAAAGTTTGCCCTACCTGACCACCACTGCCTTTAATTATTGCTCCCCAAGCGGCCAGCCGAGGTGACAACACCTCCTGCTGTTGCTGTTATTGATGCCTAGCGATGCAGCAGGGGGTGGGAGTGAATGAATATGACCAGCAAGCAAGAGCCTAACCACCACCCCTTGACATTCAACGGCATTACCATCGCCGAATCCCCCACCATCAACATCCTGGGGGTCAACATTGACCAGAAACTTAACTGAACCAGCCACATAAACACTGTAGCAACAAGAGCAGACTGGGTATTCTGCGGCGAGTGTCTCACCTCCCGACTCCCCAAAGCCTTTCCACCATCTACAAGGCACAAGTAATGAGTGTGATGGAATACTCTCCACTTGCCTGGATGAGTGCAGCTCCAACAACACTCAAGAAGCTCGACACCATCCAGGACAAAGCAGCCCGCTTGATTGGCACCCCATCCACCACCTTAAACATTCACTCCCTCCACCACCAGCGTACTGTGGCTGCAGTAACTCGCCAAGGCTTCTTTGGCAGCACCTCCCAAACCCATGATTTCTACCACCTAGAAGGACAAGGGCAGCAGGTGCATGGGAACACCACCACCTCCAAGTTCTCCTCTAAATTACACACCATCCTGACTTGGAAATATATCGCTGTTACCTTCATCATCACTGGGTCAAAATCCTGGAACTCCCTCCCTAACAGCACTGTGGGAGCACCTTCACTGCACGGACTGCAGCGGCTCAATAAATGCTGGCCTTGCCAGCGACGCCCACATCCCATGAACAAATTTTTAAAAAATCAGATGCGGGGCGGTAACGGGGCGATGTGCACCAGCTGACGTCATGATCTACGGGGTGCAACAGAGCGAGGCGGTAAGTGTTAGCGCCAGCGCAAAACCACCAGTGAAGTTCATGGGTATCGGTGAATTCGCCGCGCCCGGTCGGTCACCCCTTAGCGCCCCGTTGCCGCCCCCGCAGGCACTAATGGGAGGCGCAAACCAGGTGAATTTCTCCCACAATGTTTCCACTTCATAGAATCATAGAAATTTACAGCACAGAAGGAGGTCACTCGGTCCATCTTGTCTGTGCTGGCCGACAAAGAGCTCTCCACCCTAATCCCACTTTCCAGGTCTTTGTCCGTAGCCCTCTAGGTTCCGGCACTTCAACTGCATATCCAAGTACTGTTTAAATGTGATGAGGGTCTCTGCCTCTGCCACCCTTTCAGGCAGTGAGTTCCAGACCCTCACCACCCTCCTCAAATCCCCTCTAAACCTCCAACCAATTACTTTAAATCTATGCCCCCTGGTTATTGACCCTTCTGAGAAGGGAAACAGGGCCTTCCTATCCACTCAATCTAGGCCCCTCATAATTTTATACACCTCAATTAAGCCTCCCCTCAGCCTCCTCTGTTCCAACGAAAACAACCCCAGCCTATCCAATCTTTCCTCATAGCTAAAATTCCCCAGCCCAGGCAACATCCTTGTAAACCTCCTCTGTCCCCTCTCTAGGGCAATCACATCCTTCCTGTAATGTGGGGACCAGAACGGCACGCAGTATCCTAGCTGCGGCCGAAATAGATTTTTGGGGGAGAAATTCGGGATCGCCCCGTTTGGGGCGCAATTATCGGCCGGGCACAAAGTTTCGCGCTTGCCGCTAATTATCGCCTCCGACTGCAAACTTGGCTTCTACTGCCCCTGGAGGTGATTGGAGCGCTAAATCAGGCGCTACACACCTCTCTTAAGGCGCTAACGCTGAGGAGCGAGGCGCTACCTCAGAGCGCGGGCGAAGTTCAGGTGATGTCAGTCAGCAATGGAACACAGACACACTGGCGCCGGCCAGTTCTTAAAGGGGAGGGTCGATCTTGCTCTCCATCCACAGCCTGCTCATTGCAGCCTTGAATCTCTGCCTGGAGAGGCCGGTAGATCAAATCTGCTGGAAACAACAATGGAGAGGCCCAGAGAAAGAGCTCAGAGTGCAGCCCCCATAGCCTCTTCTAAATCGATGCAAGGAAGGTCAAATCAAAAAGAAACTGCAAAGTGCTGCTCAGTACCCAAAACTCCTTCACACAGCGTTGAATCTCTCCAGAAGTCTTGCCTTTAAATAGCGCTCCTGCAAAACGTTCCCCTCAACCTGTCATTGCTAAGGCAGGGGGCGCCACTCAATATCTGGTCCAGGGCGTTGACGTCACGATCTGCGAGCGCAGGAAATCATGGCGGCAGTGTTTAGCGACACCGCAAAATGTCCGGTCAATTTCGCGAACGGCGCAAACATCGCTGTGCCCGGGCGCTAACGGGAGGCGCAAAGCAACCAAATTTTTCCCCCATACAGTTCAAGCATAACCTCCCTGCTTTTATATTCTATGCCTCAGCTAATACAGTCATAGAGTCATAGATTTATACAGCACAGAAAGAGGCCCTTCGGCCCATCGCGTCCGCACCGGCCATCAAGCCCTGTCTATTCTAATCCCATTTTCCAGCACTTGGTCCGTAGCCTTGTAGGCTATGGTGTTTCAAGTGCTCATCTAAATGCTTCTTGAATGTTGTGAGGGTTCCTGTCTCTACCACCCTTTCAGGCAGTGAGTTCCAGATTCCAACCACCCTCTGGGTGAAAAGGTTTTTCCTCAAATCCCCCCTAAACCTCCTGCCCCTTACCTTGACACTATGCCCCCTGGTTATTGACCCCTCTACTAAGGGGAAAAGTTCCTTTCTATCTACCCTATCTATGCCCCTCATAATTTTGTACACCTCAATCAGGTCCCCCCTCAGCCTTCTCTGCTCTAAGGAAAACAACCCCAGCCTGTCCAGTCTTTCTTCATAGCTGAAGCGCTCCAGCCCAGGTAACATCCTGGTGAATCTCCTTTGCACCCTCTCCAATGCAATCACATCCTTCCTATAGTGTGGCGACCAGAACTGCACACAGTATTCCAGCTGTGGCCTCACCAGCGTTTTGTACAGCTCCATCATAACCTCCCTGCTCTTATATTCTATGCCTCAGCTAATGAAAGCAAGTATCCCATATGCCTTTTTAATCACCTTATCTACCTGTCCTGCTGCCTTCGGGGATCCCAAGGTCCCTCTGATCCTCTGTCCTTCCTAGGATCCTACCATTCATTGTGTATTCCCTTGTCTTGTTTGTCCTCCCAAAATGCATCACCTCACACTTTTCAGGGTTAAATTCCATTTGCCACTGTTCTGCCCATCTAACCAACCTGTACTGGCCGCGCTAGACGTGCTCCTATCTAGTTATCCAGCAAGTTAAACATTCTATTCAAAATAATTCTTCGTGAAGCGGTTGCTGTTTTTGAAGCTTTTACTTGAACAAATTTGTGAAACTGTAAACAAAGACAAAGTATGTTTTGTACATAAACTGAGTACTACACATTCGATATTACACAAGATATAAACATATTTACAACAGTAGAATAGACTAATTGTATAACTAACTAACATTTGAACTAACTTCTGTAACTATTAAATATTAACCTTTTACAAACATAGTATTATCAAAATATTACTCTGACAACATTGCTATTATGTTAAGAACTAAAGATACTCACAGATATTGCGTTTGGCCTAACATATGAAGTCAGATTACACTGGATTGAATCCCTCATGGAATTCTCCATTACTTAAGTCAGGTTCTTCCTGGTAAAACTGCTTCCTGGGGTCAACAGGAAGAAAGGTAAGAAGGTCAAATGACCTCACACAGGAAGAAAGGTCAGATGACCTTTCCAGCATACAAACTGTTAACACAATAACCGCCACCAGAGGGTGCTATTGCATGTAAAAATATCCATCGGTCCAGAACACAACCCGTCTATATCGTCCTGTAGCCTGAGGCTTCCCTCCTCGCTATTTACCACTCCACCAATTTTCGTGTCATCCGCGAACTTACTGATCATACCTCCTACATTCATATCTAAATCATTAATGTACACTACAAACAGCAAAGGACCCAGCACCGATCCCTGCGGTACACCACTGGACACAGGCTTCCAGTCACAAAAACAACCTTCGACCATCACCATCTGCCTCCTGCCACTAAGCCAATTTTGGATCCAATGTGCCAAATTGCCCTGGATTCCATGGGCTCTTACCTTCTTGACCAGTCTCCCATGTGGGACTTTGTCAAAAGTCTTACTGAAGTCCATGTAGACCATGTAGACTACATCAACTGCACCACCCTCATCCACGCCCTCGAAGAATTCAAATTGGTTAGACATGATCTCCCCCTGACAAAGCCATGCTGACAACCCCTGATTAATCCCTGCCTCTCCAAGTGGAGACTAATTCTGTCCCTCAGAATTTTTTCCAATAATTTCCCTACTACCCTTCTTGAACAATGGTAGTACGTTAGCTGTTCTCCAGTCCTCTGGCACCTCCCCTGTGGCCAGACAGCTTCTGAAAATTTGTGTCAGAGCCCCTGCAATCTCCTCCCTTGCCTCACACAGCAGCCTGGGATACATCTCGTCTGGGCCTGAGGATTTATCCACTTTTAAGCCTGCTAAAACCGCCAGTACCTCCTCCCTCTCAATGCTAATTTGTTCAAGTATATCACAATCCCCCTGCCTGATTTCTATGCTTACATCACCCTTCTCCATAGTGAACACAGATGCAATATATTCATTTAAAACCTCACCTACATCTTCCAGCTCTACACACAGATTGCCACTTTGGTCCCTAATGGGCCCTACTCTTTCCCTGGTTATCCTCTTGCCCTTAATATATTTAGAAAACACCTTGGGATTTACCTTTATTTTGCCCGCCAGTGTTTTTCATGCCCCCTCTTGACTCTCCTAATTTCTTTTTTAAGTACCCCCCCCCCCACTTTCTATACTCCTCTAAGGCTTCCACTGTTTTTAGTCCTTTGTATCTGCCAAGAAGCTCCCTTTTTTTCCTAATCCATTCTTGTATATCTCTTGACGTCCAAGGTTCCCTGGGCTGGTTGGTCCCACCCTTGACCTTTATGGGAACATGTTGGCGTTGTACTCTCTCTATTTCCTTTCTGAAAGACTCCCATTGCTCTGATGTGGATAATAAAGGCAAGTATCCCGTGTGCCTTCTTAACCATCTTATCTACCTGTCCTGCTACCTTCAGAGATCTGTGGACATGCACTCCAAGGTCCCTCTGATCCTCTGCACTTCTCAGTGTCCTACCATTTACAGTGTATTCCCTTGCCTTGTTAGCCCTCCCCAAATGCATTACCTCACACTTCTCCCCATTGAATTCCATTTGCCACTGTTCTGCCCACCAGATCAGTCCATTGATATCTTGCTGCAGTCTACAGCTTTCTTCTTCATTATCAACTACACGGCCAATTTTTGTATCATTTGCAAACTTCTGAATCATACTTCCTACATTCAAGTCCAAATCATTGATATGTACCACAAAAAGCAAAGGTCCCAGTACTGAGCCCTGCGGAACCCCACTGGAAACAGCCTTCCAGTCACAAAAACACCCTTCGACCATTACCCTATGTTTCCTGCCTCTGAGCCAATTTTGGATCCAACTTGACACTTTGCCTTGGATCCTATGGGCTTTTACTTTCATGACCAGTCTGCCATGCGGGGCCTTATCAAAAGACTTGCTAAAATCCATATCGACTACATCAAACGCACTACCCTCATCAGCCCTCCTTGTTACCTCCTCAAAAAATTCAATCAAGTTAGTCAGACACGACCTTCCCTTAACAAATCCGTGCTGACTGTCCCTGATTAATCCGTGTCTTTCTAAATGAAGATTTATCCTGTCCCTCAGAATTTTTTCCAATAATTTTCCCACCACCGAGATTAGGCTGACTGGTCTTTAATTACTTGTTTAAAATTGAGTCCGGCGGGGTGAAGTGTACTACCAGTTCGTGTATGTCAGTCTCTCAGGAGGCCTTGTAAGCCTTTCTGATCGGCGCAGCAGCGGCGGAGGTGGTGCAGTATCCGATGGTAATGCTGGTGTCTGCGTGGTCGACGAAGGCTCCTGGGGTTCCGGCATGCCGTCTACAGGAGCTGGATTTGGGGGAGTGGTGGGGGGTAATGGTGGTATCTCGGGGGTGCCCGAGGGTGCCCGAGGGTGCGAGGTCTCACAAGGAGACAGTGTCCTCCCGCCCGTCTGGGTATGCCACATAGGCGTACTGGGGGTTGGCGTGCAGGAGGTCCACCCTCTCGACCAGGGGGTCCATTTTATGGGCCCTCACGTGCTTCCGCAGCAAGACGGGCCCCGGAGAAGTCAGCCATGTTGGTAGCGAGGTTCCCGTAGTCGACTTCCTGGGGAAAACAAACATTCGTTCATGGGGGGTGGCGTTAATGGCAGTGCAAAGCAGTGACCAGATGGAATGGAGTGCTGCCGGGAGGACTTCCTGCCAGCGAGAGATTGGGAGGCCCTTAGACTTTAGGGCTAAGAGGACGGCCTTCCAAACTGTCGCGTTTTCTCTTTCCACCTGGCCGTTCCCCCGGGGGTTGTAGCTGGTGGTCCTGCTCACAGCAATACCTCTCGCGAGCAGGAACTGGCGAAGTTCCTCGCTCATGAAGGATGCGCCCCGGTCGCTATGTATATAGTTCGGGAACCCGAACAAGGCGAACAGGTCGTTCAGGCATTTGATGACCGTGGTACTGGTCATGTCTGGGCAGGGGATGGCAAAGGGGAAACGGGAGTACTCGTCAATAATGTTGAGGAAGTACACATTACGGTCAGAGGACGGGAGGGGCCCCTTAAAATCGATGCTCAAGCGCTCGAAGGGGCGGGTGGCCTTGATCAGGCTTGCTCTGTCTGGCCTATAGAAATGCGGTTTGCATTCGGCACAGGTTTGGCAGTTCCTTGTCATGGTCCTGACCTCCTCGATGGAGTAGGGCAGGTTGCGGGCCTTAATGAAGTGGTAAAGTCTGGTGACCCCGGGGTGGCAGAGGTCATTGTGGAGGGTCCGTAGTCTATCAACTTGCGCGTTTGCGCAAGTACTTCGTGATAGAGCATCCGGGGGGTCGTTGAGTTTACCAGGCCGGTACAAGATATCGTAATCGTAGGTGGAGAGCTCAATTCTCCACCTCAAGATCTTGTCGTTCTTGATTTTGCCCTTCAGCTTGTTATTAAACATAAAAGCAACCGAACGCTGGTCGGTGAGGAGGGTAAATCGTTTGCCTGCCAGGTAATGCCTCCAGCGTCGTACCGCCTCCACAATCGCCTGGGCCTCCTTCTCGACAGACGAGTGTCGGATCTCAGGGCCCTGGAGGGTCCTTGAGAAGAAGGCCACAGGTCTCCCCGCCTGGTTAAGGGTTGCCGCTATGGCGAAGTCGGAGGCATCGCTCTCCACTTGGAAAGGGATGGACTCATCCACAGCGTGCATTGTGGCCTTCGCAATGTCTCCTTTTATGAGGAAGAAGGCTGCGCCTGCTTCTGCTGTCAGGGGGAAGGAGGTGGACTTCATGAGGGGTCTGGCTTTGTCCGCATAATTCGGCACCCATTGGGCATAGTAAGCGAAGAGCCCCAGGGTTCTCTTCAGCGCCTTTGGACAGTGGGGGAGGGGAAGCATTCTTTCGGGGTCGGGGCCGATGACCCCGTTCTCTACTACGCAGCCGAGGATGGCAAGGCGCGAGGTATTAAACACACATTTATCCTTATTGTAAGTGAGATTCAGCCGTTGGGCCGTACAGAGGAATTTCTCCAGATTAACATCATGGTCCTGCCGGTCGCGGCCGCAGATGGTGACGTTATCTAGATAAGGGAACGTGGCCTGAAGCGCGTTCTGGTCGACCATCCGGTCCATCTCCCTTTGGAAGACCGAGACTCCGTTGGTGACGTCGAAGGGAACCCTAAGGAAGTGGTAGAGGCGGCCGTTCGCCTCGAAGGCGGTATACTGGCGGTCCTCAGGGCGGATAGGGAGTTGGTGATAGGCTGACTTGAGGTCAATGGTGGAGAATACCCGGTACTGTGCAATCTGGTTGACCATATCAGATATGCGGGGAAGGGGGTATGCGTCCAGCTGGGTGTACCGGTTTATGGTTTGGCTGTAGTCGATGACCAGGCGGTGTTTATCGCCGGTCTTAACGACTACGACCTGGGCACGCCAGGGGCTGGTGCTCCCCTCGATGATGTCCTCCTTCAGGAGTCGCTGCACCTCATAGCTAATAAAAGCTCTGTCCCCGGCGCTGTACCGCCTGCTCTTGGTAGCGACGGGTTTCCAGTCACGGGTGAGGTTAGCGAACAAGGAGGGGGGCGGGACTTTGAGGGTGGAGAGGCCGCAGGTGGTACGCGGTGGGCGGTTTAAAATTTGCTGGTTGTAGACTGTGAGTGGGGGGAAGGGTCCACCGTAAGCCAAAGTGACACTTTGAAGGTGGCATTGGAAATCCAGCCCTAGTAGGACGGCAGCGCAGAGCTGGGGCAGGACGAGAAGTTTAAAATTTTTATATTCCGTGCCCCTAACCAACAGGGTCACTATACAGTAGCCGCTAATGTCTGTTGAATGGGACTTCGCCGCCATCGAGATCCGATGGCGCGCTGGCCGGACAGTGAGGGAGTAGCAGCTCACCGTGTCTGGATGAATAAAACTCTCCGTGCTTCCGCTGTCGAACAGGCAGGACGTGGCGTGGCTGTTTACTTCGATGTCCATCATGGACTTGGACAGATGATGCGGGAGAGCTTGGTCAAGCGTGACGGAGGCCAGTGTATGGCTGAGCGAGCTGCTGTAGTCTGCAGGCGAGGCGGTGGTCGGGTCTGGAGACAGAACGGCGGCCGAGTGCGGCGGACAAAATGGCGGCACCCATGACGCGGGTCCCCACGAAGCTGGACAAAATGGCAGAGAAGATGGCCGCCCCCACAACTCACATGAGGCACTGCTGGTGTCTGTGGCCTTGATCAAAGATGGCTGCCCCCACGACCCACCTGAGGCAATGCTGGCGTCTGTGGCCTTGATCAAAGATGGCCACCCCCACAACTCACATGAGGCAATGCTGGCGTCTGTGGCTTTCCCCCTGCAGGCGTTTACAAAGTGGCCTTTCTTTTTACAGCCGGAGCAGGTCGCGTTCCTTGCAGGGCAGCGCGCCCTTTGATGTCTCGCCTGGCCACAGAAGAAGCAGCTGGCGGCCCGATCGCAGAGGTCCGCTGCCACAGCGGGTCCCGGGGGTGGCGGTCCCGATCGATTCCGGGACACCGACGCCTTGGTGGGTCCCAGGGGTGGCGGTGCGAGGGGAATTGCGGCTGGGGTCGGGCCCGAGTCCCAGGGTCGCGCAGCACAGTACCTGGAGTACGCCTCGAGGTCCCGATGGGCCACTTCCAGAGAGCGAGCGAGGGCTGCAGTTGTATTCAAGTCGAAGTCCTTTGATTCTAGCAGTCTTTGCCGTGAGTAGTCGGACCGAAGGCCTTTCACAAAGGCATCGCGGATATTCCCTTCAGTATTTTCTGCAGCCGTTACAGCTTTAAAGTCACAGTCCCTGCTGAGTGTTTGTAGCGCCCGTAAAAATTCATCTACAGACTCTCCTGGCTGTTGTGAGCGGGATCTTAGGAGATGTCTGGCATACATAGAATTTACAGGGCTCCGGTACTGCTCTTTCAGCAGGTTGAGGGCGTCCTCGTATGTAGCAAGGTCCCGGATGAATGCAAATACTTTAGGGCTCACCTGGGCGGTCAGAGCTCTTAGTTTGGATCCCGGAGGCACGCTGGATTCTCCCAGGTAGGATTCGAAACAGCTCAGCCAGTGTTCGAAGTCGAGGGCTGAGTTCGCTGCCTGTGTGTTTCGATCCAGGTATGGCGGTCGGAGGGCTCGCAGCCAGGCCGGCTGCTGTGGCTGTTGTAGCTGGCCGTTTGGCTGGTCGTTTGGCTGCTCCGATCCACTCATTTCAAAATTTAGCCAATAAAATTGATATACCTATCAATTCATTCCATGAAAAGTGACGAGTTAAGATAGTAACTATAGGTTATTATTGGCTAAATAACAGAGCCCACCCTCGTGGGCGATCGGTTCCAAGGGAGAATACTAGCCAAGCGGTCACCTTTATACCTGGGCAAGCAGGCGGAGCCATGGGCGGAGTCAGCTGAGGTAAGCCCAGGTATAGCAGTGTGCGTGGCAAGAGGTAACCTTGTGTAGCGATAACAACAGTGTAAACAGTGATAACAACAGTGTAACAATAGTGAACGGTTGTGAACGGTAACAGTGGTTTACCACACCCTGTATGCCTCTTGACATCCAAGGAGCTCTAGATTTGTTAGGGAGACCAGAACTTGGGGCCATCAATGTAAGATAGTCACTAATAAATCCAATCGGGAATTCAGGAGAAACTTCTTTACCCAGAGAGTGGTGTGAATGTGGAACTCACTACCACAGAGAGTAGTTGAGGCGAATAGTATAGATGCATTCGAGGGGAAGCTAGATAAGGGAAAAAGGAATAGAAAAATATGCTGATGGGGTTAGAAGAGGTGGCATGGAACTGGTGGGCAAACAAGAACATAAAAATTAGGAGCAGGAGTCGGCCATATGGCCCTGCGAACCTGCTCCGCCATTCAGTAAGATCATGGCTGATCATCAAACTCAACTCCACTTTCCTGCACTATCCCCATATCCCTTGATTCCCCTCGAGTCCAAAATTCTATCTACCTCAACCCTGAATATGCTCAACGACTCAGCATCCACAGCACTTTGGGGTAGAGAATTGGCCTGTTTCTAGGCTGTAGACTCGATGTAACTTGATGTAGCTTTTTCCCCATTGCCCTTCAAATTAGTCCCCTTCAAGTACATGTTCATTTGCCTTTTGAAAGTTCCTATGGAATCTGCTTCCACCACCCTTTCAGGTCGTGCGTTCCAGATCATAACAACCTAGTGTGAAAAAATCTCCTGTCCCCTTTAGTTTTTTTGCCAATTATTTTAAAAGCACCCACTTGCCAGAGGAAATAGTTTAAGAACATAAGAAGCAGGAGCAGTAGGCCAATCGGCCCCTCGCGCCTACTCCACCATTCAATAAGATCATGGCTGATCCAATTCTGGCCTCAACACCACTTCCCTGCCCGCTCCCCATAACCCTCGACACCCTTGTAGTTCAAATGTTTGTCTATCTCCGCCTTGAATATATTCATTTACTCCGCCTCCACAGCTTTCTGGGATAGAGAATTCCAAAGATTCACGACCCTCAGAGAAGAAATTCCTCCTCATCTCCTTATTCTGAAATTCTGCCCCCTAGTTCTAGATTCCCCCACTCGGGGAAACATCCTCTCCGCATCCACCCTGTCGAGCCCCCTCAGAATCTTGTATGTTTCAATAAGATCCCCTCTCATTCTTCTAAACTCCAATGAGTATAGGCCCAACCTGCTCAACCTTTCATCATAAGTCAACGGAATCAACCTAATGAACCTTCTCTGCATTGCCTCCAATGCAAGTATATCCTTCCTTAAATATGGAGACCAAAACTGTACGCAGTACTCCAGGTGTGGTCTCACCAGCGCCCTGTAAAGTTGCATCAAAACTTCCCTACTTTTATACTCCATACCCTTTGCAATAAAGGCCAACATTCCATTAGCCTTCCTAATTACTTGCTGTACCTGCATGCTAACTTTGTGTGTTTCATGTACGAGGACCTCCAGACCCCTTCGTACCGCAGCATTTTGTAGTCTCTCTCCATTTAAATAATAATTTTATTTTTCATTCTTCCTTCCAAAGTGGATAACCTCACATTTTCCCACATTATACTCCATCTGCCAAATTTTTGCCCACTCACTGAACCTGTCTATATCCCTTTGCAGACTGTGTGGGCTGAATTTTGTGAATAGAGACAAGTTGGAGGCGGGACCTGCTACTTGTCAGGTCTCAGTCCCACATCCATCATCTTCTGGCCAACCAGCGGGATTTTCCCCTGATTGACCTTGTTAAGCCCGCCCTGCGGGCTCAGCAGGCCGATTAGGGGTAAGTCACTGACAGAGCACGTCAACGTCTGACGTGCCATTTTTGAAAGAAGAAATGTCAGCGTTTGACAGCTCTGCAAAATACCTTCTATAATGCCTTCTGGAAATCCAAACACACTATATCTACTGGTTCCCCGTTATCCACCCTGTTTGTTACATCCTCAAAGAACTCTAGTAAATTTGTCAAACACAATTTCCCTTTCATAAAACCATGTTAAGAACATAAGAACATAAGAAATAGGAGCAGGAATAAGCCACTAGGCACCTCGAGCCTGCTCCGCCATTCAATAAGATCATGGCTGATCTTGGGCTCAAAGCCACTTCCCTGCCTGCTCCCCATAACCCTTCACTCCCTTATCTTGCAAAAATCTGTCTATCTCCACCTTAAATGTATTCAATGACCCAGCCTCCACAGCTCTCTGGGCAGTGAATTCCACAGATTTACAACCCTCTGAGAGAAGAAATTCCTCCTCATCTCAGTTCTAAAACTGTGAGAGAGAGGAAATATTAAGGGGTTTAGCAGCTTTAAAAGTGGATGAAATGTATCCCAGGCTGTTAAGCGAAGCAAAAGAAGAAATAGCAGAGGCCCTGACCATCATTTTTCAATCCTCTCTGGCTTCAGGTGTGGTGCCGGAGGACTGGAGGACTGTTAATGTGGTACCCTCGTTTAAAAAGGGAGAAAAGGATAGACCGAGTAATTACAGGCCAGTCAGCCTAACCTCGGTGGTGGGAAAATTATTGGAAAGAATTCTGAAGGACAGGATAAATCTTCATTTAGAAAGACACAGATTAATCAAGGATAGTCAGCACAGATTTGTTAAGGGAAGGTCGTGTCTGACAAACTTGATTGAATTTTTTGAGGAGGTAACAAGGAGGATAGATGAGGGTAGTGGGTTTGATGTAGTGTATATGGACTTTAGCAAGGCTTTTGATAAGGTTCCACATGGCAGACTGGTCACGAAGTTAAAAGCCCATGGGATTCAGGGCAAAGTGTCAAGTTGGATTCAAAACTGGCTCGGAGACAGGAAGCAGAGGGTAATGGTTGATGGGTGTTTTTGTGACTGGAAGGCTGTTTCCAGTGGGGTTCCGCAGGGCTCAGTACGAGGTCCCTTGCTTTTTGTGGTATATATCAATGATCTAGACTTGAATATAGGGGGTATGATTAAGAAGTTTGCAGATGATACTAAAATCGGCTGTGTGGTTGATACTGAAGAAGGAAGCTGTAGACTTCAGGAAGATATCAATAAATTGGTCAGGTGGGCAGAACAGTGGCAAATGGAATTCAATCTGGAGAAGTGTGAGGTAATGCATTTGGGGAGGGCTAACAAGGAAAGGGAATACACATTAAATGGTAGGACACTGAGTAGTGTAGAGGAACAAAGGGACCTTGGAGTGCATGTCCACAGATCCCTGAAGGTAGCAGGCCAGGTAGATAAGGTGGTTAAGGCGGCATACGGAATGCTTGCCTTTATTAGCCGTGGCATAGAATACAAGAGCAGGGCGGTTAAGCTTCAACTGTACAAAACACTAGTTAGGCCTCAGCTAGAGTACTGCGTGCAGTTCTGGTCACCACATTACAGGAAAGATGTGACTGCACCACAGAGGGTACAGAGGAGATTTACAAGGATGTTGCCGGGAGTAGAGAATCTTAGCTACGAGGAAAGACTGGATAGGCTGGGTCTGTTTTCCTTGGAACAGAGGAGGCTGAGGGGAGACCTTATTGAGGTGTATAAAATTATGAGGGGCCTAGATAGAGTGGATAGAAAGGACCTATTTCCCTTAGCAGAGGGGTCAAAAACCAGGGGGCACAGATTTAAAGTAATTAGTGGAAGGTTTAGAGGGGATTTGAGTGGAAATGTCTTCACCCAGAGGGTTGTGGGGGTCTGGAACTCACTGCCTGAAAGGGTGGTAGAGGCAGGAACCCTAACCACATTTAAAAAGTACTTGGATGTGCACTTGGGATGCTCTAACCTGCAGGGCTACGGACCAAGAGCTGGGAAGTGGGATTAGGCTGGACAGCTCTTTGTTGGTCGGTGCGGTCACGATGGGCCGAAATGGTCTCTTTCCGTGCTGTAACTTTCTATGATTCTAAGATTCTAAAGGGCGACCCTTTATTCTGAAACTGTGCCCCCGAGTTCTCGGTTTCCCCACGAGGGGAAACATCCTCTCTGCATCTACCTTATCGAGCCCCCTCAGTATCTGATATGTTTCAATACGATCACCTCTCATTCTTTTAAATTCCAATGAGTATAGGCCCAACCTGCTCAACCTTTCTTCATAAGTAAACCCCCTCATCTCTGGAATTAACCAATGAATCGTCTCTGAACTGCCTCCAATGCAGGTATATCTTTCCTTAAATAAGGAGACCAAAACTGTACGCAGTACTCCAGGTGTGGTCTCACCTATACCCTGTAAAGTTGTAGCAGGACTTCCCTACTTTTATACTCCAACCCCCTTGCAATAAAGGCCAACATTCCATTTGCCTTTTTGATTACTTGCTGTACCTGCATGCTAACTTTTTGTGTTTCGTGCACAAGGACCCCCAGGTCCCTCTGCACTGTAGCATTTTATAATCTCTCTCCATTTAAATATTAATTTGATTTTTTATTTTTCCTGCCAAAGTGGATAATGTTGTGTATGTACCTTTAAGAGAATAACTGGTCTCAGACTGCAGTACCGGCAGTGACCACCTCTGTATAAAAGGCGCTAGTGAGCCTCTGTTGTTTTCAGTTTCACTATTGACTTCCATCAGTAAAGACTTGTTTTGTTCAACTCCTGCTGTCTGTGTCTCAATCATTCACGGACGTAATACTGGCGACGAGCAGATGCGAACCTACCTACAGTCTGCACCACCTCCTGGGATCCATTCTTACAGCGAAGTGAGCAGAGGTCGAGGCCAGAAAGAAAAGAAAGTAAGAGGCAGTAGAAACGGGCGTCGACCGTGGGCATCCGCCCCTGTGTTTGAGGAGTTGAAGATTGCTGGAGAAGCTGTCGGAAGCGGGGCCTGGTTCCTGTCGACGGTGCTTCAGCTAATCGGGCTGGTGGCAGGTAGTGCACTGATCCTTCCTGGGCTGCGGCGGTTGCGAACTCGAGCGGGTGATTTGCAACGGGGCCGAGCAGCGTTGTCGGGAAGAAGAGAGAGAGAGGGTGGAGCACACAGGGCGCGGCCAGTGCTACGAAGCCGGGCCGCGTATAGACCCACGAAGAGGGAGGCAAGAGTCCCACAGGGTTGTTCCACGACGGGAAAATAATAAAAAAAAGAAATATTAAACGCGCAAGAAACCGCGAGGAGCTGCAGGTTGCAACGGGAACCGCGGAAAGCAGCGCTAACAACAGCGGGGAACAAGGCAAAGCGCGGGAGGTGCCATTTTGTTGAATCGGGGAAGAAGGCAAAGCGCGGGAGGTGCCATTTTAGATTTGCAAGATGCCGAAGACTGGCTGTATCACTGCTTTTGATAATACAATAGAGGACTGGACCATGTATGTGGAAAGAGTCGAGGTATATTTCGAGGCAAACGAAATAGCGGAGGGGAAAAAGGCATCGATATTGCTAAACTTAATGGGCGCTAGAACGTACGGCCTATTGCGGGACCTGATTACTTCAGCCAAACCAAAGGCGAAGAGTTTTAACGAAATTGTTGCTGTCCTACAGGAACACCTAAACCCTGCACTGCTGTTGATAGCAGAAAGATTTAAATTCCACAGGAGAACTCAGCATAAAGATGAGAGCAATGCTGAGTACCTTACGGAACTATGCAAGCTATCAAAGCACTGCCAGTTCGGAGCAGGACTGGCAGACACCCTACGGGACAAATTTGTCTGTGGACTCCTGAGTGAAGGAACACAGAAGAAGTTACTCTCAGAGAAAGAGCTGACGCTAGATAAGGCTTTCAGCGTGGCAGTATCGTATGAAGCAGCAGCCAGGGGAGCTGCAGAAATTCAACAAAAACCACAGGAATACGGCACCCACGAAATGACACGGGGATTTGCAAAATGTTATCGCTGCGGCAGAACTAACCATGACCAGAAGGACTGCTGGTCCAAAGACAAAATATGCAGGCAATACGGGAAGATGGGACACATTGCACGAGTTTGCAGGTCTGGGAAGAAGACCAGCGACAACAAAAAGGCTACTAAGGAACCGTACAAGAAAGTACAAAAGATGACGGACAGTAGTTCCAAAGACCAGATGAGCGATAGTGAATCCGGGAACAGGAGACTAAGCTGTCTCAAACTTCACAATGTAATCGCAAAAGAGGATCACCGAACCATTTGGGTCACCCTCACGATAGCAGGGTCCCAAGTTAAAATGGAATTGGATACAGGATCAGCGCTAACCGTCATGAGTCGACGAGACTACGAGTGGCTATTTTCACACATACCCTTGAGAGAGACATCCATCGCCTTGACAACGTATACGGGGCAAAAAGTATACCCCAGAGGAAAAATAAGGGTGCCTGTCGAATACAATGGCAAGAAAATACGGAAATTGTATCTCTACATACTGCCAAATGGTGGACCACCGTTATTGGGATGGGAATGGATCAGGAAGATAAACTTAGATTGGCACTCCATTCATGCAATGACGGTGGATGGTAAAAAAGATGAAGACGTCACTCCTGGACGATTGTCAACAACCTTAGCTAACGCCAAAGAGGTATTTCAACAAGAACTGGGCACGCTTAAAGGCGTAACCGCCTCGATAAAAATAGAAAAGAATTCAGTTCCCAAGTTTTTCAAAGCAAGACCGGTACCATATGCAATTCGCCCAGCCGTCGAGGCAGAGCTGGAGAATCTGGAGAAGGCAGGCGTGTTGTCTAAGGTCGACTGGAGCAAGTGGGCGACACCCATCGTTCCTGTCATGAAGAAAACGTTAAGCAATAAGTCCGGGGAGCCAAGGAAGATTCGCATCCGTGGGGATTTCAAGGTGACGGTGAAATCCTTCACACAGTACAATATCCTCTTCCAAGGATAGAAGACATCTTCGCCTCATTGTCTGGAGGGAAGCGTTTTACAAAAATTGACCTAGCACAAGCATATTTGCAGATGGAGGTTGAAGAGTCCTCTAGGAAGTATCTCACGATAAACACTCAGAAAGGTCTTTACCAGTATCATCGATTGGTATTCGGAGTAGCATCAGCTCCGGCGATATGGCAAAGAGCAATGGAACAAGTCCTGCAAGGGATTCCGGGGACTCAGTGTTACTTGGACGACATCCTTGTGACAGGTGAAGATGACAGTGAACACCTTAACAACCTAGAACAGGTGCTCACTAGACTACGGGAACATGGGCTGCGAGCCAATCGCCCCAAGTGCGAGTTTTTTAAGAAACAGATATCGTATTGTGGCCACGTGATTGATGAAGAGGGGTTACATAAGTCCCCTGACAAAATTGAAGCGGTAGTTAAGGCTCCAGCGCCTGAAAATGTGTCGCAACTGAGGTCATTCCTCGGATTGGTGAATTACTACCATAAGTTTTTGCCGAATTTCTCGACAATTCTGCACCCACTGAATGCCCTGCTACGAACGGGGGTAGCATGGAAATGGAGCGATGATTGTAAGCGGGCCTTTCAGAAGAGTAAGGACTTAATCACTTCAAGGGAAGTATTGGCTCACTACAACCCAGCACTGCCGATCAGACTGGCGTGTGATGCGTCTCCTACGGCATTGGGGCGGTACTGTCACATAAATTCCTTGATGGTTTAGAGAGGCCGATAGCTTTTGCGTCACGCTCGTTAACTTCTGCCGAGCGTAACTACGCCCAGATTGACAGAGAGGCCCTCAGCCTAGTGTGGGGGGTGAAGAAGTTCAATCACTACCTGCACGGTCAAAAATTTACTCTACTAACCGATCATCAACCTCTTGTCTCCATTTTCAACCCTCAGAAGGGCGTACCGATAATGACAGCACAACGGCTGCAGAGGTGGTCCCTTTTCCTAGGGGCACACCAATATGACATCGAGTACAAAGGAACTAAACAGCATGGAAATGCTGATGGATTGTCACGCCTACCATTGCCGACGGTGGAAGAAGAAGACCTTGCAGTGGATCCAATGGAGTTATTCCACTCGACCATAGTCGAATGTCTCCCTGTGACGAATGCAAACATAGAAAAGGAAACACGGAATGACCCGACACTATCACGGGTCTATGATTTAATGGTGAAGGGATGGCCAGCACATGGTGAACCACTGCTGCCAGCATTCTCGCCGAGAAGAGAACAGCTGTCAGTGTGCAGAGGAACCTTGATGTGTGGATCCAGAGTAGTAATTCCACCTAAGTTGACGGATAGAGTGCTCAATGAGCTTCATGAGGGTCATCTGGGTGGGGTAAAAATGAAGAGCTTAGCCAGAGCGTTTGTGTGGTGGCCGGGAATCGATAGAGAAATCGAAGAGATGACCAAGAGCTGTGCAGGATGCCAGAAGGTCCAAAACGCCCCACCACAAGCTCCTCTGCATCCATGGGAGTGGCCCTCATCTCCATGGCAAAGGGTGCACATTGATTTTGCTGGTCCCTTCATGGACTCGATGTTTTTAATTGCGGTGGATGCACATTCAAAGTGGCCAGAGGTAATAAAAATGTCCTCAACCACCACGGAAAAAACTATCACAGTTTTACGAACCATATTCGCCAGGAATGGGCTGCCTGAACAGATTTGCTCTGACAATGGACCACAGTTTGTGTCTGAAGAGTTCCGGAGGTTCTTAAAGAACAATGGTGTTAAGCATTACACATCTGCCCCATATCATCCAGCCACTAATGGATTGGCCGAGAGGTTTGTCCAAACATTCAAGAAGGCTATCAAGGCAATGTGTAATGAAGATATACCCCTACAACACAAACTTCTTGTTTGCCTACCGGAATGCGACACATGCGGTTACCAACCAAACTCCAGCCATGATGTTCTTCAATCGAAGACTATGATGCCGCTTGGATTTGGTTAAGCCAAACGTCCGAAGAGATGTGGAGAACAGGCAGTTTCAGAATAGGCCGACCAGGAGTTTTAAGATAGGTCAACCAGTTTTGGCCCGGGACTACCGCACTGAGAAATGGCAGCCAGGAACGATTTGTACATGACAAGGACCTCTCATGTATACCGTGGATGTTGGGGAGAGCATTGTAAGACGCCATGCTGACCAGATTCTAGAGTCACTGGAAAACGTCAACTCCACACCACGATCTGATACACCTGGTAATGAAATCGACTTTCCAATTGCAGCTACCGCAGAACCAGTGATATTGGAAGCAGATGAACCAAACAATGACATTGATCCCGACTCAACATTACCAGAAGAACCTGATACCCCAAAGAGGCGTTATCCAGACAGAATCAGGAAGCCTCCTCAAAGACTGAACTTATAATTGCTTAAACTGAATCAATGTATCTAGCAACCGTAATTGTGATTGTAATTAGTTATCATTTAGTTGTTAAATGAATGTTATGTACTGTTTATCTAAAAGGGGAGGAATTGTTGTGTATGTACCTTTAAGAGAATAACTGGTCTCAGACTGCAGTACCGGCAGTGACCACCTCTGGATAAAAGGCGCTAGTGAGCCTCTGTTGTTTTCAGTTTCACTATTGACTTCCATCAGTAAAGACTTGTTTTGTTCAACTCCTGCTGTCCGTGTCTCAATCATTCACGGACGTAATAGATAACCTTGCACTTTCCCACATTATACTCCATCTGTCAACTCACTTAGCCTGTCTATATCCCTTTGCAGATTCTTTGAGTCCTCTGAACGACTTGCTTTCCCACCCATCTTTGTATCATCCGCAAACTTGGCTACATTACACTGGGTCCCTTCATCCAAATCATTAATGTAGATTGTAAATAGTTGAGGCCCCAGCACCGATCCCTGTGGCACCCCACTAGTTACCTTTTGCCCACCGGAAAATGACCCATTTATCCCGACTCTCTGCTTTCTGTTAGTTAGCCAATTCTCCATCCATGCTAATATATTACCCCCAACTCCGTGAGCTCTTATCTTATGCAGTAACCTTTTATGTGGCACCTTATCGAATGCCTTCTGGAAATCCAAATACACCACATCCACTGGTTCACCTTTGTCCACCCTGCTTGTTACATCCTCAAAGAACTCCAGCAAGTTTGTTAAACATGATTTCCCTTTCATAAAACCATGCTGACTCTGTTTGACTGCAGTGTGTTTTTCCAAATGCCCTGCTACTGCTTCCTTAATGAAGGACTCCAGCATTTTCCCAACAACAGTTGTTAGGCTAACTGGTCTATAGTTTCCTGCTTTCTATCTCCCTCCTTTCTTAAATAGGGGTGTTACATTTACAGTTTTCCAATCCGCTGGGACCTCTCCAGAGTCCAGGAATTTTGGTATCTTGCAACCAATGCATCCACTATCTTTGCAGCCACTTCTTTTAAGCCATGGTGTGGAGATGCCGGAGTTGGACTGGGGTGGACAAATGTAAGAAGTCCTGGTGTTGTGTGACGAAAGTAAACTTGCAGCAAACATAAAGACAGACTGCAAAAGCTTTTATCGGTATATCAGGAGGAAAAGACTGGTAAAATCCCAAGTCGGTCCCTTGCAGTCCGATTCGGGAGAATATATAATGGAGAATAAGGAAATGGCAGACCAATTAAACTCATACTTTGGTTCTGTATTCACAAAGGAGGACACAAATAACCTCCCAGGAATATCGGCAAACATAGGGACTAATGAGAGGGAGGAGCTGACAGAAATTAGTATCTCTAGGGATATGGTGTTGGGTAAGTTGAGGGGACTGAAGGCCGACAAATCCCCGGGGCCTGATAAACTACATCCTAGGGTACTTAAGGAGGTGGCCCTAGAGATAGCAGATGCTCTAAGGATCATCTTCCGGAACTCCATTGACTCGGGAACAGTACCCGTGGATTGGAGGGTAGCTAATGTTACCCCAATATTTAAAAAGGGGGGTAGAGAGAAAGCAGGGAATTATAGACCAGTAAGCCTTACATCGGTTGTGGGCAAAATGCTAGAGTCCATTATTAAGGATAAAATAGCGGAGCACTTGACAAATGGGGAAAGGATCGGACAGAGTCAACATGGATTTACAAAGGGTAAATCGTGTTTGACTAATCTGCTGGAATTTTTTGAGGAAGTAACTGGTAAAATAGATGGGGGAGAGCCAGTGGATGTGGTGTACCTTGACTTCCAGAAAGCCTTCGATAAGGTTCCACACAAAAGATTATCATGCAAAATTAAGGCTCATGGGATTGGGGGCAAAGTATTAACGTGGATAGAGAACTGGCTGGCGGATAGAAAACAGAGAGTTGGAATAAACGGCTCGTTTTCGGAGTGGCAGGCAGTGACCAGCGGGGTGCCGCAAGGATCTGTCCTGGGACCCCAGCTGTTCACAATATATATAAATGATCTGGATCAGGGAATTGGATGCAATATTTCCAAATTCGCTGACGACACTAAACTAGGAGGAGGGGTGGGCTCTGATGAGGATGTCAGGAGGCTACAGTGCGATTTGGACAGGTTGGGGGAATGGGCGGATACGTGGCAGATGCACTATAATGTGGATAAATGCGAGGTTATCCACTTTGGGGGTAAAAACAGGAGGGTAGATTATTATCTAAATGGCAATAGATTGGGAGATGGGGAAGTGCAGAGGGACCTGGGTGTTCTTGTGCACCAGTCACTGAAGGAGAGCATGCAGGTGCAACAGGCGATTAAGAAGGCAAATGGTATGTTGGCCTTCATATCAAGGGGGTTCGAGTATAGGAATAGGGATACCTTACTACAGCTGTACAAGGTGCTGGTGAGACCGCATCTGGAGTATTGTGTACAGTTTTGGTCGCCCCATCTGCGGAAGGATGTTCTTGCCATGGAAAGAGTGCAGCGGCGATTCACCAGGCTGATACCTGGAATGGCGGGAATGACCTACGAGGAGAGATTGAATAGTTTGGGCTTGTACTCACTGGAGTTTAGAAGATTGAGAGGGGATCTCATCGAAACATATAAAATTATGGCAGGCCTGGACAGGCTGAATTCAGAGAGAATGTTTCCAATGGCAGGGGAGCACAGAACCAGGGGCCACAGTCTAAAAATAGCGGGCAAATCATTTAAAACAGAGATGAGGAAGAATTTCTTCACTCAAAGAGTGGTGAGCCTGTGGAATTCCCTGCCACAGAGGGCTGTGAAGGCTAATTCAATAAATATTTTCAAGAGAGAATTGGATATATTTCTGAAGGCTAAGGGGATTAAGGGTTACGGAGAAAAGGCGGGGACGGGGTACTGAACTGGTAAGATCAGCTAAGATCTCAGACGAAGATCAGCCATGATCTCATTGAATGGCGGAGCAGGCTCGAAGGGCCTACTCCTGTTCCTATCTCTATGTTTCTATGTTTCTTACTTCTTTTAAGACCCTAAGATGCAGGCCATCTGGTCGTGGGGACTTGTCGTCTTTTAGTCCCATTATTTTACCAAGTACTTTTTCCTTAGTGATAGTGATTGTTTACTTTAGTTCTCACCTCCCTGTGGTCCCTTGATTATCCATTATTGGAATGTTGTTAGTGTCTTCTACCGTGAAGACAGATACAAAATATTTGTTCAGAGTCTCTGTTCTCCATTATTAATTCCCCAGTCTCATCCTCTAAGGGACCAATGTTTACTTTAGCTACTCTCTTCCTTTTTATATACCTGTAGAAGTTCTTACTATCTGTTTTAATATTTCTTGCCAGTTTACTCTCATAATTCATCTTCTCTCTCTTCATTTTTTTTTTAGTCATCCTCTGCTGGTTTAAAAAAAAATCCCAATCCTCTGGCCTCCCACCAATCTTGGCAACATTTGTATGCCTTCGTTTTTAATTTGATACCATTCTTTACTCCCTTAGTTAGCCACGGATGGTGCTCCCTTCTCTTAAAATCTTTCTTTCTCACTGGAATATCTTTTTGTTGAGAGTTATGAAATATCTCCTTAAATGTCCGCCACTGCATTTCAACTGTCTCACCCTTTAATTTATTTTTCCAGTCCACTTTAGCCAGTTCTGCCCTCATGCCATTGTAGTTGCCTTTGTTTAAGATCAGGACACTGGTTTGAGGTACAGGTAACTCTCGATTTACCGGCACCTAAATAACCGGAAATCTCTGTTAACCGGCAAAATTCAGGAGTAGGTTCAGGTAAGTTTTACTTCATATTAGTGGCCGTTCCTGGATCTGTGGCTGTGTAACCGGGGTTCCTGCACCTGTTGCTAAGCAACAGGGATGCCTGAATCTTGTGGCCGGGGTTCCTGCGCCTGTTGCTAAGCAACAGGGACGCCTGGATCTTGTGGCCGGCGTTCCTGCACCTGTTGCTAAGCAACAGGGAAGCCTGGCTCTCATACCTTTCGCTATACCTCTCTGTAATCCTGACTTTTTGATAAACTGGCACCACGCCGGTCCCGTATAAAAAAGTGTTTCCTGTACAACTTTCTCACCCTCCAACTTAATTTGAAATTTAAGTATGATATGATCACTCTTTCCTAGAGGATCCTTTACTATGAGATCATTTATTAATTCTGTTTCATTACACAGTACCAGAACCAAGATAGCCTGCTCCCTGGTTGGTTCCATTTTATACTGTTCTGGGAAACCATCCCGGATACACTCTATGAACTCCTCCTCAAGGCTACCATGGCCAATTTTATTTATCTAATCAATATGGAGATTAAAATGACCCATGATTATTACCATGCCTTTTTTACAGGCCTCCATTATTTGTTGATTTATACTCTGTTGACTCCGTGATTGTATTATGATTTTCTTAATGTCCTGCTATTACCTTCTTAATAATGGATTCCAGCATTTTCCTAATGACAGATGTTAGGCTAACTGACCTATAGTTTCTTGCTTTCTTTCTCCCTCCTTTCTTGAATAGTGGCGTTATATTTGCAGTTTCCCAATCCACTGGGACCGCTCCGGGATCCAGGGAATTTTGGTAGATTACAATCAACGCATTCACTATCTCAGCAGCCACTTCTTTTAAGACCCTAGGATGCAGGCCATCAGGTCCAGGGGAAATTGTCGGCCTTTAGTCCCATTAGTTTGCCAAGTACTTTTTCTCCAGTGATAGAGATTGTTTTATGTTCCTCCCTCCCTATAGCCCCTTGATTATCTATTACTAGCTGGAGTGCCCGGCGGTGCCGAGGGTTTTTTGAGGGCATGTTGTTATGAAAAGTAGAAATAATTTTTATATATATATATATATATATATATATAAATAAAAGAGTTTGTCTGTCTGTCTGTGTGGGAAGGAGAGAGAGTGGGACGGGGGGGTAGAGAGAGAGAGGGACGGGGGATAGAGAGAGAGAGAGAGAGACTGGGGGGAGAAGAGAGAGACGGGGGGAAGAGAGAGAGAGAGACTGGGGGGAGAAGAGAGAGACGGGGGGAAGAGAGAGAGAGAGAGAGAGACTGAGGGGAGAAGAGAGAGACGGGGGGGGGAGAAGAGAGAGAGAGGATTTAGTTCGGGATTAGCCTGGAGAGAGAGGGGGAAAGGAGCGCCTCAGGCCTGGCCTGATTGACCCCTGCGAAGGAAAGAAGGAAGGAAGAAGGCGAGCTCTCCCACCCTCTCCCACCCCCTCACTCTTTCCCTCCCTCACCCTCTGTCTCTCCCTCCCCCATCTCTCCCTGCTTTACTATCTCTCCCTCCCTCCCCCTCTCCTCTCCTCTCCCTCCCTCCCTCCTCTCCCTCCCTCCCCCTCTCCTCTCCCTCCCTCCCCCCTCTCCTCACCCTCTCCTCTCCCCCTCTCTCTCCCTCCCCCTCTCCTCTCCCTCCCTCCCCCTCTCCTCTCCCTCCCCCTCTCTCTCCCTCCCCCGTCCCTGCTTTACTCTCTCTCCCTCCCCCCTCTCCCCCCTCCTCTCCTCTCCCTCCCCCCTCCCCCCTCCTCTCCCTCCCCCCTCCTCTCCCTCCCCCTCCTCTCCTCTCCCTCCCCCCTCCTCTCCTCTCCCTCCCCCCTCCTCTCCTCTCCCTCCCCCCCTCCTCTCCCTCCCCCTCCTCTCCTCTCCCTACCCCTCTCCACTCCCTCCCCCCCTCCTCTCCTCTCCCTCCCCCCTCCTCTCCCTCCCCCTCCTCTCCTCTCCCTCCCCCCTCCTCTCCTCTCCCTCCCCCCCTCCTCTCCCTCCTCTCCTCTCCCTACCCCTCTCCACTCCCTCTCTCCCTCCTCTCCTCTCCCTACCCCTCTCCACTCCCTCCCCCCCTCCTCTCCTCTCCCTCCCCCCTCCTCTCCTCTCCCCCCTCCCTCTCCCTCCTCTCCCTCTCCCCCTCTCCTCTCCCTCCCCCCTTCCTCCCCCGCTCTCCTCTCCCTCCCCCCCTCTCCTCTCCCGCTCTCCTCTCCCTCCCCCCCTCTCCTCTCCCTCCCCCGTCTCTCCTCTCCCTCCCCCTGCCTCTCACTGATTTCCTCTCTCTCCCTTTCCTCAGAGCCCGGACGCGGTGACTCAAAGCCCCCATGTGTGGATCAGCGCCTCAGGGCCGGCCCATGCGTGGCCTAGCGCATGAGGCCCGGCCCGACTCACCTTAGCTCAGGTCCCGCTCCGGGCCACCGCCGACGTTCACGCGCTTGCTGTCTCCCGCCCTGCCAGCCTTTACCAAGATGGCGGCGATGGCTACGCTCGGCTCCGCCCCACCCCGCCAGCCTTTACCAAGATGGCGGCGATCGCGGGCCGCTGGTTTGGAATCGGGCCCAGCGGGACGGGCGGTGCCTAGCTCGGGAGTGGCTGGCGAGGAGAGGCCGAGGCTTCGAGGCCTGAGGCCGGCAGGCAGCTCATCCACCGCCGAGGGGGGGAAAGCCCGAGTTCCCTTTGCAAATGGATTTTTTTAAATTTTAAAACCAACTTTTTTTTTGCTGGAAATCTATATTTCATATCATTTAATCCCCATTACCATTTTTTTAGCTTGAGGCCTGGCAGGTGTTTAATGGCTGCCGCTGAGCTCCCGCACTAACGGCAGTTTGAATGATTAGGCCCCGCCCACCCCGTAGGATTGGTCAACCATCACGTCACTCAACGCTAATGAACGGTAGGATTGGTCAACCGCTAATGAGCGGATTTTTGAACGTTTTTTGAAAGTTTTTTGTCTACTGTCGGAACAATTTTTGTCTGACCAAAAAGTAAATATGCCTTTGAGACTCCCCTAATGATAAGCTTTCTTTTGATATAACATGCGTGTAGGTACGCTCTATAACTTTTGAGTGTATAGCGGACAGACAGACAAGCGGACAGACAGACAAACAGACAGACAGACAGACAAACAGACAAACAGACAAACCAACTCTTTTATATATATAGGAGATTATTATTGGGATGTTTTTAGTGACTTCTACCATGAAGACCGATCCAAAATAATTGTTTAGAATCTCTGCCATTTCTCTATTGTAAGTTTCGCAAAATTCAGGCAGTTCCACACGCCCCCCCCCCCCCGAAGATTATTTAATTAAAAGAGAGCCTGGTTGGACAGTTTTAAAATCCAGGGCACAACAAAATGGCTGCGGTCAGACCTCGTGACCGAAAGCCTGTCAGTTTCAATTCAGACCCTGGCAAGCTAACTTGTGCATTTCAATGTCTGCAGCAAGGAGATCACAAAACCAGACAAGACTTTTGCATATGCATTAGGGACAAACCCAATTACAATCAGACCTATGCATAAAGGCCATCAAGGTGTTTGCTCAAACAATCAAAATAATCAGCGGGGCCACCGAGACGGGGCTGGCCCCCATCAAAGAACCTGTTGGACAAAGGAGAGCATTTGAAGAACCGGCAGGAACCGATTACCGGCCATCCAAGTCGATGGGCCAAGATCGATACCTTTTGGTTAATTCCAGCCCACTCAAATCAGACAAAAGAATGAGCTGATTAAGCGTAGAGATAAGGGCTACCGAGGGGGGTATAACTAGCCTCTCGAGAAGCCATTCACTCTCTCACCTCGCCTCCTGCGCCCTGCCTCGCCATCAACCAAGGAAGAAGACCATCGAAGGAGAGCCCGTCCACAGAGGTAGGATACCCTATCAGAGACCTTTTAATTACTGGGGTATCTCTACCTGGACGGTGAAGTCTGTGCAACAGCAGGACCACGTGACATTGGCAGGCAACAGGGCAAAGGGGCAAGGCTTTTCTTTCAACATCTCAGACCGGTGAGCATTATACTTCTGACCCATCGCAAGATAATCTAGCTAGGTGTAGAGGGTGGGAGTTAAGGGGATTGCTGAATTGTCATTTTAGCCATTTTCCCTCGATGTGCCGTTTCTCCTCCCCTGTTAAGTATAAGTGTACTGCATTCATATCATCCTTTTGTATAGTATTGTTATATTATTTTCTCTGTTAATAAATTTTGGTTTTCTTTGTACCAAACCACTGGTCTGCTCGTTTGTCTATATCGCTATCTGCCAATAAGTCCGGGGATCAGAACTAAGGGGTGAGCGATCCGAAACGCTCAGAGGTAAGGCAGCCGGAGACATAACCGACTGGCAAAAGCAAGTAGCAAAAAAAAAAACCTACACTATTTCTCATTATTAATTCCCCAGTCTTATCCTCTAAGGGACCAACGTTTACTTTAGTTACTCTCTTCCTTTTTATATACCTGTAAAAGCTCTTATTGTCTGTTTTTATATTATTTGCTAGTTTACTCTCATACTCTATCTTCTCCCTCTTTATAATTTTTTTAGTCATCCTTTGCTGGTTTCTAAAAAATTCCCAATCCTCTAGCCTACCACTAATCTTTGCAACATTCTATGTCTTTTCTTTCAATTTGATACCATCCTTAACTTCCTTAGTTAGCCACGGATGGTGCATCCTTCTTGTAGAGCCTTTCTTTCTCACCAGAATATACCTTTGCTGAGATTTATGAAATATCTCCTTAAATGTCTGCCACTGCTGGTCTACCGTCTTACCCTTTAATCTATTTTCCCAGTCCACTTTAGCCAACACTGTCCTCATACCCTTGTAATTGCCTTTATTTAAGTTTAGGACACTAGTTTCAGACCCAAGTTTCTTACCCTCAAACTGAATTTGAAATTCTACCATGTTATGATCACTCTTTCCTAGGGGATCCTTTACTATGACATTAATTAATCCTGTCTCATTACACATTACCAGATCTAAAATAGCCTGCTCCCTGGTTGGTTCCTCAATGTATTGCTCTAAGAAACCATCCCGAATACACTATGAACTCGTCCTCAAGGCTACCCTTGCCAATTTGATTTGTCCAATCTATATGATGATTAAAATCGCCCATGATTATTGCAGTACCTTTCTTACAAGCCCCTAATATTTCTTGATTTATACTCTGTCCTACAGTATAGCTATTGTTAGGGGGCCTATATACTACTCCCACCAGTGACTTCTTACCCGTACTATTTCTTATCTCCACCCAAACTGATTCTACATCTTGAGCTTCTGAGCCAAGATCATTCTTCACCACTGTAGTGACCTCATCCTTTATTAACAGAGCTACCCCACCTCCTTTTCCTTTCTGCCTATCCTTCCAAAATGTCAAATACCCCTGAATATTCAGTTCCCAGCCTTGGTCACCTTGCAACCATGTCTCTGTAATGACTATCAGATCATACCCATTTATTTCTATTTGTGCCGTCAACTCATCTATCTTGTTACGAATGCTGTGTGCATTCAGATAAAGAGCCTTTAAATTTACCTTATAATTTTTCCTTACTCAGACTCTATTTTCTGGTGCACTCTTATGCTTGTATGCTCTGCCCCTTCCTGACACATTCTGGTTATCGTTACCCCTGTTTCTCCCTACTTGCTCTATCAAAACCACTCATACTTTTGAATAAATCTATTCGGTCTCCCCTTAACCTTCTCTGCTCTAAGGAGAACAATCCCAACTTCTCCAATCTCTCCACATAACTGAACTCCCTTATTCCTATATAATTCTGGTAAACCGCCTTTGCACCCTCTCTAAGGCCTTGACATCCTAAAGTGTAGTGCCCAGAATTGTACACAATACTCCAGCTGAGGCCTAACCAGAGATTTGTAAACGTTTAGCATGACGTCCTTGTTTTTGTATTCAATGCCTCTATTTACAAAGCCAAGTATCCCACACGCTTTCTTAATTGCCTTCTCAATTTGCTCTGCCACCTAAAAGGATTTGTGAATATGCACCCCCAAGTCCCTCCGTTCCTGCACCCCCTCAAAAAAGTACCAATGAGACTATACTGCCACTCCATGTTGTTGATGTGGTGTATTTGGACTTTCAGAAGGCTTTCGATAAGGTCCCGCATAAGAGATTAGCGTGTAAAGTTAAAGCACATGGGATTGGGGGCAAGGCACTGATTTGGATAGAGAACTGGTTGGCAGACAGGAAGCAAAGAGTTGGAATAAATGGGTCTTTTTCCGAGTGGCAGGCAGTGACTCGTGGGGTACCGCAGGGATCGGTGCTAGGACCCCAGCTATTCACAATATATATTAATGATCTAGATGAGGGAACTAGATGTAATATCTCCAGGTTTGCAGATGACACAAAGCTGGGTGGGCGTGTGTGCTGTGAGGAGGATGCAGAGAAACTCCAGTATGATTTGGACAGGTTGGGTGATTGGGCAGATGCAGTATAATATGGATAAATGCGAGGTTATCCACTTTGGTGGCAAAAACAGGAAGACAGATTATTATCTGAATGGCAATAGATTGGGAGAAGGGGAAGTGCAACGAGACCTGGGTGTCCTTGTGCACCAGTCACTGAAGGGAAGCATGCAGGTGCAGCAGGCAGTTAAGAAGGCAAATGGCATGTTGGCCTTCATAGCGAGAGGATTCGAGTACAGGGGCAAGGATGTCTTGCTGCAGTTGTACAGGGCCTTTGTGAGACCACACCTTGAGTATTGTGTGCAGTTTTGGTCGCCTTATCTGAGTAAGGATGTTCTTGCCATGGAGGGAGTGCAGCGAAGATTCACCAGACTGATACCTGGGATAGCAGGAATGACATATGAAGAGAGATTGGGTCGATTGGGCTTTTATTCGCTAGAGTTTAGAAGAATGAGAGGGGATCTCATTGAAACTTATAAAATTCTAACACGAGTAGACAGACTAAATGCAGCAAGGATGTTCCCAATGGCGGGGGAGTCCAGAACCAGGGGTCACAGTCTAAGTATAAGGGGTAAGCCATTTAGGACAGAGATAACGGCCTGAATCCGTGAGGTTAAAGCTTAAAACTAAAGGCTTTTATTAAGTAAGAACATGGCATCAAGTTAACACAGGGCAACCATCATTCATCACCGACCCAGCCCTTATGAGTAAGACCCAGCTCTTATAAGTAAGACTCACACCAATCAGGAGGATCCAGAGGGGCGGGGCTAGGGAGGAGCATTCGTGGTTACACCGGTAGAACATTCCAGACATTAACAAGTACAACAACAACAGACAATACAAATGCCAGGACACAGAGTTATTTCATCACATTCACCCCCTGCTATAGATTCAGTCTGTCAGGAGGTCTGATAATCCTCTGGGAATGATGTAACTCTTGCTGAGGCTCCTCCCGGAGTACTAACTCCGGTTCATTCGAATTCCCAGAATCATCAGTATTTTCCACACTGAGGGTTTGTGTCTCTGAAGGTCCAATACCACGATTGAAAACTCTACTCTCAGAGTCGAACTCTTTTCGAGCTCCAGCAGATGCAAGATCTTTAATAGAGACCGTATCCTTTCGCTCATCCGGATATTGAATATACGCATACTGGGGATTAGCATGGAGGAGTTGTACTTCCTCCACCAGTGGATCAGTCTTGTGGCCTCTCACATGTCTGCGCAACAACACAGGGCCCGTGGTCATCAACCATGTGGGTAACAATACTCCATTAGTAGCTTTTCTTGGAAAACTAAACATCCTTTCATGAGGGGTGGCATTCGTCGCTGTACACAAAACAGACCTTATGGAATGCAACACATCTGGCAGGACATCCTGCCAGCGAGAGGTCAGCAGGCCTCATGACTTCAGAGACAGTACGATAGCCTTCCACACTGTCGCATTTTCTTTCTCGACCTGCCCATTACCACGAGGGTTATAGCTGGTAGTTCTACTCGTTGCAATCCCTTTCGATAGCAAAAACTGTTGCAATTCTTCGCTCATAAAGGAAGAACCCCTGTCACTATGTATATAGTTAGGCATGCCAAACAAAGAAAACAGTTGGCAGAGGCATTTAATTACAACAGCACTAGTCACATCCGGACAGGGGATAACAAAAGGGAACCGAGAGTACTCGTCTATAATATTAAGAAAATAGACATTACGGTCGCTCGATGGAAGGGGACCTTTAAAATCAAGACTCAAACGCTCAAATGGTCAAGTTGCTTTAATAAGATGAGCTGGCTCGGACGGCTTATAGAAGCGGGGTTTGCATTCAGCACAAACACGACAGGTTCTGGTCATTGTCCGGACCTCCTCAATAGAGTAGGGTAGATTGTGGGACTTAATGAAGTGGTTCATTCTGGTAACCCCAGGGTGGCAGAGTGCGCCGTGGAGACTTTGAAGCTTATCTATACCTAGACTAGCACATACTCCTCGTGACAAAGCATCCGATGGCTCATTAAATACTCCAGGCCTGTACTGAATATCATAGTCATATGTTGACAGTTCTATTCGCCATCTTAAAATCTTATCATTTTTGATCTTGCCTCTCTGCTTAGTATTGAACATAAAGGCCACAGATCGCTGGTCAGTAATGAGCGTAAAACGTTGGCCAGCGAGATAATGTCTCCAATACCTGACTGCTTCAATAATCGCCTGTGCCTCCTTTTCCACTGAAGAATGTCGAACTTCTGGTCCTTGCAATGTATGAGAGAAGAAAGCTACTGGTCTACCAGCTTGGTTAAGAGTTGCTGCCAACGCAAAATCAGATGCATCACTTTCCACTTGAAAAGGGATCTTCTCATCCACGGCACATACCACTGCCTTCTCAATGTCCCGTTTGATATTAAGGAAAGCCTCCTGAGCTTCTGCCGATAGCGGAAAAGACGTCGACTTAATAAGAGGTCGGACTTTATCTGAGTAGTTAGCCACCCACTGGGCATAGTACGAGAAGAATCCCAGACACCTTCTTAAAGCTTTTACAGTGTGAGGTAAAGGTAATTCCTTAAGTGGGCGTAATCTTTCAGGATCTGGCTCGATTACCCCATTCTCCACAACGCAACCAAGAATACACAAATGTGTAGTATTGAAGGTACACTTGTTTTCATTGTAGGTCAGGTTTAACCTCTTTGCAGTCTCTAGGAACTTCGCGAGATTTTGATCATGCTCCCGTTGGTCGCGCCCACAGATAGTAACATTGTCCAGGTACGGGAATGTTGCTTCCAACGTGTATTCATCCACCATACGATCCATCTCCCATTGGAAGACGGATACCCCATTCGTCACTCCAAAGGGCACCCGAAGGAATTGGTACAGGCGCCCATTAGCTTCGAAGGCCGTATAAGGTCGGTCTTCTATTTTAATGGGGAGTTGATGGTAGGCAGACTTTAAATCAATGGTGGAGAACACGCGGTACTGAGCTATCTGGTTCACCATCTCAGAAATACGAGGCAAAGGATAGGCGTCTAATTGGGTATACAAGTTTATAGTCTGGCTATAATCGACCACAAGTCTTTTCTTTTCATTAGTTTTAACCACCACCACCTGGACACGCCACGGGCTATTACTGTGTTCGATGATTCCCTCCCGTTGAAGCCTTTCCACTTCCTCTTTTATAATTTTTTTTATCTTCTGATCTATACCGTTGACTCTTAGTCGCTATAGGTCTACAATTAGGAGCAAGGTTCACGAATAAAGAAGGCGGACTTATTTTTAAAGTAGAAAGGCCGCAGACTGTGAGCGGAGGCTGGGATCCACCATACTTAAGGGTGGCGCTCTCATGCTGACACTGGAAGCCCAAGCCTAAAATTAAGTTCACACACAACTGGGGTAATATGAGGAGTTTAAAATCCTTATACTCCATATCCTTAACGGTCAATGTGACTTTACAATATCAAGTTACCTCCGAAGTAAGGGACTTGGACGCCATCACGATTTCACTTCAAGTAGGATACACCTTCAATGAATAGGAGTTAACAAGGTTGGGGTGTATAAAACTTTCAGTACTGCCACAGTCTATCAAACACCCAGTAGGGCAACCATTAATCTTGATGTCCATCATAGATTTCGACAAGGAACACGGTATGGTCTGGTCAACCGTAGCCGAGGCTAGAGTAAAACGATAAGCGGCAGCAGAAAAGACATTGGGTACAGGATTACCCTTACACACTTTACTAAAATGTCCCCGTTTCTTACATTTAAAACAGGTAGCCTCTCTGGCTGGGCATCGTTGCCTGGGGTGTTTAGATTGGCCACAAAAATAACACTTAGACCCATGGGGTACAGCCGCAACAATAGGATTGAGTGGAGGCTCCATTGGTGTTATGGATGCCTCCATACTCGGAACACATGAGGCTGAGAAAGACGCGTGGGCTGATGCATACACTTCTAAATTCTTCTGGGCTACATCTAACGATCGAGCAGTAGCGACGACCGTTTTTAAAACTAACGAGTCATTCTTGAGAAGTCTCTGTCTAATATAATTAGATAGAAGGCCAGATATGAAAGAATCGCGGATGGCCTCTTCCTGATACAATATGGCAGAGACAGCCTTGTAGTTGCAATCCTTAGCCAAAGCCTTAAGGTCCTGCAGGAAATCGTCCAGAGATTCCTCGGGTAATTGCCTGCGAGTAGACAAAAGATACCTGGAGTATACTTCGTTAACCGACTTAAGGTACTGGGCCTTAAGGGCTGCGAGGGCCTCTTCATATGTAGTAATATCTTCAATTATCGAGTAAGTTTGATGACTTACCAAGTTGGTTAGAAGACCCAACTTGTTAACCGCCGAATCGACCGATGCGATGAAGTGTTCAAAACATCGAAGCCAATGCGTAAATTTCTTCAACGCGTCTGCCGAATGGGGATCGATATCCTGACGCTTTGGTTTCAAAAATCGATCCATCTTCCAAAAGTTGTTACTTAATAAAATTGATGTGCCAAATAACGGCCTGAATCCGTGAGGTTAAAGCTTAAAACTAAAGGCTTTTATTAAGTAAGAACATGGCATCAAGTTAACACAGGGCAACCATCATTCATCACCGACCCAGCCCTTATGAGTAAGACCCAGCTCTTATAAGTAAGACTCACACCAATCCGGAGGATCCAGAGGGGCGGGACAAGGGAGGAGCATTAGTGGTTACACCGGTAGAACATGCCAGACATTAACAAGTACAACAACAACAGACAATACAAATGCCAGGACACAGAGTTATTTCATCACATCCAGAAAGAGGTGAACCTGTGGAATTCTCTACCACAGAAGGCAGTGGAGGCCAATTCATTAAATTTATTCAAGAAGGAGTTAGATATATTTCTTAAGACTAAAGGGATCAAGGGATATGGGGAGAAGGCAGGGACAGGGTACTGAATTTGGATGATCAGCCATGATCTCATTAAATGGCGGAACAGGCTCGAGGGGCTGAATGGCCTACTCCTGCTCCTATCTTCTATGTTCCTATGTAATCATATGATAGAATCATAGAAATTTACAGCACAGGAGGCCATTCAGCCCATTTTGTCTGTGCCAGCCGACAAAGAGCTCTCCACCCTAATCCCACTTTCCAGCACTTGGTCCGTAGCCCTGTAGGTTCCGGCACTTCAAGTGCATATCCAAGTACTTTTCAAATGTGATGAGGGTCTCTGACTCTGCCACCCTTTGAGACAGTGAGTTCCAGACCCCCACCACCCTCCTCAAATCCCCTCTAAACCTCCGACCAATTACTTTAAATCTGTGCCCCCTGGTTATTGACCTCTCTGCTAAGGGAAATAGATCCTTCCTATCCACTCTATCTCGGCCCCTCATAATTTTATACACCTCAATTAAGTCTCCTCTCAGCCTCCTCTGTTCCAAAGAACACAATCCCAGCCTATCCAATCTTTCCTTATAGCTAAAATTCCCCAGCCCAGGCAACATCCTTGTAAATCTCTTCTGCACCCCCTCTACTGCAATCACATCCTTCTTGTAATGCGGTGACCAGAACTGCACGCAGTATTCTAGCTGAGGTCTAACTAGTGTTTTATACAGTTCAAGCATAACCTCCCTGCTCTTATATTCTTTGCCTCAGCTAGTAAAGGCAAGTATATCGTATGCCTTCTTAACCACCTTATCTACGTGTCCTGCTACCTTCAGGGATCTGTGGACATTCACTCCAAGGTCCCTTTGTTCCTCTACACTACTCAGTGTCCTACCATTTAACACATGTTGGCCTAGAAATTCAGTGCCCTTAGCACCGATTTTGCGGCGCTAGAGGGCCTAGCGCTGCAATTGGCGCCGGTTCCTAAATTGCCTGGGGCCCTTCCGCGGCGGTAGACCGGTAGCGCTGCGCCGGCACCGATGACGTCATCGGTGTGCGCAGCGTCCCGGTTGCCATGGTAACCCGGCCCCAAGCCGAAATTCAGTTGCGCCCGCCTCGCCCGTGGCAGGCGCAACTAAGACTCTGGCAACAGAGTCTTCCCCCAGTGTGCGCCGGCGCATAAAGGTGGAGCGGCGGCCGGCCACGTTCCCGGCGGCCGCCTGCCCGCACCTCCCTTCCCGGACTCCTGCATTCCCCCCCCGCGGCCCTGATCAGTGTCTCATGCGAGCCCGGCACTTCCCCGAGGTGCCGGGCTCAGATGTCGGGTCAATCCGCCGGACAGTTGTCGGCTGCAGGCAGCTCCTCCTTAACAGGAGGAGGAGGCCTGCAGTTACCCCGCCTGCCGCACCGCATCGGGTGCCGCAGCGGGGGATTAGCGCCGGGAAACCCAAGTTCACGCCCGTTTTGAGGCGCTAAAGGAGGGTTTTAGCGCCCGCCGCCGTCTGGGCCCGGCGCACCCGAATTTTCGTCGGGCGCTGCCGCATTACCGCTGGCGCAAACTTTCTGGCGCTACAGCCCTGGCAAGACCAGAACCCAATTTCTAGGCCGTTATGTATTGTGTGTTCTCCTCCCACCTGTGGTGGCGCTGTCACAGCAGATAAATGGTTGGGTGTTCTCTTGGTTAAGTTTAGCTCTCTTTGTTAGAAACTCCCCAGAACTTCCTTTTCCCTTTGAATAAAGCACTTCATGTTTGAATCTCTGAGTTCTGAGTTCTAATTGTGTCTGGGTAAAAAGGTACCGACACAACAAAGTGGCGACGAGGAGCGGATGAATCTGCTTACGTTACGGGTGCAATGAGTAAACAGAAATTTAAATTTGAAACGTGAGATGGCTACTATATTAGGAAACATCGGTGATTTTGATGAAAATGTGGAGCAATGGAGCGCTTATATGGAACGTTTTGACTATTTTGTCTTGGCGAATGCGGTGGCAAACTAAAAAGTCGTGCCTACCTTTTTGAGTGTAATGGGGCCGAAGACATTCAATTTACTTCGCAGCCTTGTGCAGCCAGATAAGCCAGGAACTAAAACACATAAGCAACTAGTGGAAATTCTTGGAGCACATTTTTCACCAAAACCTCTGGTTATTGCTGAGAGATTTAGATTTCACAAACGGAATCAAGAGGAGGGGGAATCAGTGACGATGTTTATTGCTGCTTTAAAAAGGTTGTCTGAACACTGCCAGTTCAAGGAGGTGCTGAATGACACCATTAGAGACAGACTCGTGCATGGTCTGCAAAGTGCAGCCACACAGAAGCGCCTTCTTACTGAGGACAACCCTACTCTTGAAAAGGCCATTGAAGTTAGTGTCTCCATGGAGATGGCGGAAAAGGAGGCTCACCAGTTGAGTTCAACAGGGAGAGTTCACAAGGTGTCGTCTGAGCCTAAAGGTGCACGGAACGGCACATGTTACCATTGTGGGAAAACGGGCCATCACGCTAATGACTGCTGGTGTACGGAGCTGGAATGCCGAAATTGTGGCAAAAAGGGTCACATTGAATGCGCCTGTAGAGGTAAAAAAAAGAACAGACAGAGCTGGGAAGCATGGAAGCAAAATGTCTGTATTTGGACAAGAGAGGAAAAAGAGTGTTCATTCAGTGCAGTATGATGGAACAAGCAAAACAGAGGGGAGCGACACCTCTGAGGAGGAAGAGGTACACATACTGACGGTTGCAGGTGGTTCAAATGGCTACTGGGTGTCACCACTGGTGGAGGGACAATCAGTGCGGATGGAGGTGGACACAGGCGTGGCTGTGTCCCTTGTTTCAGACACTGTCTATAACAAAATGCAAAAGCATCTTACCCTTCAGCCAACAAACATTGTGCTAAAGACGTATACCGGCGAACCTGTGGCCATGAGAGGCGCCATTGAGGTGACAGTTAAATTGAATGGACAGACTGCAAAACTGCCACTATATGTGGTAAAGGGAAATTACCCATCGCTACTGGGACGTGCGTGGCTAGAGAAAATCACACTGGACTGGCCTGCAGTCCGCATGATGTCAAAAGGGGAGTCAGGTCTGACTGCAGTGTTAAACAAACATGCAGAACTCTTCAATGGGGAACTTGGGAGCATGAAAAAGATTAGCGTGAGACTGGACATTAAACCTGACAGCAAGCCGAAGTTTCACAAAGCCCGACTTGTACCCTATGCAATTAGGCCAAAAGTTGAGGCTAACTTGGAGGCCTTAGTTGAGAATGGAGTCCTGGAGCCTGTGAGCGTGAGCAAATGGGCCACACCCATTGTTCCTGTCCTGAAAAAGGATGGATCTGTTCGAATCTGCGGGGATTTTAAAGTGACTATTAACCCGGTGCTGTCTGCGGAACAGTACCCTCTTCCCCTCATTGATGATCTTTTTACGGGCCTGGCCGGAGGGCAAAAGTTCAGCAAAATAGACTTATGCCAGGCTTATCTACAAATGCATGTCGATGACAAATCAAAGGAGCTGCTGACAATTGTGACACACAAGGGGCTATACAGGTACTGCCGCCTTCCGTTTGGAATTACGTCGGCCCCTGCTCTATTCCAAAGGGCAATGGATCAGATTTTGAGTGGACTGCCAGGAGTCCAGTGCTACCTGGACTACATCCTTGTCACTGGGACAAATGAGGATCATCTTCTGAACTTGGATGCGACACTACAACGACTGAAAGAGTACGGACTCAGAGTTCGTAAAGACAAATGTGAATTCTTTCAGTCTTCAGTTGAGTACCTGGGGCATGTGATTGACGCTACTGGCCTGCATAAGGCGCCGTCAAAGGTCAAGGCGATCGTAGAGGCCCCAGCACCCCAGAATGTGAGCCAGTTACGTTCATTTCTGGGGCTACTTAACTACTATGGGAAGTTTATTCCAGACTTAGCAACATTGCTGAAGCCGTTACATCAGTTGCTATGTCAAGGCAAAACATGGAAATGGACTGAACTGTGCAACGAAGCTTTCGCCCAAGCAAAGAAAGCATTGCTGAAATCGGAGGTCCTGACACACTTCGACCCAAAGCTACCCATGCAGCTAGCATGTGATGCATCACTATATGGTGTGGGAGCAGTCATACCCCACATCATGCCTTCGGGTGAAGAGAAACCTATCGCCTTCGCATCACGCACCTTGAACAAGGCCGAGAGTAACTATGCGCAGATCGAGCGCGGGGCCTTGGGAATCGTTTTTGGAATTCGAAAATTTCATCAGTACCTGTTTGGGAGAAGGTTCACACTCCTGACGGACCACCATCCATTGACTTCAATCTTCGGGCCCCACACCGGAATTCCGTCTCTCGCTGCAAGCAGGATGCAAAGGTGGGCTTTACTGTTGTCAGGACACACATACGACATCAAATATCGCAAATCAGACTTGCACGGCAACGCAGACGGTCTTTCGAGGCTACCCTTGCCTGTTACTCCCTCAGAGCCTCGTCAGATAGACATCTTCTACTTTAGACAAGTGGAGGGAGCACCTGTCACTGCAGTTCAGGTGCGAAGGTACACCCGCAACGATCCAGTCCTGTCTGAGGTAATGGACGATGTCATTCGAGGGAGAGCTATCGGAGATTCTCCTAGTTTGAAACCTTACGTTTCAAAAAGAAATGAGCTCTCCGTCCAGGCAGGTTGTCTTCTTTGGGGACGCCGTGTCATCATTCTGCCACCTCTGAGGGAACCTATACTGCAACAACTTCATACAGGCCACAGTGGGATGGTTCGGATGAAGGAAATGGCAAGAAGCTACTTCTGGTGGCCAGGTCTCGATGGGAATATTGAGGAAAAAGCCAAAACATGTTCCCCATGTCAAAGGGTCCGGAATGTTCCACAGCTGGCAACCCTACACCCCTGGGATTGGCCTGCAGATGTGTGGCAGCGAGTACATGTGGACTTCGCCGGTCCTTTCGAAGAGAAGATGTTTATGGTGGTTGTAGACGCTCGTAGCAAGTGGCCGGAGGTCGCTGTGATGAGGTCTACCACGGCAGAGAAAACAATTGAGAAACTTGGTGAGATGTTCAGCCGTTATGGCTCACCGGAACAACTCGTAAGTGACAACGGTCCACAATTTGTATCACAGGAGTTTGCAACCTTCCTGCATGTGAATGGTGTCCAACACAGCAGGTCTGCGCCCTATCATCCCTCTACTAACGGCCAGGCAGAAAGGTTCGTGCAAACTTTGAAGCACGTCTTGAAGGCATCGCAAGGTCAGGGCTCAATCCACCAACGTCTGAACAGCTTCCTGTTGTCCTACAGGAACGAGCCGCATGCCACAACCAAAACTTCCCCCGCTTCGCTCATGATGAAGAGGCAGTTGCGGACAAGTTTTGACTTATTCAAACCTCCAAGGGCAGAGCAGGTTGTCCATCGTCAACAACAAGCTCAAGTTGAAAAGAGAGAGAAAAGAGCCAAGGAGAGACGGTTTCATCCGGGAGAGCACGTCCTAGCTCGAAACTACAACACTGGACAGAAATGGGTTCCTGCTACGGTGATCGCACAGATGGGCCCTGTGTCTTACATGGTTGAGACTGCTGAGGACGTCGTCTGGAGAAGACACACAGATCAACTGTTGCTAGGAGCAGAGACAGCCACAGAGGCTCCAGCGGCTGGTTGGCCTGAACTGTTTCCAGATGATACCGCAAACCAGCATCCTTTGCCACAGTGCTCTTCTCCAACACAGGAAGTGCAAACTCCTGACTTTCGACTGACACAGGCACCTTCTCCATCTAGGCCTGTGTCAATGCCTACTGCTGTGGAAGCCAGCGATGACCGCTGGTATCCTGTCAGAGAGCAGCGGCCTCCAAGATGCTTGGATCTGTAGGCTTAGCGACTTACCCACAAGACTGGGGCAGAATAAACCCCAGGGTAAAGTCAGGGGTTGAGGCAGTCTACCTCTACCCTAGGTTAGTTGAGTGCATTGAAAGTAACTTACCTGTTGAGGAATAATGTGGACCTTCCATTTAAGAGGGGAGGAATATGTTATGTATTGTGCATTCTCCTCCCACCTGTGGTGGCGCTGTCACAGCAGATAAATGGTTGGGTGTTCTCTTGGTTAAGTTTAGCTCTCTTTGTTAGGAACTCCCCAGAACTTCCTTTTTCCTTCGAATAAAGCACTTCATGTTTGAATCTCTGAGTTCTGAGTTCTAATTGTGTCTAGGTAAAAAGGTACCGACACAACACCCTTGCCTTGTTAGCCCTCCACAAATGCATTACCTCACACTTCTCTGGGTTGAATTCCATTTGCCACTGTTCTGCCCACCTGACCAGTCCATTTATATCTTCCTGCAGTCTGCAGCTTTCTTCTTCATTATCAACAACACGGCCAATTTTTGTATCATCTGCAAACTTCTTAATCATACTTCCTACATTCAAGTCCAAATTATTGATATATACCACAAAAAGCAAGGGACCCGGTACTGAGCCCTGCGGAACCCCACTGGAAGTTGTTCCCCTTAGAACAGAGAAGGTTAAGAGGAGATTGGATAGAGCTGTTCAAAATCAAGGGGGATGGTAACCAGAGGACACAGATTTATGATAATTGGGAAAAGAACCTGAGGAGACATTTTATTGTGAGTTGTGATCTGGAATGCGCTGCCTGAAAGGGCGGTGGAAGCAGATTCAATAGTAACTTTCAAAAGGGAATTGGATAAATACTTGAAAGGAAAAAATTTACCGGGCTATAGGGAAAGGGCAGGGGAGTGGGATTAATTGGGCAAACAAGAGTGTTCTGCCTTATAATTGCAGGAGTTTCATTTCATTGCCGCCAGTAGGTGGCAGTAAAGGGAAATGGCCAGTAGGGTCACTCGACAGGAAGTAGTATAGTGATAGCAATCAAAGCTTGATGCAGTGAAATTCTACTGTGACAGCAAAGTTGTGCTCAGTTACATCTCCAATGAGTCAAAGAGGTTCTTCATATATGTACACAACAGAGTTCAGTGAATAAGACAATCAACATGCCCCGACAAGTGGCACTATGTGCCCACAGAGCTGAATCCAACTGACCTCGCCACCAGGTCAGTGCCTGCCTCCCAGCTCTCCAGTACAATGTGGTTTACCGGGCCAGCTTTCTTATACAAACCTGACCAAGCTGACCATACGGCACAAGAATCATTCAAGCTCGTCAGCCCAGAACTAGATGTGAAGGCCACTGTTCAAGGGACGGTCAAAAGTTCTTCAGCCCCACCTCAGAGGTCGTACTCCTCTTACCTAAGGAGGACTGAGTGTTATTGATTCCACAGTTCTGTATGTTTTATAAGTAGTGGCATCTAATAGACACCAGGCGGGGAGTGTTCTGCCTTATAATTGCAGGAGTTTCGTTTCGTTGCCGCCAGTAGGTGGCAGTAAAGGGAAATGGCCAGTAGGGTCACTCAACAGGAAGTAGTATAGTGATAGCAATCAAAGAGGTCACAGCAGCATGGAGTGTGCTGCAAGTTAATCCACTGTAATCCTACATTGTTACGCCTTCGAAAGCATTGCCTGTGAGTTGAATGGTTTCATTACATATCCATGTTTAGATGTTAGTTATATCTCATGTATGTAACAAGGTGCATTTCTTTCTTTTTTCTTTCTCAGTTTTACTCCAACCCAATGCAACTGATTTGTATTGTTTCATTGACCTCATGCAAGTGTGGCATTATTAAACACCGGAGCTTGGACGCTACATCCTGACTCCCATGTCGTTATTGAAAGGAGTTTGGCTGGCTGTCTAACTGCGTACAGACACATACGCTTAGGGAGGACAGTACAAGGGGGCTATAGGGGGGGAGGAGCTAAACACAATTAAAATCACTAAGGAGGTGGTACTCGGTAAGATAATGGGATTTGAGGCAAATAAATCCCCTGGACCTGATGGCTTACATTCTAGGGTCTTGAGAGAAGTGGCGGTAGGGATTGCAGATGCATTGGTGTTAATTTTCCAAAGCTCCCTGGATTCAGGAAAGGTCCCAGCAGATTGGAAAACTGCTAATGTAACGCCCTTATTTAAAAAGGGAGGTAGACAAAAGGCTGGAAACTATAGACCAGTTAGCCTAACATCTGTGGTTGGTAAAATGTTGGAGTCCATTATTAAGGAAGCAGTAACAGGACATTTGGATAAGCATAATTTAATCGGACAGAGTCAGCATGGTTTTATGAAGGAAAAGTAATGTTTGACAAATTTGCTCGAATTCTTTGAGGACGTAACAAACAGGGTGGATAAAGGGGAACCAGTGGATGTGGTGTATTTGGACTTCCAAAAGGCATTTGACAAGGTGCCACACAAAAGATTACTGATCAAGATAAAAAAAATCACAGAATTGGGGGTAATATACTGGCATGGGTGGAAGATTGGCTATCTAACAGAAAAGAGAGTTGGGATAAATGGTTCATTCTCGGGTTGGCAATCAGTGACTAGTGGTGTTCTGCAGGGGTCAGTGCTGGGACCCCAACTCTTTACAATCTATATTAACGATTTGGAGGAGGGGACCAAGTGCAACATATCCAAGTTTGCCGACGATACAAAGATGGGAGGGAAAGCAGTAAGTGAGGAGGACATAAAAAACCTGCAAAAGGACAGACAGGCTAAGTGAGTGGGCAGAAATTTGGCAGATGGAATATAATGTTGGAAAGTGTGAGGTTATGCACTTTGGCAGAAAAAAATCAAAGAGCAAGTTATTATCTAAATGGAGAGAAACTGCAAAGTGCTACAGTACAAAGGGATCTGGGGGTCCTGGTGCATGAAACACAGAAGGTTAGTATGCAGGTACAACAGGTGATCAGGAAGGCCAATGGAATCTTGGCTTTTATTGCAAGGGGGATGGAAGTCTTGCTTCAGTTATACAGGGTACTGGTGAGGCCACACCTGGAATACTGCGTACAATTTTGGTTTCCATATTTAAGAAAAGATATACTTGCTCTCGAGGCAGTTCAGAGAAGGTTCACTCGGTTGATTCCGGAGATGAGGGGGTTGCCTTATGAGGAAAGGTTGAGTAGGTTGGGCCTCTACTCATTGGAATTCAGAAGAATGAGTGGCGATCTTATCGAAACATATAAGATTGTGAGGGGGCTTGATCGGGTGGATGCGGGGAGGATGTTTCCACTGGTGGGTGAGACTAGAACTAGGGGGCATAGCCTAAGAATAAGGGGCTGCCCTTTCAAAACTGAGATGAGGAGAAACTTCTTCACTCAGAGGGTAGTAAATCTATGGAATTTGCTGCCCCAGAGAGCTGTGGAAGCTGCAACATTAAATAAATTTAAAACGGAGATAGACAGTTTCCCAGCTGATAAGGGAATTAGGGGTTACGGGGAGCGGGCAGGGAAGTGGACGTGAGTCTAGGTTTGGATCAGCCATGATCCTGTTGAATGGCGGAGCAGGCCTGAGGGGCCGTATGGCCTACTCCTGCTCCTACTTCTTATGTTCTTATTGGAGAGTTCTTTCAAAGAGTCGGCACAGGTACGATGGGCCGAATGGCCTCCTCTGTGCTCTATGATTCTATGAGCCGAGTAGAATTGCTGATGATGCAAATGTGTGCGAATCCTGTGGAGAGTTTGAGGATTCTGTGGATGGAGCTGTGAGTGTGAGAGGTTCTGTAATTATCTCCTACAGACAACAGGTACTCAGGGCCCTTTGAGGTTTAATCCATGAGAAGTGAGAGGTAGAAACGAGTAAAGGAGCGACAGCCTGGCCCTGTTGTACTGAGGCCCTTCACTGACCTGGGAGCATGTCTTGCTGTTGATTCAGGCAAGTCTCAGGGGCTGGGACACTCCCTGACCACCTGAAAGAGCTTCGAGCTTGAGATAATGTGAAGAGGATCCTTTTACAGCAACACTGAGGTGGGGCTCTCCCACATAGAAAAGGAACCTGACTCCCACTGAACCCAATCCCTCAGCTGAACACACCAGGACTGCTTTTCATCTTTCAATTAAAGTGCTTCAGTGAATCTTTTGTGTTTTAGGACATATGATTAACAGAACACGTTAAAATATGTCAAAGGAAAATCTGTGCTGGAGTTTAAGAAATGAAAACCCATTTGCAAACAAGAACTGGGTTTTTTATCCACAGAGACTGAGAGTCATTAGTGAGAGACCCGAGGGAGGGGCAGTGCAGGGACTTGGATAACTGAAAAAATGAGTAATAAATCAGAACAGCGATTTGGAAAATCTCCTCGTGTTTCACAGCCGCAGATGGTGGAAAGAAGGGAAGTTTCAGAAAGGTGCCGCGTTGCACCGTTCTGAGAGCCTTCACCAAAAATGAGGCAGAGACGGCAACATAACAAGAATCAAAGAATGATATGGCACAGAAGAAGGAGGCCATTCAGCCCATCGTGCCTGAGCCGGCCTTTTGAAAGAGCTCTCCAATTAGTCTCACTCCCCCCGCTCTTTCCCCAAAGCCCTGCAAATATTTTCCCTTCCAGTATTTATCCAATTCCCTTTCGAAAGTTACTATTGAATCTGCTTCCACCGCCCTTTCAGTCAGCGCGTTCCAGGGAATGGGTGAATGCTGAAAACCATTCTCATTCCCCAATCACCCCATCGCCCCCTCCCTCCCTCCCCATCACCCCCTCCCCCCCTCCCAATCGCCCCCTCCCGATAGCCCCTGCACCCCTCCCTCCCTCCCGATCGCCCCCTCCCCCCCTCCCTCTGGCCCCCTCCCCCCTCCCTCTAGCCCCTGCCCCCCCTCCCTCCCGATAGGCCCGCCCGCCCCCCCCGATAGCCCCTCCCTCTCTCCCGATCGCCCCCTCCCTCCCTCCTCCCTCCCTCCCGATCGCCCCCTCCCTCCCTCCTCCCTCCCTCTCTCCCGATCGCCCCCTCCCTCCCTCCTCCCTCACTCTCTCCTGATCGCCCCCTCCCTCCATCCCTCCTGATGCCCCCCTCGCTCCCGATCGCCTCCCTCCTCCCTCGCTCCCTCGTTCCCGATCGCCTCCCCCCTCCCTTGCCCCCTCGCTCCCGATCGCCTCCCCCCTCCCTCCCCCCTCCCTCCCGATCGCCTCCCCCCTCCCTCCCCCCTCCCTCCCGATCGCCTCCCCCCTCCCTCCCCCCCTCGCTCCCGATCACCTCCCCCTCCCTCACTCCCTCGCTCCCGATCGCCTCCCCCCTCCCTCGCTCCCGATCGCCTCCCCCCTCGCTCCCGATCGCCTCCCCCTCCCTCCCTCCCGATCGCCTCCCCCCCTCCCTCGCCCCCGATCGCCTCCCCCTCCCTCCCTCCCTCCCGATCGCCTCCATCCTCCCTCCCTCCCGATCGCCTCCCCCCTCCCGCCTCCCCCTCTCGCCTCCCGCCTCCCGCCTCCCCCTCCCTCCCTCCCTCTCGCCTCCCCCCTCCCTCCCTCTCGCCTCCCCCTCCCTCCCGATCGCCTCCTCCCTCCCTCCCGATCGCCTCCTCCCTCCCTCCCGATCACCTCCTCCCTCCCTCCCGATCGCCTCCTCCCTCCCTATCACCCCCCCTCCCAATCGCTCCCTCCCTCCCCACTCCCGATCGCCCCTCCCTCCGTCCCTCCTGATCGCCCCCCTCCCTCCGCACAGAGCGGGATTAAACGGTGTGGACTTGAACAGAGTGTTTTATTTGGGAATTTGGAGAAGAGGGGGGAGGAGTTGCCGCTTTTTGCCTACACTACTTATAGTGCTTTGTGTTACAGGTAGATATTTAACTTCAGTACCCTTAACTTAATCTAGATCAAATAAGTAGTCAAGAAACTACACTGTAAACTAAGTTACCCAATTACAAATTTAATTTAATTTAATAAATAAAACAAGGTCATATAGGGATGGCAGTGCAGGCGGTGCCGCAGCTGCAGCATGTGGGAGTTTGTGGAGAGCATTGTGATCCCGGACAACTACGTTTGCAGTAAGTGCCTGCATCTCGAGGACCTTCAGCTCAGTGTTTGAGCTGGAGTCTGAGGTGCAGACATTGTGGGGCATCAGGGATGGGGAGAGTTACCTGGACACTTTGATCCAGGAGGCAGTCACACCCTTTAGGTTAGGTAGTGGTACAGGTCTGGTTAGTGGTCAGGGACAGGAGGGTGTGACTGCAACTCAGGCAGGTAAGGGGACCCCAGGTGCAGTGCTGGAGGAGCCTCAGCCTTTGTCCTTGTCCAACAGGTGTGAGGTTCTTGCTGCCTGTGTGGATGAGGGAAAAGCCTGCAGGATGGATGAGCAAACTGACCATGGCACCATGGTGCAGGAGGCCATTCAAGTGGGGGGAGTGAAAGGGAATGTAGTTGTGGTAGGGGACAATAGAGCCAGAGGGATAGATACTGTTCTCTGTAGCCACGACCGAGAGAGCCGAAGGCTGTGTTGCCTGCCTGGTGCCAAGGTTAAAGACATCTCCTCGTGACTGGAGAAGAACTTGGAGTGGGAGGGGGAGGATCCGGTTGTCGTGGTCCAAGTAGGAACCAGGTAGAACTAGGAATGAGGTTCTGCTGAGGGAGTTTGAGGAGCTAGGATCCAAATTTAAAAGCAGAACCTCAAAGGTAATAATCTCTGGATTGTTACCTGAGCCACGTGCAAATTGGCATAGGGACAAACAGATTAGAGGTTTAAATGCGTGGCTCAAAGAGTGGTGTGGGAGGAAGGGGTTTCGGTTCATGAGGCACTGGCACCAGTACTGAGGAAAGAGGGAGCTGTTCCGTTGGGATGGGCTCTGTCATGAATCTTATCATGACTCATGAAGTAACACTGGGTGGCCAGCTGGTGGCGCCGTCCAAGGAGTATACATACTCGGGCGTGGGCCCAGCTTGCTCAGGATGTTTCTGTAACCAGGAACTAGTGATGTAACTTGAAATCTCATGGTTGTGAAACAGTTGATTAAAGCCTTGTTTTATACTCAAACCAAGCACTCAGTCGTCTTTTTACATCAGGCTCCACTTAGACCGGGCTGGGACCAGTTTCCTGGTGAACCAAATAACTCGGCAATAGACAAGGCTTTAAACTAATGAAGGGGGGGGGAGGATTCAGGAAAGAGTAAATTTAAAAGCAGCGAGAGAAATGTCAAGGCTCTAGAGCAGAGTAGAGTTTTGGGTAAAAATAAGCAGAGTGGGTCAGGAAGGGACAGAGAGAGTAACAAAGGTCATAGGGCATCAGTGACTGAGGTGACATCAGGGAAAAATAGAATTGAGGCAAAGCTAAAGGCACTATATCTGAATGCGCGAAGCATTCGCAACAAAATAGATGAATTCATAGCGTAGATAGAAATTAACAGGTTTGATCGAATAGCCATTACGAAGATGCGGTTGCAAAGTGGCCAAGGTTGGGAACTAAATATTCCAGGATACTTAACTTTTTGAAGAGATAGGCAAAATGGAAAAGGAGGAGGGGTCGCCCTGATAATAAAGGATGGGATAAAGACAGTAGAGAGAAAGGATCAGGAGTGGGATCAGCGGCGAGAGGAACGGGATCAGCAGCGAGAGGAGCGGGATCATAGAGTGATAGGGGGAAAAATTCAGTTGCTTTGCACCTCCCGTTACCGCCCTAAGAGGGCGCTAATGGGGCGCAAAGCAACTAGCGCCCGAGCGCGGCGATATTTGCACCATTCGCGGAATTGACCAGACATTTTGCGGCGGCGCTGAACACCACCGCCATGATCTCCTGTGCCCGCAGATCGTGATGTCAGTCGAGCATGCAATGCACCGGTAGCGCCCCGGACCGGTTATTGAGTGGCGCCCCCTGCCTTACCGCCTGCTGCTAGCAACGACAGGTTGAGGGGAACGTTTTGCAGTCGGGAAGGGACTGGAGGAGCGCTATTTAAAGGCGACCGCTTCCTGACTTTGTCAGCGACATTTTGCACCACGCATTCTGAGACAGAGAGAGAGAGACTTCTGGAGAGATTCAACGCTGTGTGAAGGAGTTTTGGGTACTGAGCAGCACTTTGCAGGTTCATTTTGATTTGGCCTTCCTTGCATCGATTTAGAAGAGACTGTGGGGGCTGCACTCTGAGCTCTTTCCCTGGGTCTCTCCATTGTTCTTTCCAGCAGATTTGATGTACAGGTCTCTCCAGGCCGAGATTCAAGGCTGCAAAGAACAGGGTGTGGATGGAGAGCAAGATCGACCCTCCCCTTTAAGAACTGGCCGGCGCCAGTGTGTCTATGTTCCATTGCTGACTGACATCACATGAGCTTCACCAGCGCTCTGAGGTAGCGCCTCACTCCTCAGCGTTAGCACCTTAAGAGAGGTGTGTAGCACCTGATTTAGCGCTCCAATCACCTCCAGGGGCGATAGGGGCCAAGTTTGCAGTCGGAGGCGATAATTAGCACCAGGCGCGAAACCTTGCGCCCGGCCGATAATTGCGCCCCAAACGGGCGATACCAAATTTCTCCCCCCTAGAGTAATAACGGCACAGAAGGAGGCCATTCGGCCCATCAAGTCCGTGCCGGCTCTCTGTAGAGCAATCCAGTCAGTTCCATTCCCCCGCTCTATCCCCGTAGCCCTGCAAGTTTATTTCCCTCAAGTGCTTATCCAGTCTCCCCTTTCAAACTGTGCCATTAAGTGTATATTGCCTCTTCCTGTTCCTTCTGCCAAAATGCATCACCTCACACTTCTCTGTATTAAATTCCATCTGCCACTTGTCTGCCCATTCTGCTAGCCTTTCCATGTCCTGTTCCAATTGATTGATATCATCACAGTTTGCCACATCCCCAAGTTTGGTGTCATCGGCAAATTTAGAAATTCTTTGTATTCCAATATCCAGGTCATTTATATCTATATATATAAACGGATACTTCTGTCTGTCTGTCCTTCTGTCTGTCCTTCAGTCTGTCCTCGGGTGTGCGTCTGTCCGGCTATGCGCTCGAAAGTTACAGAGTGTACCTACGCGCGCGTTACATCCAAAGAAAGCTTACGATTCCAGAACGGTCATAAGCGTATTTACTTTTCGGTCGGACAAAAATTGTTCACACATTATACAAAAAACCTTCAAAATTCCACTCATTATCCACTCATTAGCATTGACTGACATCAAGGTTCGACCAATCCTGTGCCGTCACGATTGACCAATCCTACAGTACGGTCCCCTGATGGTTGGCCAATCGGTGTGTGTGTGTGTGGGCAGGACTAATCGTTTTCATCTCGGCGATCTGGCAGCCATTGTTTCAGCGCCATGACTTCAGCTTCCAGCTCAAACTACTTTGAAAGTTAGTATCTCTTTTAAAAATAACATAAGATTTACCAAAAACGTTTTATAAGTACTTTCACTTTCATCTTTCAAGGTATTAAAAGGTAGAAATTTTGCCCGGCAGCAGATTCACAAAGGGACACAGACAGGGCCCAAAAGCCTGGGACTCAATTTAAAATGTTGCCCGGCACCAAAGCCTTGCACTCGATTTAAACCGCCCAGCCCAAAACAGCCCTGGCAAAGCCGGGCTCCCCCCAGCTAGTCTATATATATATAAAGGAGTCGATCCGTCTGTCCTTCTGTCTGTCCTTCTGTCTGTCTGTCCTCGGGTGTGCGTCTGTCCGGCTATGCGCTCGAAAGTTATACCGCGTACCTACACGCGCGTTACCTCCGAAGAAACCTTACGCTTCCGGGACGCTGGTAAGCATATTTACTTTTCGGTCGGACAAAAATTGTTCGCGCCTTATGCAAAAAAAACCTTCAAAATTAAACTCATTATCTGCTAGCATTGATTGACTGACGTCAAGGTTCGACCAATCCTGTGCCGTCACGATTGACCAATCCTACAGTATGGTCCCCTGATGGTTGGCCAATCGGTGTGTGTGTGTGTGGGCGGGACTAATCATTTTCATCTCAGGGATCTGGCAGCCATTGTTTCAGTGCCATGACTTCCGCTTCCAGCTCAAACTACTTTGAAAGTTAGTATCTCTTTTAAAAATAACATAAGATTTACCAAAAATGTTTTATAAGTACTTTCACTTTCATCTTTCAAGGTATTAAGTGTATCTGTGGGTGGGACTAATCGTTTTCATCTCAGGGATCTGCCAGCCATTGTTTCACTGCTTGCAGCTCAAACTACTCTCCTTATCCAGCTTTGAAAAAGTTAGTTTCTCTTTTAAAAATTACATAAGATTTACCAAAAACGTTTTATAACTACTTTCACTTTCATCTTTCAAGGTATTAAAAGGTAGAAATGTTGCCCGGCAGCAGATTCACAAAGGGACACAGACAGGGCCCTAAAGCCTGGGACTCGATTTAAAATGTTGCCCGGCAGCAGATTCACAAAGGGACACAGACAGGGCCCCAAAGCCTGGCACTCGATTTAAACTGCCCGCCCCAATACAGCCCTGGCAAAGCCGGGCTCCCCCAGCTAGTCTTATATATATAAAGGAATCGATCTGTCTGTCTGTCCTTCTGTCTGTCCTCGGGTGTGTGTCTGTCCGGCTATGCGCTCGAAAGTTATACGGCGTACCTACGCGTGCATTACCTCTGAAGAAAGCTTACGCTTCCGGGACGCTCGTAAGCATATTTACTTTTCGGTCGGATGAAAATTGTTCGCGTCTTATGCAAAAAACCTTCAAAATTAAACTCATTATCTGCTAGCATTGATTGACTGACGTTAAGGTTCGACCAATCCTGTGCCGTCACGATTGACCAATCCTACAGTACGGTCCCCTGATGGTTGGCCAATCGGTATGTGTGTGTGTGGGCGGGACTAATCGTTTTCATCTCGGGGATCTGGCAGCCATTGTTTCACTGCCATGACTTCAGCTTCCAGCTCAAACTACTTTGAAAGTTAGTATCTCTTTTAAAAATAACATAAGGTTTACCAAAAACGTTTTATAAGTACTTTCACTTTCATCTTTCAAGGTATTAAAAGGTAGAAATGTTGCCCGGCAGCAGATTCACAAAGGGACACAGACAGGGCCCAAAAGCCTGGGACTCAATTTAAAATGTTGCCCGGCAGCAGATTCACAGAGGGACACAGACAGGGCCCAAAGCCTGGCACTCGATTTAAGCCGCCCGGCCCAAAACAGCCCTGGCAAAGCCGGGCTCCCCCCAGCTAGTATATCAATAAAAGCAGTGGCCCCAGCACTGACCCTTGGGGAACACCACTGTCTACCATCCTCCAATCTGAAAAACAGCCATTTACCATAACTCACTGTTTTCTGTCCTTAAGCCAATTCCTTATCCAAGCTTAGACTGGGTATTATGTAATGAGAAAGAATTAATTAGCAATCTTGTTGTACGAGGCCCCTTGGGTCAGAGTGATCATAATATAATAGAATTCTTCATTAAGATGGAGAGTGAAGTAGTTGACTCAGAGACTAGGGTCCTGAATTTAAATAAAGGAAACTACGATGGTATGAGGCGCGAGTTGGGTCGGATTGATTGGGGAATGTCACTCAAAGGGTTGACGGTGGATAGGCAATGGCAAACATTCAAAGATCGCATGGATGAACTATGGAATTTGTTCATCCCAGTTTGGCATAAAAATAAAACAAAAAAGGTGACTCAACCGTGGCTAACAAGGGAAATTAGGAATAGCATAAGATCCAAGGAGAGGACATATAATTTGGCCAGAAAAAGCAGTAAACCTGAGGACTGGGAGCAGTTTAGGATTCAACAAAGGAGGACAAAGGGATTAATTAAGAAGGGAAAAATAGAATATGAGAGTAAGCTGGCAGGGAACATAAAAACTGACTGTAAAAGCTTTTATAGATATGTGAAGTGAAAAAGATTGGTGAAGTCAAGCATAGGACCCTTGCAGTCAGAATCAGGGGAATTTATAATGGGGAACAAAGAAATGGCAGACCAATTAAATACATATTTTGGTTCTGTCTTCACAAAGAAGGACACAAATAACCTCCCAGAGATGTTGGGGAACATAGGGTCTGATGAAAGGGAGGAACTGAAAGAAATCAGTATTTGTAGGGAAATGGTGTCAGGGAAATTGACGGGATTGAAGGCCGATAAATCCCCAGGGCCTGATAATCTACATCCTAGGGTACATAAGGAAGTGGCTCTAGAAATAGTAGATGCATTGCTGATCATCTTCCAACATTCGATGGAATCTGGAACAGTACCCATGGATTGGAGGGTAGCTAATGTTACCCCACTATTCAAAAAAGGTGGTAGAGAGAAAACGGGGAATTACAGACCGATACGCCTGATATCGGTAGTGGGGAAAATGCTAGAGTCCATCATAAAAGATGTAATAGCAGAGCACTTGGAAAACAGTGACAGGATCGGACAAAGTCAACATGGATTTACAAAAGGTAAATCATGCTTGACTAATCTACTGGAATTTTTTGAGGATGTAACTGCTAAAATAGATAAGGGATAACCAGTGGATGTGGTGTATTTGGACTTTCAAAAGGCTTTTGATAAGTTCCCGCATAAGAGATTAGCGTGTAAAGTTAAGGCACATGGGATTGGGGGCAAGGTATTGACTTGGATAGAGAACTGGTTGGCAGACAGAAAGCAAAGAGTTGGAATAAATGGGTCTTTTTCCGAGTGGCAGGCAGTAACTAGTGGGGTACCGCAGGGATTGGTCCTTGGACCCCAGCTATTCACAATATATATTAATGATCTAGACAAAGGAACTAGATGTAATATCTCCAAGTTTGCAGACGACACAAAGCTGGGTGGGCGTGTGTGCTGTGAGGAGGATGCTGAGAAAATCCAGGATGATTTGGACAGGTTGGGTATTATGTCTCCGATGAGATTTTGGTATTGTGTTTTGTCTCCCCCTAGTGTTTACTACTTACCTCCTTATTGTTGATTTATGTCATGTGACATGATTAGAAAGTGAAAGTAAAACAGAACCATGAGGGAGCCATCTTGAACTCATGGCTGGGGATGTGTACAGAATCTAACGCCATCATTCTTAGTTTCCCCCTTGGTTGGCATTGTCTGTAAGTAGCCTTTTATCAGATGTTCTTTATGTTTGATCTATGTCACCATTTTTTGATATTTGTGGCCAGATGAGTTAATATATTGCACTTTGTGGAGTTCCATGGTAGCTAGCTATTAGTCTTTCCCCTGGCATTCATGTGTTAGACTTTATTGTTGTATCATACTTACCTCAAATTGTAATAGAACCGTTGAGTTATAGTAGTAACGTTTCAATCTACTAGCCTAGGATTATTTTGTGTATTCAGATCGTGATTGTAATACCAATCAGCCTTATTTGATGTTGTAATTTCTTGTTCTCTTTGTAGTGTCACCCTGTGTCATTAAACTGGATAAAAAAGTAACAACGCCTCCTGTTTGGTGATGAGGGTTTAGCTGTCTGTCGAATCATAGTCGTGAGGAGGAGAGGATATTGGGTGATTGGGCAGAAGCTTGGCAGATGCAATATAACATGGATAAATGCGAGGTTATCCACTTTGGTGTCAAAAACAGGAAGGCAGTTTATTATCTGAATGGCAATAGATTGGGAGAAGGGGAAGTGCAACGAGACCTGGGTGCCCTTGTGCACCAGTTGCTGAAGGTAAGCATGCAGGTGCAGCAGGCGGTTAAACATAGAAACATAGAAGATAGGAGCAGGAGTAGGCCATTCGGCCCTTCGAGCCTGCTCCACCATTCAATGAGATCATGGCTCATCATCCAAATTCAGTACCCTGTCCCTGCCTTCTCCCCATATCCCTTGATCCCTTTAGCCTCAAGAAATATATCCAACTCTTGAATATATTTAATGAACTGGCCTCCACCGCCCTCTGTGGCAGAGAATTCCACAGGTTCACCACTCTCTGGGTGAACAAATTCCTCCTCATTTCAGTCCTAAATGGCTTACCCCTTATCCTTAGACTATGACCCCTGGTTTTGGACTCCCCGGCCATCAGAAACATCCTTCCTGCATCTAGTCTGTCCAGACCTGACAGAACTTTATAGGTTTCAATAAGATCCCCTGGGTAGCAGGGATAAACCAGGGAATTACAGGCCAGTGAGACTGGTGCAAGGGTCAAGGATGTCTCGGAGCGGGTGCAGAGCATTCTGAAGGGGGAGGGGGATCAGCCAGTTGTCGTGGTACATGTAGGTACCAACGATGTAGGTAAAAAGAGGGAGGAGGTCCTACAAGCTGAATTTAGGGAGTTAGGAGCTAAATTGAAAAGTAGGACCTCAAAGGTAGTAATCTCTGGATTGCTACCAGTGCCACGAGCTAATAAGTTTAGAGAGAGTAAGATAGATAAGCTAAATACGTGGCTTGAGCAGTGGTGCAAGGGAGAGGGATTTAAATTCTTGAGGCATTGGAACCAGTTCTTGGGGAGGAGTGACCTGTACCAAGGGGACGGTCTACACCTGAACTGTGAGGGAGCCGATGTCCTCGGGGTAATACTTTCTAGGGCGGTTCGGGAAGATTTAAACTAATTTGGCAGGGGGATGGGAACCTAGATAATGGAAAAGAGGGAAGTCATATGAAGTCAGAAATAGATGGTAGAAAGGTGAGAAGCAATAAGCAAAGGAGAGAAACACAAAGGGCCAAACTAATTCATAATGAGAGTGTGAAAAAAGCAAGCCTGAAGGCTTTGTATCTTAATGCTAGAAGCATTAGGAACAAGGTGGATGAATTAGTTGTGGAAATAGAGGTAAACAAGTATGATTTGATTGGGATTACAGAAACGTGGCTGCAGGGTGGGCAAGGCTGGGAACTTAACATCCAGGGATATACAATATTTAGGAAGGATCGGCAAAAAGGTAGGGGAGGTGGGGTAGCATTGCTGGTAAAGGAGGGGATTAATGCAATGGAAAGGAAGGATATTAACTCGGATGAAACGGAATCTGTATGGGTAGAAATGAGAAATAGCAAGGGGAGGAAAACGTTAGTGGGTGTGATATATAGGCCTCCAAATAGTAATATGGAGGTGAGGGAAGGCATAAAAAGGGAAATTAGAGAAGCGTGCGATAAGAGCACAGCTGTCATCATGGGTGACTTTAATTTACATATTGATTGGACTACCCAAATTAGTAAAAATTCTGAGGAGGAGGAATTCCTGGAATGTTTTCGGGACGGTTATCTGGACCAATATGTCGAGGAGCCGACTCGAGATCAGGCCATTTTAGACTGGGTATTGTGCAATGAGAAGGGACTTATCAACAATCTTCTTGTACGAGGCCCCTTGGGTCAGAGCGATCATAATATGATCGAGCTCTCAGTCGAGATGGAGAGTGAGGAAATTGAATCAGAGACTAAGGTCCAGAACTTAAATAAAGGGAATTACGAGGGTATGAGACGGGAATTGGGTAAGATTGATTGGGTGGTGTTTCTGGGGGGATTGACAGTGGATAGACAATGGCAAGCATTCAAAGATAGAATGGAAGAATTCCAGAACATGTTTATACCGGTTTGGCATAAAAATAAACCTAAAAAGGTGGCTCAACCGTGGATAACGAGGGAAATTAGGGACAGCATAAAATCAAAAAAAAGGGCATATCAACTGGCAAAAAAAAGCACCAGACCGGAAGATTGGGGGCAGTACAGGATACAGCAAAAGAGGACAAAGGGATTAATCAGGAAGGGGAAAATAGAATACGAAAGTAAACTTGCAGCAAACATAAAGACAGACTGCAAAAGCTTTTATCGGTATATCAGGAGGAAAAGACTGGTAAAATCCCAAGTCGGTCCCTTGCAGTCCGATTCGGGAGAATATATAATGGAGAATAAGGAAATGGCAGACCAATTAAACTCATACTTTGGTTCTGTATTCACAAAGGAGGACACAAATAACCTCCCAGGAATATCGGCAAACATAGGGACTAATGAGAGGGAGGAGCTGACAGAAATTAGTATCTCTAGGGATATGGTGTTGGGTAAGTTGAGGGGACTGAAGGCCGACAAATCCCCGGGGCCTGATAAACTACATCCTAGGGTACTTAAGGAGGTGGCCCTGGAGATAGCAGATGCTCTAAGGATCATCTTCCGGAACTCCATTGACTCGGGAACAGTACCCGTGGATTGGAGGGTAGCTAATGTTACCCCAATATTTAAAAAGGGGGGTAGAGAGAAAGCAGGGAATTATAGACCAGTAAGCCTTACATCGGTTGTGGGCAAAATGCTAGAGTCCATTATTAAGGATAAAATAGCGGAGCACTTGACAAATGGGGAAAGGATCGGACAGAGTCAACATGGATTTACAAAGGGTAAATCGTGTTTGACTAATCTGCTGGAATTTTTTGAGGAAGTAACTGGTAAAATAGATGGGGGAGAGCCAGTGGATGTGGTGTACCTTGACTTCCAGAAAGCCTTCGATAAGGTTCCACACAAAAGATTATCATGCAAAATTAAGGCTCATGGGATTGGGGGCAAAGTATTAACGTGGATAGAGAACTGGCTGGCGGATAGAAAACAGAGAGTTGGAATAAACGGCTCGTTTTCGGAGTGGCAGGCAGTGACCAGCGGGGTGCCGCAAGGATCTGTCCTGGGACCCCAGCTGTTCACAATATATATAAATGATCTGGATCAGGGAATTGGATGCAATATTTCCAAATTCGCTGACGACACTAAACTAGGAGGAGGGGTGGGCTCTGATGAGGATGTCAGGAGGCTACAGTGCGATTTGGACAGGTTGGGGGAATGGGCGGATACGTGGCAGATGCACTATAATGTGGATAAATGCGAGGTTATCCACTTTGGGGGTAAAAACAGGAGGGTAGATTATTATCTAAATGGCAATAGATTGGGAGATGGGGAAGTGCAGAGGGACCTGGGTGTTCTTGTGCACCAGTCACTGAAGGAGAGCATGCAGGTGCAACAGGCGATTAAGAAGGCAAATGGTATGTTGGCCTTCATATCAAGGGGGTTCGAGTATAGGAATAGGGATACCTTACTACAGCTGTACAAGGTGCTGGTGAGACCGCATCTGGAGTATTGTGTACAGTTTTGGTCGCCCCATCTGCGGAAGGATGTTCTTGCCATGGAAAGAGTGCAGCGGCGATTCACCAGGCTGATACCTGGAATGGCGGGAATGACCTACGAGGAGAGATTGAATAGTTTGGGCTTGTACTCACTGGAGTTTAGAAGATTGAGAGGGGATCTCATCGAAACATATAAAATTATGGCAGGCCTGGACAGGCTGAATTCAGAGAGAATGTTTCCAATGGCAGGGGAGCACAGAACCAGGGGCCACAGTCTAAAAATAGCGGGCAAATCATTTAAAACAGAGATGAGGAAGAATTTCTTCACTCAAAGAGTGGTGAGCCTGTGGAATTCCCTGCCACAGAGGGCTGTGAAGGCTAATTCAATAAATATTTTCAAGAGAGAATTGGATATATTTCTGAAGGCTAAGGGGATTAAGGGTTACGGAGAAAAGGCGGGGACGGGGTACTGAACTGGTAAGATCAGCTAAGATCTCAGACGAAGATCAGCCATGATCTCATTGAATGGCGGAGCAGGCTCGAAGGGCCGAATGGCCTACTCCTGTTCCTATCTCTATGTAACTATGTAACATCTGTGGTGGGGAAATTATTGGAAAAAATTCTGAGGGACAAAATTAATCTCCACTTGGAGAGGCAAGGATTAATCGGGGATAGTCAGCATGGCTTTGTCAAGGGTAAATCATGTCTAACAAATCTGATCGAATTTTTCGAGGGGGTGACTCGTGGGGTGGATGAGGGAAATGCTGTGGATGTGGTTTACATGGACTTCAGTAAACTTTTGACAAAGTCCCGCATAGGAGACTGGTCAAGAAGGTAAGAGCCCATGGGATCCAGGGTGCCTTGGCGCGTTGGATCCTAAACTGGCTGAGTGGCAGGAGGCAGAGGGTGATGGTCGAAGGTTGCTTTTGTGACTGGAAGCCTGTGTCCAGTGGGGTACCTCAGGGATCGGTGCTGGGTCCCTTATTGTTTGTGATCTACATAAATGATTTGGATGAAAATGTAAAAGGTATGATCAGTAAGTTCGCAGATGACACGAAAATTGGTGGGGTGGTAAATTGCAAGGAGGAAAGCCTCCGGCTACAGGACGATATAAACGGGTTGGTCAGATGGGCGGAAAAGTGGCAAATGGAATTTAACCCTGAAAAGTGCGAGGTGATGCATTTTGGACGGACAAATAAGGCAAGGGAATACACAATGAGTGGTAGGACCCTAGGAAGTACAGAGGGTCAGAGGGACCTTGGTGTACATGTACATAGATCCCTGAAGGCAGCGGAGCAGGTAGATAAGGTGGTTAAAAAGGCATATGGGATACTTGCCTTCATTAGCCGAGGCATAGAATATAAGAGCAGGGAGGTTATGATGGAGCTGTACAAAACGCTGGTGAGGCCACAGCTGGAGTACTGTGTGCAGTTCTGGTCGCCTCACTATAGGAAGGATGTGATTGCTTTGGAGAGGGTGCAGAGAAGATTCACCAGGATGTTACCTGGGATGGAGCGCCTCAGCTATGAAGAGAGGCTGGACAGGCTGGAGTTGTTTTCCTTGGAGCAGAGAAGGCTGAGGGGGGACCAGATTGAGGTGTACAAAATAATGAGGGGCATAGATAGGGTAGATAAAGAGGAACTTTTCCCCTTAGTGGGGGGGTCAATAACAAGGGGGCATAGATTCAGGGTAAGGGGCAGGAGATTTAGAGGGGATTTGAGGAGGAACTTTTTCACCCAGAGGGTGGTTGGAATGTGGAACTCAATGCCTGAAAGGGTGGTGGAGGCAGGAACCCTCACAACATTCAAGAAGCATTTGGATGAGCACTTGAAATGCCATTGCATACAAGGCTATGGACCAAATGCTGGAAAATGGGATTAGACTGGACAGGGATGGATGGGCGGCGCAGACACGATGGGCCGAAGGGCCTCTTTCTGTGCTGTAAAACTCTATGACTCTATGACTCAATCTTCTAAACTCCAGTGAGTATAAGCCCAATCGACACAATCTCTCCTCATACGTCATTCCGGCCATCCCAGGTATCAGCCTGGTGAATCTTCGCTGCACTCCCTCCATGGCAAGAACGTCCTTCCTCAGGTAAGGTGACCAAAACTGCACACAATACTCAAGGTGCGGTCTCACCAAGGCCCTGTACAACTGTAGCAAGACATCCTTGTTCCTGTACTCGAACCCTCTTGCTACGAAGGCCAACATACCATTTGCCTTCTTAACCGCCTGCTGCATCTGCATGCTTACCTTCAGCGACTGGTGCACAAGGACACCCAGGTCTCTTTGCACTTCCCCTTCCCACAATCTATTGCCATTCAAATAATAATCTGCCTTCCTGTTTTTGCCACCAAAGTGGATAACCTCACATTTATCCACATTATCGTGCATTTGCCATGTTTCTGCCCAATCACCCAACCTGTCCAAATCGTACTGGAGTTTCACGACATCCTCCTCACAGCTTACCCTCCCCACCCAGCTTTGTGTCCTCTGCAAATTTGGAGATATTACATCCAATTCCCTCGTCTGGGGTCCTAGGACCGATCCTTGCGGTACCCCACTAGTCACTGCCTGCCACTCGGAAAACGACCCGTTTATTCCAACTCTTTGCTTTCTGTCCACCAACCAGTTCTCTATCCAAGTCAATACCTTGCCCCCAATCCCATGTGCCTTAATTTTGCACGTTAATCTCTTATGTGGGACCTTATCGAAAGCCTTCTGAAAGTCCAAATACACCACATCCACTGGTTCTCCCTTATCTATTTTACCAGTTACATCCTCAAAAAATTCCAGTAGATTAGTCAAGCATGATTTACCTTTTGTAAATCCATGTTGACTTTGTCCAATCCTGTCACTGCTTTCCAAGTGCTCTGCTATTACATCTTTTATAATAGACTCTAGCATTTTCCCCACTACCGATGTCAGGCTTACCGGTCTATAATTCCCCGCTCTTTCTCTACCACCTTTTTTGAATAGTGGGTAACATTAGCTACCCTCCAATCCATGGGTACCGTTCCAGAGTCTATAGAGTTCTGGAAGATGACCAGCAATGCATCTACTATCTCTAGGGCCACTTCCTTAAGTACCCTGGGATGTAGACCATCAGGCCCTGGGGATTTATTGGCCTTCAGTCCCATCAATTTTCCTAACACCATTTCCCTACAAATACTGATTTCTTTCAGTTCCTCCCTTTCATCAGACCCTATGTTCCCCGGCATCTCTGGGAGGTTATTTGTGTCCTCCTTTGTGAAGACAGAACCAAAGTATGTATTTAGTTTGTCTGCCATTTCCTTGTTTCCCATTATAAATTCCCCTGATTCTGACTGTAAGGGACCTACGCTTGACTTCACCAAACTTTTTCTCTTCACATATCTATAAAAGCTTTTACAGTCAGTTTTTATGTTACTTGCTAGCTTACTCTCATATTCTATTTTCCCTTTCTTAATTAATCCCTTTGTCCTCCTTTGTTGACTCCTAAACTGCGCACAATCCTCAGGATTATTGCTTTTTCTAGCCAATTTATATGTCCTCTCCTTGGATCTTATGCTATCCCTAATTTCCCTTGTTAGCCACGGTTGAGTCACCTTTTTTGTTTTATTTTTATGCCAAACTGGGATGAACAAATTCTGTAGCTCATCCATTCGGTCTTTGAATGTTTGCCATTGCCTATCCACCGTCAACCCTTTGAGTGCCATTCCCCAAGAAGGCAAATGGTATGTTGGCCTTCGTAGCGAGAGGGTTTGAGTACAGGAACAAGGATGTCTTGCTGCAGTTGTACAGGGCCTTGGTGAGACCACATCTCAAGTATTGTGTGCAGTTTTGGTCGCCTTATCTGAGGAAGGATGTTCTTGCCATGGAAGGATTTCAGCGAAGATTAACCAGGCTGATACCTGGGATGGCTGGAATGATGTATGAGGAGAGATTGGGTCAATTGGGCTTATACTCGCTGGAGTTTAGAAGAATGAGAGGGGATCTCATTGAAACTTATAAAATTCTGACAGGACTGGACAGACTAGATGCAGGAAGGATGTTCCCGATGGTCGGGGAGTCCAGAACCAGGGGTCACAGTCTAAGGATTAGGAGTAAGCCATTTAGGACAGAAATGAGGAGGAATTTCTTCACCCAGAGAGTGGTGAACCTGTGGAATTCTCTACCACAGAAGGCAGTAGAGGCCAATTCATTATATTTCTTAAGGCTAAAGGGATCAAGGGGTATGGGGAGAAAGTAGGGACAGGGTACTGAATTTGGATGATCAGCATGATCTCATTAAATGGCGGAGCAGGCTCGAGGGGCCGAATGGCCTACTCCTGCTCCTATCTTCTATGTTTCTATGGTGTCACATTTGCCACTTTCTAATCCTCAGGCCCCTCCCTGCATCAAGGGACGATTGGAAAATTATGGCAAGCCCTTCCGTTATCTCCTCCCCCAATTCCCTTAGCAATCTGGGATACAAGTCATCTGGGCCAGGTGACTTGTCCACTCTAAGCATACCCAGCCTTTCTAGTACATCCTGTATGAATTTTCGCCCCTTCCATTGCTTCTACCTTTTCCACCTCCTTAGTAAACACCGATTGTGATAAATCCATGTAGTGAAACAAGGAACTCGAAGAGGCGAGGTATTAGGATTAATACGAGTACTTTATTAAACGACTGTGAAACAACCAGGCAGGCCTGCATCCAGGCATTGCACCTTTGCTGACCTTAGCAGGAAGCTAACCCATGGCCTTAACAGAAAGCAAACCCCTGACCTTAGCAGCAGCATTGGCTACAGCACCACCTGGTGGATAACCTTAATCATAATATCCCAGATTACTATACCGATACAAAGTGCTCATTGAGTATTCTAGCCTTCCCCTGTGCCTCTAAGCGTATATCACCTTCTTTGTCACTAATAGGCCCCACCCCACCTCTTACTACCCGATTACTGTTTACATGTCGGTCGAAGATTTTTGGATTCCCTTTTATGTTAACCGCCATTCTGCTCTCATATTCTCTCTTTGCCAATCTTATTTTCATCTTCACTTCCCCTCTCAACTTATTGTATTTGGTCTGGTTCTCCCTTGAAGAATTCACCTGACATGCATCATACACCCTCTTTTTTTGTTTCATCATCTTCTCTATCTCCCTCGTCATCCAAGGAGCCCTTGCTTTGGTTCCCTTACCCTTCCCTCTTGTTGGAATGTACCTCGCCTGTACTTGGAACATCTCCTCCTTAAAGATCACCCATTGTTCCATTACAGTTTTTCCTGTCAGTCTTTGGTTCCATTTTACCCTGACTAGATCCTTTTGCATCCCTTTGAAGTTAGCCCTATTCCAGTTTAGAAGTTCCACTCTAGATTACTCCTTGCTCCTCTCCATTGCTAATCTAAATCTTATGATATGATGATCACTCGTACCCAAGTATTCTCCCACAGACACTTGGTCGACCTGGCCCACCTCATTCCCCAGCACCAGATCCAGCAATGCCTCCTTCCTAGTTGGGCCAAGAACATACTGGTCAAGGAAATTCTCCTTATCACATTTCAGAATTTCCTCTCCCTTCTTGCCCTTTACCCTAGCATTATCCCAATCAATATTTGGGTAATTAAAGTCCCCCAATATCACCACTCTATAGCTCTTGCATATCTCTGCGATTTCCCTGCAGTTTTGCTCCTCTACCTCCCTCTCACTATTTGGAGGCCTATAGAATACCCCAATAGTGTGATCATACCCTTTTTGCTCCTCAACTCTAACCAAATGGATTCTGTCCTTGTCCCCTCAAGAACATCCTCCCTTTCTAACACTACAATGTCTTCCTTAATCAGCACTGCCACCCCACCTCCCTTTTTTCCTTCCCTATCTTTTCTGAACACCTTGTACCCTTGAATATTAAGGGCCTAGTCCTCACCGTTTTTAAGCCACTTTTCCGTTATTGCCACAACATCATATTGCCACATGGCTGTGCTTGTAGCTCACCAACCTTTTTCACCACACTTTGTGCATTTACGTATATGCATTCTAAACCCATTTTTGAATTTTTCGTAGTCTTTCTTAGTCTGCTCCTATCTAAAATGGTACTACTTCCGCCTCGAGTACTACTTTCTTTTCTAGAACTATGCAACACACTCACTCTTTTATACACCTTATTCCTCTTTTCTACTCCTATATGCTGGTGCCCATCCCCCTGCCAAGCTAGTTTAACTCTCCCCAGCAGTGCTAGCAAACCTCCCTGCGAGAATATTGGCCCCGGCTCTGTTGAGGTGTAACCTGTCCGGCCTGTACAGGTCCCACCTTCCCTAGAAACGGTCCCAATGCCTCAGGAATCTAAAGCCCTCCCTCCTGCAGCATCTCTCCAGCCACGCATTCATCTGTTCTATCCTCCTATTCCAGTACTCACTAGCACGTGGCACCGGGAGTAAACTGGCGATTACTACCTTTGAGGTCCTGCTTTTTAATCTCTTTCCTAGCTCCCTAAACTCTGCCTGCAGGACCTCATCCCTCTTTCTGCCTATGTCGTTGGTACCGATATGGACAACGACCTCTGGCTGTTCACCCTCCCCCCTCAGAGTATCCTGCAGCCACTCAGTGACATCCTTGACCCTGGCACCAGGGAGGCAACATACCATCCTGGAGTCACTTCTGCGGCCGCAGAACCGCCTGTCTGCTCCCCAACTGTCGAATCCTCTACCACTATTGCTCTTCTCCTCTTCTTCCTCCCCCCCTGTGCAGCGGAGCCACCCGTGGTGCCGTGGACTTGGCTCTGGTGGTCACCCATTCCTTCTCTGCCTGCATACTCTTAAGCTGCGGGGTGACCACCTCCAGAAACGTGCTATCCACGTAACTCGCAGCCTCGTGGATGCACCACAGTGGCTCCAGCCGCCGCCCAAGCTCTGAAACACGGATCTTGAGCTGCCGTAGCTGGTGACACTTCCCGCATATGAGGTTGTCCCGGCTACGCGAAGCGTCCAGGACTTCCCACATGGCACAGGCTGTGCACTCCACGGGACCGAGCTGCCCTGCCATGCCTCTATTTAATAGACTAAGAACTAAATAAGCAGAAATAAACATAAAATTTAAAAAAATACTCACCAGCTGCTCACCAATCAGCTCCTTCCCTTGTGCCAACGTCACTTTTTCTACACTGACATCACTCTTTCAGATTCTGCCTCTGTTGAGCCGCTGCCTCTTTCGCTCTGCTCCTGCTCTGGTCTTGCCCAGGTCCACTGCCTCTCTCGCTCTGCTCCCGCTCTGGTCTCGCCCAGGTCCGCTGCCTCTCTCGCTCTGCTCCCGCTCTGGTCTTGCCCAGGTCCACTGCCTCTCTCGCTCTGCTCCCGCTCTGGTCTCGCCCAGGTCCGCTGCCTCTCTCGCTCTGCTCCCGCTCTGGTCTTGCCCAGGTCCACTGCCTCTCTCGCTCTGCTCCCGCTCTGGTCTCGCCCAGGTCCACTGCCTCTCTCGCTCTGCTCCCGCTCTGGTCTCGCCCAGGTCCGCTGCCTCTCGCTCTGCTCCTGCTCTGGTCTTGCCCAGGTCCGCTGCCTCTCTCGCTCTGCTCCCGCTCTGGTCTTGCCCAGGTCCGCTGCCTCTCGCTCTGCTCCCGCTCTGGTCTTGCCCAGGTCCGCTGCCTCTCTCGCTCTGCTCCCACTCTGGTCTCACCCAGGTCCGCTGCCTCTCTCGCTCTGCTCCCACTCTGGTCTCGCCCAGGTCCGCTGCCTCTCTCGCTCTGCTCCCACTCTGGTCTCGCCCAGGTCCGCTGCCTCTCTCGCTCTGCTCCCACTCTGGTCTCGCCCAGGTCCACTGCCTCTCTCGCTCTGCTCCCGCTCTGGTCTCGCCCAGGTCCACTGCCTCTCTCGCTCTGCTCCCGCTCTGGTCTCACCCAGGTCCGCTGCCTCTCTCGCTCTGCTCCCACTCTGGTCTCGCCCAGGTCCACTGCCTCTCTCGCTCTGCTCCCACTCTGGTCTCGCCCAGGTCCACTGCCTCCACTTCCTCTCGCGATCTTTACAGCGCCGCTGCTCCCGTCGCCACTCCCGCTCCTCTCGCCGCTGCTCCCGTCGCCACTCCCACTCCTCTCGCCGCTGCTCCCGTCGCCACTCCCGCTCCTCTCGCTCCTGCTCCCGTCGCCACTCCCGCTCCTCTCGCCGCTGCTCCCGTCGCCACTCCCGCTCCTCTCGCTGCTGCTCCCGTCGCCACTCCCACTCCTCTCGCCACCACTCCTGCTCCTGCTCCCGCTCCTCTTGCCGCTGCGACCCCTCCTCTCGCCACTGCTCCCCCTCCTCTCGCCGCTGCTCCCCCTCCTCTCACCGCTGCTCCCGCCCCTCTCACCACTGATCCCGCTCCCGCTCCTCTTGTCGCCGCTCCCGCTCCATTCGCCGCTGCTCCCGCTCCTCTCACCACTGAACCCGCTCCCGCTCCTCTCACCACTGATCCCGCTCCCGCTCCTCTTGTCGCCGCTCCCGCTCCACTCGCCGCTGCTCCCGCTCCTCTCGCCACTGATCCCGCTCCTCTCGCCACTGATCCCGCTCCTCTCGCCACTGATCCCGCTCCTCTCGCCACTGAACCCGCTCCCGCTCCGCTCGCCACTGAACCCACTCCCGCTCCTCTCGCCACTGATCCCGCTCCTCTCGCCACTGAACCCGCTCCTCTCGCCACTGATCCCGCTCCTCTTGCCGCCGCTCCCGCTCCACTCGCCGCTGCTCCCGCTACTCTCGCCACTGAACCCGCTCCTCTCGCCACTGATCCCGCTCCTCTCGCCGCCGCTCCCGCTCCACTCGCCGCTGCTCCCGCTCCTCTCGCCACTGATCCCGCTCCTCTCACCACTGATCCCGCTCCTCTCGCCACTGATCCCGCTCCTCTCGCCGCCGCTCCCGCTCCTCTCGCCACCGATCCCGCTCCTCTCGCCACTGATCCCGCTCCTCTCGCCACTGATCCCGCTCCTCTTGCCGCCGCTCCCGCTCCACTCGCCGCTGCTCCCGCTCCTCTCGCCACTGATCCCGCTCCTCTCACCACTGATCCCGCTCCTCTCACCACTGATCCCGCTCCTCTCGCCACTGATCCCGCTCCTCTCGCCACTGATCCCGCTCCCGCTCCTCTTGCCGCCGCTCCCGCTCCACTCGCCGCCGCTCCCGCTCCACTCGCCGCTGCTCCCGCTTGTAGTGTATGTGCCTTTAAGAGCCCCCTGTGTACTGTAATGCTGGTAATGGCCACTCGGGCTATATAAGCCTGTATATTGTGTTGTATCAGTTAGTTCACCTCCAGACTTTGTTCAGTAAACACCTGTGAAACCAACTCCTGCCTTCAGTGTCTCTATTAACACACGGACACAACAGTGGCGACGAATTGGAAACGGACTTACCTGCAACTCGGCAGCACCTCAAGGACATCGATTCCTCAGACGTCCAAAGTCGAAGAAAAGCAAGAAAGAAAAACTGTGGTTTCACCAGCTAGCCGAGCTGGTGGCAGGTACTGCAATAATCCTTCCTGGGTGGGCTGGGGCTCCATCGGCTGGCTCTGCGGCGAGGCCAAGCAGCGAAGGTGGAGGCAAGCAAAAACAGACGGGGGGGAGCACTCAGGAGACTGCCGGCACTGCAAAGCAGGTCGGCGTTCGAACCTAGCAGGGGGGGAAAAGTGCCAGAGAGTCCGGCGGGAACGAGTCTCCACCTGTAAATAAAAAAAAAAAATTTTAAACTGCGGAAAACAGCGTTGTCAGCAGCAGCAGCGGCGGGAAAGCGCGGGAAGCGCCATATCTTTTCTGCAGGAAAGAAAGAAAAGCGCGGGAAGTGCCATTTTTTTTCCAGGATGCCTAAGGCTGGCAATATTGATGCTTTTGATAACGATATAGAGGATTGGACCACATATGTGGAAAGAGTGGAGGTATATTGCACAGCAAATGGAATAGAAAATGATAAAAAGGCGTCAGTACTTCTAAATCTAATGGGCGCAAAGACATACGGGCTGTTAAGAAACTTAATCACAGAAATCACAGAAACCCCACAGTGCAGATAGAGGCCATTTCAGCCCATCGAGCCTGCACCAACACATATCCCACCCGATCCCCGTAAACCCCTACACCAACACATATCCCACCCTATCCCCGTAACCCCACGTATTTAATCCCCCTAACACTAAGGGTCAATTTATCATAGCCAATCAACCTAACCCGCACATCTTTGGACTGTGGGAGGAAACCGGAGCACCCGGAGGAAACCCACGCAAACACGGGGAGAATGTGCAAACTCCACACAGACAGTCACCCGAGGCCGGATTTGAACCCGGGTCCCTGGCGCTGTGAGGCAACAGTGCTAACCACTATGCCACCATGCTGCCCCTAATCACTCCAGCCAAACCAAAGGACAAGAATTTTAAGGAAATTGTTGATACCCTACAGGAGCACTTAAACCCAACACCGCTGCTGATAGCGGAACGATTCAAATTCTTCAAGAGGAATCAGCACAAGAATGAAAGTAACGCTGATTACCTCACCGAATTAAGAAAGCTATCAAAGCACTGCCAATTCGGGGCAGGACTGGCAGATTCTCTTCGAGACAAATTCGTCTGCGGTCTCCTAAGTGAAGGAACACAGAAAAGGCTGCTTTCTGAGAAAGATTTGACACTGGACAAGGCTTTCAGTATGGCTGTATCATACGAAGCAGCTGCAAAAGGAGCTGCAGAGATACAGCAAAAGACACAGGACTTCGGCACCCATGAAATGACACAGGGTTTCGAGAGATGTTATCGCTGCGGCAGATCCACCCATGACCAGAGGGACTGCTGGTTCAAGGACAAAGCATGCAGGCAATGCGAAAAGATTGGACACATTGCACGGGTATGCCGATCTGGACAAAAAAAATCCACGGACAGGAAAAAAAAAATCAATAAAGAAAAGTACAGAAAGGTACAAATGATGACGGACAGTAGCTCCGAAGACCAGAAGAGCGATAGCGACTCCGGAAACAAGAGACTAAGCTGTCTCAAATTACATAATGTAATTGCCAAAGAAGATTACCAGACCATTTGGGTTACCCTCACGATAGCAGGGTCCCCAGTTAAAATGGAGCTAGATACAGGATCAGCTCTGACCGTCATAAATCGATGGGATTACGAGCGGCTATTTCCGCATACACCTTTAAAAGACACATCCATTATCTTAAAAACATATATGGGGCAGAAAGTATACCCCAAAGGAAAAATAAGGGTGCCTGTTGTATACAACGGCAAGGAAATACAGAAGTTGTATTTATACGTTCTACAAGATGGTGGTCCACCGCTGTTGGGACGTGAATGGATCAGGAAGATACGTTTAGACTGGCACTCCATTCAGGCACTGACGGTGACCAGTAAGAAAAAAAATGATGATGACGTCATACCTGAACGATTAAAAGACATCTTGGCCAACGCCATAGAAACATAGAAACATAGAAGATAGGAGCAGGAGCAGGCCATTCGGCCCTTCGAGCCTGCTCCGCCATTCAATGAGATCATGGCTGATCATCCAAACCCTAGCACCCGGTCCCTACACCGACAGCCATCCCACCCAAGCCCTATCCCCGTAACCCCACGTATTTAATCCCCCCTAACACTAAGGGTCAATTTTTATCATGGCCAATCAACCTAACCCGCACATCTTTGGACTGTGGGAGGAAACCGGAGCACCCGGAGAAAACCCACGCAAACACGGGGAGAATGTGCAAACTCCACACAGACAGTCACCCGAGGCCGGATTTGAATCCGGGTCCCTGGCGCTGTGAGGCAACAGTGCTAACCACTATGCCACCGTGCTGCCAAGGAAGTGTTTCAAGAGAAACTAGGAACCTTGAAAGGTGTCACTGCCTCAATAAAAGTGGAAGATGCGGCAATTCCCAAGTTTTTTAAGGCAAGGCCGGTGCCATACGCAATTCGTCCAGCAGTCGAGGCAGAGCTGGAGAATTTGGAAAAGGCAGGCGTATTATCCAAGATAGATTGGAGCGAGTGGGCAACACCCATCGTCCTGGTCATGAAGAAAACGTTGAATAATGATAAATCTGAAGAACAGAGAAAAATTTGCATCTGTGGAGACTTCAAGGTGACTGTAAACCCGGTCCTTCACACGGTACAGTATCCTCTTCCGAGGATAGAAGATATTTTCGCCTCACTATCCGGAGGGAAACATTTCACCAAAATTGACTTGGCACAGGCATATCTACAGATGGAGGTTGAAGAGGCCTCTAGAAAGTATCTCACGATAAATACACACAAAGGCCTGTACCAGTACAATCGACTGGTTTTCGGAGTAGCATCAGCTCCAGCTATCTGGCAAAGAGCTATGGAGCAAGTCCTCCAAGGGATTCCGGGGACTCAATGCTACCTAGACGACATCCTTGTAACAGGAGAAAATGACAACGAGCACCTTGCCAATTTGGAGCAGGTGCTCACTAGGCTGAGAGAACGGGGCCTACGAGCAAATCGCCCCAAGTGCGAATTTTTCCAGAAACAAATATCATATTGTGGCCACATAATTAATAAGGAAGGGTTGCATAAGTCACCTGAAAAAATTGAAGCGGTTGTGGCGGTACCACCGGTTGTCCCTTACATTGAGATACATAATTCCCTTTAACTTACCTTACTGTATGTGTCTGTTACTATACTCAGGCTTCTCTCCTGTACTCTGACGTCATGACGTCAGAGCTCGGAACCTTCCAACAGTAGAGCTCGGAACCTGCTGGCAGTTGAGCTCAGAACCTGCTGGCAGTTGAGCTGGGAAACTTCTAGTCAGTCCTCGTGGCGTCCCTGCTGGGGAAAGACCTACACCACGGTGCTCCTACAGTCAGCCATCTTACCTGCTACCTTATCTGTTGTATTTAACCTGTTCCTGTAAATAAACAACTTATTTATAGTTCGTCGAAGTCGAACTCGATTATTTAGTGGTGATGCACACGAATCGCTACATTGGTGACCCAACGATGTGAGTACGGGAGCTCATCAATTCCAACACTACAATTGGTGAACCCGTATCCGTGAACGATTTTCATGGTAGCAACGCGCGCCTGAACCTTGTCTTCCCACAAGACGACCGACGCACAACCGACGAACAACCACGGAACAGCAACCGCCTAACACCGATTCCTCCAAAGGCGACCCCGTCTTTGCGAACGTATTCGCAAGGTAAGCGCAGCCTGGAGCAGATCCCGTTTGACACGGACAAAACTCAACCGGACCCCGTTTTTTTTTTTTTGTGAACAATTTTCACAAAAGAAGCACGCCATGGAAGCACCAGCCGTTTTGCTGTCGCTACCGCAATCCAGGGAGCCACAGTCTCCCTCGTGCTTTATAAAGGTAGAAGCCCCGTTCGACGAGAACATTGATGCGGCCCCGACCACGCACTTGCTTACGGTCCCCGTACTCACCTTTCCTACCGTCACACGGATCGTCCGCCTCTACGTCCAAAGCAACAGCAAGTATACATCTCTCCAAGCGCAGGGTACAGCATGTTCGGGCCCACAAAATCGGAGCGTGCCCTGCGGGGATACCACGAGGACTCACCCCCGCGAACCACGAGGACCCATCCCTCGCGAACCACGAGGACCCATCCCTCGCGAACCACGAGGATCCATCCCTCATGAACCACGAGGACCCTGCCCTCATGAAACACGAAGACTCGTTCACCGCCGACGACGCAGCAGCCCGTCAGCCTGCTGGTTGTGTTACCTACTACACGTTTCAGCGTGAACGAAAAGCGTTGCCACCCTCACGGCTGTTTTCTCCTAAATCTACAACAACTACAAGTGTTGCCGCCCTCCAGGCAGAGTTTACCCCTCCCGAAAGCAACAACAACCTGGACTGTTGCCGCCCTTTCCCCAGTTTTCCCTTTAACAAATGCAAACATCTACTGAAGCTGCACACATCGAGGACGGGCCCAACGGGCGTCCTGCGGCCGCGATCAGCCACGTGAAAGTTGCTGGCCTCACCGATCACTGATCAACGCAGCAACTCTTCACCCTCCGTTGTGTTATCGTCGTAGCACTATGACACGCACCGTTCCGTGCGTTCCAGCCTCCCGAAGGTTTCACTCACCTGTCGGCGAGTTCACCGACCTCGCCTGTCAAGTCCTTCTGGATCGCTCGTTTGGCATTCCTGCAGAGTTGGTCAGAACAAGGACTTGTTTCAACATCAACGGAGACATCGCCCGCGTCCGCCCAACCTGCCCATCATTCTGACAAGGCCTGCTGTTTCGCACGTCTCCACGGTCCTTCGCCTGACGGATACGTTTTATTCGCCACAACGTGCGTAAGGATCCACTCACGAGCAGCATCTTCAGACCTCGCCTACCAAATCGAGACAGCACGACTGCCATGACCACCAACTCGTCAGACCATCTCATCCTTGGACTTTCGTTAAAGCGAATTCTGGGGGGGCCTATGTGGCGGTACCACCGGTTGTCCCTTACATTGAGATACATAATTCCCTTTAACTTACCTTACTGTATGTGTCTGTTACTATACTCAGGCTTCTCTCCTGTACTCTGACGTCATGACGTCAGAGCTCGGAACCTTCCAACAGTAGAGCTCGGAACCTGCTGGCAGTTGAGCTCAGAACCTGCTGGCAGTTGAGCTGGGAAACTTCTAGTCAGTCCTCGTGGCGTCCCTGCTGGGGAAAGACCTACACCACGGTGCTCCTACAGTCAGCCATCTTACCTGCTACCTTACCTGTTGTATTTAACCTGTTCCTGTAAATAAACAACCTATTTATAGTTCGTCGAAGTCGAACTCGATTATTTAGTGGTGATGCACACGAATCGCTACACGGTCATAAAAGCCCCAGCACCTGAAAATGTTTCACAATTAAGGTCATTCCTGGGATTGATAAATTACTATCATAAATTTTTACCTAACTTATCAACTGTTCTGCACCCTCTTAATGAACTGCTACAAACAGGAGTAATTTGGAAATGGAGCGAAGACTGTAAACGTGCCTTCCATAAATGCAAAGACTTAATCACGTCCAAGGAAGTTTTGGCTCATTACAACCCATCACTGCCAATCAGACTGGCGTGCGATGCATCCCCTTACGGCGTAGGAGCGGTATTATCGCATAGATTCCCTGATGGCTCGGAATGGCCGATAGCTTTTGCGTCACACTCATTGAACTCAGCTGAGCATAACTATGCCCAAATCGACAGGGAAGCACTCAGCCTGGTATGGGGAGTGAAGAAATTCAACCATTACCTACACGGACAAAAATTTACCTTGTTGACTGACCATCAACCCCTCATCTCCATATTCAACCCTAAAAAGGGTGTTCCCATTATGACAGCGCAAAGGCTACAGAGGTGGTCCCTTTTTCTAGGGGCACACCAATATGACATAGAATACAAAGGATCAAAACAGCATGGGAATGCTGACGGTTTATCGTGCCTACCATTGCCAACGGTAGAAGAGGCACCTACAGTAGACCCAGTGGAGATGTTCCACTCTACCATAGTCGAATGTCTACCAGTAACAAATTCTGCCATTGAAAGGGAAACGAGAAATGACCCGACTCTCTCACGAGTCTACGATTTAACAGTGAAGGGATGGCCAGCACATGGCGAACCACTGTTGCCAGCATTCTCGCAAAGAAGAGAACAGCTGTCAGTCTGCCAAGGAACCTTGATGTGTGGATCCAGAGTGGTGATTCCACCCAAACTCCAGGATAAAGTGCTAAAGGAGCTTCACGAGGGGCATCTGGGTGGAGTGAAAATGAAGAACCTAGCCAGGGCGTTTGTATGGTGGCCAGGTATCGATGGAGACATCGAAGACATGACCAAGAGCTGCCTAGGATGCCAGAAGGTCCAAAACGCTCCACCACAAGCCCCTCTACATCCATGGGAGTGGCCCTCATCTCCCTGGCAAAGGGTACATATCGACTTTGCTGGTCCATTTATGGACTCAATGTTCTTAATCGCGGTTGATGCACGCTCCAAGTGGCCGGAGGTAATAAAGATGTCCTCCACCACCACGGAAAAAACCATCACAGTATTAAGGACCATATTTGCCAGGAATGGGCTGCCTGAACAGATCTGTTCTGATAATGGACCGCAATTTGTGTCCGAAGAATTCAGGAAGTTCTTAAAAAACTACACGTCCGCCCCATACCATCCCGCCACCAATGGATTGGCTGAAAGGTTTGTCCAGACCTTCAAGAAGGCCATAAAGGCCATGGGTAATGAAGACATAAAACTTCAGCACAAGGTGGATAACTTCTTGTTCACATACAGGAATGCAACACATATGGTTACAAACCAAACTCCCGCCATGATGTTTTTCAATAGAAGCCTAAGATGCCGGCTGGATTTGATCAAGCCAAACATCAGAAGGGACGTGGAGAACCGGCAATTTCAAGGCATGAATGAAAGGCCAACTAGAACCTTCCAGATAGGTCAACAAGTTTTGGCCCGGGACTACCGTACCGAGAAATGGCAGCCTGGAACTATTTGCACACGATTAGACCGCTGATGTATACCGTGGACGTTGGAGAAAGCATAATAAGGCGCCATGCTGACCAGATCATAGAGTCATCAGAAAAGGGACAACCTACACCACAACTCTATACGCCTAATGATGAAGTAGAGATACCCATAGTATCTACCTCCGATCCGGTGATACTGGAACCAGATGAACCCGGCACTGGCATTCAAGCCAAATCAGCCTTGCCAAAAGAACCTACTACACCACCAGAAATGACTACACCACCGAGGCGTTATCCGGACCGAGTCAGGAAGCCTCCAGAGAGGCTGACTTATAATTGATTAACTGCAGCAATGTGTAGATTATTGTTCTTGTAACATGTAATTAATGATTACTTAAAATATTATGTACTGGTTGGCTAAAAGGGGAGGAATTGTAGTGTATGTGCCTTTAAGAGCCCCCTGTGTACTGTAATGCCGGTAATGGCCACTCGGGCTATATAAGCCTGTATATTGTGTTGTGTCAGTTAGTTCACCTCCAGACTTTGTTCAGTAAACACCTGTGAAGCCAACTCCTGCCTTCAGTGTCTCTATTAACACAAGGATACAACACCGCTCCTCCCGCCGCTGATCCCGCTCCTCCCGCCGCTGATCCCGCTCCTCTCGCCGCTGATCCCGCTCCTCTCGCCGCTGATCCCGCTCCTCTCGCCGCTGATCCCGCTCCTCTCACAATCTTTATCGCAGCGGCGGGAGGAGCGGGATCAGCGGCGGGAGGAGCGGGATCAGCGGCGGGAGGAGCGGGATCAGCGGCGGGAGGAGCGGGATCAGCGGCGAGAGGAGCGGGATCAGCGGCGGGAGGAGCGGGATCAGCGGCGGGAGGAGCGGGATCAGCGGCGGGAGGAGTGGGATCAGCGGCGGGAGGAGTGGGATCAGCGGCGGGAGGAGCGGGATCAGCGGCGAGAGGAGCGGGATCAGCGGCGAGAGGAGCGGGATCAGCGGCGGGAGGAGCGGGATCAGCGGCGGGAGGAGCGGGATCAGCGGCGGGAGGAGTGGGATCAGCGGCGGGAGGAGTGGGATCAGCGGCGAGAGGAGTGGGATCAGCGGCGAGAGGAGCGGGATCAGCGGCGGGAGGAGCGGGATCAGCGGCGGGAGGAGTGGGATCAGCGGCGGGAGGAGCGGGATCAGCGGCGAGAGGAGCGGGATCAGCGGCGAGAGGAGCGGGATCAGCGGCGGGAGGAGCGGGATCAGCGGCGAGAGGAGCGGGATCAGCGGCGGGAGGAGCGGGATCAGCGGCGGGAGGAGTAGTGGGATCAGCGGCGGGAGGAGTGGGATCAGCGGCGGGAGGAGCGGGATCAGCGGCGAGAGGAGCGGGATCAGCGGCGAGAGGAGCGGGATCAGCGGCGGGAGGAGCGGGATCAGCGGCGGGAGGAGCGGGATCAGCGGCGGGAGGAGCGGGATCAGCGGCGAGAGGAGCGGGATCAGCGGCGAGAGGAGCGGGATCAGCGGCGAGAGGAGCGGGATCAGCGGCGGGAGGAGCGGGATCAGCGGCGCTATAAAGAGCCTTCAAACAAAAAAATCAAGGAGTGACATCACAAGGCAGCAGGTAGGTGATTGAGTATTACAGTTTGTTTTTAAGTTTGCTAAGAAACTGTAAATTACTATAACTACTTTATTAAATTAGTTACTAAAACTAGATAAACCAATTAAGTAATAATACTAAAATAATTAATTGAAAAAAATAATTAACTAATCAAATAAATAAAGGTGGTTAGATAGACATGGCAGGGCAGGTGGTGTGCCGTAACTGTAGCATGTGGGAGTTTGTGGAGACCAATGAGATCGCGAGCAACAACACCTGCATTAAGTGTCTGCAGCTCGAGGGACTTCGGCTCAGAGTTGTTGAGGTGCAGACATTGTGGGGCATCAGGGAGGGGGAGAGTTACCTGGACACTTTGTTCCAGGAGGCAGTCACACCCCTTAGTACTTTAGAGTTCGGCAATGGTCAAGGACAGGAGGGTGTGACCGCGAGTCAGGAAGGTATGGGGACCCAGGATGTAGTAATGGAGGACTTTGACCAACAGGTATGAGATACTTGCTACCTGTAGGGATGAGAACAAGGACTGCAGGGTGGATGAGCAAACTGACCATGGCACCATGGTGCAGGAGGCCTTTCAAGTGGGGGGAGTGAAAAGGAATATAGTTGTGGTAGGGGACAGTATAGTCAGAGGGATAGATACTGCTCTCTGCAGCCACGACCGGGAGTTCCGATGGCTGTGTTACCTGCCTGGTGCCAGGGTAAAGGATGTCTCCTCGTGGCTGGAGAAGAACTTGGAGTGGGAGGGGGAGGATCCACTTGTCATGGTCCATGTAGTAACCAACGACATAGGTAGAACTAGGAATGAGGTTGTGCTGAGACAGTTTGAGGAGTTAGGGTCCAAATTAAAACGCAGAACCTCACAGGTAATAATCTCTGGATTGTTACCTGAGCCATGCGCAAATTGGCACAGGGATAAACAGATTAGAGGTTTAAATACATGACTCCAAGAGTGGTGTGGGAGGAAGGGGTTTCAATTCATGGGGCACTAGCACCAGTACTGGGGAAAGAGGGAGCTGTTCCATTGAGACGGGCGCCACTTAAACCAGGCTGGGACCAGTGTCCTGGCGAATTGAATAACTAGGGTGGTAGACAGGGCTTTAAACTAATGAAGGGTAGGTGGGAGGATTCAGGAAAGAGTAAATTTAAAAGCAGCGAGAGAAATGTCAAGGCTCTGGAGCAGAGTAGTTTTGGGTAAAAATAAGCAGAGTGGGTCAGGAAGGGACAGAGAGAGTAACAAAGGTAATAGGGCATCAGTGACTGAGGTGACATCAGGGAAAAATAAAAATAAGTCAAAGCTAACGGCACTATATCTGAATGCGCAAATCATTCGCAACAAATTAGATGAATTAATAGCACAAATAGAAATGAATAGGTTTGATCTAATAGCCATTATGGAGACGTGGTTGCAAAGTGACCAAGGTTGGGAACTAAATATTCCAGGATACTTAACTTCTAGAAGAGAGAGGCAAAATGGAAAAGGAGGAGAGTAGAGAGAAAGGGTCTTAGCTCCGAAAATCAAGAAGTAGAATCAGTTTGGGTGGAGCTAAGAAACAGCAAGGGGCAGAAAACATTGGGGGAAGTTGTTTATAGGCCCTCAAACAATAGTTGTAATGTAGGGCAGAGTATAAATCAGGAAATTAGAGACGCATGTAACAAGGGTAATATAGTAATCATGGGGGACTTTAATCTACATATAGACTGGGCAAACCAAATTTGCAGTAACAGTGTGGAGGCCACATTCATGGAATGTGTTGAATCCGTGATTCTTAAAGTATGATATTTTCCAATAACTAGACGGAGGCTGTAACTTAACAATCAACAGGTGTTTACTGGAGGAGGGTAGTCTCAAGACTGACAGTACAGAGGCATGCTCAAGGCTTATATACAGGTGTGATCACTGCCGGTACTACAGTATACAGGAGCTGTAAAAGTAGTTCTCTCTTAAAGGTACATACACTACAATTCCTCCCCTTTTAGATTAGCAGTACCCATAATGTTCAAATAACAATTAACACTTTAACATGCACATTAAACTGAAATAGTCCATTTATAGATTCAGTCTTTGGGGCAGTTTCCTGATCCTTTCTGGATAGCGCCTTTCCTGAGGTTCTTGTTCTTGGTGCGGAGGCGATGCTGGCCCCTTTTCGTCGGTTATTTCATCAGTTTCCACTGCTACTGTTCCTGAGGTAGATGCTACCGGTATGTCGGATTCATCCCCAGGGATGCGAGACATGGGGTTGACTCGTTCCTGTGACGCTAAGATCTGGTCGATGTGGCATCTCACAATGTTCTCCCCGACATCCACTGTGTACATTAATGGCCCCTGCCGTGTGCATATCGTTCCGGGTTGCCATTTCTCTGTTCGGTAGTCACGGGCCAAGACTGGTTGTCCTACATTGAAGCTCCTTGTCGGCTTCTCATTGATGTGCTGGAATTGTTTATCCTCAACATTTCTTCGCACATTTGGTCTGAGCAAATCCAGACGCGATCTCAACCTTCGGTTAAAGAACATCATGGCCGGGGTCTGGTTGGTAACTGCATGTGTCGCATTTCTGTAGGCTAACAGGAAATTGTCCACCTTATGCTGTAGTGGAATTTCATCATCGCACATGGCCTTTATCGCCTTTTTAAAGGTTTGTACGAACCTCTCAGCCAATCCATTTGTGGCTGGATGATACGGGGCGGATGTATAATGCCTTACCCCATTCCTTCTCATACATTTCCAAAACTCTTCGGACACAAACTGTGGTCCGTTATCAGAGCAAATCTGCTCTGGCAAGCCGTTCCTGGCAAATATGGTCTGTAGGACTGCAATCGTTTTCTCTGTAGTGGTTGAGGACATTTTTATCACCTCAGGCCATTTCGAGTGAGCATCCACTGCTTTAAGAACATTGAGTCCATGAATGGACCAGCAAAATCAATATGCACCCGTTGCCATGGAGAGGAGGGCCACTCCCATGGGTGTAGAGGGGCATGTGGTGGTGCATTTTGGACCTTCTGGCATCCTGAGCAGCTCTTGGTTAGGTCCTCGATTTGTTGATCGATCCTCAGCCACCACACATAAGCCCTAGCAAGGCTTTTCATTTTCACCCCTCCCAGATGACCTTCCAGAAGCTCATTGAGCACTCTCTCCCTTAACTTGGGTGGAATTACCACTCGGGATCCACACATCACTGTCCCCTGGCATACTGACAGCTGTTCTCTTCTGGATGAGAATGCTGGCAACAGTGAGTCGCCATGTGTTGGCCATCCCCTCACCGTCAAATCATATACCCGAGACAGTGTCGGATCATTGCGGGTCTCCTTCTCTATATCCGCGTTAGTTACTGGCAATCGTTCAATTATTGACGAATAAAATATCTCGATAGGGTCCACTGCTGGTGCTTCCTCCACAGTAGGCAGTGGCAGGCGCGATAGCCCATCAGCATTTCCATGCTGTTTCGTGCCTTTATATTCTATTTCATATTGGTTCGCCCCTAGAAAAAGGGACCATCTTTGTAACCGTTGTGGAGTCATCACCGGAACGCCCTTCTTTGGATTGAAGATGGAGACAAGTGGTTGGTGGTCAGTCAGCAAGGTGAACTTCTGCCCATGCAGATAGTGGTTGAATTTTTTCACTCCCCACACTAGGCTGAGGGCCTCCCTGTCAATCTGGGTGCAGTTGCGCTCGGCTGAGGTTAGTGACCGAGACGCAAAGGCTACTGGCCTCTCCAACCCGTCTGGGAATTTGTGCGACAGCACCGCTCCAATACCATAGGGTGATGCATCACATGCCAACCGAATTGGTAGTGCTGGGTTGAAATGGGCCAACACCTCTTTTGATGTGATCAATTCTTTGCACTTCTGGAAAGCTCGTTTACATTCGTCATTCCACTTCCATGGTACCCCCGTTTGCAGTAGGGTGTTCAGTGGGTGTAGTACTGTAGACAAATTTGGTAAGAACTTATGGTAGTAGTTTACCAGCCCGAGGAACGACCTCAGTTGTGACACATTTTCCGGTGCTGGAGCCTTGACTACTGCCTCAATCTTTTCAGGGGACTTATGTAACCCCTCTTCATCAATAACGTGGCCACAATACGAGATCTGCTTCTGGAAAAACTCGCACTTATGGCGATTAGCTCGTAGCCCATATTACTTTAATCTAGTGAGCACCTTCTCCAGGTTGGCGAGGTGATCACTGTCATTTTCACCCGTGACCAGGATGTCGTCCAAATAACACTGGGTCCCTGGAATCCCTTGCAGGACTTGATCCATTGCCCTTTGCCAAATAGCCGGAGCCGATGCTACCCCGAACACCAGCCAGTTGTATTGGTAGAGACCTTTATGAGTGTTGATCATGAGGTATTGTTTCGAGGCTTCTTCTACCTCCATTTGCAAGTACGCCTGGGCCAGATCAATTTTGGTGAAGTGTTTACCTCCAGATAGCGAGGTGAAAATATCCTCAATCCGTGGAAGCGGATATTGTACCGTGTGAAGGACTGGGTTCACTGTCACCTTAAAATCCCCACAGATGCGGACCTTCTTTGGTTCCCCAGGCGTATTACTCAACGACCTCTTCATTACAGGAACGATGGGTGTAGCCCACTCGCTCCAGTCTACTTTGGACAGTACTCCTGAACGTTCCAACCCTTCCAGCTCTGCTTCGACGGCTGGTCGGATCGCATAAGGCACCAGTCTGGCCTTAAAAAACTTTGGGCTTGCATTATCCTCTATTTTAATTATTGCTGTTATGCCTTTTAGTGTTCCGAGTCCCTCCTGGAACACTTCTTGTGCGTCAGTTAGCATTTTTGACAGTCGTCCAGGTGTGACGTCGTCATCCTTTTTGGCCTCAACCTTCAGTGCCTGTATGGAATGCCAATCTAATTGTATCTTCCGGATCCATTCACGTCCTAGTGGTGGTGGTCCTCCATCTGGCAATACATATAGGTCCATTTTAGGTATTTCCTGGCCTTTGTATATCACTTTTACCCTTATTTTTCCTTTGGGGTAGACTTTTTGCCCCGTGTACGTCTTCAAGACAATCTCTGTAGCTTTCAAAGGTATATGTGAAAATAGCCGCTTGTAGTCCCTTTGGTTTATGACTGTTAGGGCTGATCCTGTGTCCAATTCCATTTTCACTTGGACTCCGTCTATCTTGAGTGTGACCCAGATAATCTGGTGATCCTCCATTTTGGTTACCTTATGTAATTTCAGACAACCCAGCTCCTTGCTTCCGGAGTCTGTATCACTTTTCTGTTCGTCTGAACAACTGTCCATCACCTTATGTACCTTTTTGTACTTCTGTGGAGATTTCTTGCTGTTGGTTTTCTTCCCTGACCTGCAGACTCTTGCTATGTGTCCTGCTTTTCCACACTGTCTGCACACTTGGTCCTTGAACCAACAATCCTTCTGGTCGTGTGTTGTTCTGCTGCAGCGATAACACTTCCCTGCTCCATATGACATTTCATTGGTGCCATATTCTTGCGGTCTCCGTTGTATCTCTGCCGCGCCCCGTGCTGCTGCTTCGTGTGATACTGCCATGCTGAAAGCCTTGTCCAGCGTAAGATCCTTTTCTGATAGAAGCCGTTTCTGGGTTCCTTCACTTTGTAGCCCACACACAAACTTGTCCCTTAACGAATCTGCTAGTCCCACTCCAAACTGGCAGTGTTTCGATAGCTTGCGCAGTTCTGTTAAGTACTCAGCATTACTTTCGTCTTTATGCTGGTTCCTTTTGTGGAACTTAAATCTTTCTGCTATCAGCAGCGGTGTGGGGCTTAAGTGGTCCTGTAGGATTTCTACTATGCTTTTGAAATCCTTATCCACGGGCTTCTCTGGGGTTATTAGGTTTCGCAGCAAGCCATAAGTTTTTGCACCCATGGAATTTAACAAAACCAGTGCTTTCCTAGCATGTGTCACTTCATTCGCCCTGCAGTACACCTCAATGCATTCCACATATGTCGCCCAATCTTCGACTTCATTGTCGAACGCAGTGATACTGCCACTCTTCGGCATCCCTGGGTGTGATTTAACTGTCTAAAATGGCATCTCCCGCGCTCTCCCTTCTTCTCCGCTGGCACAAAATGGCGTCTCCCGTGCTTTCCTTTCTTCCCGCGCTTGCCCTTCTTCTCCGCTGCGGCTTCTAAAATGGCATCTCCCGCGCTCTCCCTTCTTCTCCGTGGCTCAATGGCGTCTCCCGTGCTCTCCCTTCTTCTCCCCGTGGACGCGGTTCAGCCCTTGAGCCCTGGCTGTGCTCTGCGCGTTCTCCTGTGCGCCTTTCCCGTTGCCGTCGCTCAGTCCTGAACCCGGCTGCTGCTTTACCCTCTCTCTCTCTCTGTTTGTTTTTCCTCGACGCCGCTCGGTTTTCAACCCCCGGCCGTGCCCTGTGCGCTTTGCCCTCTCTCTTACCCCGTCGACGCTGCTCGGCTTTTTCTATGCCGTCGGTCGGCTCCAGCCGCCGCTGTCCGGGAAGGGTCTGCACTGTACCTGTTGCCAGTCTGTTGCTGGATCGTCGTGGCTGGGGGACCAAGCCCAGCTCTCAACAGCCTCCCCTGCGATGTTCACTCTCTGCCGGGTGACTGGGCGTTTGCTCGTGGTCGACGCCCGTGCTTCTGGCCTCGACTTTCTTCCACCGCCCTCCCAGAGCGAATCCTTGAAGGGAAATACAGAGTTGCAGGTAGATTCGAATCGACCTCGTCGCTACTGTTGAATCCGTGATTCTTAAAGTATGATGCTTTCCAATAACTACACGGAGGCTGTAACTTAACAATCAACAGGTGTTTACTGGAGGAGGGTAGTCTAAAGACTGACAGTACAGAGGCATGCTCAAGGCTTATATACAGGTGTGGTCACTGCCGGTACTACAGTATACAGGAGCTGTAAAAGTAGTTCTCTCTTAAAGGCACATACACTACAGAATGTATGCAAGATAGTTTTCTAGATCAGTATTTTGAGGAACCAACCAGGGAACAGGCTATTTTAGATCAAGTAATGTGCAGTGAGAAAGGGTTAATTAATAACCTTGTAGTAAAGGGGCCTTTAGGGAAGAGTGACCATAATATGATAGAATTTTATATTGAGTTTGAAAGTGATTTAGTTCAATCCAAAACTAGGGTCTTAAATCTAAACAAAGATATATTCCAGTGAGAAAGACTCTAAGAGAAGGATGAACCATCCGTGGCTAATTAAGGAAGTAAAGGATGGTATCAAATTGAAAACAAAAGCATACAATGTTGCGAAGAATAGTGAAAGGCCAGAGGATTGGGAAATTTATAAAAAGCAGCAAAGGATGACTAAAAAAATGATAAAGAGAGAGAAGATAGCTTATGAGAGTAAGCTAGCAAGAAATATAAAAACAGACAGTAAGAGCTTCTACAGGTATATAAAAAGGAAGAGAGTAGCTAAAGTAAACGTTGGTCCCCTAGAGGATGAGTCTGGGGAATTAATAATGGGAAACAGGGAAATGGCGGAGACTTTGAACAAATATTTTGTATCGGTCTCCACGGTAGAAGACACTAAAAGTATCCCAATAATGGATAATCAAGGGGCTATTGGGGTGGGGGGGGGGGAACTTAAAACAATTACTTTCACTAGAGAGAAAGTACGAGGCAAACTAATGGGACTAAAGGTGGACAAGTCCCCTGGACCCGATGGCCTGCATCCTAGAGTCTTAAAAGAGGTGGCTGCAGAGATAGTGGCACGGTGGCATAGTGGTTAGCACTGTTGCCTCACAGCGCCAGAGACCCGGGTTCGAATCCAGCCTCGGGTGACTGTCTGTGTGGAGTTTGCACATTCTCCCCGTGTTTGCGTGGGTTTCCTCCGGGTGCTCCGGTTTCCTCCCACAGTCCAAAGATGTGCGGGTTAGGTTGATTGGCTATGATAAATTGACCCTTAGTGTTAGGGGGATTAAATACATGGGGCTACGGGGATAGGGTGGGATATGTGTTGGTGTAGGGGTTACGGGGATCGGGTGGGATATGTGTCGGTGCAGGCTCGATGGGCCGAAATGGCCTCTATCTGCACTGTGGGGTTTCTGTGATTCTTCTGTGATAGTGGATGCATTGGTTGTAATCGACCAAATTACCTGGATTCTGGAGAGGTCCCAGCGGACTGGAAAACCGCAAATGTAACACCCCTATTTAAGAAAGGAGGGAGACAGAAAGCAGGCAACTATCAACCATACGAACATACATACGAATTAGAAGCAGGAGTAGGCCACTCAGCCCTTCGAGCCTGCTCCGCCATTCAATATCATGGCTGATCCAATTACTCCACATTCCTGACTACCCCTGACCAGTTAGCCTAACATCTGTCATTGGGAAAATGCTGGAGTCCATCATTAAGGAAGTGATAGCAGGGCATTTGGAAAATCATAATATAGTCAAGCAGAGTCAGCATGCTTTTATGAAAGGGAAATCATGTTTGACAAACTTGCTGGAGTTCTTTGAGGATGTAACGAGTAGGGTGGATAAAGGGGAACCAGTGGATGTGGTGTATTTGGATTTCCAGAAGGCATTCGATAAGGTGCCACATAAAAGGTTACTGCACAAGATAAGAGCTCACAGGGTTGGGGGTAATATATTAGCATGGATAGAGGATTGGCTAACTAACAGAAAACAGAGAGTCGGGATAAATGGGTCATTTTCCGGTTGGCAAACTGTAACTAGTGGGGTGCCACAGGGATCAGTGCTGGGGTCTCAACTATTTACAATTTATATCAATGACTTGGATGAAGGGACCGAGTGTAATGTAGCCAAATTTGCTGATGATACAAAGATAGGTGGGAAAGCAGATTGTGTGGAGGGTGCAAAGAATCTCCAAAGGGATATAGATAGGCTAAGTGAGTGGGCAAAAATCTGGCAGATGGAGTTTAATGTGGGAAAATGCGAGGTTATTCACTTTGGTAGGAAAAATAAAAAAGCAAATTATTATTTAAATGGGGAGAGATTACAGAATGCTGAGGTACAGAGGGACCTGGGGGTCCTCGTACATGAATCACAAAAAGTTAGCATGCAGGTACAGCAAGTAATTAGGAAGGCAAATGAAGTGCACGCCTTTATTGCAAAAGGAATGGAGTATAAAAGTAGGGAAGTCCTGTTACAACTGTACAGGGTATTGGTGAGACCACACCTGGAGTACTGCGTACAGTTTTGGTCTCCTTATTTAAGGAAGGATATACTTGCATTGGAGGCAGTTCAGAGAAGGTTCACGAGGTTGATTCCGGAGATGAAGGGGTTGTCTTATGAGGAAAGGTTGAGCAGGTTGGGCCTATACTCATTGGAATTTAGAAGAATGAGAGGTGATCTTATTGAAACATACAAGATACTGAGGGGGCTTGACAGGGTAGGTGCAGAGAGAATGTTTCCCCTCATGGGGGAATCTAGAACTAGGGTGCATAGTTTCAGAATAAGGGGGCACCCTTTTAAATCGGAAATGAGGAGGAATTTCTTCTCTCTGAGGGTCGTGAATCTTTGGAATTCTCTGCCACAGAGAGCTGTGGAGGCTGGATCATTGAATATATTTAAGGTGGAGATTGACAGATTTTTGAACAATAAGGGAGTGAAAGGTTATGGGGAGCGGGCAGGGAAATGGAGCTGAGCCCAAGATCAGATCAGCCATGATCTTATTGAACAGCGGAGCAGGCTCGAGGGGCCAAATAACTGACTCCTGCTCCTACGTCTTATGTTCTTATGCAAACAAAGCAAACTACGTAGGTATGAGGGGTGAGTTGACTAGGGTAGATTGGGAAACTACATTAAAAGGTATGATGGTAAACAAGCAATGGCTAGCATTTAAAGAATTAACACATAATTTACAACAAATATACATTCCTTTAAGGCACAAAAACCCCACAGGAAATGTGGTCCAACCGTGGCTAACAAGAGAAGTTAAAGATCGTATTAGATCAAAGGAAGAAACATAGAAACATAGAAGATAGGAGCAGGAGTAGGCCATTCAGCCCTTCGAGCCTGCTCCGCCATTCAATGAGATCATGGCTTATAATGTTGCCAAAAATAGTAAGCCTGAGGTTTGGGAGGATTTTTGAATTCAGCAAAGGATGACAAAGAAATTGATAAGGAAAGAGAAAAAAGAATGAGAGTAAATTAGCAAGAGATATAAAAACTGATTGTAAACGTTTCTGTAGGTATGTAAATAGGAAGAGATTTGTGAAAGTAAACATGGGCCCATTAGAGGCAGAGACAGGAGAAATTATAATGGGCAATAAGGAAATGGCAGAGACATTAAACAAATACTTTGTGTCTGTCTTCACAGTAGAAGACACAAAAAACATTCTGGAAATAATGGGGAACCAAGGGTCTAGATAGGACTCATGGTATTGGGGGTAATATATTAGCATAGATTGAGGATTGGTTGATGGACAGAAAACAGAGAGTAGGAATAAACGGGACTTTTTCAGGTTGGCAGGCTATAACTAGCGGGCCTCAGCTATTTACAATCTATATTAATGACTTAGATGAAGGGACTGAATGTAACGTATCCAAGTTTGCTGATGATACAAAGTTAGGTGGGAAAGTAAGCTGTGAGGAGAACGCAAAGAGGCTGCAGAAAGATATAGACGGGCTGACTGAATGTGGCAAATGGAATACAATGGAGTACCCCCAATCCCATGAGTCCTAATTTTGTGTAATAACTTCTTGTGTCTTCAGACTAATATTAGAATAGTTGGATCGATGCTTAGAATTTGCCTTTGTTTTCAATTCCCTGTGGGTGTTCTAACATTCCGTTCTAACACTCTGAGCAGGCAGAGGTCGTGGTCCACATTGGGACCAACGACATAGGAAGGAAGGGAGATGAGGTCCTGCATCAAGAATTTAGGGAGCTAGGTAACAGATTAAAGAGCAGGACCTCAAAGGTTGTAATCTCTGGATTACTCCCAGTGCCACGTGCTAGTGAGTATAGGAATGGGAGGATAGAGCAGATGAATGCGTGGCTAAGGAGTTGGTGTAGGGGGGAGGGTTTTACTTTCCTGGATCACTGGGCCTGCTTCTGGGAAAGGTGGGACTTGTACAAGTCGGACGGGTTGCACCTGAACCAGAGCGGGACAAATATCCTTGCGGGGAGGTTTGCTAGCACTGTTGGGGGGGGTTTAAACTAACTTGGCAGGGGGATGGGATACAGAGGGGAGCTGAAATAGGGGGTGATGTGCTGCCAATTATAGAGAAAAAAACAAGTCAGCTTGGTAGACAGGGCAAACATATAAGGGCAAGGCTGGATGGCATCTATTTTAATGCAAGGAGTCTTGCAAATAAGGTGGATGAACTGAAGGTGTTGATAAACACATGGGAGTATGATATTGTTGCTATCACGGAGACATGGTTGAGGGAGGGGCAAGACTGGCAGCTCAATATTCCGGGGTACAGAATCTTCAGGCGAGACAGAGGGGGAGGTATAAGAGGAGGGGGTGTCGCAATATTAATTAAGGAGTCAATTACTGCAGTAAGGAGGGATGATATATTAGCAGGTTCCTCTAATGAGGCCATATGGGTGGAGCTTAAAAACAAAAAGGGGGCAAGCACTTTGCTGGGAGTATACTATAGGCCTCCAAACAGTCAGGGGGAGACAGAGGAACAGATATGTAGGCAAATCTCAGAGAAATGTGCAAATAATAGGGTAATAATAATGGGGGATTTCAAATTCCCCAATATTAACTGAGATAGTCAGAGTGTGAAAGGCTCAGAGGGTGTAGAATTCTTAAAGTGCATCCAGGAGAGCTTTTTGAGCCAGCATGTAGAAAGTCCTACAAGAGAGGGGGCGGTACTGGACCTAATTCTAGGGAATGTGGCCGGCCAAGTGGAAAAAGTGCTAGTAGGTGAGCTCTTTGGTGATAGTGACCATAATATGGTAAGATTTAAGGTGGTCATGGAAAAGGACAGGGATGGGCCGGAAATAAAGGTTCTAAATTGGGGGAAGGCCGATTTTAATAGGATAAGGCAGGATCTGGCCAAAATGGACTGGGATCAGCTACCTGTAGGAAAATCCGCATCGGAGCAATGGGAGGCTTTCAGAAGGGAGATTGAGATCATACAATGGCAACATGTTCCCGTAAAGGTCAAGAGTGGTTCCAAAAACCACAGGGACCCTTGGATGTCAGGGGGTATACGAGAATGGATTAGGAAAAAAAGGAGGGCTTTTGGTAGATACAAAAGGCTAAAGACGGAGGAAGCCCTAGAGGAGTACAAAAAGTGCAGGGGGATACTTAAAAAAGAAATTAGGAGATCAAGGAGGGGCCATGAAATAACACTGGCGAGCAAAATAAAGGAAAATCCGAAGATGTTTTATAAGTATATTAAGGGTAAGAGGATAACTAGGGAAAAAATAGGGCCCATTAGGGACAAAAGTGGCAATGTGTGTGTGGAGCCGAAAGATGTAGGAGGGGTTCTAAATGAATTTTTTGCATCTGTTTTCACTATGGAGAAGGATGATGTAGACATAGAAATAGGGCGGGGGGACTGTGATATGCTCGAACATATTAACATCAAGAGGGAGGAGGTATTGGCGGTTTTAGCTGGCCTAAAAATGGATAAATCCCCAGGCCCGGATGAAATGTATCCCAAGCTGCTGTGTGAGGCAAAGGAAGAGATTGCGGGGGCTCTAACACATATATTCAGGACCTCTCTGGCCACAGGGGATGTGCCAGAGGACTGGAGAACCGCTAATGTAGTACCATTATTCAAGAAGGGAAGTAGGGAAAAACCGGGGAACTACAGGCCAGTGAGCCTAACATCAGTGGTAGGAAAATTATTGGAAAAAATTCTGAGGGACAAAATTTGTCTCCACTTGGAGAGGCAAGGATTAATCAGGGATAGTCAACATGGCTTTGTCAAGGGAAGATCATGTCTGACTAATTTGATTGAATTTTTTGAGGGGGTGACTAGGTGTGTGGATGAGGGTAACGCAGTGGATGTGGTATACATGGATTTCAGTAAGGCCTTCGATAAAGTCCCGCACAGGAGACTGGTCAAGAAGGTAAGAGCCCATGGAATCCAGGGTGCCTTGGCACATTGGATACAAAACTGGCTTAGTGGCAGAAGGCAGAGGGTGATGGTCGAAGGTTGTTTTTGTGACTGGAAGCCTGTGGCCAGTGGGGTACCACAGGGATCAGTGCTGGGTCCCTTGCTGTTTGTGGTCTACATTAATGACTTGGATATGAATGTAAAAGGTATGATCAGTAAGTTCGCGGATGATACAAAAATTGGTAGGGTGGTAAATAGCGAGGAGGGTAGCCTCAGTCTGCAGGACGATATAGATGGGTTGGTCAGATGGGCGGAACAGTGGCAAATGGAATTTAACCCGGAAAAGTGCGAGGTGATGCACTTTGGGGGGACTAACAAGGCAAGGGAATACACAATGAATGGTAAGACCCTAGGCAAGACGGAGGGTCAGAGGGATCTGGGTGTGCAAGTACACAGATCCCTGAAGGCGGCGGAACAGGTGGATAAGGTGGTAAAAAAGGCATATGGGATACTTGCCTTCATTAGCCGAGGCATTGAATATAAGAGCAAGGAGGTTATGATGGAGCTGTATAAAACACTGGTTAGGCCACAGCTGGAATACTGTGTGCAGTTCTGGTCGCCACACTACAGGAAGGATGTGATCGCGTTAGAGAGGGTGCAGAGGAGGTTCACCAGGATGTTACCAGGGCTGGAGCGCTTCAGCTATGAAGAGAGACTGGGCAGATTGGGTTTGTTTTCCTTGGAGCAGAGGAGGCTGAGGGGGGACATGATTGAGGTGTACAAAATTATGAGGGGCATAGATAGGATGGATGCTGAGGAGCTTTTCCCCTTAGTAGAGGGGTCAATAACTAGGGGGCATAGATTCAAGGTAAAGGGCGGGAGGTTTAGAGGGGATTTGAGAAAGAACTTTTTCACCCAGAGGGTGGTTGGAGTCTGGAACTCACTGCCTGAAAGGGTTGTGGAGGCAGGAACCCTCACAACATTTAAGAAGCATTTGGATGAGCACTTGAAATGCCACAGCATACAAGGCTACGGACCAAATGCTGGAATATGGGATTAGATTAGACAGGGCTTGATGGCCGGCGCGGACACGATGGGCTGAAGGGCCTCTATCCGTGCTGTATAACTCTATGACTCTATGACTCTATTCCACACAGTGGCCGTCACATATGACCTTGTTTCCCAGGCTAGCTGTCTGCTGTTTGTGTGCTAGGAAGGCTGCTGACTGTATCTTTAGTTTGGCCAACCAAGGCCCAACGCCTATGTTTCTTCCATTACCGCTAATAACCATATTATAATGCTAAGTTAGGATTTTGACTTTGTTTAACAAAACCGCTGGCTAAGATGTGTAAGTTAACCAGTGTGTGAGAATAGAATAGAGGGATTCTTTGGGAATTAATTGGTACATTCATGGTACAACAGTCTGATAATAGAATGAAATAGTTAGTTTGCACAGCTAAGCTGCATGAACAGCTTTGAACATAATTAACTGATAACAAGCAGCTATGAACATCTGAAGGCCCTGAATGGTATGTTTGTCTCCAAACTTGGGAGGACAGGGCTGGATGAGATAAGGGGAAAACAGTTCCCAGCATATTCTACCCCAGGTCTACTCCTAAATAAAAGAGTATGAAAGAAAGACCTGAAAAGCCCCTAGCGCAGATGGTGGAGTGAAGAGGTCCCGAGAGTGGGTCTATGCTAACGTCTGTCTAACACTCTTGGGTAGTTTGAGAAGAGAGTGAGAGAGAAGAGCTGTTCATGCACGCCAGCCGTCTGTCCGACCAGGGCCAGTCCTAGCTGCTTGTCACAGTCGTATACTTTTGCTTTCTAACTAGTGTGTTATATTCTGCCTTAAACTCCGATTAAACACAATGGGGGGATAATTGGCTCGCGCCATGTTTGGGGTGATAACTTTGTTGGGGTGCTACTTTTAGCGCCCCCATGCCCGAAATTCAATGGTAGCGCCCTAAGCAGGAGGCGGGGCTACTGAAAGTGCTCCCCCTCCCTCTTGGGGCACTCCCAGTGAATATCGCGGCGCTACGCGCAACAGCAGCACACGCACCGGCACGCAGCACCGTGATACTGCAGGCCTCCCTCCACTGATTAAAGAGGAGGGGCCTAGCACAGCGCGCACTGGGGGCCTGCTGGCCCACCAGGGAGCGGGGTGCCAGCAAAAGACGGCAAAAATTGCGGCCGGCACCCCACAGCAGGAGGCCAGAGGGGGCAGGTGCTGGCAAGCGGCCCAAAAAAAATGGCCACCTGGCACCTGCCCTTTAATTATTGCTGGCCCAGCCACAAAAATGCCCCCAACACTGTCGGACATAGCGTTCAGCGGTAGGTTAGGGGGCGCGAGCCAAGAATGCGGCCGGGGCATGAGCGGGGCGCTGCGCATGGTGATGACATCATCGGCGGACGCGCAGCGCGCTACTGGCTACCGCAGCCGCTAACCTCCCACTGAATTTCACGGGAGGCGTTAGTGGCGCCGCCCTCGGGAGCTACTTACTTTGCACCCGAATATATCCCCCACTATACCCACCATATTGGTTGCAGTCGATCCTAACTATTCGAAAGATCAGAGATGAGTTCATTTCTACAAGAGTGACCGTTCGCAGGGGGTGATCGTCTGCAGAGTGATCGTCCGCTGGCCTGTAGTGCTCAGAGTGACCAGCAGGTGGCAGAGAGCCCTGCAGTGCTCACGGTGACCAGCAGGTGGCAGAGAGCCCTGTAGTGCTCAGAGTGACCAGCAGGTGGCAGAGAGCCCTGCAGTGCTCACGGTGACCAGCAGGTGGCAGAGAGCCCTGTAGTGCTCAGAGTGACCAGCAGGTGGCAGAGAGCCCTGTAGTGCTCAGAGTGACCAGCAGGTGGCAGAGAGCCCTGCAGTGCTCACGGTGACCAGCAGGTGGCAGAGAGCCCTGTAGTGCTCAGAGTGACCAGCAGGTGGCAGAGAGTCCTGTAGTGCTCAGAGTGACCAGCAGGTGGCAGAGAGCCCTGTAGTGCTCAGAGTGGCCAGCAGGTGGCAGAGAGCCCTGTGGTGCTCACGGTGACCAGCAGGTGGCAGAGCCGTCTCAGGTTCTACCTGCTGCTCAGCTGAAACGAAATGAAATGCTCCAGCAGGGGGAGCTGGGCCAAAGGGAAGAGGCTCAATGTCCAAATACTAACCGGCCGCAGAATGAACAACCACAGAGAGTGACTGACGAGACAGTAACTGACTGCAGAGTGTGGTTTAACAACGAAACTACAGACCGCAGAGGGCGACCGTCCACAGGGGGCGACCGTCCGCAGGGGGCGACCGTCCGCTGTGAGCGACCGTCCGCGGGAAGCGACCGTACGCGGGGAGCGACCGTCCGCGGAGAACGACCATCCGCAGAGAGCGACGGTCCGCAGGGAGCGACCATCCGCAGAGAGCGACCGACCGCAGAGAGCGACCGTCCGCAGAGAGCGACCGTCCGCAGGGAGCGACCGTCCGCAGGGAGCGACCGTCCGCAGGGAGCGACCGACCGCAGAGAGCGACTGACCGCAGAGAGCGACCGTCCGCAGGGAGCGACCATCCGCAGAGAGCGACCGACCGCAGAGAGCGACCGACCGCAGAGAGCGACCGTCCGCAGAGAGCGACCGTCCGCAGGGAGCGACCGTCCGCAGAGAGTGACCGTCCGCAGAGAGCGACCGTCCGCAGAGAGCGACCGTCCGCAGGGAGCGACCGTCCGCAGAGAGCGACCGTCCGCAGAGTGGGAGGGGCAGGATCCACTTGTCGTGATGTCAGTCAAGTGTGCAATGCCCCGGACCGGATATTGAGTGCCGCCCCCTGCCTTACCGCCTGCCACTAGCAATGACAGGTTGAGGGGAGCGTTTTGCAGTCGGGAAGGGACTGGGGGAGCGCTATTTAAAGGCGACCGCTTCCTGACTTTTTTTGTCGGCGACATTTTTGCACCACGCATTCTGAGAGAGAGAGAGACTTCTGGAGCGATTCAATGCTGTGTGAAGGAGTTTTGGGGACTGAGCTGCACTTTGCAGGTTCATTTTGATTTGATCTTCCTTGTATCGATTTAGAAGAGACTGTGGGGGCTGCACTCTGAGCCCTTTCCCTGGGCCTCTCCATTGTTCTTTCCAGCAGATTTAATGTACAGGTCTCTCCAGGCTGAGATTCAAGGCTGCAATGAGCAGGGTGTGGATGGAGAGCAAGATCGACCCTCCCCTTAAAGAACTGGCCAGCGCCAGTGTGTCTGTGTTCCATTGCTGACTGACATCACCTGAGCTTCACCAACGCTCTGAGGTAGCGCCTCACTCCTCGGCGTTAGTGCCTTAAGAGAGGTGTCTTGCGCCTGATTTAGCGCTCCAATCACCTCCAGGGGTGACAGAAGCCAAGTTTGCTGTCGGAGGCGATAATTAGCGTCAGGCGCTAAACTTTGCGCCCGGCCGATAATTGGGCCCCAAACCGGGCGATGCCGAATTTCTCCCCCTTAGAGTCCTAATGGCACAGAAGGAGGCCATTCGGCCCATCGAGTCCGTGCCGGCTCTCTGTAGAGCAATCCAGTCAGTCCCATTCCCCCGCTCTATCCCCGTAGCCCTGCAAGTTTATTTCCCTCAAGTGCCTATCCAGTCTCCCCTTGAAAGCATTGAGTGTCTCCGCTTCCACCACTTCCATTGGCAGCGAGTTCCAGGTCTTCACCACTCGCTGCGTAAAAACAATTTTTCTCACATCCCACCCCGTATCTCTTGCCCAAAACCTTAAATCTGTGTCCCCTAGTCCTTGTACTATCAACTAGAGGGAACAGCCTTTCCCCGTCAAGCCGATCCAAACCCGTCATAATCGTGTATGCCTCTATCAAATCACCCCTCAACCTCCTTTGCTCTAATGAAAACAAATCCAGCTTCTCCAACCTGTCCTTGTAGCTAAGATCGCCTATCCCCCAGATTTGTGGGCTTTTTTTTTTTTTTTTATATACAGAGGCCGGTGTTGGGAGGAGCAGAGAGCAGCGGTACAGTGAGTACTTAAACTCACTTTCGCGGGCTTTTTTTTTTTTTTACAGAGGCTTACCAATCTCACAGACCGGTGGCGGCGTTCTGGAGCCACGTCACATTTCAAAAAGTGACGCAGGCAAGAGGAAGCAGCTGATTGGGTGAGTACGGCCAGGTGAGTATTTATACTACTCTATAGTTTGACAGTTAAGATTAATAGTTTATAAAATTTAGAAGGTCTTAATTTTTGTGGTTATAGCTTCTAAGGTCTCTGTTGTGCATTGGGGAGTGCTAGTAACCAAGGGCCCTTGAGTATATCATTTAATTGTAGTATAATCAGTGGTATTGATTTGATTTAATTTAAATTAATTAAAGGGTAAGTCATGGCAGGACAGCTCGGCCCCGGGGCATGCTCCCCCTGTGCTATGTGGGAAATCAGGGACACTTCCTGTGTCCCTGACGACCATGTGCGCGGGAAGTGTATCCAGCTGCAGCTACTGACAGACCGCATTGCGGCGCTGGAGCTGCGAATGGATACATACTGGAGCATTCGCGATGCTGAAGACATCGTGGATAGCACGTTTAGGGAGTTAGTCACACCACAGGTAAAGGCTGCACAGGCAGGAAGGGAATGGGTGACCTGCAGGCAGAGTAGTAGGTGCAGGCAGATAGTGCAGGGGTCCCAAGTGGCCATCCCCCTCTCAAAAAGATATACCACTTTGGATATTGTTGAGGGAGATGGCTTATCGGGGGAAGGCAGCAGCAGCCAACTTCCTGGCACCATGGGTGGTTCTGCTGCACAGGACGGGAGGAAAAAGAGTGGGAGAGCTATAGTGATAGAGGATTCTATTGTAAGGGAAATAGATAGGAGTTTCTGCGGCCGCAAACGAGACTCCAGGATGGTATGTTGCCTCCCTGGTGCAAGGGTCAAGGATGTCTCGGGGCGGCTACAGAACATTTTGGAAGGGGAGGGTGAACAGCCAGTTGTCATGGTGCATATAGGTACCAACGATATAGGTAAAAAATGGGATGATGTCCTAAAAGCTGAATATAGGGAGTTAGGAGGTAAATTAAAAAATAGGACCTCAAAGGTAGTATCTCAGGATTGCTACCAGTGCCACGTGCTAGTCAGAGTAGAAATAGAAGAATATTTCAGATGAATACGTGGCTAGAGGAATGGTGCAAGGGGGAGGGATTCAAATTCCTGGGACATTGGAACTGGTTCTGTGGGAGGTGGGACCAGTACAAACTGGATGGTTTGCACCTGGGCAGGACCGGGACCGATGTCCTAGGGGGAATGTTTGCTAGTGCTGTTGGGGAGGGTGTAGTGTCCGTGTGTAGATAAAGACACTGAAGACAGGAGTTGGTTCATAGGTATTTACTAAGCAAGTCTGGGGGGGTTCTAAAGGATATACACAATACACAGGCTTATATAGCCCAAGTGGCAATTACCGGCATTACGCACACCTGGGGCTCTTAAAGGCACATACACCACAATTGCTCTTAAAGGCACTTACACCACAATTCCTCCCCTTCTAGCTAACTAGTACATCATATTTTAAGTAATTATTAATCACATGTTATATGCAAAATAATATACATTGCTGTATTAATTAATTATAAGTTAGTCTCTCAGGAGGCTTCCTGACTCGGTCCGGATAACGCCTCGGGGGTGTAGTAGTTTCTGGTGGTGTAGTAGGTTCTTCTGGTAAGGCTGATTCGGCTTGAAGGCCAGTGTCGGGTTCATCGGGTTCCAGTATCACCGGATCGGAGGTAGATATGGGCATCTCTACTTCATCGTTAGATGTATAGCGTGGTGGTGTAGGTTGTCCCTTTTCGGATGACTTGATGATTTGGTCAGCATGGCGCCTTATTATGCTTTCTCCGATGTCCACAGTATACATCAGTGGTCCTAATCGTGTGCAGATAGTTCCAGGCTGCCATTTCTCGGTACGGTAGTCCCGGGCCAAAACCGGTTGGCCTATCTGGAAGGCCCTAGTCGGCCTTTCATTCATGCCCTGAAACTGCCGGTTCTCCACGTCCCTTCGGATGTTGGGCTTGACCAAATCCAGCCGGCATCTTAGGTTTCTATTGTAGAACATCATGGCGGGAGTTTGGTTTGTAACCATATGTATTGCATTCCTATATGCAAATAAGAAGTTATCCACCTTGTGCTGAAGTTTTATGTCTTCATTACCCATGGCCTTTATGGCCTTCTTAAAGGTCTGGACCAACCTTTCAGCCAATCCATTGGTGGCGGGATGGTATGGGGCGGACGTGTAGTGCTTTACCCCATTGTTCTTTAAGAACTTTCTGAATTCTTCGGACACAAATTGCGGTCCATTATCAGAACATATCTGTTCCGGCAGCCCATTCCTGACAAATATGGTCCTTAATATTGTGATGGTTTTTTCCGTGGTGTTGGAGGACATCTTTATTACCTCCGGCCACTTGGAGTGTGCATCAACTGCGATTAAGAACATTGAGTCCATAAATGGACCAGCAAAGTCGATGTGCACCCTTTACCAGGGAGATGAGGGCCACTCCCATGGATGTAGAGGGGCCTGTGGCGGAGCATTTTGGACCTTCTGGCATCCTAGGCAGCTCTTGGTCATGTCTTCGATGTCTCCATCGATACCTGGCCACCATACAAACGCCCTAGCCAGGTTCTTCATTTTCAGTCCACCCAGATGCCCCTCGTGAAGCTCCTTTAGCACTTTATCCTGGAGTTTGGGTGGAATCACCACTCTGGATCCACACATCAAGGTTCCTCGGCACACTGACAGCTGTTCTCTTCTTTGCGAGAATGCTGGCAACAGTGGTTCGCCATGTGCTGGCCATCCCTTCATTGTTAAATTGTAGACCCGTGAGAGAGTAGGGTCATTTCTGGTCTCCCTTTCAATGGCAGAATTTGTCACCGGTAGACATTCCACTATGGTAGAGTGGAATATCTCTACTGGGTCTACTGTAGGTGCCTCTTCTATCGTTGGCAACGGCAGGCGCGATAAACCGTCAGCATTCCCATGCTGTTTTGACCCTTTGTATTCAATGTTGTATTGGTGTGCCCCTAGAAAAAGGGACCACCTCTATAGTCTTTGTGCCGTCATAATGGGGACACCTTTCTTAGGGTTGAATATGGAGATGAGGGGTTGATGGTCAGTCAGCAAGGTAAATTTTTGTCCGTGTAGGTAATGGTTGAATTTCTTCACTCCCCATACCAGGCTGAGTGCTTCCCTGTCTATCTGGGAATAGTTACGCTCAGCTGAGTTCAATGAGCGTGACGCAAAAGCTATCGGCCGTTCCGAGCCATCAGGGAATCTATGGGACAATACCACTCCTATGCCGTAAGGGGATGCATCGCACGCCAGTCTGATTGGTAGTGATGGGTTGTAATGAGCCAAAACTTTCTCGGATGTGATTAAGTCTTTACATTTATGGAAGGCACGTTTACAGTCTTCGTTCCATTTCCAAATCACTCCTGTCTGTAGAAGATCATTAAGAGGGTGTAGAATAGTTGATAAGTTCGGTAAAAATTTATGATCGTAATTTATTAATCCCAGGAATGACCTCAATTGTGAAACATTTTCAGGTGCTGGGGCTTTTATAACTGCTTCAATTTTTTCAGCTGACTTATGCAACCCTTCCTTATTAATTATGTGGCCACAATATGATATCTGATTTTGGAAAAATTCGCACTTGGGGCGATTTGCTCGTAGGCCCCGTTCTTTCAGCCTAGTGAGCACCTGCTCCAAATTGGCAAGGTGCTCGTTGTCGTTTTCTCCTGTTATAAGGATGTCGTCTAGGTAACACTGAGTCCCCGGAATCCCTTGCAGGACTTGCTCCATAGCTCTTTGCCAGATAGCTGGAGCTGATGCTACTCCAAAAACCAGTCGATTGTACTGGTACAGGCCTTTGTGTGTGCTTATTGTGAGATACTTTTTAGAGGTCTCCTCAACCTCCATCTGTAGATATGCCTGTGCCAAGTCAATTTTTGTGAAACGTTTCCCTCCGGATAGTGAGGCGAAAATATCTTCTATCCTCGGAAGAGGATACTGTACCGTGTGAAGGACCGGGTTTACAGTCACCTTAAAGTCCCCACAGATGCGAATTTTTCTCTGTTCCTCAGAGTTATTTTTCAATGTTTTTTTCATGACTGGAACGATGGGTGTTGCCCATTCGCTCCAATCTATTTTGGATAATACACCTGCCTTATCCAAATTCTCCAGCTCTGCCTCGACTGCCGGACGTATTGCGTATGGCACCGGTCTTGCCTTAAAAAATTTTGGAATTGCTGCATCTTCCACTTTTATTGAAGCGGTGATGCCTTTCAAGGTTCCTAGTTTCTCTTGAAACACTTCTTTGGCGTTGGCCAAGATGTCTTTTAATCGTTCAGGTATGATGTCATCATTGTTTTTTTCCTTACTGGTCACCGTCAGTGCCTGAATGGAGTGCCAGTCTAAACGTATCTTCCTTATCCATTCACGTCCCAACAACGGTGGACCACCATCTTGTAGAATGTATAAATACAACTTTTGTATTTCTTTGCCGTTGTATACCACAGGCACCTTTATTTTTCCTTTGGGGTATACTTTCTGCCCCGTATATGTTTTTAAGATAATGGATGTGTCTTTTAGAGGTATATGCGAAAATAGCCTCTCGTAATCTCGTCGATTTATTACGGTTAGAGCTGATCCTGTATCTAGCTCCATTTTAACTGGGGACCCTGCTATTATGAGGGTAACCCAAATGGTCTGGTAATCTTCATTGGCAATTACATTATGTAATTTGAGAGAGCTTAGTCTCTTGTTCCCGGAGTCGCTATCGCTCTTCTGGTCTTTGGAGCTACTGTCCATCATCATTTGTACCTTTCTGTGCTTTTCCTTATTGATTCTTTTCCCGTTAGTGGATTTTTTATTTTCAGATCGGCATACACGTGGAATGTGTCCCATCTTTCCGCATCGCCTGCATGCTTTTTCTTTGAACCAGCAATCCCTCTGGTCATGGTTGGATCTGCCGCAGCGATAACATCTCTCGAAACCCCGTGTCATTTCATGGGTGCCGAAGTCCTGTGGCCTTTGCTGTATCTTTGCCGCTCCTATTGCACTGAAAGCCTTGTCCAGTGTTAAATCTTTTCCAGAAGATACCTTTTTTTGTGTTTCTACACTTAGGGGGTCGCAGATGAATTTGTCTTGCAGAGACTCTGCCAGTCCTGCCTCGAATTGGCAGTGTAGGGTATCAACAATCTCCTCAAAATTCTTGTCCATCGGTTCGGCTGGAGTGATTAAGTTGCGTAACAGCTTGTATGTTTCTGCGCCCATTAGATCCAGAAGCACTGAAGCTTTTTTTTCATCTTCTATTCCATTTGCGGTGCAAAACACCTCCACTCTTTCTACATATGTGGTCCAATCCTCTATCTTGTTATCAAAAACATCAATATTGCCAAAGTTAGGCTCTGTTTCGTTGTCAAAAGCATCAATATTGCCAGACTTAGGCATTTCAAAAAAGATATGGCGCTTCCCGCGCTTTTTTTCTCTCTCTGTAGCAACGATATGGCGCTTCCTGCGCTTTCCCGCCGCTGCTAATGATAACAACGCTGTTTTACTGTGGTTTCCGTTTATTCACTGTTGGAGACTCGTTCCCGACGGAGGTCTAAACGCTGACCTGCTTGCCGTGCCGGCCGTCTCCCGAGTGCACCCTCCCAGTCCGTTATTGCTTGCCTCCGATTTCGCTGCCTGTCTCAGCTGTAGAGCCCGCCGCTGGAGCCCCAGCCTGACGCCCAGGAAGGATTAGCACAGTACCTGCCACCAGCTTGGCCAGCTGGTGAAACCACAGTTTCTCTTACTTCCTTGAGTCTTCTGGACGCTGGAGGAATCGATGTCCTTGAGGTGCTGCCGAATTGCAGGTAAGTCTGTTTCCACTTCGTCGCCACTGTAGTGTCCGTGTGTAGATAAAGACACTGAAGACAGGAGTTGGTTCATAGGTATTTACTAAGCAAGTCTGGGGGGGGTTCTAAAGGATATACACAATACACAGGCTTATATAGCCCAAGTGGCAATTACCGGCATTACGCACACCTGGGGCTCTTAAAGGCACATACACCACAATTGCTCTTAAAGGCACATACACCACAAAGGGTTTAAACCAAAACGGCAGGGAGTTGGGGACCTGTGCAGGGAGACAGACGAAAGGGAAGCAAGGATAGAAAAAGACAGGAAGGAGAAAAGCAAAAGTGGAAGGCAGAGAAATCAAGGGTGTAAATCAAACAGGGCTACAGTAAATAATAATTCTAAAAGGACTAAGACTGTTAAAAAAATCCATGTTGACTTTGTCCGATCCCGTCACTGTTTTCCAAGTGCTCTGCTATTACTTCTTGTATAATGGACTCTAGCATTTTCCCCACTACCGATGTCAGGCTTACCGGTCTATAATTCCCCGTTTTCTCTCTACCACCCTTTTTAAATAGTGGGGTAACATTAGCTACCCTCCAATCCATGGGAACTGTTCTAGAGCCTATAGAATTTTGGAAGATGACCAGCAATGCATCTACTAATTCTAGGGCCACTTCCTTAAGTACCCTAGGATGTAGATTATCAGGGCCTGGTTATTTATTGGCCTTCAATCCCGTCAATTTCCCTAACACCATTTCCCGACAAATACTGATTTCATTCAATTCCTCCCTCTCATTAGACCCTATGTTCCCCGACATCTCTGGGAGGTTATTTGTGTCCTCCTTTGTGAAGACAGAACCAAAGTATGTAATTAATTGGTCTGCCATTTCTTTGTTCCCCATTATAAATTCCCCTGATTCTGACTGCAAGGGACCTACGTTTGACTTCACCAATCTTTTTCTCTTCACATATCTATAGAAGCTTTTACAGTCAGTTTTTATGTTCCCTGAAAGCTTACCCTCATAATCCATTTTCCCCCTCTTAATTAATCCCTTTGTCCCCCTTTGCTGAATCCTAAACTGCTCCCAATCCTCAGGATTGCTGCTTTTTCTGGCCAAATTATATGTCCTCTCCTTGGATCTTATGCTATCCCTAATTTCTCTTGTTAGCCATGGTTGAGTCACCTTGTTTGTTTTATTTTTATGCCAAACAGGGATGAACAAATTCTGTAGTTCATCCATGTGATCTTTAAATGTTTGCCATTGCCTATCCACCATCAACCCTTTAAGTAACATTCCCCAATCCATCCTAGCCAACTCATGCCTCATACCATCGTAGTTTCCTTTATTTAAATTCAGGACCATAGTCTCTGAGTCAACTATTTCACTCTCCATCTTAATGAAGAATTCTATCATATTATGATCGCTCTGACTCAAGGGGCCTCGCACAACAAGATTGCTAATTAATCCTTTCTCATTACATAATACCCAGTCTAAGATGGCCTGATCTCTAGTTGGTTCCTCGACATATTGGTCCAGGAAACTATCCCATATACACTCTAGGAATTCCTCCTCCACATTATTGTTACTAATTTGGTTAGCCCAATCTATATGTAGATTAAAGTCACCCATGATAACTGCTGTGCCCTTATTGCATGTGTCTCTAATTTCCCTTTTAATGCCATCCTGACCTCCGCATTACTGTTTGGGGGTCTGTATACCACTCACACTAACGTTTTCTGCTCCTTGGTATTTATCATAAGAACATAAGAAATAGGAGCAGGAGTAGGCCAGTCGGCCCCTCGAGCCTGCTCCGCCAGTCGGCCCCTCGAGCCTGCTCCGCCAATCGGCCCCTCGAGCCTGCTCCGCCAATCGGCCCCTCGAGCCTGCTCCGCCATTCAATAAGATCATGGCTGATCTGATCCTAACTGCCAATCTACTATCACAGAACCATCTCCTGAAACTAACAGAATTAGACACACGAAATAGGAGCAGGACCAGGCTACACGGCCCCTGGGCCCGCTCCGCTACCCACAGGGCCATGACCGATCCGAACCTAGACTCATGTCCAAATTCCTGCCCGCTCCCCGTAACCCTTAATTCCCTTTACTTCTAGGAAACTGCCTATTTCTGTTTTAAATTTATGTAATGATGTAGCTTCTACAGCTTTTTGGGGCAGCATATTCCATGGACCTACCACCCTCAGTGAAGTAGTTCCTCCTCATCTCAGTTTTGAAAGAGCAGCCCCTTATTCTAAGACTATGCCCCCTAGTTCTAGTTTCACCCATCATCGGGAACATCTTCCCCGCATCCACCCGATCCAACCCCTTCACAATCTTATATGTTTCAATAAGATCGCCTCTCATTCTTCTGAACTCCAATGAGTAGAGTCCCAATCTACTCAACCTCTCCTCATATGTCCATCCCCTCATCCCCGGGATTAACCGAGTGAACCTTCTTTGTACTGACTCGAGAGCAAGTATGTCTTTTCTTAAGTATGGACACCAAAACTGTACGCAGTATTCCAGGTGCGGTCTCACCAATACCTTGTACAACTGAAGCAATACCTCCCTATTTTTATATTCTATCCCCCTAGCAATGAAAGCCAACATTCCATTGGCCTTCTTAATCACTTGCTGCACTTGCATACTAACCTTTTGAGTTTCGTGCACCAGGACCCCCAGATCCCTTTGTACTTCAGTACTTTCCAGTTTCTTGCCATTAAGATAATAACTTGCTCTACGATTTTTCCTGCCAAAGTGCATAACCTCACACTTTCCAGTATTGTATTCCATCTGCCAAATCTCTGCCCACTTACTTAGCCTGCCTATGTCCCCTTGCAGGTTTTTTATGTCCTCCTCACTCACTACTTTCCCTCCCATCTTAGTATCATATGCAAACTTTGATATGTTACACTCGGTCCCCTTCATAAAACCATGCTGACTTTGTCCTATTAAATTATGATTATCCAAATGTCCTGTTACTGTCTCCTTAATAATGGACTCCAAAATTTTACCTACCACAGATGTTAGGCTAACCGATCTATAGTTTCTAGCCTTCTGTCTACTGCCCTTTTTAAATAAGGGTGTTACATTAGCAGTTTTCCAGTCTGCCGGGACCTTTGCTGAGTCCAGGGAGCTTTGGAAAATTATTACCAATGCATCCACAATCCCTACCGCCACTTCCCTCAAGACCCTAGGATGTAAGCCATCAGGTCCAGGTGATTTATCCACCTTGAGTCCCATTATTTTACCGAGTACCACTTCCTTAGTGATTTTGATCGTGTTTAGCTCCTCCCCCCCTATAGCCCCCTGTTTGTCCAGTGTTGGGATATTCTTAGTGTCCTCTACTGTAAAGACTGATACAAAATATTCATTCAGTGTTTTTGCCATCTCCATATTTCCCACCATTAATTTCCCGGTCTCATCCTCTAAGGGACCAACATTTACTTTAGCCACCCTTTTTCTTTTTATATAACTATAAAAACTCTTACTATCTGTTTTTATATTTTTTGCTAATTTACTTTCATAATCTATCTTCCCTTTCTTAATCAATCTTTTTGTTATTTTTTGCTGTCTTTTAAAGTTTTCCCAATCCTCTATCCTCCCACTAGATTTGGCTACCTTATATGCCCTTGTTTTTAGTCAAATACTATCCTTAATTTCTTTACTTAGCCATGGATGGCTGTCTTTTCTTTTACACCCTTTTCTTCTCAGTGGAATATATATTTTTTGGAAGTTGTAAAATAACTCCTTAAATGTACACCACTGATCATGTATCGTCTTACCCTTTAATCTATTTTCCCAATCCACTCTACTCAATTCCACTCTCATACCTTCATAGTCTCCTTTATTCAAGCTTAGCACGCTTGTTTGAGATCCAACCTTCTCACCCTCTAATTGAATATGGAATTCAACCATGTTATGGTCACTCATTCCAAGGGGATCCTTTACTGGGACATTTTTAATTAATCCTGTCTCGTTACACAGGACCAGATCTAAGGTTGCTTGCCCCCTGGTCGGTTCAGTTACATACTGCTCAAGAAACCCATTCCTAATACATTCAATGAACTCATCCTCAAGGCAGCCCTGCCCAATTTGATTTGTCCAATTAATATGATAGTTAAAATCCCCCATAATTATAGATGTTCCCTTATTACAAGCCTCAACTATTTCCTGATTGATACTCCGTCCAACAGAGTTGCCACTGTTCGGAGGCCTATAGACTACGCCCACTAGTGTTTTTTTCCCCTTATTATTCCTTACCTCCACCCAAACTATTTCATTATCCTGATCTTTTGACCCAGTATAATTTCTCTGTATTACAGTGATTCCTTCCTTTATTAACATAGCCACCCCACCTCCCCTTCCTTCCTGCCTGTCCTTCCTGATCGTTAAATAACCTGGTATGTTTAATTCCCAGGCATTGTCACCCTGCAGCCATGTTTCTGTAATGGCCACAAGATCATACCCATATGTAGTTATTTGTGCCATTAACTCGTCTATTTTGTTACGAATGCTACATGCATTCAGATAGAGAACTTTCAAAGATGTTTTGTGACACTTGGTTCCTGCTTTTGCCCTTTTTATTACTTTACCTTTTACTCCATACCTTCTGCCCCTACCTGACACGCTCTGGTTTTTAATTTCCCCACTGCTACCTAAGTCTATGACCTTCTCTGTTGTCATTTTTATTATTTGCTCTCTAGGAACCTCCCCCCCACTAGTTAGTTTAAAGCCCTCTCTACAGCCCTAGTTATATGATCCGCCAGGACTCTAGTCCCAGCACTGGCCAAGTGAAGCCCGTCCCAACGGAACAGCTCCCTCCTGCCCCAGTACTGGTGCCAGTGTCCCAGGAAGCAAAACCCATTTCTCCCACACCAGTCTTTGAGCCACGCATTTAACTCTCTAATTTTATTTGTCCTAGCCAAATTCACTCGTGGCTCAGGTAATACCCTTGAGGTTCTGTTTTTTAATTTGACCCCTAGCTGCTCATACTCCTTTAACAGAACCGGCTTCCTAGTCCTATCTACGTCGTTTGTACCAACATGGACCACGACAACTGGATCCACCCCCTCCCACTGGGGAGGGGGTGGATCCTCCCATACAGATTCCACATCATCAGAGCTAATATCTTTCCTTACTATTGTGTTAATCTCCTCTTTAACCAGCAATGCTACCCCACCTCCTTTTCCTTTTTTCCTGTCCTTCCTGAATATTGAATACCCCTGGGTGTTGAATTCCCAGTCTTGGTCACCCTGGAGCCATGTCTCCATAATCACAATTATATCATATCCATTTAAATCTATTTGCGCAGCTAATTCATCCACCTTATTACGTACGAATGCTCCTCGCATTAAGACACAAAGCCTTCAGGCTTGGTTTTTTAACACTTAGCCCTTTTAGAATTCTTATTTACTGTGCCCCTGTTTGATTTACGCCCTTGATTTCTCTGCCTTCCACTTTTGCTTTTCTCCTTCCTGTCTTTTGTTTCTATCCTTGCTTCCCTTTCCTCTGTCTCCCTGCACAGGTTCCCAACCCCCTGCCATTTTAGTTTAAACCCTCCCCAACAGCACTAGCCAACACTAGCAAACACAGCAGGTGGCAGAGCCATCTCAGGTTCCATCTGCTGCTCAGCTGAAAGGAAATGAAATGCTCCAGCAGGGGGAGCTGGGCCGAAGGGAAGAGGCTCAATGTCCGAATACTGACCGGCCGCAGAATGAACAACCACAGAGAGTGACTGATGAGAGAGTACCCGACTGCAGAAAGTGATTGAACACAGAAACTACAGAGGGACCGATGGCAGAGAATGATCAACGGGAAAGAGTGACCTGCCGGAGAGAGTGACCGACTGCAGAGAGACACCATCCGCAGAGAGAGACCGATGGACCAGAGAGCGACCGTCCGCATGAGCAACTGTCCGCAGAGAACGACCACAGAGAGACACCGCCTGCAGAGAGACTACTGAGGGACCGATGGCAGAGATTGATCAACGGCAACGAGTGACCTGCTGGAAAGAGTGACCGACTGCAGTGTGATTGTCCACTGGCCTGTCCTGCTCAACTGTGAATGATGGCACAGTCGTCTCATGTTGTCACAGATAGTGACTGTCCACAGAGAATGCCCAACAGACCAGAGAGCGAGCATCTGCAGAGAGCGACCGACGGACCAGAGAGTGACTGTCCGCCGAGAGTGACCAACCGCCGAGACTACAGAGGGGCCGATGGCAGAGATTGATCAACGGCAAAGAGTGACCTGCTGGAAAGAGTGACCGACTGCAGTGTGATCGTCCACTGGCCTGTACTGCTCACTGTGAACGATGGCACAGTCGTCTCATGTTGTCACAGATAGTGATTGTCCGATCAGAGTGACCGTCCGATCAGAGAGTGACCGTCTGTTGGCCTGTAGTGCACACAGTGACCAGCAGGTGGCAGAGCTGTCTCAGGTTCCATCTGCTGCTCAGCTGAAAGGAAATGAAATGCTCCAGCAGGGGGAGCTGGGCCGAAGGGAAGAGGCTCAATGTCCGAATACTGACCGGCTGCAGAGTGAACAACCATGGAGAGTGACCAACGAGAGAGTAACCGACCGCAGAGAGTGACTGAACACAGAGACCAACTGCAGAGAGCAACCGACCGCAGAGAGCAACAGTCAGCAGAGAGTGACCGTGACCAGAGAGTGCATGACCTACACAATGATTGGCCACATAGACAGTGTGACCAATCAACAAGGACTGAACAGTGGTCACTCATACCAATGATGTCATGGACAAAATTATCTGCGACAGGTAGATCACACTGTCCCATCAAACACTCCCAGGTACAGCACGGGTTAGAATCATAGCATCATAGTCGGCCCATCGTGTCTGTGTTGGCCAAACAAGAGCTCTCCAGCCTAATCCCCCTTTCCAGCTCTTGGTCCGTAGCCCTGTAGGTTACGGCACTTCAGGTGCACATCCAAATACTTTTTTAATGTAATGAGGGTTCTACCACCCTTTCAAGCAGTGAGTTCCAGACCCCCACCACCCTCTGGGTAAAAGAATTTCTCCTCAACTCCCCTCTAATCCTTCTACCAATCACTTTAAATCTCTGCCCCCTGGTTATTGACCTCTGCTAAGGGGAAATAGGTCCTTCCTATCCACTCTATCTAGGCCCCTCATAATTTTATACGCCTCAATTAAGTCTCCCCCCAGCCTCCTCTGTTCCAAAGAAAACAACCCCAGCCTATCCAATCTTTCCTCATTGCTAAAATTCCCCAGCCCAGGCAACATCCTGGTAACTCTCCTCTGTACCCTCTCTAGTGCAATCACATCTTTCCTGTAATGCGGTGACCAGAACTGCACGCAGTACTCTAGCTGAGGCCTAACTAGTGTTTTACTGAGTGCAGCAGTACAGAGTGAACAACTGCGAGTTTGGTAAGTGTGGGAGTTTTAAGTTTTATAAGAGTTTTATCTCTTATAAAATCTAGTGTTAATTGCTAGTAGCTCTTAAGTAAGATCAACTGTTTAAGTTAAAAGTTAAAATTTAAACTTTAAATTTTTAAGTTTCTTCAGGCTTAAGCAGAGACAAAGCAGCAAGATCTCCTGCTGGAGAGCAGCTGTAGTCAGTTAATTAGCTAACTTTTATTAAACTGGTTCCTGAAACAGTAGCTGAGCAGTGGTAACTCATCTGAGTCACAAATAGTATAAATACAGGAGCCTGTGAGTGCAGCCAGAGCGGAGTGTGGGTTTTCTGCCCTCACAGCGCATTCCTATGCAGAGCTAGACAGATAGCTAACAACTTGATATCTTCCCATAAAAATCACAAGGCTTGACTTTTCTTGTAAAGCTTTACTGAAAGATTCTTATTGTAAAACTAAAATACAACACAGAAATGGAAGCACACATTAGTATACAAGCGCATAACTGATATGCATACACAAATTTAGGTACGCCTGAGCAACACAGTACATTTGGCATGTAAATTACCAAACACGTGGAAACACAGCTTACTGTGAATATACATTTAGCAAACTGGAAGGCATTCTCTTTAAATTAGCCCTGTACATAGTGCATCAAAATACAGCTACTAGTTAACCAGCTAGACAGAGAGCGAGCACTTCACGGCTAGCTGTGTAAGTTTGCTTACAGAGAAAAGTTACAAACTAAACATTTTCTGCAACATACAGTGTACACTAATCATCTATAACATTCTCAAGTACTTACAGACAATTAATATCCAAGACTCAGGCATGGGAACAATACAACTTCCCAGAGCATGTGCCGCTGTAGGTCTGTAGTTTACTTTACTGCACTTACTGTGCTTTACAGCACTTTACTGCACTTTTACTGCAGTTGCTAGGTACCAAATAGCCACTAGGTGGCAGCACACAATGGGAATTGACCCAACTTACTCAAACCCCTGAATTAACTGGAAAGCTAACATAAATTGCTACAGAGAGACAGCACACTCCCCGCTTGGTACAATTCCATTGTACCACTACAGATACAAAATAAACCTAAAGAAAACGTCCTTTGGCTGCAAACATACTCAGAATCCATTCTCTAGGTTTCTTCAGAAAGGAGGACTATGATCTCTGAGACTGGCCTCAGAAACACTTTGACAGTCCCCTCCTTGACAATCTTCACCTCCACCTTGCGGACCCTCTTGTCCCTGCTCGGCAGAGTTTTGACAACCCGTCCCACTGGCCATTCATTTCTGTGTGCTTGGCTGTCTTTCAGCAAGACAACATCTCTCACTTTGACATTTGGCTTGTCTTCTGTCCATTTCCTACGGCTCTGCAGGGTGGACAAATACTCTCCTCTCCATCTCTTCCAAAAAGTGTCTGCAAGGCACTGGACTTGCTTCCACTGCTTCCTGTGCAGCTCAGCCATGTCAAAGTTTCCAGAGGGGGCTGAAATAGCACTCATCTTTTGAGTCAGGAGCATCGTTGGGGTGAGGACTGCAGGCATGTCTGGGTCGGTGGACACCGGCACCAGGGGTCTTGCATTCATGATCGCCATGACTTCAGCCATGAGAGTGCTTAAGACGTCGTGTGTGAGATGAGTAGGTCCTGTCCGAAGCAGCATAGCATCCAGAATACGCCTGGCAACACCGATGAGCCTCTCCCATGAACCACCCATGTGGGATGAATGCGGGGGGTTAAACACCCACGTGCATCCTTTCTTTTGGAGGTAGCTTCCTACCGCTGCATCATCCGTGTGGATGTCCAACTCCTGACAGGCACCCACGAAGTTAGTCCCTCTGTCAGAGCGGAGAAGTTTGGCTGGACCACAGATTGAGAAAAACCTCCTCAGTGCATTGATAAAGCTGTCTGTTGACATGGATTCGATCAGCTCAATGTGCACAGCTCTGGTAGACATGCACGTAAAGAGCACCGCCCAGCGCTTGCTGCCTGCACTACCTCCTCTTGTGCGACGCGTCATGATGGTCCATGGCCCAAAGACGTCAAGGCCCACGCTGGTGAATGGAGGCTCTGGAGTGAGTCTGTCAGCGGGCAAGTCTGCCATCTTTTGGTCCTCTAACCTCCCTCGTAGCTTGCGGCAGGTAACACACTTGTGGATAACGGAAGAAACCAGACGCTTGCTCCCGATTATCCAGTATCCGGCTGCTCGGATAGCTCCTTCTGTTATGTGTCGTCCTTGGTGAGCCATTTGCTCATGATAGTATCTCACGAGTAGTGTGGCAATGTGATGGGTGTGCGGGATGATCAGAGGGTGCTTTTCTTCTCTTGACAAGTCTGCGGATGATATGCGCCCTCCGACCCGGAGCAAACCATCTTCATCTGTAACTGGGTTGAGCTTTCTAAGTGGGCTTTGCTTGGGGAATGTCTGTCCCTCTTCAAGACATTTGAATTCCTCCTTGAAGACATCATGCTGGACAGAGCAAATGATCACACCTTTGGCTTGTGAAAGCTCACTTGTGCTGGATACTTCTTTAGAACATTTCCATCCTTTGCGTTCTATGTTGTCCGAATTCCCCTTGAAGGATGCTGCTACATGAATGAGTCGGGCTGTGGTTCGGCAGAGTGTTCTCCAGCTTGAGAATCGCTCGAAGCATTGTGAGCCCAACTGAGATTCTGAGGCTTTGGTGACCAGGGTCATAACTTCAGGCCGAATCTCAGTATCAGCTTCAGGCTCCACAAGGGTGAAGGGATTGGACTCAGGAGTCTCCTCTGTGTTGACATTAGACAGGAAAGAGGGGCCCGAGAACCAACTGCTTTGCTGTAGGTGTGCTGCTGGTATAGACCTGGTAGCATGGTCTGCAGGGTTCAGGTCTGTGGAGACATAGCACCACTGGTCAGGGTGAGTGGATCGTCTGATACGAGTCACCCGGTTGGAAACATACACATAAAACCTTCTTGTGGAGTTGTGGATGTAACCAAGTACAATCTTGCTGTCCGTGAAGAACTTGACGGCGCCCACATCGATGTCAATCTCGTCTCTGATCGACTCGTACAGTTGAACAGCCAACACAGCTGCACAAAGCTCGAGACGTGGAATGGTGTGGGCAGGCCGAGGGGCCAACTTGGACTTCCCCATAACGAATCCCACATGGTATTTCCCATCGGTGTCAGCTGCTCTCAAGTAGGCCACAGCTCCTATTGCTACTGTGGAAGCATCTGAGAAGATGCACAGCTCTCTTCTCTGTGTTGAAGACAGCGAGCCTGGAATGTAGCACCTCTCTATGTGCAGGTCTTCGAGAGCCTTCAAGGACTCCTTCCATAGGTTCCATTTTGCTTCTTTTTCTGGGAGGAGTGGAGCATCCCACTCACTCTGATCCGATGAGAGTTCCCGTACTAATGCTTTTCCTTGCATTGTTATGGGAGCTACGAACCCCAAAGGGTCGTACAAACTGTTGACTGTGGACAGGACGCCTCTCCGTGTGAATGGCCTTTCTTCACGGGACACCAGGAATGTGAAGCTGTCTGTTTCCAGGTTCCAGGAGAGCCCCAGGCTCCATTGAAGGGGGAGAGGATCCACTCCAAGGTGCAAATCCTTCAGATCCTTGGCACGGTCCTCTGCAGGGAAGGCTTCCATCACCTGTCCACTGTTCGATGCTACCTTGTGTAGTCTCAGGTTGGACTCTGCCAACATCGCTCTGGTTCTTGTCAGGAAATCTATTGCTTCTTCAGGTGTGGTAACCGAGGTAAGACCATCGTCAACATAGAACTGTCTCTCAACAAAATGCTTCGCATCGGAGCCATATTCTTGCTCACCTTTCTGAGCGGCTCGCCTCATGCAGTAGATAGCCACAGCAGGTGAAGGGCTGTTTCCAAACACGTGGACCTTCATCCTGTACTCCACCACATTCTTGTTGATGTCGTTGTCCTCATGCCACAGGTAGCGGAGATAGTCCCTGTGGTCTTCTCGGACGACGAAGCAATAAAACATTTGCTGCACATCTGCTGTCAGGGCTACAGGTTCTTTCCTGAACCGCAGAAGAACTCCCAACAAGGTGTTGTTCAAGTCTGGGCCGCTGAGGAGTACATCGTTCAGAGACACTCCTTTACATTCAGCACTTGAATCAAACACAACTCGTAACTGGTCTGGCTTTTGCGGGTGATACACACCGAATGTTGGCAGGTACCAGTGTTCTTTACCTTCTTCCAGAGGTGGAGCAGGCTCAGCTTGGTCATTGTCCAGCATCTTCTGCATCAGCAATCTTCTTGTACGAGGCCCCTTGGGTCAGAGCGATCATAATATGATCGAGCTCTCAGTCGAGATGGAGAGTGAGGAAATTGAATCAGAGACTAAGGTCCAGAACTTAAATAAAGGGAATTACGAGGGTATGAGACGGGAATTGGGTAAGATTGATTGGGTGGTGTTTCTGGGGGGATTGACAGTGGATAGACAATGGCAAGCATTCAAAGATAGAATGGAAGAATTCCAGAACATGTTTATACCGGTTTGGCATAAAAATAAACCTAAAAAGGTGACTCAACCGTGGATAACGAGGGAAATTAGGGACAGCATAAAATCAAAAAAAAGGGCATATCAACTGGCAAAAAAAAGCACCAGACCGGAAGATTGGGGGCAGTACAGGATACAGCAAAAGAGGACAAAGGGATTAATCAGGAAGGGGAAAATAGAATACGAAAGTAAACTTGCAGCAAACATAAAGACAGACTGCAAAAGCTTTTATCGGTACATCAGGAGGAAAAGACTGGTAAAATCCCAAGTCGGTCCCTTGCAGTCCGATTCGGGAGAATATATAATGGAGAATAAGGAAATGGCAGACCAATTAAACTCATACTTTGGTTCTGTATTCACAAAGGAGGACACAAATAACCTCCCAGGAATATCGACAAACATAGGGACTAATGAGAGGGAGGAGCTGACAGAAATTAGTATCTCTAGGGATATGGTGTTGGGTAAGTTGAGGGGACTGAAGGCCGACAAATCCCCGGGGCCTGATAAACTACATCCTAGGGTACTTAAGGAGGTGGCCCTGGAGATAGCAGATGCTCTAAGGATCATCTTCCGGAACTCCATTGACTCGGGAACAGTACCCGTGGATTGGAGGGTAGCTAATGTTACCCCAATATTTAAAAAGGGGGGTAGAGAGAAAGCAGGGAATTATAGACCAGTAAGCCTTACATCGGTTGTGGGCAAAATGCTAGAGTCCATTATTAAGGATAAAATAGCGGAGCACTTGACAAATGGGGAAAGGATCGGACAGAGTCAACATGGATTTACAAAGGGTAAATCGTGTTTGACTAATCTGCTGGAATTTTTTGAGGAAGTAACTGGTAAAATAGATGGGGGAGAGCCAGTGGATGTGGTGTACCTTGACTTCCAGAAAGCCTTCGACAAGGTTCCACACAAAAGATTATCATGCAAAATTAAGGCTCATGGGATTGGGGGCAAAGTATTAACGTGGATGGAGAACTGGCTGGCGGATAGAAAAGAGAGAGTTGGAATAAACGGCTCGTTTTCGGAGTGGCAGGCAGTGACCAGCGGGGTGCCGCAAGGATCTGTCCTGGGACCCCAGCTGTTCACAATATATATAAATGATCTGGATCAGGGAATTGGATGCAATATTTCCAAATTCGCTGACGACACTAAACTAGGAGGAGGGGTGGGCTCTGATGAGGATGTCAGGAGGCTACAGTGCGATTTGGACAGGTTGGGGGAATGGGCGGATACGTGGCAGATGCACTATAATGTGGATAAATGCGAGGTTATCCACTTTGGGGGTAAAAACAGGAGGGTGGATTATTATCTAAATGGCAATAGATTGGGAGATGGGGAAGTGCAGAGGGACCTGGGTGTTCTTGTGCACCAGTCACTGAAGGAGAGCATGCAGGTGCAACAGGCGATTAAGAAGGCAAATGGTATGTTGGCCTTCATATCAAGGGGGTTCGAGTATAGGAATAGGGATACCTTACTACAGCTGTACAAGGTGCTGGTGAGACCGCATCTGGAGTATTGTGTACAGTTTTGGTCGCCCCATCTGCGGAAGGATGTTCTTGCCATGGAAAGAGTGCAGCGGCGATTCACCAGGCTGATACCTGGAATGGCGGGAATGACCTACGAGGAGAGATTGAATAGTTTGGGCTTGTACTCACTGGAGTTTAGAAGATTGAGAGGGGATCTCATCGAAACATATAAAATTATGGCAGGCCTGGACAGGCTGAATTCAGAGAGAATGTTTCCAATGGCCGGGGAGCACAGAACCAGGGGCCACAGTCTAAAAATAGCGGGCAAATCATTTAAAACAGAGATGAGGAAGAATTTCTTCACTCAAAGAGTGGTGAGCCTGTGGAATTCCCTGCCACAGAGGGCTGTGAAGGCTAATTCAATAAATATTTTCAAGAGAGAATTGGATATATTTCTGATGGCTAAGGGGATTAAGGGTTACGGAGAAAAGGCGGGGACGGGGTACTGAACTGGTAAGATCAGCTATGATCTCAGACGAAGATCAGCCATGATCTCATTGAATGGCGGAGCAGGCTCGAAGGGCCGAATGGCCTACTCCTGTTCCTATCTCTATGTTTCTATGCAACTCTATGTAATGGCCCTTCATTTCTAGCCTTTTCTCCAGTGTTCTCCTGAGTGAGCAGAGGCGCTTCATAGCTTGTTCCCTGTTACTCGGAAGACGGTGTCTGGGAGAGTGAAATGGTAAGGGTGCCACCCAGCTGTGTCCATCGTCCTGGTAAACCTCCTCATCCATGATGGTTAGGAAAGCTTTGTCGTCCATGGGTAGTGCTGGTTTGTCATCATCCTTGGACCTTTCAAACACTGAGCATCCTAGGCTGCCTGTGCTCACAGTGAGGCCTGCCTCTTCCTCACAGGCAGAGGAGGTTGACCTATGATGCTGCGTCATGCCATCGTAGTCTTCCTTTACCTGGATCCTGTTTGGGCATGGGCTGAGACAGGATGTGCGACCGTTGTGCAACACGTTTGCTTTATAGACGTTGACATCCGCTGGTTTGTGGACTGTTCCCAGGCAAACTCCACCCACGAGGACCCATCCCAGGTCAAGCCGCTGCGCATAAGGAGCATTGTGGGGCCCGTTGATTTGCTCACGCACCTTGTGCACCCTTAAGATGTCTCTTCCCAAGAGCAGGAGGATTGGAGCGTCTGGGTCCACAGCTGGAATCTTGTTGGCAACTGGCTGTAGGTGGGGCTGATGGCGTGCGACCTCTGGGGAGGGAATTTCCGTCCTATCGTCTGGCATCATGTCATACTCAATTAAGGTGGGGAGGGGAAGCTGTAGTTTCCCATCCATGGACTCGATCATGAAGTTGCCAACTCTCCTACCCGTAGTCTCTGTTGTCCCTGAACAGGTTTTTAGCATGTACGGAGCTGCGCTGGCCTTGACTTCAAAGAGATTGAAGAATTCTGTCTTCGCTAGAGACTTGTTACTTTGCTCATCAAGCACTGCGTACATTTTGATTGCCTTCTCCTTTCTCCCTGCAGGATATGCTTTAACCAAGCAGATTTTGGAGCATGAGCGTGGGCTGCTTGCATTTCCACAAACCTCTGTACACTTGGAGGTGACTGAAGATGATGTGCTTTCGCTTTGCTCCCCGCTATCCTCTTTGTCAACCGCAGCACTCTCGGTGGTTGAAGGAGGAGGACCTGGATGCAGGGCTGCGATGTGTTTTTCACTGTTGCACTCGAAGCACTTGATTGTCGCCTTGCAGTCTTTTGCCATGTGCATAGTCGACCCACAACACCTGAAGCAGATGCGATTCTCTTTCAGGTATGATTTGCGCTCATCAATAGGCTTGTCTCTAAAGCTTCGACACTTTTTGAGTGGGTGGGGCTTCTTGTGTATTGGACACTGACGATCTGGGTCATCCACTTTATTCCCAGCAGAACTGGATTGGTTGACTGAGGGTTCGGCTGGAACGTCTGTTTTGTGCACGCTCACAGAGGCTTTATTGCTGTACTTTGTGGGTTTCTCTGTTCTCGAAGGAGCATAAATGCTGGAGGTGGAGAAAGTGAAACTTGGATCATTCCTCACCTTTGCCTGTTGTTGGACGAACCTGGAGAAGAGAGAGAAGGGGGGAAATGCCACTCCATTGTCCTCCTTGTACTTGGATCCCTTAGCTATCCATTTCTCTTGAAGGTTGTAGGGGAGCTTTTCCACTATTGGGTTACCCCACGAGCTGTATCCAAATACGAGAGGCCTGTCAGGTAACCTTCTCCCTTAGCACACTCCAGTTCGAGGAGAATGTCGCCCAGTTCTCGGAGCTCGACATTATCTTTGTTGGTTAGCTTCGGAAAGTCCTCAATCTTCTTGAGCAGTGCGTGTTCAATGACTTCTGGTGTCCCATAACAGTCTTCGAGACGTTGCCAAACCAGGTTGAGGCCTGCTGTGGGATTGCGGACGTGCGCTGAGCGAATTCTCTTCGCCTGTTCTGACGACTCAGCTCCGAGCCACTTTGTCATCAAGTCTAGTTCTTCTCTGGCTGACAGATTCAAGTCCTTGGTGGTACTCAGGAAGGATGCTTTCCATGACCAATAATTTTCAGGACGGTCATCAAATTCTGGAAGGCCTGAACTTAACAATTCTCGGCAGATAAGGTACCTAGCGAGGTCTTGTGCACCTTGTGGCTCGGGTGAGGACTGCTTGGCTGGATTGGCCGAGTGCTGTGGAGGTCTCTGCAGGTAAGTCTTGCTTGTTTCTTCTCCTTTAAGCTGTGTCTCCAAAAACAGGCTGTTTGCTACTGTGGTGAGTAGCTGGTTCTGCGTCGAGATAGCTGGATGTTTCCTTGGAGAACAATTTGGAGTGTTGTTGGACATACTCACTTGTACGTTGCACTGGACTGAGGGGCTGTTCTAGAACATATGCTTCATGGCTGGGCTCCCCGCCTTCGTTCTCCTCAACTTCTTCATAAGCTGCGGCTTCAGCTTTAGCGGCAGCGGCAGCTCTCTGGCTTTGGAGAATGTGGAGACTGGCGTCGAGGTCAGCTCTCTGCTTCATCACACTAGCTTCGTTTTCAGCAAAGGACAATTGAGCCTGGGCAGCTTTTGCCTTGGCATGTGCTTTGGCGGCTGCAGAAGCTGTCGATGACGACGGTCTGCTGGACCGCCAAGATGATCTAGAGGATGCTTTAGAGGACTGTGACTTTGCATCATTTGCTCAAAGAGGCTCATGCTTCTCGATTGGCTGGTCGATGTCCTCTATGGTATATTGTCTTCCTGAGCGTAGACTCATGGTAGCTGAGTGGTATCTTCTTGTGCTTGAGCCCGCTGTGCTGTTGTCTTTTTACTTTTCTGCCCTCGCAGCGCGTTCCTATGCAGAGCTAGACAGGTAGCTAACAACTTGATATCTTCCCATAAAAATCACAAGGCTTGACTTTTCGTGTAAAGCTTTACTGAAAGATTCTTATTGTAAAACTGAAATACAACACAGAAATGGAAGCACCCATTAGTATACAAGCACATAACTGATATGCATACACAAATTTAGGTACGCCTGAGCAACACAGTACATTTGGCATGTAAATTACCAAACACGTGGAAACACAGCTTACTGTGAATATACATTTAGCAAACTGGAAGGCATTCTCTTTAAATTAGCCCTGTACATAGTGCATCAAAATACAGCTACTAGTTAACCAGCTAGACAGAGAGCGAGCACTTCACAGCTAGCTGTGTAAGTTTGCTTACAGAGAAAAGTTACAAACTAACCATTTTCTGCAACATACAGTGTACACTAATCATCTATAACATTCTCAAGTGCTTACAGACAATTAATATCCAAGACTCAGGCATGGGAACAATACAACTTCCCAGAGCATGTGCCGCTGTAGGTCTGTAGTTTACTTTACCGCACTTACTGTGCTTTACAGCACTTTACTGCACTTTTACTGCAGTTGCTAGGTACCAAATAGCCACTAGGTGGCTGCACACAATGGGAATTGACCCAACTTACTCAAACCCCTGAATTAACTGGAAAACTAACATAAATTGCTACCGAGAGACAGCACAGTGGGAGTTCGGTGAAGTGGAGGAAGGAGGTGCTTGCTTTTCTTAACTTCACCCACAGAGCGGCGGCGGACCTGAGCGGGAGAAGACCGAGGCGCAAGAGCGGGGATAAAAGCAGCAGCAGACCTGCATCAACAAGAGAAAATGGCAGTGTGACATCACAGGTAAGTGATTGGTAGTGAATGTGGGCTAAGTTTTAAGATAGTGACTTAAGATAGTAAACTCAATTGCTACTTGGCCCTAAACAGACAATACAACATAGCTGATTACCTGACCATGGTAAAGGATAACAAACTGAGAAGAACCTTGACAAGGTACAGACTTAGCGAACATAGCCTAGCGATCGAAAAAGGCAGACACAGGCAGACCAGGCTGCCAAGAGAAGACAGGATATGCTCTCACTGCAGTCAGGGAGTAGTTGAGACAGAGATGCACTTCCTCACAGCCTGTGGAAAATATCAGGGCATCAGAGAGAATTTCTATCAAAAATTCTCACAAATATGCCCTGAATTCAGAAATCTGACTGACAACCAAAAACTCCCATTTCTACTGGGGGAGGAGAGAAGCTGTGTAACACTGGCGGCACACTATGTTACAGCTTGCCATGAACAGAGGGACAACCAGTAAACTAAGACAAGAGTATATATAAACAAGGCGAAAATATATTTATAAACTCAGGGATATACCTGTTTATACACTGTATGAATGGAACCGCGTTTATGTGTTCAACCATAAATGTATTTTGATGCTTTGGCAACATAAGATGTACCTTATCATGCCAATAAAGCGATTTGTATTGTATTGTATTGTATTGACTGTGAGCTAAGTTTTAAGTTAACATATAACATAACAATTTTAAAAACAAAACTTGATTTAATTAATTTAATAAACTAAACGAGGTAAATAATTTGATTAATAGTAAACTAATTAATTAAACAAATAAAATAATGGGAGAACAGGAGATGTGTTGCTGCTGCAAATTGTGGGAGCTCGTGGACATTTTTGTCCAGGGCGACTACATCTGCGGTAAGTGTCTGCGGCTCGAGGAACTTCGGCTCCAAGTTGAGGAGCTGGAGTCCGAGCTGCAGACATTGCGAGACATCAGGGAGGGAGAAAGTTACCTGGACCTTTTGCTCCAGGGGGCAGTCACACCCCTTAGATTAAATACTTTAGAATTGACACGTGGTCAGGGACAGGAGGGTGTGATGCGAGTGAGGCAGGTACAGGGATTCAGGAGGTAGTATTGCAGGAGTCCCTGCACTTCTCCAATAGATTCGAGGTTCTTGCAACCCTTGTGGACAAGTGCGGGGACTGCGGGGAGGGCGAGCAAACTGACAACGGCACCGTGGTACAGGAAGCCGTTCAAATGGGGGGGAGTAAAAAGGAAGGTGGTTGTAGTAGGTGACAGTATAGTTAGGGGGGATAGACACTGTTCTCTACAGCCAGGAGCGTGAGTCCCAAAGGCTATGTTGCCTACCCGGTGCCAGGGTAAAGGACATCTCCTCCGGGCTGGAGAAGAACTTGGAGGGGGAGGATCCAGTTGTCATGGTCCACGTAGGTACCAATGACATAGGTAGGACAAAGAAAGAGGTTCTGCTGAGAGAGTTTGAGCAGCTAGGGACTAAATTAAAAAGCAGAACCACAAAGATCCTAATCTCTGGATTATTACTGGAGCCAGGAGCAAATTGGCACAGGGTCAATAGGATCAGGGAGATGAATGCGTGGCTCAAAGATTGGTGTGGGAGAAGTGGGTTTCGATTCGTGGGGCACTGGCACCAGTACTGGGGAAAGAGAGAGCTGTTCCGTTGGGATGGACTACACCTGAACCATGCTGGGACCAGAGTTCTAGCGAATCGAATAACTAGGGAGGTAGATAGGGCTTTAAACTAAATAAGGGGCGGGGGGGGGGGGGGTCCCGGTGGAGAGAAATCTAGAATGCTAAAGAGAAAAGACAAGGAAGCAGTGCAGGAAAGTGATGGGGTAAGGATAACCAGATTGTGTCAGGAAGGGACAGAGCATACAAACAAAGGAGTGCACTAACAAATAGGGTCCGGGTAAGAAAAACTGGTAAGACAAATAGGGCCATAGTACAAAAAAATGTTAAGATGTCTAAAAATGTAAAAAGAGACAAATCTAAAGGCACTGTATCTGAATGCATAAAGCATTCGTAATAAGGTAGATGAATTAACAGCACAAATAGATGTAAATGGTTAGGATATAATTGCGATTACGGAGACATGGCTGCAGGGTGACCGAGCCTGGGAGCTGAATATCCAAGGATATTCGATATTTAGGAAGGACAGGTGAAAAGGAAAAGGAGGTGGGGTGGCGTTGTTAGTAAACATGAAATCAGAGCAATAGTGAGAAAGGATATTGGCCCAGAAAATCAAGATGTAGAATCAGTCTGGGTGGAGCTAAGAAGCACCAAGGGGCAGAAAACATTGGTGGGAGTTGTCTATAGGCCTCCAAACAGCAGTGGTAATGTAGGGGATGGCATCAAACAGGAAATTAGAGATGCATGTAACAAGGGTACTACAGTAAACTTGGGTGACATCGGTAGTGGGGAAAATGCTAGTCTATTATAAAAGATGTAATAGCAGAGCACTTGGAAAGCAGTGACAGGATCGGACAAAGTCAACATGGATTTACAAAAGGTAAATCATGCTTGACTAATCTACTGGAATTTTTTGAGGATGTAACTGGTAAAATAGATAAGGGAGAACCAGTGGATGTGGTGTATTTGGACTTTCAGAAGGCTTTCGATAAGGTCCCACATAAGAGATTAGCGTGCAAAATCAAGGCACATGGGATTGGGGGCAAGGTATTGACTTGGATAGAGAACTGGTTGGCGGACAGAAAGCAAAGAGTTGGAATAAACGGGTCGTTTTCCGAGTAGCAGGCAGTGACTAGTGGGGTACCGCAAGGATCGGTCCTAGGACCCCAGCTGTTCACAATATATATTAATGATCTGGACGAGGGAATTGGATGTAATATCTCCAAATTTGCAGACGACACAAAGCTGGGTGGGAGGGTAAGCTGTGAGGAGGATGTCGTGAAACTCCAGTACGATTTGGACAGGTTGGGTGATTGGGCAGAAACATGGCAAATGCACTATAATGTGGATAAATGTGAGGTTATCCACTTTGGTGGCAAAAACAGGAAGGCAGATTATTATTTGAATGGCAATAGATTGGGAGAAGGGGAAGTGCAAAGAGACCTGGGTGTTATTGTGCACCAGTCACTGAAGGTAAGCATGCAGGTGCAGCAGGCGGTTAAGAAGGCAAATGGTATGTTGGCCTTCGTAGCAAGAGGGTTCGAGTACAAGAACAAGGATGTCTTGCTGCAGTTGTACAGGGCCTTGGTGAGACCGCACCTTAAGTATTGTGTGCAGTGTTGGTCACCTTACCCGAGGAAGGACGTTCTTGCCATGGAGGGAGTGCAGCGAATGGGGTAAGCCATTTAGGACGGAAATAAGGAGGAATTTCTTCACCCAGAGAGTGGTGAACCTGTGGAATTCTCTGCCACAGAGGGGGGGTGGAAGCCAGTTCATTAAATATATTCAAGAAAGAGTTGGATATATTTCTTGAGGCTAAAGGGATCAATGGATATGGGGAGAAGGCAGGGACAGGGTACTGGGTTTGGATGATCAGCCATGATCTTATTGAATGGCGGAGCAGGCTCAAAGGGTCGAATGGCCTACTCCTGCTCCTATCTTCTATGTTTCTATCTACATATAGACTGGCCAAACCAAATTAGCAATAATACTGTGGAGGATGAATTCCTGAAGTGTGTACAATATGTTTTTTTAGACCAGTATGTTGAGGAGCCAACTAGGGAACAGGCTATCCTAGATTGGGTATTGTGCAATGAGAAGGGGTTAATTAATAATCTTGTTGTGTGGGGTCCTTTAGGGAAGAGTGACCATAACATGATAAAATTCTTCATTAAAATGGAAAGTGAAGAAGTCCAATCAGAAACTAGGGTCCTAAATCTAAACAAAGGAAACTACGATGGTATGAGGAGTGACTAGGATATGATAGATTAGGGGGCTTCATTAAAAGGCATGACGGTAGATAGGCAATGGCTAACATTTAAGGAACGAATGCATGAATTGCAACAGTTATACAAAGTTGCCAAAAAAAGTAGCAAGCCTGAGGATTGGGAGCAGTATAAAGTTCAGCAAAAAAGGACCAAGAGATTGATTAAGAGGGTTGTTAAAAGCTTCTACAAGTATGTAAAAAGAAAAAGATTAGTGAAGACAAATGTAAGTTCCTTACAGTCAGAAACAGGAGAATTTATAATGGAGAACAAGGAAATGGTAGAGCAAGTAAACAAATACTTTGGTTCTGTCTTCACAGAAGAGGACGCAAATAACTTCCCATAAATGCTAGGGAACCAAGGGTCTAGTGAGAAGGAGGAATTAAAGGAAATTAGTATTTGTAAATATAGTGCTGGAGAAATTAATGGGACTGAAAGCTGATAAATCCCCAGGGCCTGATAATCAACATCCCAGAGTACTAAAAGAGGTAGCCATGGAAATAGTGGATGCATTGGTTGTCATCTTCCAAAATTCTATAGATTATGGAACAGTTCCTGCTGATTGGAGGGTGGCAAATGTAACCCCACTATTTAAAAAAGGAGGGAAGAGAGAAAACCAGGAACTACAGACTGGTTAGCCTAACATCAGTAGTAGCGAAAATGCTAGAGTCTATTATAAAGGATGTGATAACAGGACACTTAGAAAATATCAGCGGGATTAGACAAAGTCAACAGGGATTTATGAAAGGGAAATAATGTTTGACAAACCTACTGGAGTTTTTTGAGGATGTAACTGATAGAATAGATAAGGGAGAACCAGTGGATGCAGTGTATTTGGATTTTCAGAAGGCCTTTGATAAAGTCCCACATAAGAGGTTAGTGTGCAAAATTAAAGCACATGGGATTGGGGGTAATATACTGGCATGGATTGAAAATTGGTTAACAGACAGGAAACAGAGAGTAGGAATAAATGGGTCTTTTTCGGGGTGGCAGGCGGTGACCAGTGGGGTACCACAGGGATCAGTGCTTGGGCCCCAGCTATTCACAATATATATCAATGATTTGGATGAGGGAACCAAATGTAATATTTCCAAGTTTGCTGACGACACAAAACTATGTGGGATTGTGAGTTGTGAGGAGGGTGCAAAGAGGCTTCAAGGCAATTTAGACAAGTTGAGTGAGTGGGCAAATACATGGCAGATGCAGTATAACGTGGATAAATGTGAAGTTATCCACTTCGGTAGGAAAAACAGAAAGGTAGAGAATTATTTAAATGGTGATAGATTGGGAAATGTTGATGTACAAAGGGACCTGGGTGCCCTTGTACACCAGTCACTGAAAGCAAACATGCAGGTGCAGCAAGCAGTTAGGAAGGCAAATGGTATGTTGACCTTCATTGGAAGAGGATTTGAGTACAGGAGCAAGGATGTCTTACTACAGTTATACAGGGCCTTGGTGACACCACACCTTCAGTAGTGCATGCAGTTTTGGTCTCCTTATCCAAGAAAGGATATATTTGCCATAGAGGGAGTGCAGCGAAGGTTCACCAGACGGTATACTGGGATGGCAGGACTGTCGTATGAGGAGAGATTAGGTCGATTAGGCCTGTATTCACTAGTGTTTAGAAGAATGAGAGGGGATCTCATTGAAACGTATAGAATTCTGACAGGGCGAGACAGACTGGATGCAGGGAGGATGTTTCCCCTGGCTGGGGGGTCTAGCATGAGGGGTCACATAGAAACATAGAAACATAGAAGATAGGAGCAGGAGTAGGCCATTTGGCCCTTCGAGCCTGCTCCGCCATTCAATGAGATCATGGCTGATCACCCAAATTCAGTACCCTGTCCCTGCCTTCTCCCCATATCCCTTGATCCCTTTAGCCTTAAGAAATATATCCAACTCTTTTTTGAATATATTTAATGAACTGGCCTCCACCGCCCTCTGTGGCAGAGAATTCCACAGGTTCACCACTCTCTGGGTGAAGAAATTCCTCCTCATTTCAGTCCTAAATGGCTTACCCCTTATCCTTAGACTATGACCCCTGGTTCTGGACTCCCCAGCCATCATAAACATCCTTCCTGCATCTAGTCTGTCCAGGCCTGACAGAATTTTATAAGTTTCGATGAGATCCCCTCTCAATCTTCTAAACTCCAGCGAGTATAAGCACAGTCTCAGGATACGGGGTAGGACATTTGGGACTGAGGAGAAATGTCTTCACTCAGAGGGTGGTGAACCTGTGGAATTCTCTACCACAGAAGACTGTGGAGGCCAAGTCACTGAATATATTTAAGAAGGAGATAGATAGATTTCTAGACAAAAAAGCATCAAGGGGTATGGGGAGAGAGCGGGAATATGGTATTGGGATAGAGGATCAGCCATGATCATATTGAATGGCGGAGCAGGCTCGAATGGCTGAATGGCCTACTCCTGCTCCTATTTTTCTGTTTATACATGTAACCCCTTCACGGTTCTCTAGATATATGTGAGATGCGGTCTCTGTTGTAGACAGTATTCTATAGTCCAGTAAGGAGATCACTACTACAATGGCTTAATTCTAATTATCTTACTTTATAGCTTTAACGTCAGACAGTATAAGAAGATTACGGGTCAATGACCTAAATTAGACATTTGCATACATTAGAATGAATCTAGACATAATAAACATACATTCTCCATTTATATGGATTCAAAGGAGAATCTGTCCCCGTGTCCAAATTCGAGTGCACTCTTTCGTTGGCGCGCTTAAGTTGGAGCTCATGGTATGTATAATGTCTGCAAGACTTACGACTCCGAACCCCTTCGTTGAATCCTCTTCACGATCACTGAATCCCACTTTGAGTTCTGGATGCAGAGCTACTAATACGAAGGGCGGCGGCCGAGTTTGGAAGCCCGGGACGGGATGCGGCAGCCATTTGCCTCCTGAGCCCTCTTTTCAGAGCTCCTGCCCTCTTCTCTTCCAGTCGCTCCTTTCTTCCCGCTCGAAAAACCTGACTCCACCCCTTCCTCCTGGGGTTTCTGCCTGGAGATTGCGCAGCCTCACTGTCTGCAACAGTTGATACTGGTGCAGAATTATGGAAAGTCTGCTCTTAGTCACATTGTGTCCTTAAAAGTTCTTGCCGTACCTTCACATGGGCAACTTTAACCCAGGGATTTATAACAATGATAATACAGTGTCTAAGCTAAAGATTGATAACCATACTTAGCGTACATAACATTTCCAGTGGGTATTACACTCCCCCCCCTACCAAATATAGGCATGTCCCCATGACTAATGAACTTTACACATAAGTGGTTGCATGTTTCCCAACCATGTATAAAGGGAGGTAACATATCGAACCGTAGGGGCTATCATTACACTTGGCACTCCTAGTGTACTGTATGTCAATCTTTCAGGAACCTTCTTAACTCGCTGTGAGCTCCTTATTTCGGATACCCGGTCTTCAGTTCCTTCAACTACGTTGGAGGCGTTGGTTCCTTTGTTATCATGCCTTTCAGTCTCTTTTATCTCCTTCTCGGAAGCATCTGGTTCTTCCCAGACCATGTCCAAGTCTGAGCTAAATGGTTCAGACAATTCATCCAGATTCTGTCTTATGCGTCTTTCTGGGAGGTCGTACCATAGATCCCATTCTTCATCTTCCAACTCATCAGGTTCCTCATGATCCACACACTGTGTCATGAGTTTTCTGTCTTCTGGAACAAAGTTTTCCTGGTTTCTCGTTTTTTTCCTCCTTCTTCTTCTCTGCAGGGTTCTCCTAGTAGGTGTTGGCTCATTATCCACTGGCGGATCCAGACGCACTTGCTGTCCCAATGGCAGGATATGATTCCGGTGCAGTATTTTTATGGGTCCATTCCCACCGGCAGGTTTTAGCCGAAACACAGGTAGTTGTGACATTTGACTTTCAACAATGTAAGGTGTAGAAGCCCAGCGGTCTGCTAACTTATGTTTCCCTTGAAGTCCTAGGTTCCGTATGAGAACTCGGTCACCAGGCATGAGTTGGGAAAAACGGATCTTCTGGTCATACCTCTGCTTATTTCCTTTATTCTGTTTGGCAGAAACAGACTCAGCAAGTTCATAAGCAGCTTGCAATTCCTTTCTCATGTCAGATACATGCTTGAGGTAAGTTCTCTGTGATGTGCCATCACTGGATACTCCGAAACACAAATCCACCGGCATCCTCGCTTCACGTCCAAACATGAGGTAGTACGGTGAAAAACCAGTAGCGTCATTTCGGGTACAATTATAAGAATGAACAAGATGTCCAATGTGCCGACTCCACTTGTTCTTTCGCTTTGAATCCAGCGTTCCAAGCATGTCTAACAAAGTACGGTTAAACCGCTCAGGTTGAGGATCTCCCTGAGGATGGTATGGAGTTGTTCTTGACTTCTCAATCCCGAGCATGGACAACAACTCATGTATAAGTCTACTTTCAAAGTCTCTACCTTGATCACTGTGTATTCGCTTTGGCAGTCCATAGTGGATAAAGTATTTCTCCCACAACACTTTGGCAACGGTGGATGCTTTCTGATCCTTTGTGGGAAAAGCTTGGGCGTAGCGAGTATAATGATCTGTAATGACCAAGACATTTGCGGTATTGCTGGAATCGGGTTCGATGGACAGAAAATCCATACAGACAAGGTCTAGAGGTCCATCACTTTGCATGTGAAACAGAGGAGCAACTCTTTTAGGTAAAGTCTTTCTCTGGACACAACGTGCACAGGACTTGCAGAACTCCTCAACCGCAGACTTCATACGCGGCCAATAGAATCTGTCCTTGACCAACCCATAGGTCTTATCTACTCCCAGATGACCTGCGTCATCATGCAAAGACTTCATCACTATTTCCCTGTACTTTTCAGGCAGGACCAACTGTGAATGACATGGTTTAGTGGGTGGGTGAGTGATTCTACACAACACTCCCTCTTTAATTTCCAAGTGGTCCCATTCTCTTAGGAGCAGACGACAGTCAGGATGTTTTGATTTGTCGATCTGTGTAATATCACCCAGACGGAGAGCTGAAAACACCTCATGAATACAGGGATCCTCCTGTTGTGCTTTGGATATTTCAGATGAACACAACATGGGTAAGTTTTGTACATCCAAACTGGAAAGGTTGCAAAATGCCTGGGGAACAGCATGCATTGACGCTCCCAAGTGGTCAATCTCTCGGGCATGAAATGAATTCTTTGGTCCAGATACCACGGACATCTGACACATTACTTTCACATCTGCTGAAGCAACATCTTTCCACTCTGGTTTCTGGTAGTGTGGGTGACGAGACAGAGCATCTGCGTCAATGTTCTGGTTCCCAGGTCTGTACCTGAGACTAAAGTCGTAAGCAGATAGTGCAGCAAGCCAGCGGTGGCCGGTGGCATCAAGTTTTGCCGAAGTCAACACATAGGTTAATGGATTATTGTCTGTCCTCACTTCAAACTTCGCTCCATACAGATAATCCTGCAGCTTATCCACCACCCCCCACTTCAACGCCAAGAATTCTAGCTTATGAGCTGGGTAGTTACGCTCTGATGGCGTAAGACTGCGACTGATGAACGCTACGGGTCTCAGCCCTGCTCCTTGGTCCTGATACAACACACCACCCAACCCTTCTTGACTGGCATCCACGTGTAGCACATATGGCAGCTGTGGGTTTGCAAAAGCCAACACGGGGGCTTGAGTAAGACTTTGCTTTAAGGTGTGGAAGGCCTCTTCGCATTTCTCATCCCATCTAACACCAAAAGGCTCAGAGGGTTTGAAGTAGTCCTTGTTCTCTTTACCTTTAGCCTTTTTCTTCCTCTCGGCTGGTGGGAGGTAACCAGCCAGCAGCTGATTCAGAGGATGGGCCACTTTGGAGTAATCCTGCACAAAGCGCCTGTAATATCCGCAGAACCCAAGAAATGACCGCAAGGCAGTCACTGTGTTCGGTTTGGGCCATGTGGTAACAGCTTCGATCTTGGATGGATCTGTGGCTATTCCATCCTGTGATACAATATGCCCCACATAGGACACGGATGTTTGGCAAAACTGACACTTGTCCAATGATAGCTTGAGACCTTCATCCTCCAGGCGACCAAGCACTTTCAGCAACTGAGCTTCGTGTTCTTCAAGGGTTGCCCCAAACACAATGATATCGTCTAAGTACACCAATACTTCGAGCAAGTTCATGTCCCCAACTGTTTGTTCCATTATTCTTTGAAAAGTTGCTGGAGCGCCTGAAACTCCCTGTGGCATCCTTTCAAATTGGTAGAACCCAACTGGACATATAAAGGCTGTCTTTTCTTTGCCCGATTCACTCATCGGTATTTGGTAGTATCCACTTCTGAGATCCAACACACTGAACCACTTGCTTCCATTAAGACAAGCCAGTGCATCCTCAATTCTTGGAACGGTGTATTGGTCGGGAATAGTACGTCTGTTAAGCGTCCTAAAGTCCACACACATCCGAATCTTTCCGTTCTTTTTCCTCACCACCACTATAGAAGATGCATAAGGACTCCTGGACTCGGTAATGATCTCAGCTTCTTTTAACTGCGACAGGTGCTGTCTCACTGCTTCGATGTCAGCTGGTGCCAGCCGTCGAGACCTCTCCCGAAAGGGTTTATCCTCGGTAATTCTGATAGAATGGCGAGTACTCTTACTACAACCAACATCAAACTCATGAGTAGAGAAAACTCCTCTCCGCTCCATCATCTTCCTGACTAATCGGTCCTTCCATTCTGTAAGATTCGAAAATTTTCATTAAATAATCACGCAAGAAAACAGGATTAATAATACAGCTTTATTGACCAAAGGAAGCTTGTACAGAAAAAAACCTTTGATAAAAGGGCATACAAAATGGCCGCCGGACCTCGTGATCAGTTTCTGGGACCATTTGATTTCTGTTACTGCAAGCCAGGCAGGCTTGTGGATTGAGAACAGTAAGCCTGCAAAAGCCAGTATCGGGAAACCGAAACTCAGGGAAATGGGCATACATATTCAATTGGATTCTAAGTACAAGATAGTTTCAGGCAACAGGATGGGGCCCATCAAGATATGGGCGGACAATTGAATGAACACTTAAACCCATTTACTGTACAAAGGAAAAACCGTTTAACAGCCATCAAGGGAAATCTCCAGACCGATCAATATGCGAACCGAGTTACGGTGACAAAGTAAAAGACATTATCGGCCAGGAAGGCCAGTTAAGCTATCACCGGCTCCCGTTACAAGACAAAGCGCCCCTGCAGAGTTTTCTGCCCGCCAAAAATATTACAAAGACTGGACTATGATCTGGCGGGAGATAAGACTGTCCCAAAAGGGTATAACTATGGATTGAAAAGTCCATCAGGACGCTTCACCTCGACGCTACGCTTCATAGAGTCATAGAGTCATAGAGTTTTACAGCACAGAAAGAGGCCCTTCGGCCCATCGTGTCTGCGCCGCCCATCCATCCCTGTCCAGTCTAATCCCATTTTCCAGCATTTGGTCCATAGCCTTGTATGCAATGGCATTTCAAGTGCTCATCCAAATGCTTCTTGAATGTTGTGAGGGTTCCTGCCTCTACCACCCTTTCAGGCATTGAGTTCCACATTCCAACCACCCTCTGGGTGAAAAAGTTCCTCCTCAAATCCCCTCTAAATCTCCTGCCCCTTACCCTGAATCTATGCCCCCTTGTTATTGACCCCCCTACTAAGGGGAAAAGTTCCTCTTTATCTACCCTATCTATGCCCCTCATCATTTTGTACACCTCAATCAGGTCCCCCCTCAGCCTTCTTTGCTCCAAGGAAAACAACCCCAGCCTGTCCAGCCTCTCTTCATAGCTGAGGCGCTCCATCCCAGGTAACATCCTGGTGAATCTTCTCTGCACCCTCTCCAAAGCAATCACATCCTTCCTATAGTGAGGCGACCAGAACTGCACACAGTACTCCAGCTGTGGCCTCACCAGCGTTTTGTACAGCTCCATCATAACCTCCCTGCTCTTATATTCTATGCCTCGGCTAATGAAGGCAAGTATCCCATATGCCTTTTTAACCACCTTATCTACCTGTTCCGCTGCCTTCAGGGATCTATGTACATGTACACCAAGGTCCCTCTGACCCTCTGTACTTCCTAGGGTCCTACCACTCATTGTGTATTCCCTTGCCTTATTTGTCCGTCCAAAATGCATCACCTCGCACTTTTCAGGGTTAAATTCCATTTGCCACTTTTCCGCCCATCTGACCAACCCGTTTATATCGTCCTGTAGCCTGAGGCTTTCCTCCTCACAATTTACCACCCCACCAATTTTCGTGTCATCTGCGAACTTACTGATCATACCTTTTACATTCTCATCCAAATCATTTATGTAGATCACAAACAACAAGGGACCCAGCACCGATCCCTGAGGTACCCCACTGGACACAGGCTTCCAGTCACAAAAGCATCCTTCGACCATCACCCTCTGCCTCCTGCCACTCAGCCAGTTTAGGATCCAACGCGCCAAGGCACCCTGGATCCCATGGGCTCTTACCTTCTTGACCAGTCTCCTATGCGGGACTTTGTCAAAAGCTTTACTGAAGTCCATGTAAACCACATCCACAGCATTTCCCTCATCCACCCCCTTAGTCACCCCCTCGAAAAATTCAATCAGATTTGTCAGACATGATTTACCCTTGACAAAGCCATGCTGACTATCCCCGATTAATCCTTGCCTCTCCAAGTGGAGACTAATTTTGTCCCTCAGAATTTTTTCCAATAATTTCCCTACCACAGATGTTAGGCTCACTGGCCTGTAATTCCCTGGTTTATCCCTGCTACCCTTCTTGAATAATGGTACTACGTTAGCTGTTCTCCAGTCCTCTGGTACATCCCCTGTGGCCAGAGAGGTTCTGAAAATTTGTGTCAGAGCCCCTGCAATCTCCTCCTTTGCCTCCCACAGCAGCCTGGGATACATCTCGTCCGGGCCTGGGGATTTATCCACTTTTTGGCCTGCTAAAACCGCTAGCACCTCCTCCCTCTCGATGCTAATATGTTCAAGTATGTCACAGCCCCCTTGCCCGATTTCTATGTCTGCATCGTCTTTCTCCATAGTGAACACAGATGCAAAAAATTCATTTAAAACCCCGCCTACATCATCTGGCTCTACACACAGATTGCCACTTTGGTCCCTAATGGGCCCTACCCTTTCCCTGGTTATCCTCTTGCCCTTAATATACTTATAAAACATCTTAGGATTTTCCTTTATTTTGCTCGCCAGTGTTATTTCATGGCCCCTCCTCGCCCTCCTAATTTCTTTTTTAAGTATGCCCCTGCACTTTTTATACTCCTCTAGGGCTTCTTCCGTCTTTAGTCTTTTGTAACTGCCAAAAGCCCCCCTTTTATTTCTAATGCATTTTTGTATATCCCTTGTCATCCAAGGTTCCCTTTGCTTGTTGGTCCCACCCTTGACCTTTACAGGAACATGTTGGCGTTGTACTCTCTCTATTTCCCTTCTGAAAGTCTCCCACTGTTTTGATGCGGATTTTCCTATAAGTAGCTGCTCCCAGTCCAATTTGGCCAGATCCTGCCTTATCATATTAAAATCGGCCTTCCCCCAATTTAGAACCCTTATTTCCAGGCCGTCTTTGTCTTTTTCCATGACCACCTTAAATCTCACCGAATTGTGGTCACTGTCGCCAAAATGCTCTCCTACTGACACTTCCACCACTTGCCCGGCTACATTCCCCAGAATTAGGTCCAGTACCGCCCCCTCTCTTGTAGGACTTTCTACATGTTGGCTCAAAAAGCTCTCCTGGATGCACTTTAAGAATTCTGCACCCTCTAAGCCTTTCACACTCTGACTATCCCAATTTATATTGGGGAAGTTGAAATCCCCCACTATTATTACCCTATTATTTTCGCACTTTTCTGAGATTTGCCTACATATCTGTTCCTCTATCTCCCCCTGACTGTTTGGGGGCCTATAGTACACTCCCAGCAAAGTGCTTGCCCCCTTTTTGTTTTTAAGTTCTACCCATATGGCCTCATTAGAGGAACCCGCTAATATATCATCCCTCCTTACAGCAGTAATTGACTCCTTAATTAATATTGCAACACCCCCTCCCCTTTTACACCCCCCTCTGTCTCGCCTGAAGATTCTATACCCCGGAATATTGAGCTGCCAGTCCTGACCCTCCCTCAACCATGTCTCCGTGATAGCAACAATATCGTACTCCCATGTGTTCAACAACAACTTCAGTTCATCCACCTTATTTGCAAGACTCCTTGCATTAAAATAAATGCCTTCCAGCCCTGCCATATTCTCTTTTGCCTTCACATATTTGCTTTGCCTTCCCAGCTGACTTGTTTTTCCCTCTGTATTTGGCTGTAAATCACCCCCTACTATAGCTCCACTCTGTACCCCATCCCCCTGCCAAGTTAGTTTAAACCCCCCCCAGCAGTGCTAGCAAACCTCCCCGCAAGGATATTGGTTCCCCTCTGGTTCAGGTGTAAACCGTCCGACTTGTACAAGTCCCACCTTTCCCAGAAGCAGACCCAGTGATCCAGGAAACTAAAGCCCTCCCCCCTGCACCTTCGCTTCGGACTTCACTTCGGTTTTCATCTTCTTCAACGCTTGGGAGTACGCTTCGGCGCTTCGCTTCAGATTCACGTTTCGGGACGGACTCTTCGGTTAAGGCAGCGTGGTCGGTGTTCGGCCAGGCAAGGTTCAGCCACAACGGGAAGACAAAGGAGGGTGGCCCGGGTACTTTTGTCGGGAGATCATCGACGACCCAGGCCGAAGGAGAAGACACCCTCTGGAAAAGCCTAAGCCAGGCGGGAAAGAGAAATAAACGGACTCTCCCATGTGCATCCAGTTATTGAACATCACATCGGTTAATAAAGTCTCCTATGTGCCAGTTCTTCAATAACTGTTAATGGATTCAGCCATGACGAGTGCTCATCAAGGCTGTGTCCACTGCCTCATCGCCTGAGAGAGAGAAAAACAAGCTGCGCCAGAAGTTTCCAAATCCACGTGACGACGGAAAGCTGTACCAAAAGGCTGCGAACCCCCTCTTTTGCGAATCTGAAAGTGGTGAGCATGATCCCGAGTTCCTCAAGTCAAAACTTAGTTTAGGTCTAGGGGAGGGGGTAAGGGTAATCGTAATGTGTTTCCCCTTTTTCGATGTGCCGTGTGTTTCCCATTTCCATGGAATCAAGTTTATAGATATGTGTATGCTTGTAGTCGCTTTGATCTGTGCTTATGACATGTATTTTGTAATGCTGCAAACTGTTTAATAATAAAAACATCCATTTTGTGCTATTCAACCTGGTCTATTGAGTCTTTCTCTGCACTACAGTTCCCTGCACCTAAGTCCAAGGTCTAGAACCGTAGGGGAGAGTGGGTCGAACCACTCAAGGGTAATTATTGCACGAAGCCTGGTAGGAGACCAGAACGAGCAAGAGAAACCCCCTACAATTCTTTAGGAACGAATGAATCTCCAAAGTTGAAGGAGGAGGGTGTCAGATCTCCGGTTGAGTTAACTTTGGACTCTTCCTTCACATGTGATGACAGTACATTTACAGGAAACAGATGCACAATCGGCATTCCTTTCCTCAATGTGATTCCTTTGCCTGACATATTCCTCACGGTCACTGTAACTCTCCTTGACATCACAGCTGTCGGGGTCTGCAACTCTGGTCTCACCAGAAGCTCATTTGGAAACCGTGACTCTTCTGCAGGATCATCAGGTGACTATCAGAATGGCTTCAGTACCTGGCGTTCCTGGGAATTTTGGTATCCCAGGGATTCTAGCCACTCCTCCAGGACACAGGGTGATAGGTTTGGCTCGAACGTACCACACAGTTCCTCTTTTGCTATCATCTACGTCGGAAGAAAGTTCAGGCAGTTTCTCAACAGCCTTTTTGAAAACAGGGTGAATGTGTCTGGTGCTCAAGAAGTTTTCACCTCCCTGCTCTTTGCAGCTTGTCAGGAGTCGTCTCACTATGGGTGTATTACTGCCAACCAGTATGGAAACCTCCCCTTTCACCATGGGGTCAGGGCAAACCAACACAAGTGCATCAATGGTCTCAGTGGTCCCGACATCAGCTTCCAAGAACTCCAACCTCAGCGACAAATAGCCATCATATGGGTAATCAGCAGGACTAAGGCCCCAGATCTGCAGAAGACTGATTGGGGTTAACGGCAAATGCGTCAGGTATCGGTCATAGAAGGATCTGTACAGTATGGTAACCTGAGAACCCGTGTCGAGGATAGCTTTAGTATAAATGCCTTCAATCTGTATTGATACAGCAGAACTCGGCCCTACTAAACCTTCAGGTATGATGTCTTTCATATCCCCTCGTCTATTATTGCACTTAGCGGAACGTGTCTTAACTACAGGGACAGCAGGCCGTTCCGTTACTGTGCCCCTTTGTAGTTTCCCGACTTCTTGGTAAGTTTTATGAGACGGTCATTTACTTTTTTTAGATTTTCCTCACCTCTACATTCTCGCTTGAAATGTCCATCCTTTCCACAGTTATAACAAAAGACTCCAGGTCTATCTCCTTCATGGGGATATCCTTTAGAGGAATCATTCATTTTGCTGTTAGACTTCGCAGGGTGTTCAACCTTTTGCACCCGTGCGTCATCCCTTTCTGTGTTGGGCTTAGACCAAAAATATGCCATCTCGGCTCTCATGACATTTATTTCCTTCTTCAGCTGTTCCATCTCAGGGTTGACATCACCCTTAGGAGTAGAAACTGTAACAGGAGTCACAAGCTTGGACATCACAGCACTCTTTGCTACATTCCGGGCCTGAAGCATATCCTCCTCCTCTCTGACTTCCCTTAGCAGCTCAGTGAAGGTAGGTGGATTTCGCAGCTTATGGGTCATGCGTATGCGAAGAGCAGTCACGTCTTCGAGCAATGCACCTCGCACAACCTGTTCAATGCGGAACCGATTCATTTCAGGCAACTCAATCCCTCTTTTCCGTAACATACAATGCAGCAGTTTGTCTATTCTCAGCAGATAACTGGACAGCTTCTCTCCCTCACACTGGAATGTGCTTCTGAATCTGACCATCAAATCTGAAATGGTTTCAGTAGTTCCAAAGGCAGTTTCTAGAGCCTGCATGTAGTCAAAGGAAGTAGCAGAGGTGTTCTGTGCCTTTAAGAATCTTACAATGTCAGCAGCAGGACCCTTAAGGCTTTCTACTATTCTCTGCCTCTTCACATTGTCACTGCACTGCCATTCCTCTAGCAGAGGCAGGGTCTGCTCAGCCCAGGCGTCGTACTCCTCTTCCCCACTGGGAGTTGGTCTCACTCCTGAGAACATACGGAGCTTACGGTATCCCTGAGCCTCGAAGGGCAGATTGGTGCATTTATCCACCAGAGAACTAATGGCACTGACCAGCTGAGTGTTCATATCCAGGGCCGAAGGACCTATCAGACCTTTGACATCAGCAACAGTCTTTCCTTCTTGTCTCAAGAATGACAACAACTTGGTCTGAAACCATTCTTCTTCCTTAGTAGTAATAGGGACAAACTGAACTGGCCAGGGACCAGCCTCTTCAGAAAGCCCAACTGCCTCAGGTAAACCATGACCTCTCAGGTTCTCTGATGTCTGGATCAACACAAACTGCTTCTTGGTAGCTGTATCCAAGCAGCGCTCAACTGTCCTAACCTTTCCAAAGGCTTTGACACAATTCAGAGCCCTTAGCAAGACATCATCAGGGTCATCGTTAGCAACACCATTCAGCACAATGGCATGGGTAGTAGCTATCTGCTTCCATTTGCACCAAGCTTCAACCTCAATAACATCCATCTTTTATGCTCAAACAGCCCAGTAGAAACCACAAACCACTCTCTTAGCAATGAGCATTCAATACTGTTAGTTTACTGACATAAATAGACCACAATCCCAGACGAGCCCCCAAAATGTAACCCCTTCATGGTTCTCTAGATATATGTGAGATGTGGTCTCTGTTGTAGACAGTATTCTATAGTCCAGTGAGGAGATCACTACTACAATGGCTTAATTCTAATTATCTTACTTTATAGTTTTAACGTCAGACAGTATAAGAAGATTACGGGTCAATGACCTAAATTAGACATTTGCATACATTAAAATGAATCTAAACATAATAAACATACATTCTCCATTTATATGGATTCAAAGGAGAATCTGTCCCTGTGTCCAAATTCGAGTGCACTCTTTCGTTGGCGCGCTTAAGTTGGAGCTCATGGTATGTATAATGTCTGCAAGACTTACGACTCCGAACCCCTGATGTGCCATCAATAACTCAAGGACAAGAAGTTAAAGGATTCAACTGAAGGCTTTTAATCGCTAAGAACATTGCACGTCATTCCACATCGGATTCGTCTGGCAGAATGACTCATACAGCTCTTGAGACCTTTATATGACAAAAGACAGGGGCGGAGCCAATACACACAATAGGGGAAAAGGGGGCGGTACACACAATACAATGCAGGTAAAACACAGGGGCTGATGAAGGCATATATTTCATCACAACCCCTTCGTTGAATTCTCTTCACGATCACTGAATCCCACTTTGAGTTCTGGATACAGAGCTACTAATACGAAGGGCGGCGGCCGAGTTTGGAAGCCCGGGACGGGATGCGGCAGCCATTTGCCTCCTGAGCTCTCTTTTCAGAGCTCCTGCCCTCTTTTCTTCCAGTCGCTCCCGTTTCCCGCTCGAAAAAACCCAACTCCACCCCTTCCTCCTGGGGTTTCTGCCTGGAGATTGCGCAGCCTCACTGTCTGCAACAGTTGATACTGGTGCAGAATTATGGAAAGTCTGCTCTTAGTCACATTGTGTCCTTAAAAGTTCTTGCCGTACCTTCACATGGGCAACTTTAACCCAGGGATTTATAACAATGATAATACAGTGTCTAAGTTAAAGATTGATAACCATACTTAGCGTACATAACATTTCCAGTGGGTATTACATACAGTTCAAGCATAACCTCCCTGCTCTTCTATTCTATGCCTCAGCTAACAAAGAAAAGTATCCGTGTGCCTTCTTAACCACCTTATCTGCCTGTCCTGCAACATTCAGGGATCTGTGGACATGCACTCCAAGGTCCCTCTGTTCCTCTACATTTCTCAGTGTCCTACCATTTAATGTGTTCCCTTGCCTTGTTAGCCCTCCCCAAATGCATCACCTCACACTTCTCCAGATTGAATTCCATTTGCCACTGTTCTGCCCACCTGACCAGTCCATCGATATCTTCCTGCAGTCTACAGCTTCCTTCTTCACAACCAAATGGCCAAATGTTGCATTATCTGCAAACTTCTTAATGATGCTCCCTACATTGAAGTCTAAATCATTGATATATACCACAAAAAGCAAGGGACCTAGTAGAGCCCTGCGGGAACCCCACTGGAAACAGCCATCCAGTCACAAAAACACACGTCACCCATTACCCTCTGCTTCGCACTGAGCCAATTTTGGATCCAAAATGCCACTTTACCCTTAGATCCCATGGGATTTTAATTTTCTGACCAGTCTGCCATGTGGAACCTTGTCAAAAGCCTCACTAAAATCCATGTAGACTACATCAAAAGCGCTACCCTCATCTACCCTTCTCGTTACCTCCTCAAAAAATTCAATCAAGTTAGTCAGATACGACCTTCCCTTAAAAAATCTATGCTGACTGTCCCTGATTAATCTGTGACTTTCTAAATGACGATTAATTTTTTCCAATAATTTGCCCACCACTGAGGTTAGGCTGACCGGCCTGTAATTACTCGGTCTATCCCTTTCTCCCTTTTTAAGCAACGGTACAACGTTAGCAGTCCTCTAGTCCTCCGGCACCACACCTATAGCCAGAGGATTGAAAAATGGTCACAGCCTCTGCTATTTCCTCCCTTGTCTTTCAACAGCCTGGGATACATTTCATCCGGGCCTGGCAATTTATCTACTTTCAAGGATGCTAAACCTCTTAATACTGCCTCTCTCTATGTTTATCTCATCTAATATTGCACACTCCTCCACCTTAACAGCAATGCCTGCATTGTCTCTGTCTTTTGTGGTGACAAGATGCAAAGTGTTCATTAAGAACCATACCCATGTCTTCCGCCTCCACACACAGGTTACATTTCTGGTCTCTAATAGGCCCTACTCGCTCCTTAGTTATCCTTTTGCTCTTTATGTATTTATAAAACATCTTTGGGTTTTCCTTGATTTTACTTGCCAATACTTTTTCATGCCCTCTTTGCTTTCCTAATTTCCTTTTTAAATTCACCCCTGCACTTTCTACACTCTAGGCTTTAAAAAAATTCATTTATGGGATGTGGGTGTCGCTGGCAAGGCCAGCATTTATTGCCCTTGAGAAGGTGGGGGTGAGCCACCTTCTTGAACCGCTGCAGTCTGTGTGGTGAAAGTACTCCCACAGTGCTGTTAGGTAAGGAGCTCCAGGAATTTGACCCAGTGACAATGAAGGATCGGCGATATACTTCTAAGTCAGGATGGTGTGTGACTTGGAGGGGAACTTGGAGGTGGTGGTTGTGGTGTATGTGCCTTTAAGAGCAATTATGGTGTATGTGCCTTTAAGAGCCCCAGGTGTGCGTAATGCCGGTAATTGCCACTTGGGCTATATAAGCCTGTGTATTGTGTATATCCTTTAGAAACCCCCCCCAGACTTGCTTAGTAAATACCTATGAACCAACTCCTGTCTTCAGTGTCTTTATCTACACACGGACACTACAGTGGCGACGAAGTGGAAACGGACTTACCTGCAATTCGGCAGCACCTCAAGGGCATCGATTCCTCCAGCGTCCAGAAGACTCAAGGAAGTAAGAGAAACTGTGGTTTCACCAGCTGGCCAAGCTGGTGACAGGTACTGCGCTAATCCTTCCTGGGCGTCAGGCTGGAGCTCCAGCGTCGGACTCTACAGCTGAGACAGGCAGCGAAATCGGAGGCAAGCAATAACGGACTGGGAGGGTGCACTCGAGAGACGGCCGGCGCAGCAAGCAGGTCAGCGTTTAGACCTCCGTCGGGAATGAGTCTCCAACAGTGAATAAACGGAAACCACAGTAAAACAGCGTTGTTATCGGTAGCAGCGGCGGGAAAGCGCGGGAAGCGCCATATCGTTGCTAAAGAGAGAAAAAAAAAGCGCGGGAAGCGCCATATCTTTTCTGAAATGCCTAAATCTGGTAATATTGAGGCTTTTGATGGCGAAATAGAAGATTGGACCACATACGTGGAAAGAGTAGAGGTTTATTGCACTGCAAATGGAATAACAGATGAAAAAAAAGCTTCAGCACTTCTGAACTTAATGGGCGTGAAGACATACGGGCTGTTACGAAATTTAATCACTCCAGCCAAACCAAAGGACAAGACTTTTAAAGAAATTGTTGATACCCTGCAGGAGCATTTAAACCCAACACCGCTGCTGATAGCGGAACGATTCAAGTTCTTCAAGAGAAATCAACACAAGAATGAAAGTAACGCTGATTACCTAACCGAATTAAGAAAGCTATCAAAGTACTGCCAATTCGGAGCAGGACTATCGGATTATCTTCGAGACAAATTTGTTTGCGGTCTCTTAAGTGAAGGAACACAAAAAAGACTGCTTTCTGAAAAAGATTTAACATTGGACAAAGCTTTCAGTATCGCTGTATCATACGAAGCAGCAGCAAAAGGAGCTGCAGAGATACAACAAGAGACACAGGACTTCGGCACCCATAAAATGACACAGGAGTTCGGAAGATGTTATCGCTGCGGCAGATCCACCCATAACCAGAGGGACTGCTGTTTCAAGGGCAAAGCATGCAGGCAATGTGGTAAGATTGGACACATTGCACGGGTATGCCAATCTGGACAAAATAAATCCACTGACAGAAAACAAAAAATCAATAAAGAAAAGTACAGGAAGGTACAAATGATGACGGACAATAGCTCCGAAGACCAGAGTAGCGATAGCGACTCCGGAAACAAGAGACTAAGCTGTCTCAAATTACATAATGTACTTGCCAAAGAGGATTACCAAACCATTTGGGTTACCCTCATAATAGCAGGGTCCCCAGTTAAAATGGAGCTAGATACAGGATCAGCTCTAACCGTAATAAATCGACGAGATTACGAGAGGCTATTTTCGCATATACCTCTAAAAGGCACATCCATTATCTTAAAAACATATACGGGGCAGAAAGTCTACCCCAAAGGAAAAATAAGGGTGCCTGTGGTATACAACGGCAAAGAAATACAAAAGTTGTATTTATACATTCTACACGATGGTGGTCCACCGTTGTTGGGACGTGAATGGATAAGGAAGATACGTTTAGACTGGCACTCCATTCAGGCACTGACGGTAACCAGTAAGGAAAAAAACAATGATAACTTCATACCTGAACGATTAAAAGACATCTTGGCCAACGCCAAAGAAGTGTTTCAAGAGAAACTAGGAACCTTGAAAGGCATCACCGCCTCAATAAAAGTGGAAGATACCGCAATTCCAAAATTTTTTAAGGCAAGACCGGTGCCATACGCAATACGTCCGGCAGTCGAGGCAGAGCTGAAGAATTTGGAAAAGGCAGGCGTATTATCCAAAATAGATTGGAGCGAATGGGCAACACCCATCATTCCAGTCATGAAAAAAACATTGAAAAATAACTCTGAGGAACAGAAAAAAATTCGCATCTGTGGGAACTTTAAGGTGACTGTAAACCCGGTCCATCACACGGTACAGTATCCTCTTCCGAGGATGGAAGATATTTTTGCCTCACTATCCGGAGGGAAACGTTTCACAAAAATTGACTTGGCACAGGCATATCTACAGATGGAGGTTGAGGAGACCTCTAAAAAGTATCTCACAATAAACACACACAAAGGCCTGTACCAGTACAATCGACTGGTTTTTGGAATAGCATCAGCTCCAGCTATCTGGCAAAGAGCTATGGAGCAAGTCCTGCAAGGGATTCCGGGGACTCAATGCTACCTAGACGACATCCTTATAACAGGAGAAAACGACAACGAGCACCTTGCCAATTTGGAGCAGGTGCTCACTAGGCTGAAAGAACGGGGCCTACGAGCAAATCGCCCCAAGTGCGAATTTTTCCAAAATCAGATATCATATTGTGGCCACATAATTAATAAGGAAGGGTTGCATAAGTCACCTGAAAAAATTGAAGCAGTTATAAAAGCCCCAGCACCTGAAAATATTTCACAATTAAGGTCATTCCTGGGATTAATAAATTACTATCATAAATTTTTACCGAACTTATCAACTATTCTACACCCTCTTAATGATCTTCTACAGACAGGAGTGATTTGGAAATGGAACGAAGACTGTAAACGTGCCTTCCATAAATGTAAAGACTTAATCACATCCGAGAAAATTTTGGCTCATTACAACCCATCACTACCAATCAGACTGGCGTGCGATGCATCCCCTTACGGCATAGGAGCGGTATTGTCCCATAGATTCCCTGATGGCTCGGAACGGCCGATAGCTTTTGCGTCACGCTCATTGAACTCAGCTGAGCGTAACTATGCCCAGATAGACAGGGAAGCACTCAGCCTGGTATGGGGAGTGAAGAAATTCAACCATTACCTACACGGACAAAAATTTACCTTGCTGACTGACCATCAACCCCTCATCTCCATATTCAACCCTAAAAAAGGTGTCCCCATTATGACGGCACAAAGACTACAGAGGTGGTCCCTTTTTCTAGGGGCACACCAATACAACATTGAATACAAAGGGTCAAAACAGCATGGGAATGCTGACGGTTTATCACGCCTACCGTTGCCAACGATAGAAGAGGCACCTACAGTAGACCCAGTAGAGATATTCCACTCTACCATAGTGGAATGTCTACCGGTGACAAATTCTGCCATTGAAAGGGAGACAAGAAATGACCCTACTCTCTCACGGGTCTACGATTTAACAGTGAAGGGATGGCCAGCACATGGCGAACCACTGTTGCCAGCATTCTCGCAAAGAAGAGAACAGCTGTCAGTGTGCTGAGGAACCTTGATGTGTGGATCCAGAGTGGTGATTCCACCCAAACTCCAGGATAAAGTGCTAAAGGAGCTTCACGAGGGGCATCTGGGTGGAGTGAAAATGAAGAACCTAGCTAGGGCGTTTGTATGGTGGCCAGGTATCGATGGAGACATCGAAGACATGACCAAGAGCTGCCTAGGATGCCAGAAGGTCCAAAATGCTCCGCCACAGGCCCCTCTACATCCATGGGAGTGGCCCTCATCTCCCTGGCAAAGGGTGCACATCGACTTTGCTGGTCCATTTATGGACTCAATGTTCTTAATCGCAGTTGATGCACACTCCAAGTGGCCGGAGGTAATAAAGATGTCCTCCACCACCACGGAAAAAACCATCACAGTATTAAGGACCATATTTGCCAGGAATGGGCTGCCGGAGCAGATATGTTCTGATAATGGACCGCAATTTGTGTCCGAAGAATTCAGAAAGTTCTTAAAGAACAACGGGGTAAAGCACTACACGTCCGCCCCATACCATCCCGCCACCAATGGATTGGCTGAAAGGTTTGTCCAGACCTTCAAGAAGGCCATCAAGGCCATGGGTAATGAAGACATAAAACTTCAGCACAAGGTGGATAACTTCTTATTTGCATATAGGAATGCAATGCATATGGTTACTAACCAAACTCCCGCCATGATGTTCTACAATAGAAACCTAAGATGCCGGCTGGATTTGGTCAAGCCCAACATCCGAAGGGACGTGGAGAACCGGCAGTTTCAGGTCATGAATGAAAGGCCAACTAGGGCCTTCCAGATAGGCCAACCGGTTTTGGCCCGGGACTACCGTACCGAGAAATGGCAGCCTGGAACTATCTGCACACGATTAGGACCACTGATGTATACCGTGGACATTGGAGACAGCATAATAAGGCGCCATGCTGACCAAATCATCCGAAAAGGGACAACCTACACCACCACTCTATACATCTAACGATGAAGTAGAGATACCCATATCTACCTCCGATCCGGTGATACCGGAGCCCGATGAACCCAACACTGGCCTTCAAGCCGAATCAGCCTTGCCAGAAGAACCTACTACATCACCAGAAACTACTACACCCCCGAGGCGTTATCCGGACCGAGTCAGGAGGCCTCCTGAGAGACTAACTTATAATTAATTAATACAGCAATGTATATTATTTTGCATATAACATGTAATTAATAATTACTTAAAATATGATGTACTAGTTAGCTAGAAGGGGAGGAATTGTGGTGTATGTGCCTTTAAGAGCAATTATGGTGTATGTGCCTTTAAGAGCCCCAGGTGTGCGTAATGCCGGTAATTGCCACTTGGGCTATATAAGCCTGTGTATTGTGTATATCCTTTAGAAACCCCCCCCAGACTTGCTTAGTAAATACCTATGAGCCAACTCCTGTCTTCAGTGTCTTTATCTACACACGGACACTACAGTGGTGTTCCCATGCGCCTGCTGCCCTTGTCCTTCTAGATGGAAGAGGTCATGGGTTTGGGAGGTGCTGCTGAAGAAGCCTTGGCGAGTTGTTGCAACGCATCTTGTAGATGGTACACACTGCAGTATTTAGCTTTCGGTGTCTGACATAAGCTTCCCTTTTTTGCCTTATCCTACCTTGTATGCCCCATGACATCCAGGGGGCTCTAGATTTGGGAGTCCCACCCTGTTTCTTTGAGAACATACCCTCTGAACCCTCACTATCTCCTCCTTGAATGCCTCCCACTGCTCTGACACTGATTTACCTTCAAATGTAAGAAATCACACAACACCAGGTTATAGTCCAACAGCTTTATTTGAAATCACAAGCTTTCGGAGCGCTGCTCCTTCTTCACCTGAAGATGGAGCAGCGCTCCGAAAGCTTGTGATTTCAAATAAAGCTGTTGGACTATAACCTGGTGTTGTGTGATTTCTTACATTTGTCCACCCCAGTCCAACTCCGGCATCTCCACACCAGATTTACCTTCAAGTAGCTGTTTCCATTCCACTTTTGCTAAGTCACAACTCAGCTTACATTGGCCTTTCCCCAATTGAGAACTTTTACTCCTGGTCTATCTTTGCCCAGGGTTAGATACAGATTAAAGCTCCCTCTACACTGTCCCAGGAAACATTCCCAGGGCAGGTACAGCACCGGTTAGATACAGAGTAAAGCTCCCTTTACACTGTCCCATCACTCCCAGGGCCAGACATTCATACCTCAGAGTATCTACCCAACAAAGTGTAAAATTGCCCAGGTATGTCCTGCCCACAAAAAGCAGGACAAATCCAATCTGGCCAATTACCGCCCCATCAGTCTACTCTCAATTATCAACAAAGTGATGGAAGGTGTCGTACACAGTGCTATCAAGCAGCACTTACTCACCAATAACCTGCTCACTGATGCTCAGTTTGGGTTCCGCCAGAACCACTCGGCTCCCGACCTCATTACAGCCTTGGTCCAAACATGGACAAAGGAGCTGAATTCCAGAGGTGGGGTGAGAGTGATTGCCCTTGACATCAAGGCAGCATTCAACCGAGTGTGGCATCAAGGAGCCCTAGTAAAACTGAAGTCAGTGTGAATCTGGGGGGAAAACTCTCCACTGGCTAGAGTCATACCTAGCACAAAGGAAGATGGTTGTCAAAGGAAGATGGTTGTGGTGGTTGAAGGTTAATCATCACAGCCCCAGGACATTGCTGCAGGGGTTCCTCAGGGCAGTATCCAAGGCCCAACCATCTTCAGCTGCTTCATCAATGACCTTCCCTCCAACATAAGGTCAGAAGTGGGGATTTTCGCTTATGATTGCAGTGTTCAGTTCCACTCGCAACTCCTCAGATAATGAAGCAGTCCATGCCCGCATGCAGCAAGACCTGGACGACATTCAGGCTTGGGCTGGTAAGTGACAAGTAACAGTCGCACCACACAAGTTCCAGGCAATGATCGTTTCCAACAAGCGAGGGTCTAACCACCGCTCCTTGACATTCAACGGCATTACCATCGCCGAATCCCACATCAACATCAACCTGGGGGGGTCACCATTGACCAGAATGGGTATGGTAGCATAGTGGTTATGTTACTGGACTAATAATCCAGAGGCCTGGACTAATGATCCGCAGACGTGTTTTCAAATCCCACCACGGCAGCTGGGGAATTTAAATTCAGTTAATTAAATAAATTTGGAATAGAAACATAGAAGATAGGAGCAGGAGTAGGCCATTCGGCCCTTCGAGCCTGCTCCGCAATTCAATGAGATCATGGCTGATCATCCAAATTCAGTCCCCGGTCCCGGCCTTCTCCCCATATCTCTTGATCCCTTATAAAAAGCTAGTATCAGTAATGGTGACCATGAAACTACCGGATTGTCGTAAAATCCCATCTGGTTCACTAATGTCCTTTAGGGAAGGAAACCTGCCGTCCTTACTTGGTCTGGCCGAGATGTGAATCCTGACCCACAGCGATGTGGTTCACTCTTAACTGCCCTCTGAAATGCCACTTAAAGAAGTCGACTCAGCACCAGCTTCTTGAGGGAAATTAGGGATGGGCAATAAATGCTGGCATTGCTGGCAACGCCCACATCCCATGTATGAATTAAAAAACTGGCCCAGCCACATAAATACTGTGACTAGAAGAGCAGGTCAAAGGCTTGGTATTCTGGGGCAAATGACTCACCTCCTGACTCCCCAAAGCCTTTACTCCTTCTTCTTAGGCAGTCCCTCGGAACCGAGGATGACTTGCTTCCTCATTAAAAATGAGTTCTCAGGTGACTGATGAGTCCAATGCGGGACCTACAGTCTCTGACACAGGTGGGGCAGACGGTGGTTGAAGGGGCGGGTGGGTGGGATGGTTGAAGGGGCGGGTGGGTGGGGTGCTTGGGTTGACGGCGCTCCTTCCGCTTGCTCCCGGCAAAGAGACTCGAGGTGTTCGGCGCCTTCCCGGATGCTTCTCCTCCACTTTGTGTGGTCTTGGGGCCAGGGATTCCCAGGTGTCAGTGGGGATGTTACACTTTTTCAAGGAGGCTTTGAGGGTGTCCTTGAAGCGTTTCCTCTGCCCACCTGGGGCTCTCTTGCCGTCCAGGAGCTCCGAGTAGAGCGCTTGTTTGGGGAATCTCGTATTGGGCATGCGGACAATGTGACCCGTCCATCGGAGCTGATCGAGCGTGGTCAAAGCTTCGATGCTGGGGCTGTTGGCCTGAGTGAGAACACTGACGTTGGTGCACCTATCCTGCCAATGGATTTGCAGGATCTTGCGGAGGCAGCGTTGGTGGTACCTCTCCAGTGCTTTGAGGTGCCTGCTGTACATGGTCCATGTCTCTGAGGCATACAGCAGGGCGGGTATCACTGCTGCTCTGCAGACCATGAGCTTGGTGCCAGGTTTGAGGTCCTGGTCTTCAAACACTCTCTTCCTCAGGCTGCACTGGCACACTGAAGGCGGTGTTGGACTTGGTCATCGACGTCTGCCCTCGTTGACAGTAGGCTCCCGAAGTATGGAAAGTGGTCCACGTTGTCCAAGGCCTTGTCGTGGATTTTGAGAATCGGGGGGCAGTACTGTGTGGCGGGGGCAGGTTGGTAGAAGATCTTTGTCTTACGGATGTTTAGTGTACGGCCCATGCTCTCAAACGCTTCGGTGAAGGTGTTAATGATGGTTTGTGTTGTATCCGTGTATTAATGGAGACACGGAATGCAGGAGTTGGTTTAACAGGTGTTTACTGAACAAAGTCTGGAGGTGAACTAAAAGATACAAGACACTATACAGGCTTATATACCTGAGTGGTCACTACCGGTATTACAGTACACAGAGGCTCTTAAAGGTACATGCACGACAATTCCTCCCCTTTTAGATAATTAGTACATAACATTTTAAGTAATCATTAATTAACATGTTTACAAGAGCAATAATCTGCACATTTGCTGTAGTTAATCAATTATAAGTCAGTCTCTCTGGAGGCTTCCTGACTCGGTCCGGATAACGCCTCGGTGGTGTAGTAGTTTTAGGTGGTGTGGTAGGTTCTTTTGGCAAGGTCGATTCGGCTTGAATGCCAGTGTCAGGTTCATCTGGTTCCAGTATCACCGGGTCGGAGGTAGATACTATGGGTATCTCTGCTTCATCATTAGGTGTATAGAGTTGTGGTGTAGGTTGTCCCGTTTCGGATGACTCTATGATTTGGTCAGCATGGCGCCTTATTATGCTTTCTCCAATGTCCACGGTATACATCAGCGGTCCTAGTCATGTGCAAATAGTTCCAGGCTGCCATTTCTCGGTACGGTAGTCCCGGGCCAAAACTTGTTGACCTATCTGGAAGGTTCTAGTTGGCCTTTCATTCATGCCTTGAAATTGCCGGTTCTCTACGTCCCTTCTGATGTTTGGCTTGATCAAATCCAGCCGGCATCTTAGTCTTCTATTGAAAAACATCATGGCGGGAATTTGGTTTGTAACCACATGTGTTGCATTCCTGTACGCAAACAAGAAGTTATCTACCTTATGTTGTAGATTTATGTCTTCATTACCCATGGCCTTTATGGCCTTCTTGAAGGTTTGGACAAACCTTTCAGCTAGTCCATTGGTGGCGGGATGGTATGGGGCGGACGTGTAGTGCTTAACCCCATTGTTTTTTAAGAACTTCCTGAATTCTTCTGATAATGGAGCGTAATTTGTGTCCAAACAGATCTGTTCAGGCAGCCCATTCCTGGCAAATATGGTCCTTAATACTGTGATGGTTTTTTCCGTGGTGGTGGAGGACATCTTTATTACCTCCGGCCACTTGGAGTGTGCATCAACCGCGATTAAGAACATTGAGTCCATAAATGGACCAGCAAAGTCGATATGTACCCTTTCCCATGGATGTAGAGGGGCTTGTGGTGGGGTGTTTTGGACCTTCTGGCATCCTAGACAGCTCTTGGTAATTTCTTTGATGTCTCCATCGATACCTGGCCACCACACAAACGCTCTGGCTAGGTTCTTCATTTTCACTCCACCCAGATGCCCCTCGTGAAGCTCCTTTAGCACTTTATCCTGGAGTTTGGGTGGAATCACCACTCTGGATCCACACATCAAGGTTCCTCGGCACACTGACAGCTGTTCTCTTCTTTGCGAGAATGCTGGCAACAATGGTTCGCCATGTGCTAGCCATCCCTTCACCGTTGAATCGTAGACTCGTGAGAGAGTCGGGTCATTTCTTGTTTCCTTTTCAATGGTAGAATTTGTTACTGGTAGACATTCCACTATGGTTGAGTGGAACATCTCCACTGGGTCTACTGTAGGTGCCTCTTCTACCGTTCGCAACGGTAGGCGCGATAACCCGTCAGCATTCCCATGCTGTTTTGATCCTTTGTATTCTATGTCATATTGGTGTGCCCCGAGGAAAAGGGACCACCTCTGTAGCCGTTGTGCTGTCATAATGGGAACGCCCTTTTTAGGGTTGAATATGGAGATGAGGGGTTGATGGTCAGTCAACAAGGTAAATTTTTGTCCGTGTAGGTAATGGTTGAATTTCTTCACTCCCCACACCAGGCTGAGTGCTTCCCTGTCGATCTGGGCGTAGTTACGCTCAGCTGAGTTCAATGAGCGTGACGCAAAAGCTATCGGCCGCTCCGAGCCATCAGGGAATCTATGCGATAATACCGCTCCTACGCCGTAAGGGGATGCATCGCACGCCAGTCTGATTGGCAGTGATGGGTTGTAATGAGCCAACACTTCCTTGGACGTGATCAAGCCTTTGCATTTATGGAAGGCACGTTTACAGTCTTCGCTCCATTTCCAAATTACTCCCGTTTGTAGCAGTGCATTAAGAGGGTGCAGAACAGTTGACAAGTTCGGTAAAAATTTATGATAGTAATTTATCAATCCCAGGAACGACCTTAATTGTGAGACATTTTCAGGTGCTGGGGCTTTTATGACCGCTTCAATTTTTTCAGGTGACTTATGCAACCCTTCTTCGTTAATTATATGGCCACAATATGATATTTGTTTCTGGAAAAATTCGCACTTGGGGCGATTTGCTCGTAGGCCCCATTCTCTCAGTCTAGTGAGCACCTGCTCCAAATTGGCAAGGTGCTCGTTGTCGTTTTCTCCTGTTACAAGGATGTCGTCTAGGTAGCATTGAGTCCCCGGAATCCCTTGGAGGACTTGCTCCATAACTCTTTGCCAGATAGCTGGAGCTGATGCTACTCCGAAAACCAGTCGAGTGTACTGGTACAGGCCTTTGTGTGTGTTTATCGTGAGATACTTTTTAGAGGCCTCCTCAACCTCCATCTGTAGATATGCCTGTGCCAAGTCAATTTTGGTGAAATGTTTCCCTCCGGATAATGAGGCGAAAATATCTTCTATCCTCGGAAGAGGATACTGTACCGTGTGAAGGACCGGGTTTACAGTCACCTTGAAGTCCCCACAGATGCGAATTTTTCTCTGTTCTTCAGATTTATCATTATTCAACGTTTTCTTCATGACCGGGACGATGGGTGTTGCCCACTCGCTCCAATCTACCTTGGATAACACGCCTGCCTTTTCCAAATTCTCCAGCTCTGCCTCGACTGCTGGACGAATTGCGTATGGCACCGGCCTTGCCTTAAAAACTTGGGAATTGCCACATCTTCCACTTTTATTGAGGCGGTGACGCCTTTCAAGGTTCCTAGTTCCTGTTGAAACACTTCTTTGGCGTTGGCTAAGATGTCTTTTAATCATTCAGGTATGACGTCATCATCATTTTTTTTCTTACTGGTCACCGTCAGTGCCTGAATGGAGTGCCAGTCTAAACGTATCTTCAGGATCCATTCACGTCCCAACAGCGGTGGACCACCATCTTGCAGAACGTATAAATACAACTTCTGTATTTCCTTGCCGTTGTATACAACAGGCACCCTTATTTTCCCTCTGGGGTATACTTTCTGCCCCGTATATGTCTTCAAGATAATGGATGTGTCTTTCAAAGGTATATGCGGAAATAGCCGCTCGTAATCCCGTCGACTTATGACAGTCAGAGCTGATCCTGTATCTAGCTCCATTTTAACTGGGGACCCCGCTATCGTGAGGGTAACCCAAATGGTCTGGTAATCTTCTTTGGCAATTACATTATGTAATTTGAGAGAGCTTAGTCTCTTGTTTCCTGAGTCGCTATCGCTCTTCTGGTCTTTGGAGCTACTGTCCGTCATCATTTGTACCTTTCTGTACTTTTCCTTATTGATTTTTTTTCTGTCAGTGGATTTTTTGTTTCCAGATCGGCATACACGTGCAATGTGTCCCATCTTTCCGCATTGCCTGCATGCTTTGTCCTTGAACCAGCAGTCCCTCTGGTCATGGGTGGATCTGCCGCAGTGATAACATCTCTTGAAACCCCGTGTCATTTCATGGGTGCCGAAGTCTTGTGGCTTTTGCTGTATCTCTGCAGCTCCTCTTGCTGCTGCTTCGTATGATACAGCCACACTGAAAGCCTTGTCCAGTGTCAAATCTTTCTCAGAAAGTAGCCTTTTCTGTGTTCCTTCACTTAGGAGACCGCAGACGAATTTGTCTCGTGGAGAATCTGCCAGTCCTGCCCCGAATTGGCAGTGCTTTGACAGCTTTCTTAATTCGGTGAGGTAATCAGCGTTACTTTCATTCTTGTGCTGATTCCTCCTGAAGAATTTGAATCGTTCCGCTATCAGCAGTGGTGTTGGGTTTAAGTGCTCCTGTAGGGTATCAACAATCTCCTTAAAATTCTTGTCCATCGGTTTGGCTGGAGTGATTATGTTTCGTAACAGCCCGTATGTCCTTGCGCCCATCAGATTTAGAAGTACCAATGCCTTTTTATCATCCTCTACTTCATTCGCTGTGCAATATACCTCCACTCTTTCCACATATGTGGTCCAATCCTCTATATTACTATCGAAAGCAGTAATATTGCCAGTCTTAGGCATCCTGAAAATCAAAAATGGCGCCTCCCGTGCTTTCCTTTCTTCCCTGCCAAGAAAAAATGACGCCTCCCGCGCTTTCCCACCGTTGCCGCTGCTGACAACGCTGTTCTCCGCGGTTTTTATTTACACAGATATTTTTAATAGTTGGAGACTCATTCCCGCTGGACTCTCTGGGATTTTTCCCTCCCTCTGCTTGGTCCGAATGCCGACCTGCTTTGCAGCGTCAGCCGTCTCCAGAGTGCTCCACCCTCCGTCTCTGTTTGCCTCCGCCTTCCGACTCGCTGCTCGGCCCCGCTGCAGAGCCACCCGATCGAGCCCCAGCCCGCCGCCCAGGAAGGATTAGTGCAGTACCTGCCACCAGCCCGGCTAGCTGGTGAAACCACAGTTTTTTTTTTCTTCGACCTTCGCCTGAGGAATCGATCTCCTGGAGGTGCTGCCGAATTGCAGGTAAGTCCGTTTCCAATTCGTCGCCACTGTTGTATCCGTGTATTAATGGAGACACGGAATGCAGGAGTTGGTTTAACAGGTGTTTACTGAACAAAGTCTGGAGGTGAACTAAAAGATACAAGACACTATACAGGCTTATATACCCGAGTGGTCACTACCGGTATTACAGTACACAGGGACTCTTAAAGGTACATACACTACAGTTTGGAGTTCGACCTCCGAGTGTGTGCAGACACAAGCATCGTCTGCATACTGTAATTCGACGACAAAGAATGGGACAACCTTGGATCTGAACTGGAGGCAACGGAGGGTGAACAGTTTCCCGTTTGTTCTGTAAATGAGCTCCACTCCAGTGGGGTGCTTACTGAGGGTGAGATGGAGCATTGCAGCAAGGAAGAATGAGAAGAGCGTTGGTGCGATGACACAGCCTTGCTTGACCCCGGTCCGTACGTGAACCTTTGGTCAGGATCACGGCTTGCATGTCGTGGTGAAGCAGGTGGAGGATGGTGACAAACTTTTGAAGGCAGCCGAATTTGAGGACACTCCATAATCCCTCACTGTTGACAGTGTTGAAGGCCTTTGTGAGATCAAAGAAGGCCATGTACAGTGGTTGGTGCTGTTCCCTGCATTTCTCTTGTAATGGACGTGCGGTGAAGATCATGTCCATTGTGCCCCTTAGTGGGAGGAATCCACTTTGCGACTCTGGGAGGAGCTCTTCAGCCACTGGGAAAGGTGATTGAGGAGGATTCTTGCGATGACTTTCCAAGTGGCAGACAGCAGGGAAACTCCTCTGTAATTATCGCAGTCGGACTTGCCACCTTTCTTGAAGATGGCCACAATTATGGCATCTCCGAGATCCCCTGGCATGCTCTCCTCCTTCCAGATAAATCAGTTCATCAATTCACGCCAGTAGTGCTTCTCTGCTATGCTTTAGTGCCTCGGCAGGGATTCCATCGGCTCCTGAGGCCTTGTTGTTCTTCAGATGGCCTTTTCAACCTCATGCCGGGCTGGGGTTGTGCTGAGATGGTGGCGGGTAGCATGCTGCTGGATGGAGTTGAGGACACTCGTGTCAAAGGCAGTCTCGGTTAAGGAGATCTTTGAAGTGCTCCTTCCAGCGGGCACTGACTGCCTCCCTGTCCTTGATGAGTACCTCTCCGTTCTTGGCCCGCATCATCTACATCAAGGCACATGTCAGGGGTGTGATGGAATACTCTTCACTTGCATGATGAGTGCAACTCCAACAACACTTGGTGAACCCGACACCATCCAGGGCAAAGCAGCCCACTTGATTGACACCCCATCCACCACCTTCAACATTCACTCCCTCCACTACTGATGCATGTTCCCGAAGATACATCAGTAAGAGACACACATGCCACAGTATTACTATGCAGTATTTAAGAACATAAGTAGGAGCAGGAGTAGGCCATACGGCCCCTCGGACCTGCTCCGCCATTCAATAGGATCATGGCTGATCCGAACCTAGACTCACGTCCACTTCCCTGCCCGCTCCCCGTAACCCCTAATTCCCTTATCAACTAGGAAACTGTCTATCTCCGTTTTAAATTTATTTAATGTCGCAGCTTCCACAGCTCTCCGAGGTAGCAAATTCCATAGATTTACTACCCTCTGAGTGAAGAAATTTCTCCTCATCTCAGTTTTGAAACGGCAGCCCCTTATTCTAAGATTATGCCCCCTAGTTCTAGTCTCACCCATCAGTGGAAACATCCTCACCGCATCCACCCGATCAAGCCCCCTCACAATCTTATATGTTTCGATAAGATCGCCTCTCATTCTTCTGAATTCCAGTGAGTAGAGGCCCAACCTACTCAACCTTTCCTCATAAGTCAACCCCTTCATCTCCGGAATCAACCGAGTGAACCTTCTCTGAACTGCCTCGAGAGCAAGTATATCTTTTCTTAAATATGGAAACCAAAACTGCACGCAGTATTCCAGGTGTGGCCTCACCAGTACCCTGTATAACTGAAGCAAGACTTCCCTGCTTTTATACTCCATCTCCCTTGCAATAAAAGCCAAGATTCCATTGGCCTTCCTGATCACCTGTTGTACCTGCATACTAACCTTCTGTGTTTCATGCACCAGGACCCCCAGATCCCTTTGTGCTGTAGCACTTTGCAGTTTCTCTCCATTTAGATAATAACTTGCTCTTTGATTTTTTCTGCCAAAGTGCATAACCTCACACTTTCCAACATTATATTCCATCTGCTAAATTTCTGCCCACTCACTTAGCCTATGTCCTTTTGCAGGTTTTTTATGTCCTCCTCACTCACTGCTTTCCCTCCCATCTTTGTATCGTCAGCAAACTTCGATATGTTGCACTCGATCCCTTCCTCCAAATCGTTAATATAGATTGTAAAGAGTTGGGGTCCCAGCACTGACCCCTGCGGAACACCACTCGTCACTGATTGCCAACCCGTGAATGAACCATTTATCCCAACTCTCTGTTTTCTGTTAGATAGCCAATCTTCCACCCATGCCAGTATATTACCCCCAATCCCGTGATTTTTTATCTTGTGCAGTAATCTTTTGTGTGGCACCTTATCAAATGCCTTTTGGAAGTCCAAATACACCACATCCACTGGTTCCTGTTTATCCATCCTGTTTGTTACGTCCTCAAAGAATTCAAGCAAATTTGTCAAACATGGCTTCCCCTTCATAAAACCATGCTGACTCTGTCTGATTAAATTATGCTTATCCAAATGTCCTGTTACTGCTTCCTTAATAATGGACTCCAACATTTTACCAACCACAGTTAGGCTAACTGGTCTATAGTTTCCAGCCTTTTCTCTAATTCCCTTTTTAAATAAGGGTGTTAAATTAGCAGTTTTCCAATCTGCTGGGACCTTTCCTGAATCCAGGGAGTTCTGGAAAATTACCACCAATGCATCCGCAATCCCCACTGCCACTTCTCTCAAGACCCTAGGATGTAAGCCATCAGGTCCAGGGGATTTATCCGCCTTTAGTCCCATTATCTTACCGAGTACCACCTCCTTAGTGATTTTAATTGTGTTTAGCTCCTCCCCCCCTATAGCCCCCTGTTTGTCCAGTGTTGGGATATTTTTAGTGTCCTCTACTGTAAAGACTGATACAAAATATTTGTTCAGCGTTTTTGCCATCTCCATGTTCCCCACCACTAATTTCCCGGTCTCATCCTCTAAGGGACCAACATTCACTTTAGCCACCCTTTTTCTTTTTATATAACTGTAGAAACTCTTGCTATCTGTTTTTATATTTTTTGCTAGTTTACTTTCATAATCTATCTTCCCTTTCTTAATTAATCTTTTAGTTATTCTTTGCTGGCTTTTGAATGCTTCCCAATCTTCTATCCTCCCACTAGATTTGGCTACTTTATATGCCCTTGTTTTCAGTCGGATACTATCCTTTATTACTTTACTTAGCCACGGATGGCTGTCTTTTCTTGTACGCCCCTTTTTCCTCAGTGGAATATATTTTTCATGAAAGTTGTGAAATATCTCCTTGAATGTACACCACTGCTCATGTACCGTCTTACACCTTAATCTATTTTCCCAGTCCACTTTAGTCAACTCTGCTCTCATACCTTCATAGTCTCCTTTATTTAAGCTTAATACGCTGGTTTGAGATCCAACTCTCTCACCCTCCAACTGAATTTGGAATTCAACCATGTTATGGTCACTCATTCCAAGGGGATCCTTTACTAGGACATTTTTTATTAATCCTGTCTCATTACACAGGACCAGATCTAAGATTGCCTGCCCCCTGGTTGGTTCAGTAACATACTGCTCAAGGAACCTGTCCCTAATGCACTCTATGAACTCTTCCTCAAGGCTGCCCTGCCCAATTTGATTTGTCCAGTCAATATGAAAGTTAAAATCCCCCATGATTATAGCTGTTCCCTTATTACAAGCCCCAACTATTTCCTGATTTATACTCCGACCAACAGAGTTGCAACTATTAGGAGGCCTATAGACTACGCCCACGAGTGACTTTTTCCCCTTATTATTCCTTATCTCCACCCAAATGGTTTCACTATCCTGATCCTTTGACCCAATATCATTTCTCACTATTGCAGTGATTCCATCCTTTATTAACATAGCCACCCCACCTCCCTTTCCTTCCTGTCTGTCCTTCCTAATTGTCAAATACCCCATGATGTTTAGTTCCCAGTCATGGTCACTTTGCAGCCATGTTTCTGTAATGGCCACCAGATCATACCCATGTGTAGTTATTTGTACCGTCAACTCGTCTATTTTGTTACGAATGCTGCGTGCATTCAGATAAAGAACTTTTAAATATGTTTTGTGACAATTTATTCCTGCTTTTACCCCCTTTACTACTTTACCTTTATACATTCTGTCCCTTCCTGACACACTCTGGTTTTTAATTCCCCCACTGCTACCTTGCTCTATTGCCTTCTCCACTGACATTTTTATTTTTTGCTCTCGACACCTCCCCCCCACTAATTAGTTTACAGCCCTAGTTATTCGATTTGCCAGGATTCTAGTCCCAGCACTGGCCAAGTGAAGTCCGTCCCAATGGAACAGCTCTCTCCTGTCCCAGTACTGGTGCCAGTGTTGTGGTGTATGTGCCTTTAAGAGCCCCTGTATACTGTAATGCCGGTAATGGCCACTCGGGCTATATAAGCCTGTATAGTGTCTTGTATCTGTTAGTTCACCTCCAGACTTTGTTCAGTAAACACCTGTGAAACCTACTCCTGCATTCCGTGTCTCCATTAACACACGGATACAACGGTGCCAACGAATTGGAAACGGACTTACCTGCAATTCGGCAGCACCTCAAGGAGATCGATTCCTCAGACGAAAGTCGAAGAAAAACAAGAAAGAAAAGAGAAAAGGGAAAGGCTGTGGTTTCACCGGCTGGCCGAGCTGGTGGCAGGTACTGCAGTGGTCCTTCCTGGGCGGCGGGCTGGGGCTCCATCGGCTGGCTCTGCAGCGGAGCTGAGCAGCGAAGGCGGAGGTAAACAGAGACAGAGTGGGGGAGCACTCGGGAGACGGCCGGCGCTGCAAAGCAGGTCGGCTTTCGGACCAAGCAGGGGGAGGGAAAAGTCCCAGAGAGTCCGGTGGGAACGAGTCTCCACCGATTTGAAAAAAAACCTATGTAAATAAAAACCGCAGAGAACAGCGTTGTCAGCAGCAGCGGCGGCGGGAAAGCGCGGGAAGCGCCATTTTTTTCTGCAGGGAAGAAAGGAAAACGTGGGAGGCGCCATTTTTTTTTCAGGATGCCTAAGGCTGGCAATATTAATGCTTTCGATAGCGATATAGAGGATTGGACCACATATGTGGAAAGAGTGGAGGTATATTGCACAGCAAATGAAATAGAAGATAATAAAAAGGCATCAGTACTTCTAAATCTAATGGGCGCAAGGACATATGGGCTGTTACGAAACTTAATCACTCCAGCCAAACCAAAGGACAAGAATTTTAAGGAGATTGTTGATACCCTACAGGAGCACTTAAACCCAACACCGCTGCTGATAGCGGAACGATTCAAATTCTTCAGGAGGAATCAGCACAAGAATGAAAGTAACGCTGATTACCTCACCGAATTAAGGAAGGTGTCAAAGCACTGCCAATTTGGGGCAGGACTGGCAGATTCTCTTCGAGACAAATTCGTCTGCGGTCTCCTAAGTGAAGGAACACAGAAAAGGCTACTTTCTGAGAAAGATTTGACACTGGGCAAGGCTTTCAGTATGGCTGTATCATACGAAGCAGCCGCAAGAGGAGCTGCAGAGATACAGCAAAAGCCACAGGACTTCGGCACCCATGAAATGACACAGGGTTTCGAAAGATGTTATCGCTGCGGCAGATCCACCCATGACCAGAGGGACTGCTGGTTCAAGGACAAAGCATGCAGGCAATGCGGAAAGATTGGACACATTGCACGTGTATGCCGATCTGGACAAAAAAAATCCACGGACAGGAAAAAAATCAATAAGGAAAAGTACAGAAAGGTACAAATGATGACGGACAGTAGCTCCGAAGACCAGAAGAGCGATAGCGACTCCGGAAACAAGAGACTAAGCTGTCTCAAATTACATAATGTAATTGCCAAAGAAGATTACCAGACCATTTGGGTTACCCTCACGATAGCGGGGTCCCCAGTTAAAATGGAGCTAGATACAGGATCAGCTCTGACCGTCATAAGTCGACGGGATTATGAGCGGCTATTTCCGCATATACCTTTGAAAGACACATCCATTATCTTGAAAACATATGCGGGGCAGAAAGTATACCCCAAAGGGAAAATAAAGGTGCCTGTTGTATACAACGGCAAGGAAATACAGAAGTTTTATTTATACGTTCTGCAAGATGGTGGTCCACTGTTGTTGGGACGTGAATGGATCAGGAAGATACGTTTAGACTGGCACTCCATTCAGGCACTGACGGTGACCAGTAAGAAAAAAAATGATGACAACGTCATACCTGAACGATTAAAAGACATCTTGGCCAACGACAAGGAAGTGTTTCAACAGGAACTAGGAACCTTGAAAGGTGTCACTGCCTCAATAAAAGTGGAAGATGCGGCAATTCCCAAGTTTTTTAAGGCAAGGCCGGTGCCATACGCAATTCGTCCAGCAGTCGAGGCAGAGCTGGAGAATTTGGAAAAGGCAGGCGTATTATCCAAGATAGATTGGAGCGAGTGGGCAACACCCATCGTCCTGGTCATGAAGAAAACGTTGAATAATGATAAATCTGAAGAACAGAGAAAAATTCGCATCTGTGGGGACTTCAAGGTGACTGTAAACCCGGTCCTTCACACGGTACAGTATCCTCTTCCGAGGATAGAAGATATTTTCGCCTCACTATCCGGAGGAAAACATTTCAACAAAATTGACTTGGCTCAGGCATATCTACAGATGGAGGTTGAAGAGGCCTCTAAAAAGTATCTCACGATAAATACACACAAAGGTCTGTACCAGTACACTCGACTGTTTTTCGGAGTAGCATCAGCTCCAGCTATCTGGCAAAGAGCTATGGAGCAAGTCTTCCAAGGGATTCCGGGGACTCAATGCTACCTAGACGACATCCTTGTAACAGGAGAAAACGACAATGAGCACCGTGCCAATTTGGAGCAGGTGCTCACGAGGTTGAGAGAACGGGGCCTACGAGCAAATCGCCCCAAGTGCGAATTTTTCCAGAAACAAATATATTGTGGCCACATAATTAACGAGGAAGGGTTGCATAAGTCACCTGAAAAAATTGAAGCGGTCATAAAAGCCCCAGCACCTGAAAATGTCTCACAATCAAGGCCGTTCCTGGGATTGATAAATTACTATCATAAATTTTTACCGAACTTGTCAACTGTTCTGCACCCTCTTAACGCACTGCTACAAACGGGAGTAATTTGGAAATGGAGCGAAGACTGTAAATGTGCCTTCCATAAATGCAAAGGCTTGATCACGTCCAAGGAAGTTTTGGCTCATTACAACCCATCACTGCCAATCAGACTGGCGTGCGATGCATCCCCTTACGGCATAGGAGCGGTATTATCGCATAGATTCCCTGATGGCTCGGAGCGGCCGATAGCTTTTGCGTCACGCTCATTGAACTCAGCTGAGCGTAACTATGCACAGATCGACAGGGAAGCACTTAGCCTGGTATGGGGAGTGAAGAAATTCAACCATTACCTACACGGACAAAAATTTACCTTGTTGACTGACCATCAACGCCTCGTCTCCATATTCAACCCTAAAAAGGGTGTTCCCATTATGACAGCGCAACGGCTACAGAGGTGGTCCCTTTTCCTAGGGGCACACCAATATGACATAGAATACAAAGGATCAAAACAGCATGGGAATGCTGACGGGTTATCGCGCCTACCGTTGCCAACGGTAGAAGAGGCACCTACAGTGGACCCAGTGGAAATGTTCCACTCAACCATAGTGGAATGTCTACCAGTAACAAATTCTGCCATTGAAAAGGAAAAGAGGAATAACCCGACTCTCTCACATAGATACATAGATACATAGAAGATAGGAGCAGGAGTAGGCCATTCGGCCCTTCGTGCCTGCTCCGCCATTCGATGAGATCATGGCTGATCTTTTAATTCAGTATCCCGTCCCCGCCTTCTCTCCGTAACCCTTAACCCCTTTTGCCCGTAGAAATATATCTAATTCCCTCTTAAATATATTTAATGAGCTGGCGTACACTGCCCTCTGTGGCAATGAGTTCCACATGTTCACCACTCTCTGAGTGAAGAAATTCCCCCTCATCTCTGTCCTAAATGGTTTAGCCCTTATCCTCAAATTATGTCCTCTAGTTCTGTTCTCACCCGCCAAGGGAAACATTCCTTCTGCATCCAGTCTGTCTAGACCTGTCAGAATTTTATACACTTCTATGAGGTCCCCTCTCAATCTTCTAAACTCCAGTGTGTACATCCCTAAACTACATAGTCTCTCCTCATAGGTCATTCCCGCCATTCCTGGTATCAGCCTGGTGAATCGCCGCTGCACCCCCTCCATGGCAAGAACATCCTTCCTCAGATGAGGCGACCAAAACTGTACACAGTACTCGAGGTGTGGTCTCACCAGTGCCCTGTACAGCTGCAGCAAGGTATCCCTGTTCCTGTATTCTAACCCTTTTGCTATGAAGGCCAGCATACCGTTTGCCTTCTTGACCGCCTGTTGCACCTGCATGCTCGCCTTCAGTGACTGGTGTACAAGAACACCCAGGTCTCTCTGTACTTCCCCCTCTCCCAATCTATTGCCATTTAAATAATAATTTGCCCTCCCGTTCCTGCACCCAAGGTGGATAACTTCGCACTTGTCCACATTATAGTGCATCTGCCATTTATCCGCCCAATCACCCAGTCTGTCCAAATCGCTCTGGAGCTTCCTGGTCTCTTCCTCTGAGCCCACCCCCCCTCCTAGTTTAGTGTCGTCTGCAAATTTGGAAATGCTGCATCCGACTCCCTGATCCAGGTCATTAATGTAAATTGTGAACAGCTGGGGGCCCAGGACAGATCCCTGTGGTACCCCACTTGTTACTCACGAGTCTACGATTTAACGGTGAAGGGATGGCCAGCACATGGCGAACCACTGTTGCCAGCATTCTCGCAAAGAGGAGAACAGCTGTCAGTGTGCCGAGGAACGTTGATGTGTGGATCCAGAGTGGTGATTTCACCCAAACTCCAGGATAAAGTGCTAAAGGAGCTTCACGAGGGGCATCTGGGTGGAGTGAAAATGAAGTACCTAGCCAGAGCGCTTGTGTGGTGGCCAGGTATCGATGGACACATCGAAGAAATGACCAAGGGCTGTCTAGGATGCCAGAAGGTCCAAAACGCCCCACCACAAGCCCCTCTACATCCATGGGAGTGGCCCTCATCTCCATGGCAAAGGGTACATATCGACTTTGCTGGTCCATTTATGGACTCAATGTTCTTAATCGCGGTTGATGCACACTCCAAGTGGCCGGAGGTAATAAAGATGTCCTCCACCACCACGGAAAAAACCATCACAGTATTAAGGACCATATTTGCCAGGAATGGGCTGCCTGAACAGATCTGTTCTGATAATGGACCGCAATTTGTGTCCGAGGAATTCAGGAAGTTCTTAAAAAACAATGGGGTTAAGCACTACACGTCCGCCCCATACCATCCCGCCACCAATGGATTGGCTGAAAGGTTTGTCCAGACCTTCAAGAAGGCCATAAAGGCCATGCGTAATGAAGACATAAAACTTCAGCATAAGGTAGATAACTTCTTGTTTGCATACAGGAATGCAACACGTGGTTACAAACCAAACTCCCGCCATGATGTTCTTCAATAGAAGTCTAAGATGCCAGTTGGATTTGATCAAGCCAAACATCAGAAGGGACGTGGAGAACCGGCAATTTCAAGGCATGAATGAAAGGCCAACTAGAACCTTCCAGATAGGTCAACAGGTTTTGGCCCGGGACTACTGTACCGAGAAATGGCAGCCTGGAACTATTTGCACACAACTAGGACCGCTGATGTATACCGTGGACATTGGAGAAAGCATAATAAGGCGCCATGCTGACCAGATCATAGAGTCATCCGAAAAGGGACACCCTACACCACAACTCTATAGGCCTAATGATGAAGCAGAGATACCCATAGTATCTACCTCTGATCCGGTGATACTGGAACCAGATGAACCCGACACTGGCATTCAAGCCGAATCGACCTTGCCAAAAGAACCTACTACACCACCGAGGCGTTATCCGGACCGAGTCAGGAAGCCTCCAGAGAGACTGACTTATAATTGATTAACTGCAGCAAATGTGTAGATTATTGTCCTTGTAATATGTTAATTAATGATTACTTAAAATATTATGTACTGGTTGTCTAAAAGGGGAGGAATTGTGGTGTATGTGCCTTTAAGAGCCCCTCATAGTCATAGAATTTTACAGCACAGAAAGAGGCCCTTCGGCCCATCGTGTCTGCGCCGTCCATCAAGCCCTGTCCAATCTAATCCCATTTTCCAGCATTTGGTCCATAGCCTTGTATGCAATGGCATTTCAAGTGCTCATCCAAATGCTTCTTGAATGTTGTGAGAGTTCCGACCTCTACCACCCTTTCAGGCAGTGAGTTCCAGACTCCAACCACCCTCTGGGTGAAAAAGTTCCTCCTCAAATCCCCTCTAAACCTCCTGCCCCTTACCTTGAATCTATGCCCCCTTGTTATTGACCCCCCCCTACTAAGGGGAAAAGTTCCTCTTTATCTACCCTATCTATGCCCCTCATCATTTTGTACACCTCAATCAGGTCCCCCCTCAGCCTTCTTTGCTCCAAGGAAAACAACCCCAGCCTGTTCAGTCTTTCTTCATAGCTGAGGCGCTCCAGCCCAGGTAACATCCTGGTAAATCTCCTCTGCACCCTCTCCAATGCAACCACATCCTTCCTATAGTGAGGCGACCAGAACTGCACACAGTACTCCAGCTGTGGCCTCACCAGCATTTTGTACAGCTCCATCATAACCTCCCTGCTCTTATACTCGATGCCTCGGCTAATGAAGGCAAGTATCCCACATGCCTTTTTAACCACCTTATCTACCTGTTCCGCTGCCTTCAGGGATCTATGTACATGTACACCAAGGTCCCTCTGACCCTCTGTACTTCCTAGGGTCCTACCACTCATTGTGTATTCCCTTGCCTTATTTGTCCGTCCAAAATGCATCACCTCGCACTTTTCAGGGTTAAATTCCATTTGCCACTTTTCCGCCCATCTGACCAACCCGTTTATATCGTCCTGTAGCCCGAGGCTTTCCTCCTCGCAATTTACCACCCCACCAATTTTCGTGTCATCTGCGAACTTACTGATCATACCTTTCACATTCTCCTCCAAATCATTTATGTAGATCACAAACAGCAAGGGACCCAGCACCGATCCCTGAGGTACCCCACTGGACACAGGCTTCCAGTCACAAAAGCAACCTTCGACCATCACCCTCTGCCTCCTGCCACTCAGCCAGTTTAGGATCCAACGTGCCAAGGCACCCTGGATCCCATGGGCTCTTACCTTCTTGACCAGTCTCCTATGCGGGACTTTGTCAAAAGCCTTACTGAAGTCCATGTATACCACATCCACAGCATTTCCTTCATCCACACACCTAGTCACCCCCTCGAAAAATTCAATCAGATTGGTCAGACATGATTTACCCTTGACAAAGCTATGCTGACTATCCCCGATTAATCCTTGCCTCTCCAAGTGGAGACTAATTTTGTCCCTCAGAATCTTTTCCAATAATTTCCCTACCACAGATGTTAGGCTCACTGGCCTGTAATTCCCTGGTTTATCCCTGCTACCCTTCTTGAATAATGGTACTACGTTAGCTGTTCTCCAGTCCTCTGGTACATCCCCTATGGCCAGAGAGGTTCTGAAAATTTGTGTCAGAGCCCCTGCAATCTCCTCCTTTGCCTCCCACAGCAGCCTGGGATACATCTCATCCGGGCCTGGGGATTTATCCACTTTTTGGCCTGCTAAAACCTCTAGTACCTCTTCCCTCTCGATGCTAATATGTTCAAGTATATCACAGTCCCCTTGCCCGATTTCTATGTCTACATCGTCTTTCTCCATAGTGAACAGCGATGCAAAAAATTCATTTAAAACCCCGCCTACATCATCTGGCTCTACACACAGATTGCCACTTTGGTCCCTAATGGGCCCTACCCTTTCCCTGGTTATCCTCTTGCCCTTAATATACTTATAAAACATCTTAGGATTTTCCTTTATTTTGCTCGCCAGTGTTATTTCATAGCCCCTCCTCGCTCTCCTAATTTCTTTTTTAAGTATGCCCCTGCACTTTTTATACTCCTCTAGGGCTTCCTCCATCTTAAGTATTTTGTAACTGCCAAAAGCCCCCCTTTTTTTCCTAATGCATTTTTGTATATCCCTTGTCATCCAAGGTTCCCTTTGCTTGTTGGTCCCACCCTTGACCTTTACGGAAACATGTTGGCGTTGCACTCTCTCTATTTCCCTTCTGAAAGTCTCCCACTGCTTTGATGTGGATTTTCCTATAAGTATCTGCTCCCAGTCCACTTTTGCCAGATCCTGCCTTATCATATTAAAATCGGCCTTCCCCCAATTTAGAACCCTTATTTCCGGGCCGTCTTTGTCCTTTTCCATGACCACCTTAAATCTCACCGAATTATGGTCACTGTCGCCAAAATGCTCTCCTACTGACACTTCCACCACTTGCCCGGCTACATTCCCTAGAATTAGGTCCAGTACTGCCCCCTCTCTTGTAGGACTTTCTACATGTTGGCTCAAAAAGCTCTCCTGGATGCACTTTAAGAATTCCGCACCCTCTAAGCCTTTCACACACTGACTATCCCAGTTAATATTGGGGAAGTTGAAATCCTCTACTATTACCCTATTATTTCTACACTTCTGAGATTTGCCTACATATCTGTTCCTCTATCTCCCCCTGACTATTTGGGGGCCTATAGTACACTCCCAGCAAAGTGCTTGCCCCCTTTTTGTTTTTAAGTTCTACCCATATGGCCTCATTAGAGGAACCCGCTAATATATCATCCCTCCTTACAGCAGTAATTGACTCCTTAATTAATATTGCAACACCCCCTCCCCTTTTACACCCCCCTCCGTCTCGCCTGAAGATTCTATACCCCGGAATATTGAGCTGCCAGTCCTGACCCTCCCTCAACCATGTCTCCGTGGTAGCAACAATATCGTACTCCCATGTGTTCAACAACTTCAGTTCATCCACCTTATTTGCAAGACTCCTTGCATTAAAATAAATGCCTTCCAGCCTTCCCATATTGCCTTCACATATTTGCTCTGCCTTCCCAGCTGACTTGTTTTTTCCTCCGTATTTGGCTGTAAATCACCCCCTACTATAGCTCCACTCTGTATCCCATCCCCCCCCCCCAACAGTGCTCGCAAACCTCCCCGCAAGGATATTGGTCCCCCTCTGGTTCAGGTGTAAACCGTCCGACTTGTACAAGTCCCACCTTTCCCAGAAGCAGACCCAGTGATCCAGGAAACTAAAGCTCTCCCTCCTGCACCATCCCTTTAGCCACGCATTCATCTGTTCTATCTTCCTATTCCTATACTCACTAGCACGTGGCACCGGGAGTAATCCAGAGATTACAACCTTTGAGGTCCTGCTCTTTAATCTTCTACCCAGCTCCCTAAATTCTTGCTGCAGAACCTCATCCCTCTTTTTACCTATGTCGTTGGTACCAATGTGGACCACGACCTCTGGCTGTTCGCCCTCCCCCTCCAGAATGCCCTGCAGCCGCTCAGTGACATCCTTGACCCTGGCACCAGGGAGGCAACAAACCATCCTGGATTCACGTCTACAGCCACAGAAACGCCTATCTGTTCCCCTAACTATAGAATCCCCTACCACTATCGCTCTCCCACTCTTTTTCCTCCCTTTTTGGGCAGCAGGAGCACCCCCAGTGCCAGGAAGTTGGCTGCTGCCGCCTTCCCCTGATAAGTCATCCCCCCCAACAGTATCCAAAGCGGTAAACCTGGTTGAAAGGGAGATGGCCACAGGGGCCCCCTGCACTACCTGCCTGCTTATATTGTTCCGCCTGGTGGTCACCCATTTTCCCTCTGCCTCTGTAGCCCTACCCTGCGGTGTGACCAACTCACTGTACGAGTAATTCGCGACCCTCTCAGCATCGCGAATGCTCCACAACCCATCCACCCGCAACTCCAGCGTCCCAAGACGGTCCGTTGGTAGCTGCAGCTGGATGCATTTCTGGCACACGTGTTGGTCAGGGACACTGGCAACGTCCCTGAATTCCCACATAGAGCAAGAGGAGCACATCACGGGGCTGGGCTCTCCTGGCATGACCTACCCTTTTAATCAATCCAAATTAAAATAATTCAATACCACCATCAAAGTAAGCCCTACCTGGTCTCTGGAGCCCTTTGTAGGCCCGCTCTACCGCTGAAGCACCCGCCGAAGCTCTGAGGCCTTGCCTCACCTAACTCCCTGACTCACCCAACTCTCAGCACTCTGCTGAAATCGCACTTCAAAGCCTGCTTTTATAGGCCCTGAAACAAAGACTTGCTGAGCCCAGGTTAACCAGATTACTCCAGCCTCTTTTCAAACTGTTCTCCTCTCCGGCTCTCGCTCTTTTCAAACTGTTCTCCCACTCTCGCTCTTTTCAAACTGCTCTCCTCTCCGGCTCTCGCTCTTTTCAAACTGTTCCCCTGTATACTGTAATGCCGGTAATGGCCACTCGGGCTATATAATCCTGTATAGTGTCTTGTATCTGTTAGTTCACCTCCAGACTTTGTTCAGTAAACACCTGTGAAACCTGCTCCTGCATTCCGTGTCTCCATTAACACACGGATACAAGTGTCCCAAGAAGTAAAACCCATTTCTCCCACACCAGTCTTTGAGACACGCATTTAACTCCCTGATTTTATTTACCCTAGCCAAATTTGCTCGTGGCTCAGGTAGTAATCCAGAGATTATTACCCTTGTGGTTCTCTTTTTTAATTTGGCCCCTAGCTGCTCACACTCCCTCAGCAGAACCTCCTTCCTTGTCCTATCTATGTCGTTGGTACCAACATGGACCACGACAACTGGATCCTCCCCCTCCCACTCCAAGTTTCTCTCCAGCCCAGAGGAGATGTCCTTAACCCTGGCAGGCAACACAGCCTTCGGGACTCTCGCTCTCGGCTGCAAAGAACCCTATCTATCCCCCTAATGATACTATCCCCTACTACTACAACATTTCTTTTTACTCCCCCCCAATTGAATGGCCCCTTGTTCCACGGTGTTGTGGCCAGGTTGCTCATCCTCCCCGCAGTCCCCGTTCCCGTCCCCACAGGGAGTAAGAGCCTCGAACCTGTTGGACAAGAGCAAGGGCTGCGGCTCCTCCAACACTACCTCCTGGATCCCCGTACCTGCCTCACTCATAGTCACACCCTCCTGTCCCTGACCACGGACTACATCTGAATTAGTTAATCTAATTGGTGTGACTACTTCCTGGAACACAGAGTCCAGGTAACTCTCCTCCTCCCTGATGTGTTGCAGTGTTTGAAGCTCGGACTCCAGCTCATCAACACGGAGCCGGAGTTCCTCGAGCAGCCAACACTTACTGCAAATGTGATCACTGTGAACATCAATGGTGTCCACCAGCTCCCACAATATTGCAGCAGTAACACATCACCTGCTCTGCCATTCTATGTAATTAATTAAATTTATTATTTTTAAATACCCTTTAAGTGTGAAATTAAGTATGTATGTGAGTGAGTAGCTGTGCATGTGTACGTCAGAATGTGTGAGTGAGCCAGTGCACTCGATGCAGCGTGTAAAGTGGCTACAAATAAAGCACAGCCCTAAACCCGCATCTCAAACTATCCAAGCTTCACCTTTATTCAATTTCTGTTCAGGAAAGTACTTTACATTAAAAAATGAAAACATTTTTATATCGGTTGCATAAAAACAAGGCTGTTGGACTCTTGCACAGAACAGTCTCCCTGGTGCAGTATTCTTAATCAGGACAAGACTGTGCTGTGTTTAACCTGGTGAAATACTTCTTCCGTGAGGGATTCTCAAATCGGATCCATGGAATGGGAGCCACACAGAACTCTCACCAGATCCCAGCCATCAAAGCCCTGCTTCTCCAGAGAACCTGGTCAGTACCATAGACGCCACCTGCTTGTGATCAATGTGCCCAGACTGAGCAATTCCTGCAGTGGGTTTGCTGGAAATCCCAGCTCAACCAATTCAACTGCTAGAAGGCACGTTGTAAACTAACTGTGGATGGCAGAGCCTGGGTTAAGGAGTACGGCAGACTGTGGATCACAGCCACATGGGGACACATCGATATACAGCAACGATCTCCTGTAATCCTCGGTGAGAGAAATTCCAAGGATCTGGGGCGGCGTCAGTGCAGGCGGTCGAGTTTCGCCTGCAGCGATTTGAAATTTCCGATTGTTGTCTGTAAGGCACTGGTGGGGCTCATGGCCTGAAGTTCGACGAGGAATCGGCCAATCGCGTCCAGACAGCAGTTGGTGAATCGCCGCCTGTAACAGAGCAACAGTTCATGAAGTCCAATCACAGCGCCCCGAGCCAGCGTCCAATCACAGCGCCCCGAGCCAGCGTCCAATCACAGCGCCCCGAGCCAGCGTCCAATCACAGCGCCCCGAGCCAGCGTCCAATCACAGCGCCCCGAGCCAGCGTCCAATCACAGCGCCCCGAGCCAGCGTCCAATCACAGCGCCCCGAGCCAGCGTCCAATCACAGCGCCCCGAGCCAGCGTCCAATCACAGCGCCCCGAGCCAGCGTCCAATCACAGCGCCCCGAGCCAGCGTCCAATCACAGCGCCCCGAGCCAGCGCCCAACCACAGCGCCCCGAGCCAGCGTCCAACCACAGCGCCCCGAGCCAGCGTCCAATCACAGCGCCCCGAGCCAGCGTCCAATCACAGCGCCCCGAGCCAGCGTCCAATCACAGCGCCCCGAGCCAGCGTCCAATCACAGCGCCCCGAGCCAGCGTCCAATCACAGCGCCCCGAGCCAGCGTCCAATCACAGCGCCCCGAGCCAGCGTCCAATCACAGCGCCCCGAGCCAGCGTCCAATCACAGCGCCCCGAGCCAGCATCCAATCACAGTGCCCCGAGCCAGCGTCCAATCACAGCGCCCCGAGCCAGCGTCCAATCACAGCGCCCCGAGCCAGCGTCCAATCACAGTGCCCCAAGCCAGCGTCCAATCACAGCGCCCCGAGCCAGCGTCCAATCACAGCGCCCCGAGCCAGCGTCCAATCACAGCGCCCCGAGCCAGCGTCCAATCACAGCGCCCCGAGCCAGCGTCCAATCACAGCGCCCCGAGCCAGCGTCCAATCACAGCGCCCCGAGCCAGCGTCCAATCACAGCGCCCCGAGCCAGCGCCCAACCACAGCGCCCCGAGCCAGCGTCCAACCACAGCGCCCCGAGCCAGCGTCCAACCACAGCGCCCCGAGCCAGCGTCCAACCACAGCGCCCCGAGCCAGCGTCCAACCACAGCGCCCCGAGCCAGCGTCCAACCACAGCGCCCCGAGCCAGCGTCCAATCACAGCGCCCCGAGCCAGCGTCCAATCACAGCGCCCCGAGCCAGCGTCCAGTCCACAGCGCCCCGAGCCAGCGTCACGTCCACAGCGCCCAGAGCCAGCGTCACGTCCACAGCGCCCAGAGCCAGCGTCACGTCCACAGCGCCCAGAGCCAACGTCCAATCACAGCGCCCAGAGCCAACGTCCAATCACAGCGCCCAGAGCCAACGTCCAATCACAGCGCCCAGAACCAACGTCCAATCACAGCGCCCAGAACCAACGTCCAATCACAGCGCCCAGAGCCAACGTCCAATCACAGCGCCCAAAGCCAACGTCCAATCACAGCGCCCAGAGCCAACGTCCAATCACAGCGCCCAGAGCCAACGTCCAATCACAGCGCCCAGAGCCAACGTCCAATCACAGCGCCCAGAGCCAACGTCCAATCACAGCGCCCAGAGCCAACGTCCAATCACAGCGCCCAGAGCCAACGTCCAATCACAGCGCCCAGAGCCAACGTCCAATCATTTACATACAAATGTAAGTTGTTGTACACAACACTCCGCAGTCAGATGCTCATCACAGAGGACCCGAAACTCACCTCTCATGGGCTGGAACTTTGTTGGGTTCTTGCACATAGGCAGTGAGAAGGACATGAATACACTCCAGCAAGTGGAGCGGCTTTTTAACTCTCTGCCAATAAGGATCCTAAACCAAGGACACATCAAAGAGAGTCAGAAATCGCAGCAAGCACAGCACAGGAAATAGCGGCACTGAGACCTGTGTTACCGAACAACAGACACACGCAAGCACGCACACTCACTCACTCCTATAGGGGTTAATCTGTAACAAAATTACTGACACTCACACTCCTATAGGGGTTAAGCTAAATCAGTCGCATACACTGAGACCCCAGGGGCACTGCCTGGACTGTCCAATCCAGCCTCACCCGTGTTTTGAAGAGTTGAGTGTACACCTCCAGCAGTCTGGGTAAGGATATTCCTATCTCTTGCATGGTGAAAGTCACGAAGCCAGTGTCCCAGGTGAGGACACAGGATTGTTGCTCCAGGTATTGGACCAGGAACTCTGCGAAAGGAAAGAGAACTGTCACACACAGATCCACGTGACTCCACCCCGCACCAGACCCTTTCTCCGGTTCTCTGGCTCCATGAGCAGCTTCCAGCCCCTCACCCTGATGTATGATTCGGGTTACTGAGTGCGTGTGTCCATGGCACGTTTCTCCAGTGGGGGATCAGTCACGGGATGGACCGAGAGTCTCAGCCTGACATGAAAAGAAAAGACTCGCATTTATATAGCGAGACAATGTCTCTCTGTAGGAGCAGTCCCCCTTTCCAACTTCCCCTCCTCTCACACTCCCCTCCCCAAACAAACAAGGAGAGGGGAGCGGGAGGAGGGGAGGAGAGAGGAGGGAGGAGAGGGGAGAGGAGGGGAGAGAGGAGAGGAGGGAGGGGGGAGAGGAGGGGAGAGAGGAGGGAGTAGAAGAGAGGGAGTGGGGGAGGGGGAAGAGGGGAAGACAGGGGGAAATGGGGAGTGTCCCTACAGGGAGACAGGCAGAGACTGCGCCTCCGTACTGTGACTGACTCCCCGCCCTGTACGTACCAAGTGGGAAATAGCGCGGCGTCCCAGCGTAAAGTTTCCCCAGAGACACAAGCTTCATACTCAGGGTCTGCATCCGATCCGTGGAACTCATTAACCTGCTGTCACCCAGCTCTGAAAGACAGGAACGGAAGAGATCAGAGGGATGGCGAGAAAAACACAGAAAGGAAGAGATTCGATCTTTCCAGCCACTCACCTTTCTCGATAATTTCTTGCCAGAGTGTCTGGACGAGGATGGTGTCCGAGTGACCTGCACAGTGGATGATGGCCAGCTTACACTCCGAGAGACGGAAATGGTCGGCAAACTCTCCATACAACTGAAGAAGGCAGAAGAGAATCTCAGAATCATAGAACCATACAGTATAGGAGGTAACCATTCGGTCCACTGTCCCTGTGCAAAGCCTCGCCCTGAAAGAGCTCTCCCCTTAGTCCCATTCCGGCCTGTGCCATCTCATAGAATGATGCAGGACAGAAGGAAGCCATTCGGCCCATCATGGCTCTTTGAACGAGCTCTCCAACTAGTCCCACTCCCCTGCCCTTTCCCCAAAGCCCTGCAAATTGTTTCCCTTCAAGTATTTATCCAATTCCCTTTTGAAAGTTATTATTGAATCTGCTTCCACCACCCTTTCAGGCACTGCATTCCAGATCACAACAAATCGCTGTGGAAAAATCTTTCACTTCATCTCCCCTCTGGTTCTTTTGCCAGTCGCCTTAAATCTGTCACCTCTGGTTACAGACCCTTCTGCCGCTGGAAACAGTTTCTCTTTATTTACACTATCAAAACCATTCATGATTTTGAACACCTCTATTAAATCTCTTATTTCCTTTTTCAGTTTTCCTCTGCACTCTGTATTCAGCTTGGTTCTCTACTGAATTATGAGCCTTACTTTTATCATAAGCCTCCTTTTTATGTTCCATTTTAACCTCTATATCTTTAGTCATCCAGGGAGCTCTAGCTTTGGATGCCCTTCCTTTCCCCCTCATGGGAATGTGTCGACTCTGTACCCAATCCATCTCCTGCTTGAAGGCCTTCCACTGAGCACAGGGAGAGTGGGACCTGCGAGCAAACGCAGTGGGGAGGAAAGGAGCGGAGAAAGAAAGAACAGCGAGATCGGGACCAGCGAGCGAGAGCGGCGCAGAGGAAAGGAGCAGCGGAGAGAGAGACCATCGAGCGAGAGCGGCGGGGAGAAGAGGAGCGGGAGCGGAGAGAGGGACCAGCGAGCGAGAGCGGCGGGGAAGAAAGGAGCAGCGGAGAGAGGGACCAGCGAGCGAGAGCGGCGGGGAGAAGAGGAGTGGAGAGAGGGACCAGCGAGCGAGAGCGGCGGGGAGAAGAGGAGCGGAGAGAGGGACCAGCGAGCGAGAGCGGCGGGGAGAAGAGGAGCGGAGAGAGGGACCAGCGAGCGAGAGCGGCGGGGAGAAGAGGAGCGGAGAGAGGGACCAGCGAGCGAGAGCGGCGGGGAGAAGAGGAGCGGGAACGGAGAGAGAGCACAGGGAGAGAGGGAGCGGCGGGGAGAAGAGGAGTGGAGAGAGAGAGAGAGAGAGCGCAAAAAATAATCAATGAGTGACGTTACAGGAGAGCAGGTAAGTGATTGGTTGGTGAGTGTTGCCTTTTTTTGCTCTTTAAGCTAGGTCAGTGGTTTAAACCAAGAGCTGGGAAACTATAACTATTACTTTATTAAACCTTTCGATTCATGGGGTACTGGCACCAGTACTGGGGAGAGGGAGCTGTTGGGACGATCTCCACTTAAACCGGGCTGGGACCAGTGTCCTGGTGAATCGAATAACTAGATAGGGTTTAAACTAAAAAGGGGGCAGAGGAGGGGCCAAGTGAGGGGAAAATTAGAAATCTAAAGAGAAAAGTCATGGCAACGGAGCAGTCGTAATGGAATGCACGAAGCATTCGTAACACGATAGACGAATTAGTGGCACAAATAGAGATAAACTGCTTTGATCTAATAGCCATTACACAGATTTGTGAAATGAAGAACTGCAATAAATGTGTTTACTTCGAAGCCAAGAAGCAGCAGGACCTGTACATGTGGTGAGTGCCCAGCACTGTGTTATTAGTGTGATGGGGTTCCGGTCCTATACGTGTGGCTGAGTGAGCTGTGAAGAGAACATAAAGAAGCTGCAAAGGGATATAGACAGGTTAAGCGATTGGGCAAGGTGGCGTCAGATGGAGTATGTGAGGAAGTGTAAAATTATACACTTTGGTAGGAAGAATGGAAAAGCAGAATATTTTTTAAAAAGGTGAGAGACTAGTAAATGTGTTTACTAAGGAGGTGGATGCTGACAAAATATCAGTAGAAGTGGAAAAGGTAGAAGCATTGGAAGGGGTGAAAATTAATGGACAGGATGTACTAGAAAGGCTGGGTATGCTTAGAGTGGACAAGTCGCCTGGTCCAGATGGCTTGCATCCCAGGTTCCTAAGGGAATTGGGGGAGGAGATAGCAGAAGGGCTTGCCATAATTTTCCAATCTTCCCTGGATGCGGGGAGGTGCCTGGGGATTGGAAAGTGGCAAATGTGACGCCATTGTTCAAGAAAGGGTGTAAGGACAATCCTAGTAACTACAGGCCGGTCAGTTTAACATCAGTGGTGGGTAAAGTTTTAGAAACAATAATCAAGGAAAAAAATTAACGGGCATTTGGAGAGGTTTAAGCTCATTGAGAGCCAACACGGGTTTGTAAAAGGAAGATCGTGTTTGACTAATCTAATTGAATTTTTTGATGAAGTAACAGGGAGGAATGATGAAGGGATTGCAGTGGATGTTGTATTCATGGAGTTTCGGAAGGAGTTTGACAAAGTACCACATAGAAGGCTGGTTATCAAAATTGAGGCTCATGGAATAGGTGGGTCAGTGGCAGCTTGGATAAGGAATTGGCTTAAGGACAGAAAACAGCGAGTTGTTTTTCAGACTGGACAATGGTGTTCCCCAAGGGTCAGTGCTGGGTCCACTGCTTTTGTTGATATATATAGATAAAGGATATTGGAATACAGAGTAGAATTTCTAAATTTGCCGATGACACCAAACTTGGGGGTGTGGCAAACAGTGATGATATCAATCGACTGCAACAGGACATAGAAAGGCTGGCAGAATGGGCAGATGGAATTTAATACAGAGAAGTGTGAGGTGATGCATTTTGGCAGAAGGAACAGGGAGAGGCAATATACACTTAATGGCACAGTTTTAAAGAGTGTGCAGGGACAGTGGGACCTGGGAGTTAATGTGCATAGGTCCCTGAAGGTGGCAGGACATATTGAGAGAGTGGTTAACAAAGCATATGGGATCTTGGGCTTCATAAATAGAGGTATCGAGTACAAAAGTAGAGAAGTTATGCTGAACCTTTATAAAGCGCTGGTTAGGCCACAACTGGAGTATTGCGTCCAGTTCTGGTCTCCACACTTTAGGAAGGATGTGAAGGCCCTTGAGAGGGTGCAGAGGAGATTTACCAGAATGGTTCCGGGGATGGGGGATCTTAGCTACAGGGACATGTTGGAGAAGCTGGATTTGTTTTCATCAGAGCAAAGGAGGTTGAGGGGTGATTTGATCGAGGTGTACAAGATTATGACGGGTTTGGATAGGCTAGACGGGGAAAGGCTGTTCCCACTAGTTGATGGTACAAGGACTAGGGGACACAGATTTAAGGTTTTGGGCAAGAGATACAGGGGGGATGTGAGGGAAAACTTTTTTACACAGCGAGTGATGAAAAAGTGGTGGAAGCGGAGACACTCAATGTTGGAGGGGAGACTGGATCGGCACTTGAGAGAAATAAACTTGCAGGACTACAGGGATAGAGCGGGGAATTTGGACTGACTGGGTTGCTCTACAGAGAGCCGCACGGACTCGATGGGCTGAATAGCCTCCTTCTGTGCCGTTATAGAATCATAGAATGGTTACAGCACAGAAGGAGGCCATTCAGCCCGTCGAGCCTGCGCCGGCTCTCTTGCAAGAGCACTTCAGCTAGTCCCACTCCCCTGCCCTTTCCCTGTATCCCTGCAAATTTTTTTCCTTCAGGCCTCCACCGCCCTTTCAGGCAGTGCATTCCTGATCCGAACCACTTGCTGCGTAAAAAAGTTTTTCCTCGTGTCGCCTTTGGTTCTTTTGCTAATCACCTTAAATCTGTGGTTCTTGACCCTTCCGCCAATGGGAACAGTTTCTCTCTATCTACTCTGTCCAGACCAATCATGATTTTGAACACCTCTACCAGATCTCCTCTCAACCTTCTCTGCTCCATGGAGAACAACCCCAGCTTCTCTAGTCTACCCACATATCTAAAGTTCCTCATCCCTGGAACCATTCTCGTAAATCTTTTCTGCACCCTCTCTAAGGCCTTCACATCCTTCCTAAAGTGCAGTGCCCAGAGTTCGACACAATACTCCAGTTGAGGCCAAACCAGTGTTTTATAAAGGTTCACCATAACTTCCTTAAGAAGCAGAAATTTTTGACTATGACTATGATTACAGAGACGTGGTTGCAAGGTGACCAAGGTTGGGAGCTTAACCTTTAGAAAAGACAGGCAGAAGGGAAAAGGAGGGGAGTAGCCCTGATAATAAAAGATGACATAAGGACAGTCGTGAGAAAGGACCTTCGCTCGGAAGATCAGGAAGTATAATCAGTATGGGTGGAGATAAGAAATAACAAGGGGCAGAAAACACTGGTAGGAGTAGTTTATAGGCCCCCAAACAGTAGCTAAACCGTTGGACAGAGTATTAATCAACAAATAACAGGAGCTTGTAACAAAGGTAATACTGCTGTGAGGAGGATGCCGAGAAACTCCAGGATGATTTGGACAGGTTGGGTGATTGGGCAGAAGCATGGCAGATGCAATATAACGTGGATAAATGTGAGGTTATCCACTTTGGTGGCAAAAACAGGAAGGCAGATTATTATCTGAATGGCAATCGATTGGGAGAAGGGGAAGTGCAACGAGAACTGGGTGTCCTTGTGCACCAGTCGCTGAAGGTAAGCATGCAGGTGCAGCAGGCGGTTAAGAAGGCAAATGGTATGTTGGCCTTCGTAGCGAGAGGGTTTGAGTACAGGAGCAAGGATGTCTTGCTACAGTTGTACAGGGCCTTGGTGAGATCACACCTGGAGTACTGTGTGCAGTTTTGGTTGCCTTATCTGAGGAAGGATATACTTGCCATAGAGGGAGTGTAGCGAAGATTCACCAGGCTGATACCTGGGATGGCAGGAATGACGTATGAGGAGAGATTGGGTCGACTAGGCCTGTGTTCACTAGAGTTTAGAAGAATGAGAGGGGATCTCATTGAAACGTATAAAATTTTGACAGGGCCAGACAGACTGGATGTTTCCCCTGGCTGGGGGGGGTCTTGAACGAGGGGGTCACAGTCTCAGGATACGGGGTAGGGCAGAGGGTGGTGAACCTGTGCAATTTTCTACCACAGAAGGCTGTGGAGGCCAAGTCACTGAATATATTTAAGGAGATAGATAGATTTCTAGACACTAAAGGCATCAAGGGGTATGGGGAGAGAGCAGGAATATGGTATTGAGATAGAGGATCAGCCATGATCATATTGAATGGTGGAGCAGGCTCGAAGGGCTGAATGGCCTACTCCTGCTCCTATTTTTCTATGTTTCTGCTATGGGAGTATGAGGAGCTAGGATCCAAATTAATAATCAGAGCCTCAAAAGGTAATATAATCTCTGTATTACTAACTGATCGATACGTAAATTGTATTGGGTCAAAAAGATCAGAGAGGTGAATGCGTGGCTCAAAGAGTGGTGTGAGAGACAGGGGTTTCGATTCATGGGACACTGGCACCAGTACGTAAGAACATAAGAAATAGGAGCAGGAGTAGGAGTAGGCCATTTGGCCCTTGGAGCCTGCTCCGCCATTCAATAAGATCGTGGCTGATCTTCTACCTCATCTCCACTTTCCTGCACTATCCCCATATCCCTCGATTCCCTAATATTCAAAAATCTATCGAGCTCTGTCTTGAATATACTCAATGACTGAGCCTCCACAGCCCCCTGGGGCAGAGAATTCCAAAGATTCACCACCCTCTGAGTGAAGAAATTTCTCCTCATCTCAGTCCTAAATGGCCGGCCCCTTATTCTGAGACTCCGACCCCTGGTTCTAGACTCCCCAGCCAGGGGAAATATCCTCCCTGCATCTACCCCGTCAAGCCCGGTAAGAATTTTGTATGTTTCAATGAGATCACCTCTCATTCTCTCAATCTCTCCTCATAGGACAATCCCCCCATCCCAGGAACCAGTCTGGTGAACCTTCGTTGCACTCCCTCTATGGCAAGTATATCCTTCCTTAGGTAAGGAGACCAAAACTGTCCACAATACTCCAGGTGTGGTCTCACCAGGGCCCTATATAATTCAGCGTTGGTAAAGCCGTTGAATGTCAAGGGGCGGTGGTTAGACGCTCTCTTGTTGGAGATAGTCAATGCCTGGCACTTGTGTGGCGTGAATATTACTTGCCACATATCAGCCCAAGCCTGAATGTTGTCCAGGTCTTGCTGTATGCGACACAGGTTAACAAGGCCATAAAAAAAGCAAACCAGGCACTCGGGTTTATTTCTAGAGGGACAGAATTGAAAAGTAGTGAAGTTATGTTAAACCTGTATCGAACCTTGGTTAGACCACACTTGGAGTACTGCGTACAATTCTGGATGCCATATTATAAAAAGGTTATAGAAGCACTGGAAAGGGCGCAGAGAAGATTTACAAGGATGATACCAGAAATGCGAGGGTCCACCCATCAGGAAAGAATGAACAGACTGGGTCTCTTGTCGTTTGAAAAAAGGCTGAGGGGTGACCTAATAGAGGTTTTAAAACTATGAAAGGTTTCCACTTGTGGGGAAGAGCATAGCTAGAGGCCATCAATATAAGATAGTCACCAAGAAATCCAATAGGGAATTCAGAAGAAACTTTAAAAGACAGCAAAAAATAACAAAAAGAGTGATTAAGAAAGGGAAGATAGATTATGAAAGTAAATTAGCAAAAAATATAAAAAAACAGATAGTAAGAGTTTTTATAGTTATATAAAAAGGAAAAAGGGTGGCTAAAGTAAATGTTGGTCCCTTAGAGGATGAGACCGGGAAATTAATGGTGGGAAATATGGAGATGGCAAAAACACTGAATGAATATTTCACATCAGTCTTTACAGTAGAAGACACTAAGAATATCCCAACACTGGACAAACAGGGGGCTAAAGGGGGGGGGGGGGGGGGGGGAGGAGCTAAACACGATCAAAATCACTAAGGAAGTGGTACTCGGTAAAATAATGGGACTCAAGGTGGATAAATCACCTGGACCTGATGGCTTACATCCTAGGGTCTTGAGGGAAGTGGCGGTAGGGATTGTGGATGCATTGGTAATAATTTTCCAAAACTCCCTGGACTCGGCAAAGGTCCCGGCAGACTGGAAAACTGCTAATGTAACACCCTTATTTAAAAAGGGCAGTCGACAGAAGGCTGGAAACTATAGACCGGTTAGCCTAACATCTGTGGTAGGTAAAATTTTGGAGTCCATTATTAAGGAGACAGTAACAGGACATTTGGATAATCATCATTTAATAGGACAAAGTCAGCATGGTTTTATGAAGGGGAAGTCATGTTTGACAAATTTGCTGGAGTTCTTTGAGGAAGTAACATATAGGGTGGATAAAGGGGAACCAGTGGACGTAGTGTATTTAGACTTCCAAAAGGCATTTGACAAGGTGCCACACAAAAGATTATTGCTTAAGATAAAAAATCACGGGATTGGGGGTAATATTCTGGCATGGATAGAGGATTGGCTATCTAACAGAAGGCAGAGAGTTGGGATAAATGGTTCATTCTCAGACTGGCAATCAGTAACTAGTGGTGTTCCGCAGGGGTCAGTGCTGGGTCCCCAACTCTTTACAATCTATATTAACGATTTGGAGGAGAGGACCGAGTGTAACATATCAAAGTTTGCAGATGATACTAAGATGGGAGGGAAAGTAGTGAGTGAGGAGGACATAAAAAACCTGCAAGGGGACATCGACAGGCTAAGTAAGTGGGCAGAGATTTGGCAGATGGAATACAATACTGGAAAGTGTGAGGTTATGCACTTTGGCAGGAAAAATCGTAGAGCAAGTTATTATCTTAATGGCAAGAAACTGGAAAGTACTGAAGTACAAAGGGATCTGGGGGTCCTGGTGCACGAAACTCAAAAGGTTAGTATGCAGGTGCAGCAAGTATTAAGAAGGCCAATGGAATGTTGGCTTTCATTGCTAGGGGGATAGAATATAAAAATAGGGAGGTATTGCTTCAGTTGTACAAGGTATTGGTGAGACCGCACCTGGAATACTGCATACAGTTTTGGTGTCCATACTTAGGAAAGGACATACTTGCTCTCGAATCAGTACAAAGGTGGTTCACTCGGTTAATCCCGGGGATGAGGGGATGGACATATGAGGAGAGGTTGAGTAGATTGGGACTCTACTCATTGGAGTTCAGAAGAATGAGAGGCGATCTTATTGAAACATATAAGATTGTGAAGGGGTTGGATCGGGTGGATGCGGTGAGGATGTTCCCGATGATGGGTGAAACTAGAACTGGGGGGCATAGTCTTAGAATAAGGGGCTGCTCTTTCAAAACTGAGATGAGGAGGAACTACTTCACTCAGAGGGTGGTAGGTCCATGGAATATGCTGCCCCAAAAAGCTGTAGAAGCTACATCATTACATAAATTTAAAACAGAAATAGACAGTTTCCTAGAAGTAAAGGGAATTAAGGGTTACGGGGAGCGGGCAGGAATTTGGACATGAGTCTAGGTTCGGATTGGTCATGGCCCTGTGGGTAGCGGAGCGGGCCCAGGGGCCGTGTAGCCTGATCCTGCTCCTATTTCGTGTGTCTAATTCTGTTAGATTCAGGAGATGGTTCTGTGATAGTGGATTGGCGGTTAGGATCAGATCAGCCATGATCTTATTGAATGGCGGAGCAGGCTCGAGGGGCCGATTGGCCTACTCATGCTCCTATTTCTTATGTTCTTAAACTTCTTTACCCAGAGAGTGGTGAGAATGTGGAACTCGCTACCACAGGGAGTGGTTGAAGCGAATTGTATAGATGCATTTAAGGGGAGGCTAGATAAGCACATGAGGGAGAAGGGAATAGAGGGTTATGCTGATAGATTTAGATGAGGAAAGACGGGTGGAGGCTCAAGTGGAGCATAAACGCCAGCATGGACTGGTTGGGCCGAATGGCCTGTTTCTGTGCCGTTTATCCCATTTAATCCTATGTATGTAAACCATCCAGGACAAAGCAACCCGCTTGATTGGCACCCCATCCACCACCTTAAACATTCACTCCCTCCACCACCGACGCACCGTGGCTGCAGTGTGTACCATCTACAAGATGCACTGCAGCAACTCGCCAAGGCTTCTTCGACAACACCTCCCAAACCCCAACCTCCATCACCTAGAAGGACAAGGGCAGCAAGCGCATGGGAACACCACCACCTCCAAGTTCCCCTCCAAGTCACACACCATCCTGACTTGGAAAAATATCACCGATCCTTTATCGTCACTGGGTCAAAATCCTGGAACTCCCTCCCTAACAGCACTGTGGGAGTACCAGTACCACACAGACTGCAGCGGTTTAAGGCGGCGGCTCACCACCACCTTCTCAAGGGCAACTCGGGCTGGGCAATAAATGCTGGCCTTGCCAGCGACACCTTCATCCCAGGAACAAATTAAAAAAAATTGACCAGGATAAACCACTCTCCGATACACAGGAACACTGATCGTGCACGGTTTGCACTAAAAGGGATTCCGCTGTGGAATGGGCACAGATCCTGAATCTTGTAGAAGTGAGTGGGAACCGACCTGTGGTACAGGGCTTACCAGGCCTGGCTCTGTCAGTTACAGGCTCGTCTCGCTGTGCTTACCTTGGTGATGTCCATGAGCTCAGTGTCTAGCCGAGAGATGGCTTCCTGCACAGAGGGATGCTGGGAGTAATTGCGTACCAGGGTGTCCTGAATCTGGAGCTGTATCCTTGCAACCTGCCGGGGGGGGGGGGGGGGGTGGGAGGACCGAGAGAAAAGAGGTAGGGAACATTTTCCATTAGAATACTAAATATAAAGTAGGAAATAGTTAGAAACAGCCACCATGGTGTTAACCGTGGGTCGCGCACTCGCCTCGAAGTCAGAAGGTCGTGGGTTCAGGTCCCACTCCAGAGACCCCAGCACAATATCCAGGCTGACGCTCCAGTGCAGTACTGAGGGAGCGCCGCACTGTCGGAGGGGCAGTACTGAGGGAGCGCCGCACTGTCGGAGGGGCAGTACTAAGGGTGTGCTGCACTGTCGGAGGGGCGGTACTGAGGGTGTGCTGCACTGTTGGAAGTGCCGGCTTTCGAATGAGATATTAAACCGAGGCCCCATCTGCTCTCTAAGGTGGATATAATAGATCCCATCGTACTATTCAAAGACAACCAGGGGAGTTCTCCCTGGGGTGCTGGCCAATATTTATACCTCAACTAAAATGAATTATCTGGTCATTATGACATTGCCGTTTGCAGGAGCTTGCTGTGCGCAACTTGGCTGCTACGTTTCCTACATTGCAACAGTGATTACACTTCAAAGGTACTTCATTGGCTGTAAAGCGATTTGAATCATAGAAAGTTACAGCACGGAAGGAGGCCATTTCGGCCCATCTAGTCCGCTCCGGCCAACAAGGAGCTATCCAGCCTAATCCCACTTCCCAGCTCTTGGTCCGTAGCCCTGCAGGTTAGAGCATCCCAAGTGCACATCCAAGTACTTTTTAAATGTGGTTAGGGTTTCTGCCTCTACCACCCTTTCAGGCAGTGAGTTCCAGACCCCCACAACCCTCTGGGTGAAGAAGTTTCCCCTCGCATACCCTCTAAACCTTCCACCAATTACTTTAAATCTGTGCCCCCTGGTTTTTGACCCCTCTGCTAAGGGAAATAGGTCCTTTCTATCCACTTTATCTAGGCCCCTCATAATTTTATACACCTCAATAAGGTCTCCCCTCAGCCTCCTGTGTTCCAAGGAAAACAGACCCAGCCTATCCAGTCTTTCCTCATAGCTAAGATTCTCTACTCCCGGCAACATCCTTGTAAATCTCCTCTGTACCCTCTCTAGTGCAATCACATCTTTCATGTAATGTGGTGACCAGAACTGCACGCAGTACTCTAGCTGAGGCCTAACTAGTGTTTTATACAGTTGAAGCATAACCCCCCTGCTCTTGTATTCTATGCCACAGCTAATAAAGGCAAGCATTCCGTATGCCTTCTTAACCACCTTATCTACCTGGCCTGCTACCTTCAGGGATCTGTGGACATGCACTCCAAGGTCCCTTTGTTCCTCTACACTATTCAGTGTCCTACCATTTACATAGATACATAGAAGATAGGAGCAGGAGTAGGCCATTCGGCCCTTCGTGCCTGCTCCGCCATTTAATGAGATCATGGCTGATCCTTTAATTCAGTATCCCGTCCCCGCCTTCTCTCCGTAACCCTTAACCCCTTTTGCCCGTAGAAATATATCTAATTCCCTCTTAAATATATTTAATGAGCTGGCGTACACTGCCCTCTGTGGCAATGAGTTCCACAGGTTCACCACTCTCTGAGTGAAGAAATTCCCCCTCATCTCTGTCCTAAATGGTTTAGCCCTTATCCTTAAATTATGTCCTCTAGTTCTGTTCTCACCCGCCAAGGGAAACATTCCTTCTGCATCCAGTCTGTCTAGACCTGTCAGAATTTTATACACTTCTATGAGGTCCCCTCTCAATCTTCTAAACTCCAGTGTGTACATCCCTAAACTACATAGTCTCTCCTCATAGGTCATTCCCGCCATTCCTGGTATCAGCCTGGTGAATCGCCGCTGCACCCCCTCCATGGCAAGAACATCCTTCCTCAGATGAGGCGACCAAAACTGTACACAGTACTCGAGGTGTGGTCTCACCAGTGCCCTGTACAGCTGCAGCAAGGTATCCCTGTTCCTGTATTCTAACCCTTTTGCTATGAAGGCCAGCATACCGTTTGCCTTCTTGACCGCCTGTTGCACCTGCATGCTCGCCTTCAGTGACTGGTGTACAAGAACACCCAGGTCTCTCTGTACTTCCCCCTCTCCCAATCTATTGCCATTTAAATAATAATTTGCCCTCCCGTTCCTGCACCCAAGGTGGATAACTTCGCACTTGTCCACATTATAGTGCATCTGCCATTTATCCGCCCAATCGCCCAGTCTGTCCAAATCGCTCTGGAGCTTCCTGGTCTCTTCCTCTGAGCCCACCCCCCCTCCTAGTTTAGTGTCGTCTGCAAATTTGGAAATGCTGCATCCGACTCCCTGATCCAGGTCATTAATGTAAATTGTGAACAGCTGGGGGCCCAGGACAGATCCCTGTGGTACCCCACTTGTTACTGCCTGCCATTCAGAAAATGAGCCGTTTATTCCAACTCTCTGTTTTCTATCTGACAGCCAGTTCCCTATCCACGCCAAAACTTTCCCCTTTATCCCATGAGCCTCAACTTTCCATGCTAATCTTTTATGTGGGACCTTATCGAAGGCCTTTTGGAAGTCCAGGGAATACATTTAATGTGTATTCCCTTTCCTTATTAGCCCTCCCCAAATGCATTACCTCACACTTCTCCGGATTGAATTCCATTTGCCACTGTTCTGCCCACCTGACCAATTTATTGATATCTTCCTGCAGTCTACAGCTTCCTTCTTCAGTGTCAACCACACAACCGATTTTAGTATCATCTGCAAACTTCTTAATCATACCCCCTATATTCAAGTCTAGATCATTGATATATACCAGATAAAGCAAGGGACCTAGTACTGAGCCCTGCGGAACCCCACTGGAAACAGCCTTCCAGTCACAAAAACACCCATCAACCATTACCCTCTGCTTCCGGTCTCCAAGCCAGTTTTGAATCCAACTTGACACTTTGCCCTGGATCCCATGGGCTTTTAACTTTGTGACCAGTCTGCCATGTGGAACCTTATTAAAAGCCTTGCTAAAGTCCATATACACTACATCAAATGCACTACCCTCATCTACCCTCGTTACCACCTCAAAAAATCCAATCAAGTTTGTCAGACACGACCTTCCCTTAACAAATCCGTGCCGACTATCCTTGATTAATCCGTGTCTTTCTAAATGAAGATTTATCCTGTCCTTCAGAATTCTTTCCAATAATTTTCCCACCACTGAGGTTAGGCTGACTGGCCTGTAATTACTCGGTCTATCCTTTTCTCCCTTTTTAAACAAGGGTACCACATTAGCAGTCCTCCGGCACCACACCTGAAGCCAGAGAGGATTGAAAAATGATGGTCAGGGCCTCTGCTATTTCCTCTTTTGCTTCACTTAACAGCCTGGGATACATTTCATCCGGGCCTGGGGATTTATCCACTTTTAAAGCTGCTAAACCCCTTAATACTTCCTATCTCACTATGTTTATTTCAAATATTTCACACTCCTCCCCCCGATAGCAATGTCTGCTTCGCCCCTCTCCTTTGTGAAAACAGACGCAAAGTATTCATTAAGAACCCTACCGACGACTCCCGCCTCCACACACAGATTACCCTCATGATCTCTAATAGGTCCTACCCTTTCTTTAGTTATCCTCTTACTCTTAATATATTTAGAAAACATCTTTGGGTTTTCCTTGATTTTACTTGCCAAGAATTTTTCATGCTCTCTCTTTGCTTTCCTAATATCCTTTTTAATTGCACCCCTGCACTTTCTGTACCCCTTTAAAGATTCTGCAGTATTTAGCCCTCGGTATCTGTCATACACCTCCCAGACATCCAGGGGGCTCTAGATTTGTTAGTCCCACCTTTTTTCTTTAAGGGCGCATGTTTGTTCTGAACCCTCCGGATCTCCTCCTTGAATGCCTCCCACTGCTCTGACACTGATTTACCTTCAAGCAGCTGTTTCCAGTCCACTATGGCTAAATCCCCTCTGAGCTTAGCAAAATTTGCTTTTCCCCCAATTTAGAATTTTTATTCCTGGTCTATCCTTGTCCTTTTCCATAACTACATCAAATCTAACAGAATTATGATCACTAGCACCAAAATGCTCCCCCACTGATACGCCTTCTACCTGCCCAGCTTCATTCCCTAAAACTAAGTCCAGAACCACCCCCTCCCTTGTTGGGCTTGCTACATACTGGCTAAAAAAGTTCTCCTGCATGAATTTTAGGAATTCCGCACCCTCTATACCTTTCACACTAATTTTATCCCAGTTAATATTGGGGTAGTTGAAATCCCCTACTATTACTGCCCTATAGTTTTTGGGACGTCCTGAGGTGGTGAAAGGTGCTGTATACACATGGATTTCGGAAAGTTTCTCAGTACCTTCCACTTCTCTCTGGTACAGAGTGTCTCACCTCCATTTTCTCCTCCAGCTCATGCAGGAACTCGCCATCAGCAGCCTGTGATGATGTTGCAGTCGAGCTTTTGGCACTGAGAATGGCCCGAGATATGTACTCAATCCTTTGCTGTACTGAGATCTCCGTGCTGTTATATGGAGAAAAGAAACACTACATTCAGGGTACTGAATAAACCGTAAAACACACCCCACTGAATAAACAGTGACTCTGCAGTTACACAGTGAGTGACCCTTACCCTGCATACACAGTGACACTGTACAGTTACAGTGAGTGACCCATACCCTGCATACACAGTGACTCTGTACAGTTAGTGAGTGACCCATACCCTGCATACAGTGACACTGTACAGTTAGTGAGTGGCCCATACCCTGCATAGTGACTCTGTACAGTTAGTGAGTGACCCTTACCCTGCATACAGTGACACTGTAGTTACAGTGAGTGACCCTTACCCTGCATAGTGACACTGTACAGTTACACAGTGAGTGACCCTTACCCTGCATAGTGACACTGTACAGTTACACAGTGAGTGACCCATACCCTGCATACACAGTGACACTGTACAGTTACAGTGAGTGACCCATACCCTGCATACACAGTGACACTGTACAGTTACAGTGAGTGACCCTTACCCTGCATACACAGTGACACTGTACAGTTAGTGAGTGGCCCATACCCTGCATACACAGTGACTCTGTACAGTTAGTGAGTGACCCATACCCTGCATACAGTGACACTGTACAGTTAGTGAGTGACCCTTACCCTGCATAAAGTGACTCTGTACAGTTACAGTGAGTGACCCTTACCCTGAATAAAGTGACTCTGTAGTTAGTGAGTGACCCTTACCCTGCATAGTGACACTGTACAGTTAGTGAGTGACCCATACCCTGCATAGTGACACTGTACAGTTACATAGTGAGTGACCCATACCCTGCATACAGTGACACTGTACAGTTAGTGAGTGACCCATACCCTGCATAGTGACACTGTACAGTTAGTGAGTGACCCTTACCCTGCATAAACAGTGACTGTAGTTACAGTGAGTGACCCTTACCCTGAATAAAGTGACTCTGTAGTTAGTGAGTGACCCTTACCCTGCATAGTGACACTGTACAGTTAGTGAGTGACCCTTACCCTGCATAGTGACACTGTACAGTTACAGTGAGTGACCCATACCCTGCATAGTGACACTGTACAGTTAGTGAGTGACCCATACCCTGCATAGTGACACTGTACAGTTGGTGAGTGACCCTTACCCTGCATAGTGACACTGTACAGTTAGTGAGTGACCCATACCCTGCATACAGTGACACTGTACAGTTAGTGAGTGACCCATACCCTGCATAAACTGTGACTCTGTAGTTACATAGTGAGTGACCCATACCCTGCATACAGTGACACTGTACAGTTAGTGAGTGACCCTTACCCTGAATAAACAGTGACACTGTACAGTTACAGTGAGTGACCCATACCCTGAATAAACAGTGACACTGTACAGTTACAGTGAGTGACCCATACCCTGAATAAACTGTGACTCTGTACAGTTACATAGTGAGTGACCCATACCCTGCATAGTGACACTGTACAGTTACAGTGAGTGACCCATACCCTGCATACAGTGACACTGTACAGTTAGTGAGTGACCCTTACCCTGAATAAACAGTGACTCTGTACAGTTACATAGTGAGTGACCCTTACCCTGAATAAACAGTGACTCTGTACAGTTACACAGTGAGTGACCCATACCCTGCATACACAGTGACACTGTACAGTTACAGTGAGTGACCCTTACCCTGGACAGACTGGGTTCTGCGGAGAGTCAGCACCCTCGCTCCCTACCTGTGCATGTCTGCGAGTCGAGCCAGGATCCGTGCGGCGTTGCTGAAATTACGGTTTTTCTCGTAGTATCTCCATAGCAAATCCATGTAGCGAACCTTGTTCTGATCGTGCTTCGCCATTCGGACCAAATAGGGCTCGAGGAACGGAGAATTCACCTGCACAGAAAGACTGTGTTCACAGAACGACAACACTGAGTACATAGATTGTCCCCACCTCCCCCTCGGGTACCCCTGATTTTTCATCAGTACATCTCCAGTCCAACAAGGAAGGAAGCAGTGTTGGATCTGGTTCTGGGAAATGAAGTAGGACAAGTGGAGTGTGTTACAGTTGGAGATCATTGAAGGTCAAAATGCTCAACTGGGGAAGAGCTAATTTCAGTGATTTAAGAAGGGACTGAGCACAGGTAGACGAATATGCGATTGCAGGGTAAAGCAGTAATGGAGCAATGGTGGATATTCAGGGAAGTGTGTGTTCAGGTACAAACTAGGCATATTCCTTTGAAGGGAAAAGGTAGAGCATCCAAAGCTAATGCGCCCTGGATGACAAAGGAAATAAAAGTTAAAATAAAACAGAAAAAGGAGGCTTATGACAAATGTCAGGAATAAGATTCACTAAATAACCAGGAAGATTATGGGAAGTACAGGAGGGAATTAAAAAAGTTAATACGGCAGGCAAAGAGAGCTTATGAGAAAAGATTAGCAGGCAACATTAAATTGAACCCTGAAACATTTTATAAATATATAAAGTGTAAGCAATTAGCTCGGGAAAAAGTTGGACCTCTTAAGGACCCAAACGGAAATCTTCATGTAGAGGCAGAGGACATGGCTAAAGTATTAAATGAGTAGAATCATAGAATACTACAGCACAGGAGGAGGCCATTCAGCCCATCGAGTCTGCGCCGGCTCTTTCGAAGAGCAATCCAGTTAGTCCCACTCCCCCGCTCTTTCCCCAGATCTCTCTAATATTTTCTCCTTCAAGTATTTATCAAATGCCCTTTTGAAGGCTACTATTGAATCTGTACCCACCACCCTATCAGGCAGTGCATTCCAAATCCTGAACCACCTGTTGCGTAAAAAAGACAGACCCAATTCACATACAAACCGGGGTCGAACAAGGCTGTGTCATCCCACCAACGCTCTTCTCGATCTTCCTTGCTGCAATGCTCCATCTCACCCTCAGTAAGCTCCCCGCTGGAGTGGAGCTAATTTACAGAACAAACAGGAAACTGTTCAATCTCTGTCGCCTCCAGTCCAGATCCAAGGTTGTCCCAGCCTCTGTCGTCGAATTACAGTATGCAGACAACACTTGCGTCTGCGCTCACTCGGAGGTTGTGGTAAACCACTGTTTGTATTCCACTGTGTACATGTCTGTACATGCCTCGGCTAACTCCTCCCACGAGTCCAGGTATAAAGGTGACTGCTCCACAGTCCCTCTGCATTCTGGACCGGTCGACCACTCGAGGCACACCTTCATTCTCTTGTTAATAAAAGCCTGTTAGTTACTCGCTTAACCTCAGTCTTCTGAGTAATTGATAGCGCATCAATTTTATTAACAAGATTTTTATAATGGAGAAGATCCTCACACCAGCATGTCTGGACTTAGACCATCGGGAGGCGGACGCAGCCACCAAGTTTACTCACTGGCTTAGGTGCTTTGAAAAATTCCTGATCGCCTCCGCTGCAACGGTCAAATCGGACGAGGACAAACTGGATGTCCTGACCTCCAAAGTGAACCACCGAGCGTACTCGGTCATCCAGGACGCGACCTCGTACGCGGATGCTATCAAGCTCCTCAAGGACCAGTACATGCGCCCAGTGAACGAGGTGTACGCCAGGCACCTCCTGGGGAGTCGTAAACAACCTGGGGAATCGACCGAGGAATACCTTCAGACACTGTCTGTGCTTGGCCGGGCCTGTGGCTGTAAGGATGTAAAGGCCGCCGTGTACACACAGGAACTTATCCGGGACGCTTTTGTAGCAGGCCACAGGTCCAATTACACCCGACAGCGACTGTTGGAGCAGAGTGACCTCGACCTCAACAAGGCCTCTGAACTCGCACTATCATTGGACGCAGCCTACCGGGGCATGGATGCCTACTCCTCTGCACCGTGGACGCCGCGGGGAACGACAGCCTGGGACACGGTAGGACCGTCTCATAGCGCCGTGCCACCCCAGCCACGGCCCAACTACCGCAGCAGTGCCCCAAGGCCAGACAGCAGTGTCCCAAGGCCAGAAATGCTACTTCTGTGGCCAGGCCAAACACCCCAGAGCGCGCTGCCCGGCGAAAAATGCGATCTGCTCGGGCTGCGGGAAGAAGGGCCACTACGTCAGCGTCTGCAGAGCCAAAGCTACCCCGAACCCCAGCAGCGCCTCGTGTGGGCCGCCATCTTGGGCCTCCCCAGCCATGTGCGAACCACCGGAACAGCAGCCATTTTGGACGCCTCCAGCCACATGGGGATCATGGACGCCGCCATCTTGGACGACAGCCGGGACGCAGCAGGCCCCCAACACCGCCTCATCTGATACCCGCAGCGACACACCGACCCCTACGCTGGCCTCCGTTACGCTGGACCAAGCGAGACCGCACCAACTGGCCCGGTCCACAATGGACATTAAGGTAAATGGTCACGAAACAATCTGCCTTTTTGACTCTGGGAGCACGGAGAGCTTCATCCACCCCGACACGGTGCGGCGTTGCTCTCCCCCAGTCCTGCCTGCGCACCAGCGGATTTCTATGGCCTCCGAGTCCCAGTCGGCGGACATTGGCGGCTACTGCGTGGTGACACTCTTAGTAGGCGGGACTGTGTACGATAATTTTAAACTTCTGGTCCTGCCCCACCTCTGCGCTGCCGTTCTACTGGGGTTAGATTTTCAGTGCCACCTTAAAAGTGTTACGATGGCGTACGGTGGACCCCTCCCCCCACTCACAGTCCGCAGCCAGCAGCTTCAAAATTGCCCGCCGCGCACCAGGTGCAACCTCTCCACGGTGGCATAGTGGTTAGCACTGTTGCCTCACAGCGCCAGGGACCCGGGTTCGAATCCGGTCTCGGGCGACTGTGTGTGTGGAGTTTGCACATTCTCCCCGTGTTTGCGTGGGTTTCCTCCGGGTGCTCCGGTTTCCTCCCACAGTCCAAAGATGTGCAGGTTAGGTTGATTGGCTATGATAAATTGACCCTTAGTGTTAGGGGGATTAAATACGTGGGGTTACAGGATAGGGTGGGATATGTGTTGGTGTAGGGGTTACGGGGATCGGGTGGGATATGTGTCGGTGCAGGCTCGATGGGCCGAAATGGCCTCTATCTGCACTGTGGGGTTTCTGTGATTTCTGTGATTGTGACTCAGTCACCCCCCCCCCCCCCAACTGTTTGCTAACCTCACCCCCGACTGTAAGCCCATCGCCACAAAGAGCAGGCGATACAGTGCCGGGGACAAGTTGTTCATTAAAACCGAAGTGGAGTGGCTCCTGAAGGAGGGGATTATTGAGGGCAGCACCAGCCCCTGGCGAGAAGCAGCGCCTGGTCATCGACTACAGCCAGACAATAAATCGCTACACCCTGCTGGATGCTTACCCACTCCCCCGCATAGCTGATATGGTCAACCAGATCGCGCAGTACCGCGTCTTCTCGACCATTGACCTGAAATCAGCGTACCACCAGCTCCCTATCCGCCCTGAGGACCGCCAGTATACTGCCTTTGAGGCAAACGGCCGCCTCTACCACTTCCTTAGGGTTCCCTTCGGCGTCACCAACGGGGTCTCCGTCTTCCAAAGGGAGATGGACCGGATGGTCAATCAAAATGCGTTGCAGGCCACTTTCCCATATCTGGACAATGTGACCATCTGCGGCCATGACTTGCAGGACCATGACGCAAACCTCGGAAAATTCCTCCGCACCGCCCAACTCCTGAACCTGACATATAACAAGGAGAAGTGCATATTCCGCACAACCCGCCTCGCCATCCTTGGCTGTGTTGTGGAACACGGAGTCATCGGTCCCGACCCCGACCGGATGCGTCCCCTTATGGAACTCCCACTGCCCCACTGCCTCAAGGCCCTGAAGAGGTGCCTAGGGTTTTTCTCCCATTACGCCCAGTGGGTCCCCTACTATGCGGGCAAGGCCCGTCCGCTGATCAAGTCCACCTCTTTTCCCGTGACGGCAGAGGCCCGCTTAGCCCTCCACCGTATCAAGGAAGACATTGCCAAAGCCACCATGCACGCAGTGGACGAATCCACCCCCTTCCAGGTGGAAAGCGACGCGTCCGACTTTGCCCTGGCCGCTACCCTTAATCAGGCGGGGAGACCCGTGGCCTTCTTTTCACGAACCTCCAGGGCCCGGAGACCAGACACTCCACTGTTGAGAAGGAGGCCCAGGCTATTGTGGAGGCTGTGCGTCATTGGAGGCACTACCTGGCCGGAAAACGATTTACCCTGCTCACTGACCAACGTTCAGTTGCTTTTATGTTTAACAACAAGCAGAGGGGCAAAATCAAAAACGACAAGATCTTGAGGTGGAGAATCGAACTTTCCACCTACAATTACGAGATCTTGTACCGGCCCGGGAAGCTCAATGAACCCCCGGATGCTCTATCGCGTGGCACCTGCGCCAGCGCGCAGATCGATAGACTGCGTGTGGTGTATGTGCCTTTAAGAGCAATTATGGTGTATGTGCCTTTAAGAGCCCCGGGTGTGCGTAATGCCGGTAATTGCCACTTGGGCTATATAAGCCTGTGTATTGTGTATATCCTTTAGAAACCCCCCCCAGACTTGCTTAGTAAATACCTATGAACCAACTCCTGTCTTCAGTGTCTTTATCGACACACGGACACTACAGTGGCGACGAAGTGGAAACGGACTTACCTGCAATTCGGCAGCACCTCAAGGACATCGATTCCTCCAGCGTCCAGAAGACTCAAGGAAGTAAGAGAAACTGTGGTTTCACCAGCTGGCCAAGCTGGCGACAGGTACTGCGCTAATCCTTCCTGGGCATCAGGCTGGAGCTCCAGCGGCGGGCTCTACAGCTGAGACAGGCAGCGAAATCGGAGGCAAGCAATAACGGACTGGGAGGGTGCACTCGAGAGACGGCCGGCGCGGCAAGCAGGTCAGCGTTTAGACCTCCGTCGGGAACGAGTCTCCAACAGTGAATAAACGGAAACCACAGTAAAACAGCGTTGTTATCGGTAGCAGCGGCGGGAAAGCGCGGGAAGCGCCATATCGTTGCTACAGAGAAAAGAAAAGAAAAAAAAACAAAAAAAAAAGCGCGCAGGAAGCGCCATATCTTTTCTGAAATGCCTAAATCTGGTAATATTGAGGCTTTTGATGGCGAAATAGAAGATTGGACCACATACGTGGAAAGAGTAGAGGTTTATTGCACTGCAAATGGAATAACAGATGAAAAAAAAGCTTCAGCACTTCTGAACTTAATGGGCGTGAAGACATACGGGCTGTTACGAAATTTAATCACTCCAGCCAAACCAAAGGACAAGACTTTTAAAGAAATTGTTGATACCCTGCAGGAGCATTTAAACCCAACACCGCTGCTGATAGCGGAACGATTCAAGTTCTTCAAGAGAAATCAACACAAGAATGAAAGTAACGCTGATTACCTAACCGAATTAAGAAAGCTATCAAAGTACTGCCAATTCGGAGCAGGACTATCGGATTATCTTCGAGACAAATTTGTTTGCGGTCTCTTAAGTGAAGGAACACAAAAAAGACTGCTTTCTGAAAAAGATTTAACATTGGACAAAGCTTTCAGTATGGCTGTATCATACGAAGCAGCAGCAAAAGGAGCTGCAGAGATACAACAAGAGACACAGGACTTCGGCACCCATAAAATGACACAGGAGTTCGAAAGATGTTATCGCTGCGGCAGATCCACCCATAACCAGAGGGACTGCTGGTTCAAGGGCAAAGCATGCAGACAATGTGGTAAGATTGGACACATTGCACGGGTATGCCAATCTGGACAAAATAAATCCACTGACAAGAAGGTACAAATGATGACGGATAATAGCTCCGAAGACCAGAATAGCGATAGCGACTCCGGAAACAAGAGACTAAGCTGTCTCAAATTACATAATGTACTTGCCAAAGAGGATTACCAAACCATTTGGGTTACCCTCACAATAGCAGGGTCACCAGTTAAAATGGAGCTAGATACAGGATCAGCTCTAACCGTAATAAATCGACGAGATTACGAGAGGCTATTTTCGCATATACCTCTAAAAGACACATCCATTATCGTAAAAACATATACGGGGCAGAAAGTCTACCCCAAAGGAAAAATAAGGGTGCCTGTGGTATACAACGGCAAAGAAATACAAAAGTTGTATTTATACATTCTACAAGATGGTGGTCCACCGTTGTTGGGACGTGAATGGATAAGGAAGATACGTTTAGACTGGCACTCCATTCAGGCACTGACGGTGACCAGTAAGGAAAAAAACAATGATGACATCATACCTGAACGATTAAAAGACATCTTGGCCAACGCCAAAGCAGTGTTTCAAGAGAAACTAGGAACCTTGAAAGGCATCACCGCCTCAATAAAAGTGGAAGATACAGCAATATCAAAATTTTTTATAGCAAGACCGGTGCCATACGCGATACGTCCGGCAGTCGAGGCAGAGCTGGAGAATTTGGAAAAGGCAGGCGTATTATCCAAAATAGATTGGAGCGAATGGGCAACACCCATCGATCCAGTCATGAAAAAAAACATTGAAAAATAACTCTGAGGAACAGAAAAAAATTCGCATCTGTGGGGACTTTAAGGTGACTGTAAACCCGGTCCTTCACACGGTACAGTATCCTCTTCTGAGGATAGAAGATATTTTCGCCTCACTATCCGGAGGGAAACGTTTCACAAAAATTGACTTGGCACAGGCATATCTACAGATGGAGGTTGAGGAGACCTCTAAGAAGTATCTCACAATAAACACACACAAAGGCCTGTACCAGTACAATCGACTGGTTTCTGGAATAGCATCAGCTCCAGCTATCTGGCAAAGAGCTATGGAGCAAGTCCTGCAAGGGATTCCGGGGACTCAATGCTACCTAGACGACATCCTTATAACAGGAGAAAACGACAACGAGCACCTTGCCAATTTGGAGCAGGTGCTCACTAGGCTGAAAGAACGGGGCCTACGAGCAAATCGCCCCAAGTGCGAATTTTTCCAAAATCAGATATCATATTGTGGCCACATAATTAATAGGGAAGGGTTGCATAAGTCACCTGAAAAAATTGAAGCAGTTATAAAAGCCCCAGCACCTGAAAATGTTTCACAATTAAGGTCATTCCTGGGATTAATAAATTACTATCATAAATTTTTACCGAACTTATCAACTATTCTACACCCTCTTAATGATCTTCTACAGACAGGAGTGATTTGGAAATGGAACGAAGACTGTAAACGTGCCTTCCATAAATGTAAAGACTTAATCACATCCGAGAAAGTTTTGGCTCATTACAACCCATCACTACCAATCAGACTGGCGTGCGATGCATCCCCTTACGGCATAGGAGCGGTATTGTCCCATAGATTCCCTGATGGCTCGGAACGGCCGATAGCTTTTGCGTCACGCTCATTGAACTCAGCTGAGCGTAACTATGCCCAGATAGACAGGGAAGCACTCAGCCTGGTATGGGGAGTGAAGAAATTCAACCATTACCTACACGGACAAAAATTTACCTTGCTGACTGACCATCAACCCCTCATCTCCATATTCAACCCTAAAAAAGGTGTCCCCATTATGACGGCACAAAGACTACAGAGGTGGTCCCTTTTTCTAGGGGCACACCAATACAACATTGAATACAAAGGGTCAAAACAGCATGGGAATGCTGACGGTTTATCGCGCCTACCGTTGCCAACGATAGAAGAGGCACCTACAGTAGACCCAGTAGAGATATTCCACTCTACCATAGTGGTATGTCTACCGGTGACAAATTCTGCCATTGAAAGGGAGACAAGAAATGACCCTACTCTCTCACGGGTCTACGATTTAACAGTGAAGGGATGGCCAGCACATGGCGAACCACTGTTGCCAGCATTCTCGCAAAGAAGAGAACAGCTGTCAGTGTGCCGAGGAACCTTGATGTGTGGATCCAGAGTGGTGATTCCACCCAAACTCCAGGATAAAGTGCTAAAGGAGCTTCACGAGGGGCATCTGGGTGGAGTGAAAATGAAGAACCTAGCTAGGGCGTTTGTATGGTGGCCAGGTATCGATGGAGACATCGAAGACATGACCAAGAGCTGCCTAGGATGCCAGAAGGTCCAAAATGCTCTGCCACAGGCCCCTCTACATCCATGGGAGTGGCCCTCATCTCCCTGGCAAAGGGTGCACATCGACTTTGCTGGTCCATTTATGGACTCAATGTTCTTAATCGCAGTTGATGCATGCTCCAAGTGGCCGGAGGTAATAAAGATGTCCTCCACCACCACGGAAAAAACCATCACAGTATTAAGGACCATATTCGCCACGTCGATCACAGCGGCAGACAAGACCTCCGGAGAGACTCCAATACACTAACTTTTAATACACTTCACCCCGTCGGACTCATTTTTAAACAAGGGGTGAATGTGGTAAACCACTGTTTGTATTCCACTGTGTACATGTCTGTACATGCCTCGGCTGACTCCTCCCACGAGTCCAGGTATAAAGGTGACTGCTCCACAGTCCCTCTGCATTCTGGACCGGTCGACCACTCGAGGCACACCTTCATTCTCTTGTTAATAAAAGCCTGTTAGTTACTCGCTTAACCTCAGTCTTTTGAGTAATTGATAGCGCATCAGAGGTCGAACTCCAAAACATCGTCAACACCTTCACCGAAGCGTACGAGAGCATGGGCCTTACACTAAACATCCATAAGACAAGGTCCTCTACCAACCTGCCCCCACCATACAGTACTGCCCCGATTATCAAAATCCATGACAAGGCCTTGGACAACGTGGACCACTTTCCATACCTTGGGAGCCGACTGTCAACAAGGACAGACGTCGATGACGAAGTCCAACACCGCCTTCGGTGTGCCAATGCAGCCTTCGGTCACCTGAGGAAGAGTGTTTGAAGACCAGGACCTCAAACCCGGCACTAAGCTCATGGTCTACAGAACAGCAATGATACTCACCCTGCTGTATGCCTCAGAGACATGGACCATGTACAGCAGGCAGCTCAAAGCACTGGAGAGGTACCACCAACTCCGCAAGATCCTGCAAATCCATTGGCAGGATAGGTGCACCAACGTTAGTGTTCTCGCTCAGGCCAACATCCCCAGCATCGAAGCTTTGACCACGCTCGATCAGCTCCAATGGACAGGTCACATCGTCCGCATGCCCGACACGACTCCCAAAACAAGAGTTCTACTCGGAGCTCCTGTACGGCAAGACAGCCCCAGAGGAAATGCTTCAAAGACACCCTCAAAGCCTCCTTGAAAAAGCGCAACATCCCCACTGACACCAGGGAATTCCTGGCCCAAGACCGCACAAAGTGGAGGAGAAGCATCCGGGAAGGCGCCGAACACCTCGAGTCTCTTCGCCGGGAGCAAGCGGAAGCCAAGCGCAAGCAGCGTAAGGAGCGCACATCAACCCAAGCACCCCATCCACCCGCCCCTTCAACCACCGTCTGCCCCACCTGTGACAGAGACTGTAGGTCTCGCATTGGACTCCTCAGTCACCTGAGAACTCATTTTTAGTGTGGAAGCAAGTCATCCTCGGTTCTGAAGGATTGCCTAAGAAGGAGGAAGAAAAAAGTTTTTCCTCATGTCGCCTCTGGTTCTTCTATCTGTGCCCTCTGGTTACTGACCCTTCAGCGATTTGGAAACAGTTTCTCTTTATCTACTCTATCTAAACTCTTCATGATTTTAAACACTTCTATCAAATCTCCTCTTAGCCTTCTCTGCTCTAAGGAGAAGAACCCCTGCTTGTCCAATCTATTAACAAGTGCAATCCCTCATCCCTGGAACCATTCTAGTAAATCTTTTCTGCACCCTCTCCAAAGCCTTCACGTCCTTCCTAAAGTGTGGTGCCCAGAATTGGACACAATGCTCCAGCTGGGGCCGAACTTGTGTTTTATATGGATTTAGCATAACTTCCTTGCTTTTGTACTCTAATCCTCTATTTATAAACCCCAGGATCCGATGTGCTTTATTAACTGATACAGTACTTTACATCTGTCTTCACAAAGGAGACGGATGATAGAAACATAGATAGAAGATAGGAGGAGTAGGCCATTCGGCCCTTCGAGCCTGCTCCGCCATTCAATGAGATCATGGCTGATCATCCAAATTCAGTACCCGGTCCCTGCCTTCTCCCCATATCCCTTTAGCCTTAAGAAATATATCCAACTCCTTTTTGAATTTATTTAATGAACTGGCCTCCACCGCCCTCTGTGGCAGAGAATTCCACAGGTTCACCACTCTCTGGGTGAAGAAATTCCTCATTTCAGTCCTAAATGGCTTACCCCTTATCCTTAGACTATGACCCCTGGTTCTGGATTCCCCGGCCATCATAAACATCCTTCCTGCATCTAGTCTGTCCAGGCCTGACAGAATTTTATAGGTTTCGATGAGATCCCCTCTCAATCTTCTAAACTCCAGTGAGTATAAGCCCAATCGACACAATCTCTCCTCATACGTCATTCCTGCCATCCCAGGTATCAGCCTGGTGAATCTTCGCTGTACTCCTTCCATGGCAAGAACGTCCTTCCTCAGGTAAGGCGACCAAAACTGCACACAATACTCAAGGTGCGGTCTCACCAAGGCCCTGTACAACTGTAGCAAGACATCCTTGTTCCTGTACTCGAACCCTCTTGCTACAAAGGCCAACATACCATTTACACTAAAAGAGAGGGAAGCTATGGACAGGATAGTAATAGATAGAGAAGACATACTAAAAAGATTAGCATTACTGAAAGTTGGTAGGTCACCTGGTCCGGATGGAATGCATCCCGTGTTGCTGGAAGAAGCAAAGATAGAAACAGCAGAGGTATCGGTCACAGGTTGCGGGGGCAGGTTGGTAGAGGACCTTTGTCTTATGGATGTTTAATGTAAGGCCCATGCTCTCGTACGCTTCGGTGAAGGTGTTGACAATGGTTTGGAGTTTGACCTCCAAGTGAGCGCAGACGCAAGTGTCGTCTGCATACTGTAGTCGATGACAGAGGATGGGATGACCTTGGATCTGGACTGGAGGCAACAGAGGTTGAACAGTTTCCCGTTTGTTCTGTAAATTAACTCCACTCCAGCGGGGAGCTTACTGAGGGCAAGATGGAGAATTGCAACAAGGAAGATCGAGAAGAGCATTGGTGCGATGACACAGCCTTGCTTGACCCCGGTCCGTATGTGAATTGGGTTTGTGGTGGAACCGTTGGTCAGGATCACGGCTTGCATGTTGTCGTGAAGAACTTTGAGGGCAGCCGAATTTGAGGAGGACACTCCATAATCCCTCACGGTTGAGCGTCAAAGGCCTTTGTGAGGTCAAAGAAGGCCATGTACAGCGGTTGGTGCTGTTCCCTGCATTTCTCTTGTAATTGACGCGCGGTGAAGATCATGTCCATTGTGCCCCTTGGTGGGCGGAATCCGCATTGCGACTCTGGGAGGAGCTCTTCAGCCACTGGGAAAAGGCGATTGAGGAGGATTCTTGCGATGACTTTCCCTGTGGCAGACAGCAGGGAAACTCCTCTGTAATTACCGCAATTGGACTTGTCACTTTTCTTGAAGATGTTCACAATTATGGCGTCTTTGAGATCCCCTGGCATGCTCTCCTTCCAGATAAGAGAAATGAGTTCATGAATTCGTGCCAGCAGTGCTTCTCCGCCATGCTTTAGTGCCTCGGCAGGGATTCCATCTGCTCCTGAGGCCTTGTTGTTCTTCAGTTATCGGATGGCCTTTTCAATCCCATGCCAGGCTGGGGTTGTGCTGAGGTGGTGGCGGGTAGCATGCTGCGGGATGGAATCGAGGACACTCGCGTCGAAGACTGAGTCTCGGTTAAGGAGATTTTTGAAGTGCTCCTTCCAGTGGGCACTGACGGCCTCCTTGTCCTTGGAGTACCTCGCCGTTCTTGGCCCGCAGTGTGGTAGGACCTTGGGTGCTTGGGCCGTAGATGGTCTTGACTGCGCTAAAGAATCCATGCACGTAGTGGTTGTTGGCTAGCTGCTGGATCTCCTGCGCTTTCTCCACCCACCATCTGTTCTTTAGGTCGCGAGTTTTTTGTTGGACCTCGGCCTTCAGGCCCCCACCACACAGTACTGCCCCCCCGATTATCAAAATTCACAACAAGGCCTTGGATAACGTGGACACCACTTCCCATACCTCAGAAGCCTACTGTCAACAAGGGCAGGCGTCGATGACGAAGTCTAACACCGCTTTCAGTGTGCCAGTGCAGCCTTTGGTCGCCTGAGGAAGAGAGTGTTTGAAGACCAGGACCTCAAACCCGGCACCAAGCTCATGGTCTACAGAACAGTAGTGATACCCGTCCTCCTGTATGTCTCAGAGACATGGACCATGTACAACAGGCACCTCAAAGCACTGGAGATGTACCAACGCTGCCTCCGCAAGATCCTGCAAATCCATTGGCAGGATGGGCATACCAACGTCAGTGTTCTCGCTTAGGTCAACAGCCCCAGCATCGTAGCTTTGACCACGCTCAGTCAGCTCCAATGGATGGGTGACATCGTCCGCATGCCCAATACGAGACTCCAAAAACAAGCGCTCTACTTGGAGCTCTGACACGGCAAGAGAGCCCCAGGTGGGCAGAGGAAACACTTCAACATGCCAATGCCTGTTCTTCCTCAGGAGACTGAAGAAATTTGGAATGGCCCCCCAGATTCTCACCAACTTCTACCGGTGCACCATCGAGAGTATCCTGTCCGGCTGCATCACTACCTGGTATGGCAACTGCACCGCCACAGACCGCAAGGCTCTACAGATGGTGGTGAAAGCTGCACAACATACTACAGGAATTAAACTACCTGCTGTCCAGGATATCTACCCCGAGGTGTGCCGGGGGAAGGCCCTGAGAATCATTAAAGACACGAGCCACCCCAGCCACAACCTCTTCGCCCTGCTCCCGTCCGGTAAGAGATACCGAAGCATATGGTCTCGTACCAGCAGGTTTCAAAACAGCTTCTACCCCCAGGCTATAAGACTCATGAACGTATAATTTATTATTTATTACTGTTGTTTTATTTATTATTACTGTATTTCTATTAGCATTTTATCATTGTTATGCCATATTTATTCCAATGTTGGGAGGACTCGTAAAAATCAACATTTCATTGTGCAGTACACACGTCTGCTGCATATATGACAAATAAAATTGAATTGAATTGAAGGACACCCTCAAAGCCTCCTTGAAAAAGTGCAACATCCCCACCGGCACCTGGGAATCCTTGGCCCAAGACCGTACAAAGTGGAGGAGAAGCATCCGGGAAAGCGCCGAACACCTCGAGTCTCTTCGCTGGGAGCAAGCGCAAGCAGCGTAAGGAGCACACGTCAACCCAAGCACCCCACCCACCCGCCCGTTCAACCACCGTCTGCCCCACCTGTGACAGAGAATGTAGGTCCTGCATTGGACTCATCAGTCACCTGAGAACTCATTCTTAATGTGGAAGCAAACAGGGGGCTCTAGGGGGAGAGGAGCTAAATACGATTAAAATCACTAAGGAGGTGGTACTTGGTAAAATAATGGGACTTAAGCCAGATAAATCCCCTGAACCTGATGGCTTACATCCTAGGGTCTTGAGGGAAGTGGCAGTAGGGATTGTGGATGCATTGGTAATAATTTTCCAAAACTCCCTGGACTCAGCAAAGGTCCCGGCAGATTGGAAAACTGCTAATGTAACACCCTTATTTAAAAAGGGTAGTAGGCAGAAGGCTGGAAACTATAGACCTGTTCGCCTAACATCTGTGGTTGGTAAAATGTTAGAGTCCATTATTAAGGAGACAGTAACGGGACATTTGGATAAACATAATTTAATAGGACAAACTCAGCATGGTTTCATGAAGGGGAAGTCATGTTTGACAAATTTGCTTGAGTTCTTTGAGGAAGTAACATACAGGGTGGATAAAGGAGAACCAGTGGACGTAGTGTATTTAGACTTCCAAAAGGCATTTGACAAGGTGCCACACAAAAGATTATTGCTCAAGATAAAAAATCACGGGATTGGGGGTAATATTCTGGCGTGGGTGGAGAATTGGCTCTCTAACAGAAAGCAGAGAGTTGGGATAAATGGTTCATTCTCAGGCTAGTGGTGTTCCGCAGGGGTCAGTGCTGGGTCCCCAACTCTTTACAATCTATAGTAACGATTTGGAGGAGGGGACCGAGTGTAACATATCAAAGTTTGCAGATGATACAAAGATGGGAGGGAAAGTAGTGAGTGAGGAGGACATAAATAACCTGCAAGGGGACATAGACAGGCTAAGTAAGTGGGCAGAGATTTGACAGATGGAATACAATACTGGCAAGTGTGAGGTTATGCACTTTGGCAGGAAAAATCATAGAGCAAGTTATTATCTTAATGGCAAGAAACTGGAAAGTACTGTAGTACAAAGGGATCTGGGGGTCCTGGTGCACGAAACTCAAAAAGTTAGTATGCAGGTGCAGCAAGTGATCAAGAAGGCCAATGGAATGTTGGCTTTTATTGCTAGGGGGATAGAATATAAAAACAGGGAGGTATTGCTGCAGTTATACAAGGTATTGGCGAGACCGCACCTGGAATACTGCACAGAGTTTTGGTGTCCATACTTAAGAAAAGACATACTTGCTCTTGAGTCAGTACAAAGAAGGTTCACTCGGTTAATCCCAGGGATGATGGGGTGGTCATATGAGGAGAGGTTGAGTAGATTGGGACTCTACTCATTGGAGTTCAGAAGAATGAGAGGCGATCTTATTGAAACATATAAGATTGTGAAGGGGCTTGATCGGGTGGATGCGGTGAGGATGTTCCCAATGATGGGTGAAACTAGAACTAGGGGGCATAATCTTAAAATAAGGGGCTGCTCTTTCAAAACTGAGATGAGGAGAAACTTCTTCACTCAGAGGGTGGTAGGTTTGTGGAATTTGCTGCCCCAGAAAGCTGTGGAAGCTACATCATTAAATAAATTTAAAACAGAAATAGATAGTTTCCTGGAAGTAAAGGGAATTAAGGGTTACGGGGAGCGGGCAGGAAATTGGACATGAGTCTAGGTTCGGAATGGTCATGGCCCTGTGGGTAGTGGAGCGGGCCCAGGGGCCGTGTAGTTTGGTTTTGCTCCTACTTCTTGTGTTCTAATTCTGTGTTAGATTTCAGGAGATGGTTTTGTTGCTGTTCCTGGCTGTGGTGGAGATCGCCTTTACAGAAGGTAAGTACTGTAGGAAATATAGGGACAGAGTGATCTCCTGGAAGAGTTTCGATCGCCTAGATGGGTCGGAGAGGAATTTCCCAGATTTTTTCTCCCAAATTGGCCATTGGGTTTTTTATCTGGTTTTTCGCCTCTCCCGGGAGATCACATGGGTTCGGGTGGGATGGAGAGTGATGGATAGATCTGTATTTTTGTGAACAAACATGAATGTTTTCCGATGCTTTGGCAACATAAGATGTAACTTGTCATGCCAATAAAGCGATTTGAATTGAATTGAATTGAATTGATAGAAGATTTGAGGTTAGGATCAGATCAGCCATGATCTAATTGAATGGTGGAGCAGGCTCGAGGGGCCGATTGGCCTACTCCTGCTCCTATTTCTTATGTTCTTATCCTTGGTCCCGAGGGACTGCCAAAGAAGAGAAGAATAAGATTGGTCACAATCTTTCAATCCTCATTGGATACAGGAGTAGTGCCAGAGGACTGGATGGTTGCTAATGTTATACCACTATTCAGGAAAGGGGAGAAGGATAAACCCGGAAATTACAGGCCAGTCAGCCTAACATTGGTGGTGGGGAAGTTATTGGAAACCATCATCAAGGACAGAATAAACTTTCATTTGGAAAGGCATGGGTTAATCAAGGAGAGCCAGCATGGATTTGTTAAAGGCAAATCGTGTCTGACTATCTTGATTGAATTAGAACATAAGAAATAGGAGCAGGAGTAGGCCATTCGGCCCTTCGAGCCTGCTCCGCCATTCAATGAGATCATAGCTGATCTTCTGCCTCAACTCCATTCACCGGCCTTTTCGCCATATCCCTTGATGCCTTTAATAGTCAGAAATCTATCGACTTCTGTTTTGAATATACCCAATGACTGAGCCTCCACAGCCCTCTGGAGTAGAGAATGCCAAAGATTCACCACCCTCTGTGTGAAGAAATCTCTCCTCATCTCAGTCCTGAATGGCCTACCCTTTATCCTGAGGCTGTGGCCCCTGGTTCTAGACTCCCCAGCCAAGGGGAACATTCTCCCAGCATCCACCCTATCAAGCCCTGTAATAATTTTGTATGCTTCAATGAGATCCTCTCATTCTTCTGAATTCAAGAGAATATAGGCCTAGTTTACTCAATCTCTTCTCATATGACAGTCCCGCCATCCCAGGAATCAATCTCGTGAACCTTCATTACACTCCCTCAATGGCAAGTATATCCTTCCCTAGGTAAGGAGACCAAAATTGTACACAGTACTCCACGTGTGGTCTCACCAAGGCCCTATATAATTGGAGTAAGACTTCTTTACTCCTGTACTCAAATCCTCTTGCAATGAAGGCCAGCATTCCATTTGCCTTCCTAATGGCTTGCTGCACCTGCACATTTACTTTCAGTGACTCATGTACAAGGACACCCAGGTCCCTTTGAGCACCTGCATTCCCCAATCTTTCACCATTTAGGAAATACTCTGCCTTTCTGTTTTTTTCTACCAAAGTGGATAACATTTATCCACATTATAATCCATCTGCCATGTTCTCGCCCACTCACTGAGCCTGTCGAGATCCCCTTGAAGTCTCTTCACATCCTCTTCACAACTGACACTGCCACCTAGCTTTGTATCATCAGCAAATTTGGAAATGTTACATTTAATCCCCTCATCCAAATCATTGATATAGATTGTGAATAGCTGAGGCCCCAGCACCGATCCTTGCCTTACCCCAGTAGTCACAGCCTGCCATCCTGAAAAAGACCTGTTTATCCCTACTCTTTGTTTTCTGCCTGTTAACCAATTCTCAATCCATGCTAGTATATTACCCCCAATTCAATGTGCCCTAATTTTGTTCACCAACCTCGTGTCGGACCTTATCGAAGACCTTCCGAAAATCCAGATACACATCTACCGGTTCCCCTTTGTCTACTCCACTAGTTGCATCCTCAAAGAACTCCAATAGGTTTGTTAAACAGGATTTCCCTTTCATAAATCCATGTTGACTCTGCCCAATCTTACTATTAGTTTCGAAGTGCCCAGTTATTGCATCCTTTATAATAGATTCCAGCATTTTCCCCAACTACTGATGTGAGGCTAACAGGTCTGTAGTTCCCCGTTTTCTCTCTCCCTCCTTTCTTAAATAGCGGGGTTACATTTGCTATCCTCCAATCTGCAGGAACCGGTCCAGAATCTATAGAATTTTGGAAGATGACAACCAATGCGTCCACTATCCCAATGGCCACCTCTTTCAAAACCCTAGGATGTAGGTCATCTGGTCCTTGGGATTTATCGACTTTTAGTCCCATTAATTTTGCTAGTACTGTTTTTTTACTAATAACAATTTCTTTAAGTTCCTCATTCCCGCCACACCTTTGGTTTTCTCGTATTTCTGGGAAGTTTTTTGTGTCTCCCTCCGTGAAGACAGAAACAAAGTATTTATTTAATTTCTCTGCCATTTCCTCATTCCCCATTATAAATTCTCCTGTCTGACTGTAAAGGACCTACATTTACCTTCGCCAGTCTTTTCCTTTTCACATACCTATAGAAGCTTTTACAATCCTTTTTATATTTTTCGCTAGTTTGTGCTCATATTCCATTTTCCCTTTCTTTATCAATTTCTTGGTCCCCCTTTGCTGATTTCTAAAAAAGATCCTAATCCTCAGGCTGACTGCTTTTTCTGGCAACTTTATAAGCTTCCTCCTTTGACTTAATACTAGCTTTAATTTCTTTTGTTTGCCATGGTTGGATCACTTTTCCTTTTGAGTTTTTAATGCCCTAGAGGAATATATGTTTGTTGCAAATTATGCATTATTTCCTTGAATGTTAGCCATTGTATGTCCACCATACCTTTTAGTGCAGTCTTCCAATCTACCATGGCCAACTTGTCCCTCATACCCTTGTAGTTTCCTCTGTTTAGATTGAAGACCTTAGTTTCAGATTGGACTACATCACTCTCAAACTTAATGCAAAATTCAATCATATTATGGTCACTTGTTCCTAAAGGCCCCTTTACCATAAGATTATTGATTAGCCCTTTCTCATTACACAGTATCAGATCCAGAATAGCCTGTTCCCTGGTTGGTTCCTCCACATACTGATCTAGGAAACCATCTCGCATGCATTCCAAGAATTCATCCTCCACGCCATTAGTGGTAATTTGATTTGCCCAGTCAATATGTAGATTAAAGTCCCCCATGATTACTGTATTGCCCTCGTTACATGCACTTCTAATTTCTTGATTGATACTGTGCCCTACATTACTACTACTGTTTGGTGGCCTATACACAACTCCCACCAATGTTTTCCGCCCTTTGCTGTTTCTTGGCTTCACCCAAACGGATTCCAGTTCTACATCACGATCTGCCAAAAAAAGATCTTTTATCTCTACCGTACCGATCTCATCCCTTATTAACAGCGCTACGCCACCTCCTTTTCCTTTTTGTCTGTCCTTCCTAAATGTTGAGGACCCTGGAACATTCAGTTCCCAGCTTTTGTTACCCTGCAACCATGTCTCTGTAATGGCAATTACATCATACCCATTTACTTCTATTAGTGCCATTAATTCATCCACCTTGTTGCGAATGCTACGTGCATTTAGCTAAAGTGCCTTCAACTTTGCCTGTTTAATATTTTTCTGCACTTTGACCCTCTTTACTGTTGGCCTTTGTTTCTGCTCCCTACTAGTTTTGCTGACTACTTTTCTAACTTGCACTTCCAGCTTTGTTTCTCTCCATTCTGGGCCCACACTTAGGTTCCTAGCCCCCTGACAAACTAGTTTAAATCCTTTGATGAGGTAACAGAGAAGGCTAATTAAGGTACTGTATTGTTGTAGATGTTGTATACAGTATATGGACTTTCGGAAGGCATTTGACAAAGTGCCACAGAGGAGGCTTGTTAAGATGGAAGCCAATGGAATGGAGGAGAAAGTGGCAGTATGGCTCCGGAATTGGCTCAGTGACTAGAAGCAAAGGGTGGTGGTTGATGGATATTTTTCAGACTGGGAGGTGGTTTGCAGTGGTGTTCCCCAAGGGTCACTTTTGGGTTCAATACTCTTTGTAATTTTTATAAACGACCTAGACTCGGGTGTAGGGAGCAGCATTAGAAAGTTTGCAGATGATACAAAACTTGACAAAGTAGCAAATAGTGCTGAGGATAGTTATAGGCTTCCGGATGGTGAAATGGGAAGAAGCATGGCAGAGGAAGTTCAATGGAGAAGTGTAAGAGCATAATAGGAGTCGGCCATTTGGCCCTTCGAGCCTGCTCCGTCAATCAATAAGATCATGGCTGATCTTCTACCTCAACTCCACCTTCCTGCACTATCCGCATATCCCTCGATTCCTTTAATATCTAAAAATCTATTGATCTCAGCCTTGAATATACTCAACGACTGAGCCTCCACAGCCCTCTGGGGTAGAGAATTTCTAAGATATGTGAAGTGATGCACTTTAGGAGGACTAATATGGAAAGGCAGTACACAGTAAATGGCACGATTTTGAACAATGTGGATGAGCAGAGACACCTTGGTGTCCATACACACAAATCCTGAAAGGTGACAGGGCAAGTTGATGAGGTGGTTTAAAAAGCAGATGTGTTGCTTGGGTTTATAAACAGAGGAATAGGATATTAAAGCAAAGAGATCAGCTCGAACTTTAGAAATCACTGGTTACCTCTAATCGGATTGGGCAGAGTCAACACAGATTTATGAAAGGGAAATCATGTTTAATAAATCTGTTAGTTTTTTGAGGTTATAACGAGCAGAATAGATAAGGGGGAAACCAGTGGATGTCGTGCATTTGGATTTTCAAAGGCATTCGATAAGGTGCCACACAAGAGGTTATTAACAAAATTAGGGCTCATGGGATTGGGGGTAATATACTCGCATGGATTGAGGATTGGTTAACGGACAGAAAACAGAGAGTAGGAATAAACGGGTCATTTTTGGGTTGGCAGGCTGTAACTAGTGGGGTACCACAAGGATCAGTGCTTGGGCCTCAGCTATTCACAATCTACATCAATGATTTGGATGAGGGGACCAAATGTAATACAGGTACAACTCCGGTAATCCGGCACCCTCGGGACCAGGCCGGTGCCGGACCACTGAAAATTCCGAACCACTGAAGGTGTCGAAAGTCACCACAAACACCGCCACCACCTGCTCCTCCTCTTCCTGCTGCTGCCGCCCGTGCCGCCACCGACCCCGCCGCTCACGGGCTCGATCGCTCCGCCGAGCCGTCGTTGATGCTGCGCGGTCCAGGCGCTGATCCTGACCTGGCGGCGGTCCCGGGACCCGAGCCAGACCCATCCCAGGGAGGGAATGTGACAGCAGGACCTTCCTCGTGCCGGACCACTGAAGGTGCCGGACCATCGGGTGCCAGATTACCAGTGTTGTACCTGTACATCCAAATTTGCTGATGATACAAAGCTAGGTGGGAATGTAAGTTGTGAGGAGGATGTAAAGATGCTGCAAGGGGATATAGATAGGTTCAGTGAGTGGGCAAGAACATGGCAAATGGAATATAATGTGGAGAAATGTGAAGTTATCCACTTTGGTAGGAAAAATAGAAAAGCAGAGTATTTTTAAAATGGTGAGAGATTGGGAAATGTTGGTGTTCAGAGGGACCTTGGTGTCCTTGTACACGAATCACTGAAAGTTAATATGCAGGTACAGCAATTAGGAAAGCAAATGGTATGTTGGCCTTTATTACAAAAGGATTTGAGTATAAGAGTAAAGACGTCGTACTGCAATTATATAGGGCCCTGGTGAGACCACACCTGGAGTATTGTGGACAGTTTTGGTCTCCTTACCCAAGGAAGGATATACTTGCCATAGAGGGAGTGCAACGAAGGTTCACCAGACTGGTTCCTGGGATGGGGGGGGACGGGTAGATTGTCCTATGAGGAGAGATTGAGTAGACTAGGCCTATATTCTCTAGAGTTTAGAAGAATGAGAGGTGATCTCATTGAAACATACAAAATTCTTACAGGGCTCGACAGGGTAGATGCAGCGAGGGGTGTCCTGGCTGGTGAGTCTAGAACCAGGGGTCACAGTCTCAGAATAAGGGGTCGGCCATTTAGGACTGAGATGAGGAGAAATTTCTTCACTCAGAGGGTGGTGAATCTCAGGAATTCTCTACCCCAGAGGGCTGTGGAGGCTCAGTCGTTGAGTAATTCAAGACAGATTTTGGGATATTGAGGGAATCAAGGGTAATGGGGATAGTGCAGGAAAGTGGAGTTGAGGGAGAAGATCAGCCATGATCTTATTGAATGGCGGAGCAGGCTCGAAGGGCCGAATGGCCGACTCCTGCTCCTATTTCTTATGTTCTTATGGTTAGGCCTCAGCTGGAGTATTGTGGACAATTCTGGGTACTAAACTTCAGGAAAGATGTAACGGCCTGAGAAAGGGTGCAGAGGAGGTTCACCAGGAGGTTACCAGGGAAGCGGGACTTCAGTTATGAGGAGAGGTCAGAAAAGTTCAGACTGTTCTCCTTGGAACAGAGAAGGTTAAGAGGTGACCTAATAGAGGTTTTTATGATGATGAGAGGTTTTGATAATAAGAGTAGATAAAGAAAGGCTGTTCCCTCTGGCGAGTGGGTCAATAAGCAGAGGTCAGATTTAAAAACATTGGCAAAAGATCTAGACAGGAGATGAGAAATTTTTCCAGGATCTGGAATTTTGTGTGGGGATCGGAACGCTGTACCTGAAAAGGTGGTGGAAACTGATTCCATCAATAATTTTAAAAGGGAGTTGGACGGGGACTGGAGGATGAGGAGCTTACAGGGTGACGGAGAGAAAGCGGGGGTGTGGGACTGAGCACGACTTGATCAAAAATGATCGAATTGAAAGGCAGAACAGGCTCGAGGGGCTGAATGTCTTACTCCTATTCCTATGACATGGGCAATAACAGAGACCTGGCTCAAACAGGGGGAGGATTGAGAACTTAATATTCCTAGCTGTAAAGTATTCAGGAAAGATATGGAAAGAAAAAAAAAAGGGGGTTGGTAGTATTGACCAAAGAAACTATTATAACACTGGAGAGAGATGATGTACTTGAGGATTTAAAGACTATCTATTTGATTAGAATTAAGGAACAACAGAGGAGCTATTACACTGTTGGGTGTCTCCTATAGCCCACCAAATAGTAGGAAGGAGATAGAGGAGCAAATTTGGGGAACAGGGATCAAAATCGCATTAGTTTTAGAGTAGTTATAGAAAAGGACATGGTACAATCAAAGGTGAAAATATTCAGTTGGAGGGGGGCTAACTTCAGTGAGTTGAAAAGGGATCTGGCCCAGGTGGATTGGAATCAAAGGTTGGCAGGCAAAACAGTAATTGAACAATGGAAGGTCTTCAAGCAGGAGATGGTTTGGGTACAGAGTCGACACATTCCCATGAGGGGGAAAGGCAGGGCATGCAAAGCTAGAGCTCCCTGGATGACTAAAGATATAGGCCTAGAAATTCGGTGGCCCGCGCCACCAGTTAGCGCCCAAAGAGGGCACTTAGTGGGTTTAGTGCCACTGGCCTCGCCTCCCGCGAAATTTAGCGGGGTGCTAATGGCGACGTTAGCCTGTAGCGCTGGGCCGCCACCGATGATGTCATCGGTGTGTGCAGCGCCCCGCTACCGCCCCGATCGCGTCCCCCGCTGTAACGCCGGTCGCAATTTGCGACCGGTTCAGGGGGGCCTACCTGCGGCGGTAGTGGCGCCAATTAAAGGGGAGGTGCGGGGCGGCCATTTTTTTTGCTGGCTGCCTGCCAGCACCTCCTCGCGCCGCCGTCCCCGGCCTCCTGAGCCCCCCCACCCCCCCGGGCAGCGCCGGCTGTGTCCCAAGAGCCCGGCACTTCTCCTCGGTGCTGGGCTCTTTTGCCGGCACTCGCGATCTCTGATCGCGCTGGTGCAGGCCCCTCCCCTTAAGGGGAGGAAGGCCTGCAATACCGCAGTGCGCCGTGCCGCAGCGTGGCGCTGCGGCATGTTGCGCTGCGATATTCAGTTGCAGCGCCCCAAGAGGGATGCGGGGCGCCTCAAGCAGCGCCCCGCTTCCGTTTGGGGCGCTGAAACTAAATTTCCGGCGGGCGCAAGCGGCTCCGTCCGGAGCTGTAATTCCGGTGCCCAGGCGAGCTTGGCGCCCCAAGTGGGGCGCCACCGAATTTTTAGGCCATAGAGATTAAAATGAGGCAGAAAAAGGAGGCTTATGATAAATGTCAGATTCATAATTCAGTAGAGAACCAAGCTGAATACAGAAAGTACAGAGGAGAACTAAAAAAGGAGAGAGAGAATGAGAAAAGATTAGCGGGTACCACAAATGGGAACACTGAAGTCTTTTATAAACATATAAATAGTAAAAGGACAGTCAAAGGAAGGGTGGGACCAAATAGGAACTAAAAAGGAGATTTCCATGTGGGGGCAGAGGGCAGGGCTGAGCTACTAAATGAGTATTTTATATCTGTCTTAATTAGAGAAGAGAATGCTGCCAAAGTAGCAGTAAAGGAGGAGGCAGTAGAGAAATTGGATTGGATAAAAACAGATAAGAGAGGTGATAGCTAAAAGGTTGGCAGTCCTCAAAATCGAAAGGTCACCCGGTCCAGATCGGATGCATCCTCGTTTACTGAGGGGAAATTGCAGAGGCTCTGGACACAATCTTCCAATCCTCCTTGGAGAGGGGGGTAGTGCCAGAGGACTGGAGGATAGCAATTGTTACAACACTGTTCAAAAGAGGTGACGGGGATAAACCCGGCAACTACAGGCCAGTCAGCCTAATGTCAGTGGTGGGGAAACTTTGAGAGACAATAATCCGATACAAAATTAATTGTCATTTGGAAAAGTATGGGCTAACAAATGAAAGTCAGCACGGATTTGTTAAAGGAAAATAGTGTTTGACAAACTTGATCAAGTTCACTTGAAATGCCATTGCATACAAGGCTATGGACCAAATGCTGGAAAATGGGATTAGATTGGACAGGGCTTGATGGACGGCGCAGACACGATGGGCCGAAGGGCCTCTTTCTGTGCTGTATAACTCTATGACTCTTAGTAATGGAGCGGGTTGATGAGGGTAGTGCGGTGGATGTTGTGTATATGGGCTTTCAGAAGGCATCTGATAAAGTACCACATAATAGACTTGTTATCAAAATTAAAGCCCATGGGATTAAAGGGGCAGTGGCAGCATGGCTACAAAATTGGCTAAGGGACAGAAAGCAGAGAGTAGTGGTGAACGGTTGTTTTTCAGACTGGAGGGAAGTGTGCAGTGGTGTTCCCCAGGGGTCGGTATTAGGGCCACTGCTCTTTTTGATATATATTAATTACCTGGACTAGGGTATCAGGGCATAATTTCAAACTTTGTTTACTACATTTCCGAGTTTCATGTCATCTGCAATGAGGAGGATAGTAACAGATTTCAGGAGGACATAGACAGACTGTGGGGTGGCGCCTGGGGTCAGAGGTGGAGCTGGGTGCAGTCATCTGGAAGCCCAGGATCAGAGTGGCAATGAGAGAGAGCAGCCATTGCTACAGAAAGACTGGCTCCATCGACAGTTCAGAAGGACTATGGGGGAAGAGATGTCAAAGGAGAACAGTGAGGTCAACTGTAGCAAACAGAGCAGAGGGGTCAAGGGGGTCAAGGAGGACAAGGTGGGGAAAACATGTCACGCTCAGTCATGCAGGACGGCATTTCTGAGCGGGCACTTGTAAATGAGCCCGACTGGTCGAAGTGCAGAGGAACAGAGGGACCTTGGAGTGCATGTCCACAGTTCCCTGAAGGTAGCAGGACAGGTAGACAAGGTGGTTAAGGCGGCATACGGGATACTTGCCTTTATTAGCCGAAGCATAGAATATAAGAGCAGGGAGGTTGTGCTTGAACTGTATAAAACACTAGTTAGGCCACAGCTAGAGTACTGCGTTCAGTTCTGGTCACCGCATTACAAGAAGGATGTGATTGCACTGGAGAGGGTGCAGAGGAGATTTACGAGGATGTTGCCGGGGCTGGGGAATTTTAGCTATGAGGAAAGATTGGATAGGCTGGAGTTGTTTTCTTTGGATCAGAGGAGGCGGAGGGGAGATTTAATTGAGGGTCATAGATTTAAATAATTGGTAGAAGGATTAGAGGGGAGCTGAGGATAACTTTTTTCACCCAGAGGGAGGTGGGGGTCTGGAATTCAGTGCCTGAAAGGGTGGTAGAGGCAGAAACCCTCATCACATTTAAAAAGTACTTGGACATGCACTTGAAGTGCCGTAACCTACAGGGCTCCAGACCAAGAGCTGGAAAGTGAGATTAGGCTGGAGAGCTCTTTTTCAGCTGGCCCAGACACGAATGGCCTCCTTCTGTGCTGTAAATTTCTATGATTCTATGGTCACTAACCAGACCAGGTGAGCGATTACCAGCAGTCTGGAGCTGCGCTGCAGTCACAAGCCATTTTTGCTTAGCCTCAGTACCTTACCTCCAGCAGCTTGTCCATCAGGTCAGCCTGGATCAGCCAGTTAAATAGAGCGATGTTGAAGAGTTCATCTGTTGACCTCTGGGCAAGTTTCAGCATTTGTTCAAACTGGGAAAAAGTGAACAGGTTTAAATAATATACAAACCCTACACACACACCCGATAGCAGACAACCCTACACACACCCTATATAGTTACACAGACCAAGGCACCGTGGCTCAGAAGGCTGTACACAGAGGGGGGTGGGGGGGAGAGAGAGCAGAATCGGAATGTGGTAGTGATCGGGGATTCGATAATTAGGGGGATAGATAATGTCCTCTGCAGTCACGAATGAGAATCCCAAAGGATGTGTTGCCTATCCGGTGCCAGGGTAAGGGGTATTTCGAGGTGGCTGGAGAGGAATTTGGAAACAAAGGGGAAATGTCAGGACAAACGATGTAGGTAGGAACAGGAAGGAGATCCTGCTGAGGCAGTATCAGGAGTTAGGAACTAAATTAAAAAGGACCTAGAGGGTAATAACCACTGGATTATTGCCTGAGCCACGTGCAAATTGGCATAGAGACAGTCAGGCTAGGAGAATTAACACGTGGCTAAAGGGCTGGTGTGGGAAAGAGGGGTTCCTTTTTATGGGACGCTGGCATCAGTACTGGGACAGGAAGGAGCTGTACCGATGGGTCGGGCTCTTCTTGAACTGGGATGGGACCAGTGTCCTAGCGAAAAGGGTAAATAGGATGGTGGTAAAGGCTGTAAACTAGTAAGATGTGGGGGGGGGTTGGCGGGATCTACAAGAAATGAGACAAGCCTAAATATAAACGAAACAGGAAAGGACAGCATAGGACAGACAAAACTAAGGGTGGACATAAATGGCCAGGGAGTGTGTTGTGGAACAGGAGTGTAATAATTTGGTTAAAAATAAAAAGTGAGAGGAACTGCTTTTAAAAATGAGTTAAACTGTCTGTACAGCAATGCACAGCATCCGTATTAAAATATGGGAACTGTAGGCAATAATACGTCACGAGGAACCAGTTATAGTAGGATCATAGAACAGTACAGCACAGAAGGCGGCCATTCGGCCCATCGAGTCTGCGCCGGCTCTTTCGAAGAGCAATTCAGTCAGTCCCACTCCCCCGCTCTTTCCCCATACCCCTGTAATATTTTCTCCTTCAAGTATTTATCCAATTCCCTTTTGAAGGCTGCTATTGAATCTGTATCCACCGCCCGATCAGGCAGCGCATTCCAAATCCTAACCACTCGCTGCGTAAAAAGATTTTTCCTCATTTCGCTATGGTTTTTTTGCCAATCACCTTAAATCTGCGTCCTCTGGTTATCGACCCTTCAGCCATTGGAAACAGTTTATCTTTATTTACTTGATCTAAACCCTTCATGATTTTAAACACCTCTATCAAATCTCCTCTTAGCCTTCTCTGTTCTAAGAAGAACAACCCCAGCTTCTCCAGTCTATCCACGTAACTGTAATCCCCCATCCCTGGAACCGTTCTAGTAAATCTCTTCTGTACCCTCTCCAAAGCCTTCATGCCTTTCCTAAAATTGGACTCAATACTCCAGCTGGGGCCGAACTAGTGTTTTATTTAGGTTTAACATAACTTCCTGGCTTTTGTACTCCATGCGTCTATTTATGAAGCCCAAGATCCCATATACATTATTAACCTGTGCTGCCACCATCAAAGATTTGTGCACAAACACCACCAAGGACTGTCTCTTCTTGCACCCCAGTTAAAATTGTACTATTTAACCTGTATTGTCTCTCCTCATTCTACCTACCAAAATGCATCACCTCACACTTTTCTGTGTTAACTTTCATCTGTCATTATTCCACTAGCACGTCTATGTCCTCTTGAAGTCTATTACTATTATTCCTCACTGTTAAGTTTCGTGTCATCTGTAAATTACCTGGGGGGTCACCATTGACCAGAAACTTAGCTGAACCAGCCACATAAATACATTGGGAACAAGAGCAGGTCAGAGGCTGGGTATTCTGCGGCGAGTGTCTCACCTCCTGACTCCCCAAAGCCTTCCTACCATCCACAAAGCACAAGTAAGGAGTGTGATGGAATACTTTCCACTTGCCTGGATGAGTGCAGCTCCAACAACACAAGAAGCTCGACACCATCCAAGACAAAGCAGCCTGCTTGATTGGCACCCCATCCACCACCTTAAACATTCACTCCTTCCACCACCGGCACACCGTGGCTGCAGTGTGTACCATCTACAAGATGCACTGCAGCAACTCGCCAAGGCTTCTTCGGCAGCACCTCCTAAACCCGCGACCTCTTCCACCTAGAAGAACAAGGGCAGCAGGCGCATGGGAACACCACCACCTCCAAGTTCCCCTACAAGTCACACACCATCCTGACTTGGAAGTATATCGCCGATCCTTCATCGTCGCTGGGTCAAAATCCTGGAACTCCCGACCTAACAGCACTGTGGGAGCACCTTCACCACACGGACCGCAGCGGTTCAAAAGGCTGCTCACCACCACCTTCTCAAGGGCAATTAGGGATGTGCAATAAATGCTGGCCTTGCCAGCGATGCCCACATCCCATAAATGAATTAAAAAATGTTTCCCGAAATTGTGCCCTGTACCCCCAAATCCAAGTCATTAGTGTCAGCTGTGTCTCAGTTGGTAGCACACTTGCCTCTGAGTCAGAAGGTTGTGGGTTCAAGTCCCACTCCAGAGACTTGAGCACATAAAGCTAAGCTGACACTCCAGTGCAGTGCTGAGGGAGTGTTGCACTGTCGGAGGTGCCGTCTTTCGGATGAGACGTTAAACTGAGACCCCGTCTGCTCTCTCAGGTGGATGTAAAAGATCCCATTGCACTATTTCGAAGAGGAGCAGGGGAGTTATCCCCGGTGTCCTGGCCAATACTTATCCCTCAACCAACATAACAAAAACAGTTTATCTGGTCATTATCACATTGCTGTTTGTGGGACATGGCTGTGCGCAAATTGGCTGCCACGTTTCCCACATTACAACAGTGACTCCACTTCAAATAGTACTCCATTGACTGTAAAGCGCTTTGAGCCGTCCGGTGGTCGTGACAGGCGCTATATAAACACAAGTCTTTCTTTCTTTATATTAATGTTATTATAGAATACAAGAGCAGCGGGGGGGGGGGGGTTATGCTTCAACTGTATAAAACACTAGTTAGGCCACAGCTAGAGTACTGTGTACAGTTCTGGTCACCACATTACAGGAAAGATGTGATTGCACTAGAGAGGGTACAGAGGAGATTTACAAGGATATTGCCAGGACTGGAGAATTTTAGATTGGATAGGCTGGGGTTGTTTTCTTTGGAACAGAGAAGACTTGATTAAGGTGTATAAAATTATGAGATAGAGTGGATAGGAAGGACCTATTTCTCCGAGCAGAGGTCAATAACCAGGGGGCATAGATTTAAAGTAATTGGTCGGAGGATTAGAGGGGATTTGAGGAGAACTTTTTTCACCCAGAGGGCGGTGGGGGTCTGGAACTCGCTGCCTGAAAAGGTGGTAGAGGCAGAAACGCTCATCACGTTTAAAAATACTTGGATGTGCACTTGAAGTGCCGTAACCTACAGGGCTACGGACCAAGAACTGGAAAGTGGGATTAGGCCGGATAGCTCTTTTTCGGCCAGCACAGACACGAAGGCTTGAATAGCCTCCTTCCTTGCTGTAATATTCTATAATTCTTTGATTCTATGAATGAGTGCAGCAAAGCACATTGGGAGAGCAGAGCATTTAAAAAGAGTGCGGGAATCAAAGGGAGTGCAGCGAAGCAGAAAACAAAACTCTGTTTTGGCGAGGAAAATATTCAATAAGTGACATCATATCTAAATCAACACAGAGGGAGGAGCAGCAGAATTCAAGGGTTTTAAGGCAAGTATATAGGAGACACGGTGGCATAGTGGTTAGCACTGTTGCCTCACAGCGCCAGGGACCCGGGTTCAAATCCGGCCTCGGGTGACTGTCTGTGTGGAGTTTGCACATTCTCCCCGTGTTTGCGTGGGTTTCCTCCGGGTGCTCCGGTTTCCTCCCACAGTCCAAAGATGTGTGGGTTAGGTTGATTGGCTATGATAAAACTGACCCTTAGTGTTAGGGGGATTAAATACGTGGGGTTACAGGGATCGGGTGGGATATGTGTTGGTGTAGGCTCAATGGGCCGAAATGGCCTCTATCTGCACTGTGGGGTTTCTGTGATTAATATCTATATATGCACTATACTTGTGTGTTTAGTATTTTTAAAGTGACGTGAGCACGAGGGAAGGAGCTGATTGGGGAGTAGCTGGTGAGTGTTATTTTTCCCGGATCAGATCAGGGACAAGTCTTCAGTTTATTTCTGGTAAGTTTAGATAGTAATCTAAATAAATAGAGGCATTTAAAATATTTTCCAGTGTTATAATGCTTAGTGCAAATTAGTGTGTAGAAAAAGAAAAAAAACTTTAGATATAAATAATATAGACTAAGATATGGCAGAGCAGGTTGTGTCTGGACTGCAGTATGTCGGAGTTTGTGGACAGCGAGACTGTCCCGAGTAAACACATCTGCAGTAGATGTCTCTGTCTCGAATCTCTCCCGGTCAGAGTCATTGTGCTGGAGTGCGAGTTGGAGACACTCCAACACATAAGGGAGGGGGAGGAGTATCTGGACAGTTTACTCCAGATTTCAGTCACATCTCAGAGAGGTGCAGGTTCAGAACGGGGTTGGTGTGAGCGATAGTGTACAGAGTAAAGGGAACTCAGGTGAGATAGAGAATGAGGATCCGCAGAATGTGATCCTATTCAACAAATGCAATGTATTTGCTACCTGTGAGGATAAGGATAAAGACTGTTGGAAGGACAGCCAGAATGCAGACCATGGCATTTTGGAGCAGGAGGCTGTCCAAAAGGGCGGAGGAGTGGAAACATAATGTGGTAGTTGTAGGGGATTCAATATTTAGGGGGACAGATAGCATCCTTTGTAAGCAAGATCGAGAGTTCCACATGGTATGTTGCCTACCTGGTGCCAGGGTGAGGGACATCTTGAACTGGCTTGAAAGGATATTGGAGAGGGAGAGGGAGGATCCAGTGTTGTGGTCCATGTTGGGACCAACAACATAGGGAAGAGTCAGCAAGAGGTCCAGGGAATTTGGGGAGTACCAGGAACTAGGGGCTAAATTAACGAACAGGGCCTCAAGGGTTATAATCTCTGGATTATTACCTGAGCCACGTGAAAATTGGCAAAGGGATAATCAGATTCGGGAGGTGAACACGTGGCGTGGTGTGGAAAGGAGGGGTTACATTTCATGGGGCACTGGCACCAGCATTGGGACAGGAAGGAATTGTACGCCTGAACTGTGCTGGGACCAGGGTCCTAGCGTAAAGGATAAACAGTGGGGTCACAAGGACTTTAAACTAGAAAATGGGGAGGGGGAGGGTGTGGGGTGATCGGAGGACTCCGGTGGGAAATGTAGTGTATAAATAATAGTTCAAAAACAAACGAAAGGGAAGAGAGTAGAGCAAGAGTCAGAAATTGTGCTTTAGGGACTACATGTAAATGAAAAACTAAAAGATGTAAAGTGATTAAACCAGGAGATAGAAATGAGAAACATGTGAGTAAAACATCAGAGCTGAAGGACAGGCTAGGGCGTGTGGCCCACACAAGCCTTCTTTATGCAAACGCACGGAGTATAAGGAATAAACTGAATGAACTGCACGTGCAAATTCAACTTGGAGGGTACGACATGGTAGCCATTACTGAAACATGGCTGCAAGACAGTCAGGACTGGGAACTAAATATACCAAGTTAAAAGGTCGACAGGAACGATAGGGAAATGGCAGAGGGAGAGGAGTAGCCTTGGTGATTATGGATGAAATTACTTCAATGGTAAGAGAGGATATAACGAGAGGTAAGCAGGCAGTGGAGACTTTATGGGTAGAATTATGAAATAGGAAAGGATCTAAGACTGTAGTGGGAGTTGTGTATAATAGTGGGGCTGGGAGGGTCCAGGTGAGCAGGAATTTAAAAAGTCAATGAGAAATGAATAGAGGATAGAGATGGGGGAAATAATAACCAGAGTGTGACAAAATGTTTAAAAATAAGAGTGCAACAGAAAATGGGGACAAAACAAGGAGAAATGCTAAAAAGACAAAGTTAAAAGCTCTATATCTGAATGCACGCAGCATTCGTAACAAGATAGATGAGTTGACGGCACTATTGATACAAATGGGTATGATCTGATCGCCATTTCAGAGACGTGGTTGCAAGGTGACCAGGGCTGGGAACGGAATATTCCAGGGTATTTGACAATTCGGAAGGATAGACAGAAAGGAGAGGGAGTAGGGTGGCTTTGTTGCGATCAATGCAGTGGTGAGAAGTGATATTGATATTGGCTCAGAAGATCAAGATGTAGGGAGGGATTTTAACTCGGGCGCGGGATGGTGTCATGTTATCCGAATTTCGTGTTTCCCACACGAATCTAAATGGATGTGGGAGATTGACGCAATTTTAACGGAATTGGCCAATTGATTTCCAACATGTGGGAAGCCTTTGCAAATGGGTTTTTCATGACTTAAAGTCCCCTCCAATGACGTCATCATTGCTGCTGCATTTAAGGTCCACAGCAAGCCTTGCTTCTTCTGCAGACTGCCAAGCTTCTTGACTGTGCAGTGAGGGGGAGCTGCAGCAAATATGACAAGCGGGAGGGCCAGATCAGCTCCTCGCTTTGACGAGGCGGCACTGCAGGCATTGGTGGATGGGGCTAGGGCCAACAGGGAGGTGCTCTTCCCTTCATCAGGGAGGATGAGGCCTCCCACTCAGACCAAGGCAGTGTGGATGCAGGTGGCTGAGGAGGTCAACTCCTTGGGAGTCACCCGCAGAACCTGGATACAGTGCAGGAAAAGATTTCATGACCTTCAGCGCACTGGGAAAGTGAGTATGAATTTCCCATCACCCTCAATCTGATCCCCATTGCCTTTCCTCACCAGCACTCAGCTTTAGCAATCTCTTCCTCCACATCCCACTTGACACCGACATCCCTTACCTATTCTGTCTCTCTCGATGCTCACAGTCACATAACTATTCCACCATGCAGCCCTCACACTCCCGATCACTCTGATGCTTTGAACACAACTGACAACACACAGGGAGGGCCCTTGTTCTTGCAACCTCACTCCATCTTTGTCTCCTTCTAAGTATCTATGCTATGCAAGCTCTACAGTCACTCCTTCATTCTCACTCAACTTCCACTTGTCTCCCTCATTGCAGGAAAAGAGAGCTCACAACAAAAGAGAACGAGCCAGGACAGGAGGAGGGACAGCCTCAATAGCCCACCTGACCCCCTGGGAGGAGGCCGTCCTGGAAATTATGGGCATTGAGGATGATTCGCGCGTGGGGTACAGACAGATGGGTGCAACACAGCAAGCTGGTGACAGAAAAGTTTCCCATCTCTCTCTTTGACATTGCATGAGTCGCTGATAATGATTGTGAAGCTGTAACAGATGCACTTATGAGCATCTGCAAAAAGCTATGTGCATGTAGCCTTTGCATCACATCTCTGACTCTTTCCTTTATTTCCCCACAGGGCCATCACAAGCATCCATCCCCCCTAGCCAGGAAGAAGAGGCTGAGCAGCCAGACTCCTCAGAGGAAGCTGCAACCTCCGAGGGTGCAGCGTCAGCAGAATTCAGCGCACCCAGCACCAGCGCAGACACTTGCACCTCGGTGGGACCTTCGGGACATAGAGTAGTGTTGTAACCTGGTGTATCACAGCTTACAAGTGAGCATCAACAGATTGTGGAGACAGGGACAGCAGTGGAGAGTCCGAGTCGGAGGGCGCAGGACTCTGCCAGCTCGGCTCAGCAGCATGTCGACCCTCTGCCTCTAGGTCATAGAGTCATAGAGTTATACAGCACGGATAGAGGCCCTTCGGCCCATCGTGTTAGCGCCGGCCATCAAGCCCTGTCTAATCTAATCCCATATTCCAGCATTTGGCCCGTAGCCTTGTATGCTATGGCATTTCAAGTGCACATCCAAATGCTTCTTAAATGTTGTGAGGGTTTCTGCCTCCACAACCCTTTCAGGCAGTGAGTTCCAGACTCCAACCACCCTCTGGGTGAAAAAGTTCTCTCTCAAATCCCCTCTAAACCTCCCGCCCTTTACCTTGAATCTATGCCCCCTAGTTATTGACCCCTCTACTAAGGGAAAAAGCTCCTCAGCATCCATCCTATCTATGCCCCTCCTAATTTTGTACACCTCAATCATGTCCCCCCTCAGCCTCCTCTGCTCCAAGGAAAACAAACCCAATCTGCCCAGTCTCTCTTCATAGCTGAAGCGCTCCGGCCCTGGTAACATCCTGGTGAACCTCCTCTGCACCCTCTCTAACGCGATCACATCCTTCCTGTAGTGTGGCGACCAGAACTGCACACAGTATTCCAGCTGTGGCCTAACCAGTGTTTTATACAGCTCCATCATAACCTCCTTGCTCTTATATTCAATGCCTCGGCTAATGAAGGCAAGTATCCCATATGCCTTTTTTTACCACCTTATCCACCTCCTTATCCACCTGTTCCGCCGCCTTCAGGGATCTGTGCACTTGCACACCCAGATCCCTCTGACCCTCCGTCTTGCCTAGGGTCTTTCCATTCATTGTGTATTCCTTTGCCTTGTTAGTCCCCCCCAAAGTGCATCACCTCGCACTTTTCCGGGTTAAATTCCATTTGCCACTGTTCCGCCCATCTGACCAACCCATCTATATCGTCCTGCAGACTGAGGCTACCCTCCTCGCTATTTACCACCCTACCAATTTTTGTATCATCCGCGAACTTACTGATCATACCCTTTACATTCATATCCAAGTCATTAATGTAGACCACAAACAGCAAGGGACCCAGCACTGATCCCTGTGGTACCCCACTGGTCACAGGCTTCCAGTCACAAAAACAACCTTCGACCATCACCCTCTGCCTTCTGCCACTAAGCCAGTTTTGTATCCAATGTGCCAAGGCACCCGGGATTCCATGGGCTCTTATCTTCTTGACCAGTCTCCTGTGCGGGACTTTATCGAAGGCCTTACTGAAATCCATGTATACCACATCCACACACCTAGTCACCCCCTCAAAAAATTCAATCAAATTAGTCAGACATGATCTTCCCTTGACAAAGCCATGTTGACTGTCCCTGATTAATCCTTGCCTCTCCAAGTGGAGACAAATTTTGTCCCTCAGGACTTTTTCCAATAATTTTCCTACCACTGATGTTAGGCTCACTGGCCTGTAGTTCCCCGGTTTTTCCCTACTACCCTTCTTGAATAATGGTACTACATTAGCGGTTCTCCAGTCCTCTGGCACATCCCCTGTGGCCAGAGAGGGCCTGAATATATGTGTTACAGCCCCCGCAATCTCCTCCTTTGCCTCACACAGCAGCCTGGGATACATTTCATCCGGGCCTGGGGATTTATCCATTTTTAGGCCAGCTAAAACCGCCAATACCTCCTCCCTCTCGATGTTAATATGTTCGAGCATATCACAGTCCCCCCCGCCCTATTTCTATGTCTACATCGTCCTTCTCCATAGTGAAAACAGATGCAAAAAATTCATTTAGAACCCCTCCTACATCTTCTGGCTCCACACACAGATTGCCACTTTTGTCCCTAATGGGCCCTATTTTTTCCCTAGTTATCCTCTTACCCTTAATATACTTATAAAACATCTTCGGATTTTCCTTTATTTTGCTCGCCAGTGTTATTTCATGGCCCCTCTTTGATCTCCTAATTTCTTTTTTAAGTATCCCCCTGCACTTTTTGTACTCCTCTAGGGCTTCCTCTGTCTTTAGCCTTTTGTATCTACCAAAAGCCCTCCTTTTTTTCCTAATCCATTCTCGTATATCCCCTGACATCCAAGGTTCCCTGTGGTTTTTGGAACCACCCTTGACCTTTACGGGAACATGTTGCCATTGTATGATCTCAATCTCCCTTCTGAAAGCCTCCCATTGCTCCGATGCGGATTTTCCTACAAGTAGCTGATCCCAGTCCATTTTGGCCAGATCCTGCCTTATCCTATTAAAATCGGCCTTCCCCCAATTTAGAACCTTTATTTCCGGCCCATCCCTGTCCTTTTCCATGACCACCTTAAATCTTACCATATTATGGTCACTATCACCAAAGTGCTCACCTACTAGCACTTTTTCCACTTGGCCGGCCACATTCCCTAGAATTAGGTCCAGTACCGCCCCCTCTCTTGTAGGACTTTCTACATGCTGGCTCAAAAAGCTCTCCTGGATGCACTTTAAGAATGCTACACCCTCTGAGCCTTTCACACTCTGACTATCCCAGTTAATATTGGGGAAGTTGAAATCCCCCATTATTATTACCCTATTATTTTCACACTTCTCTGAGATTTGCCTACATATCTGTTCCTCTATCTCCCCGACTGTTTGGAGGCCTATAGTACACTCCCAGCAAAGTGCTTGCCCCCTTTTTGTTTTCAAGCTCCACCCATATGGCCTCATTAGAGGACCCTGCTAATATATCATCCCTCCTTACTGCAGTAATTGACTCCTTAATTAATATTGCGACACCCCCTCCTCTTATACCTCCCCCTCTGTCTCGCCTGAAGATTCTGTACCCCGGAATATTGAGCTGCCAGTCTTGCCCTTCCCTCAACCATGTCTCCGTGATAGCAACAATATCATACTCCCATGTGTTTATCAACACCATCAGTTCATCCACCTTATTTGCAAGACTCCTTGCATTAAAATAGATGCCATCCAGCCTTGCCCTTATATATTTGCCCTGTCTACCAAGCTGACTTGTTTTTTTCTCTATAATTGGCAGCACATCCCCCCCTATTTCAGCTCCCCTCTGTATCCCATCCCCCTGCCAAGTTAGTTTAAACCCCCCCCAACAGTGCTAGCAAACCTCCCCGCAAGGATATTTGTCCCGCTCTGGTTCAGGTGCAACCCGTCCGACTTGTACAAGTCCCACCTTTCCCAGAAGCAGGCCCAGTGATCCAGGAAAGTAAAACCCTCCCCCCTACACCAACTCTTTAGCCACGCATTCATCTGCTCTATCCTCCCATTCCTATACTTACTAGCACGTGGCACTGGGAGTAATCCAGAGATTACAACCTTTGAGGTCCTGCTCTTTAATCTGTTACCTAGCTCCCTAAATTCTTGATGCAGGACCTCATCCCTCTTTTTACCTATGTCGTTGGTACCAATGTGGACCACGACCATTGGCTGTTCACCCTCCCCCTCCAGAATGCCCTGCAGCCGCTCAGTGATATCCTTGACCCTGGCACCAGGGAGGCAACAAACCATCCTGGATTCACGTCTACGGCCACAGAGACGCCTATCTGTTCCCCTTACTATAGAATCCCCTACCACTATTGCTCTCCCACTCTTTTTCCCCCCTTCCTGGGCAGCAGGAGCACCCCCAGTGCCAGGAAGTTGGCTGCTGCTGCCTTCCCCTGGTGAGTCATCCCCCTCAACAGTATCCAAAGCGGTATACTTGTTTGAAAGGGGGGTGTCCGCAGGGGTTCCCTGCACTACCTGCCTGCCTTTGTTGCTCCGCCTGATGGTCACCCCGTGCTGCCCTACCCTGAGGCGTGAACAACTCGCTAAACGTGCTATCCACGAGCCTCTCAGCATCGCACATGCTCCAAAATTCATCCACCCGCAGCTCGAGCACCGCAATGCGGTCTGCAAGTAGCTGCAGCTGGATGCATTTCCCGCACACATGGTCGTCAGGGACACTGGCAGCGTCCCTGATTTCCCACATGGAGCAAGAGGAGCAGAACACGGGTCTGAGCTCTCCTGCCATGACTTACTCCTTTAATTAATTTAAAAATGTATTCAATACCCCAGTTACAGGTATACTCTGGGGCGCTTTATTTACCAACTGTCCCCACTGCACCAGAGACCCTAGAAATTTAACACCACAGAAGTCAAGCTTGTATTGAAAAGAGAGAAATACTCACCAACCAATCACTTACCTGCTCCCTGGTGACGTCACACACTGATTACTTTTTACCTCTCTCCTCTGCTGTTGATTTGGTGGGTGATGCGCTATCAATTACTCATAAAAGACTGAGAGTTAGAAGAGTAACCAAAGGCTTTTATTAACAACAGAATGGAGGTCTGCCTCGAGTGGTCGACCGGTCCAGGATACCAAGGGCTGGGGAGCAGTCACCTTTATACTAGGACCTGTGGGAGGAGTCAGCCGAGGCATGTCCAGGCATGTACACAGTGGAATACAAACAGTGGTTTACCACATTCACCCCTTGTTTAAAATTGAGTCCGGCGGGGTGAAGTGTATTAAAAGTTAGTGTATTGGAGTCTCTCCGGAGGTCTTGTCTGCCGCTGTGATCGGCGTGGCGACGGCAGGGGTAGTGAAGTTTCCGGCGTCGAGTCCAGCGTGGGCTGTGGCACAGGCGTGTCGTCCTCGTAGATGTCGAGCGGGTCGCGGGGCCCAGGCCTGCCGTCTGCTGGGGCTGGATATCGGATCGTGGGGGGGGGTGGTAGTGGGTAGTGGGTTACTGTGGTCCCCGAGGGTGCAAGGTCTCTTATGGAGACTGTGTCCTCCCGCCCGTCCGGGTATGCGATGTAAGCATACTGGGGGTTGGCGTGGAGGAGGTCGACCCTCTCGACCAGGGGGTCCGTTTTATGGGTCCTCACGTGTCTTCTCAGTAGGACCGGCCCTGGGGACGTCAGCCATGGCGGTAGCGATGTCCCCGATGTGGACTTCCTTGGGAAGACAAACATTTTCTCATGAGGGGTGGCGTTAGTGGCAGTGCAGAGCAGTGACCGAATAGAGTGGAGCGCATCGGGGAGCACATCCTGCCAGCGGGAGGTTGGAAGGCCCCTAGACTTTAAGGCTAGCAGGACGGCCTTCCAAACTGTCGCATTTTCTCTTTCCACCTGTCCGTTCCCCCGGGGGTTGTAACTGGTGGTCCTGCTTGTGGCAATACCCCTAGTTAGCAGGTACTGACGGAGTTCGTCGCTCATAAACGATGAGCCCCGGTCGCTATGGATATAGCTGGGGAAGCCGAACAGGGTGAAGAGGTTGTTCAGACATTTAATGACCGTGGCACTGGTCATGTCCGGGCAGGGGAAGGCGAACGGGAAACGGGAGTACTCATCAATAATATTGAGGAAGTACACATTGCGGTCGGAGGAGGGGAGAGGCCCTTTAAAATCGACGCTCAGGCGCTCGAAGGGGCGAGTGGCTTTTATCAGGTGGGCCCTGTCTGGTCTATAAAAGTGCGGTTTGCACTCAGCGCAGACTTGGCAGTTCCTGGTCATGGTCCTGACCTCCTCAATAGAGTAAGGCAGGTTGCGGGCCTTGATGAAGTGGAAGAACCTGGTGACCCCCGGGTGGCAGATTGTATCGTGACCATTTACCTTAATGTCCATTGTGGAACTGGCCAGTTGGTGCGGTCTCGCTTGGTCCAGTGTAACGGATGCCAGCGTAGGGGTCGGTGTGTCGCTGCGGGTATCAGATGAGGCGGTGTCGGGGGCCAGCTGCGTCCCGGCTGTCGTCCAAGATGGCGGCGTCCATGATCCCCATGTGGCTGGAGGCGTCCAAAATGGCTGCTGTACCGGTGATTCGCACATGGCCGGGGAGGTCCAAGATGGCGGCCCGCATGGCCCACACGCGGCGCTGCTGGGGTTCGGGGTGGCTTTGGCCCTGCAGACGCTAGCGTAGTGTCCCTTCTTCCCGCAGCCCGAGCAGATCGCGTTTTTCGCCGGGCAGCGCGCTCTGGGGTGTTTTGCCTGGCCACAGAAGTAGCATTTCTGGCCTTGGGGCACTGCTGTCTGGCCTTGGGACACTGCTGCGGTAGTTGGGCCATTGTTGGGGTGTGGCTGGGGTGGCACGGCGCTATGAGGCGGTCCTACCGTGTCCCAGGCTGTCATTCCCCGCGGCGTCCACGGTGCAGAGGAGTAGGCATCCATGCCCTGGTAGGCTGCATCCAACGATAGTGCGAGTTCAGAGGCCTTGTTGAGGTCGAGGTTACTCTGCTCCAACAGTCGCTGTCGGGTGTAATTGGATCTGTGGCCCGCTACAAAAGCGTCCCGGATAAGTTCCTCTGTGTACACGGCGGCCTTTACATCCTTACAACCACAGGCCCGGCCAAGCACAGACAGTGCCTGAAGGTATTCCACGGTCGATTCCCCAGGTTGTTGTTTACGACTCCCCAGGAGGTGCCTGGCGTACACTTCGTTCACTGGGCGCGTGTACTGGTCCTTGAGGAGCTTGATAGCGTCCGCGTACGAGGTCGCGTCTTGGATGACCGAGTACACTCGGTGGTTCACTTTGGAGGTCAGGACATCCAGTTTGTCCTCGTCCGATTTGATTGCTTCGGAGGCGGTCAGGAATTTTTCGAAACACTTAAGCCAGTGAGTAAACTTGGTGGATGAGTCCGCCTCCCGATGATCTAAGTCCAGGCATGCTGGTGTGAGGATCTTCTCCATTATAAAATGTTGTTAATAAAATTGATGCGCTATCAATTACTCATAAAAGACTGAGAGTTAGAAGAGTAACCAAAGGCTTTTATTAACAACAGAATGGAGGTCTGCCTCGAGTGGTCGACCGGTCCAGGATACCAAGGGCTGGGGAGCAGTCACCTTTATACTAGGACCTGTGGGAGGAGTCAGCCGAGGCATGTCCAGGCATGTACACAGTGGAATACAAACAGTGGTTTACCACAGTGGGCCTCTGCCTTCGCGCCGGTTTTTAAGCCGGGCTCCTCCTCCGCTGCTGCTCTCCCCCGAACTGGTCGGGCCTCTGCCTTTGCGCCGGTTTTTAAGCCGGGCTCCTCCTCCGCTGCTGCTCTCCCCCGAACTGGTCGGGCCTCTGCCTTCGCGCCGGTTTTTAAGCCGGGCTCCTCCTCCGCTGCTGCTCTCCCCCGAACTGGTCGGGCCTCTGCCTTTGCGCCAGTTTTTAAGCCGGGCTCCTCCTCCGCTGCTGCTCTCCCCCGAACTGAAGGTCCATCCATAAGATCAGAGGTGATGGAACTCTAGGCACAGATGCAGGAGTCTCTGGCAGGTTTTGTCTCTAGGGTCACTGCGAGTGTGGAGCGGATGGAGGAGTCCATAGCGAATATGAGCAGAGCCTTTGTGGAGTCATTGGCGCATGAACGCATCACCACGGAAAGGACGGCAACCTCCGTAGAAAGGATGGCTACGGTAGAGGAGAGGATGGCTGCGGCCATGGAGAAGCTTAGTCGCCAGGGTATGGAAAACATGGTCATTGTTCAGAATAGAATGACATCTCTTGAGGAGCGATGGGCATCTATTGAACAGAGAAACCAGACCTTCATGGAAGTCCTTCCGAGAAAGACTGCCATTGCAGATACGGGTCCCCATGGCCCCCCCCCGATGTTCAGCAAAGTGCTCTCCAGACACTTCCAGGCGCTGGCCCCTTCTGGCCTGTGCAGCTTCAGGTGGGTGAGCAGCAGCCTGGCGCTCCTGCTGTTGTTGTTCCTGGTTCTGCTGCTGCCGCTCGAGCTCCTCCAATGCCCAGATAGGAAGGAAATAAATGGCTCCCATGCTTCTGGTATATGCCTCCGTTGAGGAAGCGCTGAGTGAAGGTGGTGAGAGGGGTTTCCCAGGAGGCTCCAATCTTCCAGAGGTGTGGTTAAGCCTTCTAAAAGTTGCCCCAAACCGGAGACCACTAAGTCCTGCCACCTGCAAATGATGGCTGATCAAATCTCCTCTTTAATGGTTGACCTGCAGGTGAGTCAGCAATTCAATAGTGCTCCCGGCAGGTTTCACATTCGTGTTTCCCACCAGGCGTGTTTTACGTGAGAAGAGAGTTAAATTTGCAAGGGCCTGTTAAAATAGGATTATGGAGGCCATTTAGTGGTTATTAAGGGCCTTAAAGACCAGTCCCGCCTGTTGGATGCGGGACGGAGTCGGGACCATCAGACATGCCTGAGTTAAAATTGCTTGGAGTTGGGAACCAGGCGGGGGGGGGGGGGACCGCCCGCCAGTTTCTGCGATTTTAACCCCCCGCACGCCTCCAAGCCTGACTCCACGGCGCAATGAAAATAGAGCCCGTAGAATCGGTTTGGGTGGAGATAAAAAATAATAAAGGGAAAAAGTTTCTGGTGGGCGTAGTCTACAGGCCCCCGAACAGTAGCAATACTGTTGGACAGAGTATAAATCAACAAATAATGAAGGCCTGTAAAAAAAGGTACGGTAATAATCATGGGTGATTTTAATCTCCATATTGATTGGACAAATCACATTGGCCATGGTAGCCTTGAGGAGCAGTTCATAGAATGTATCCGGGATGGTTTCCTAGAACAGTATGTAATGGAACCAACCAGGGAGCAGGCTCTCTTGGATCTGGTACTGTGTAAAGAGACAGAATTAATAAATGATCTCATGAAAAGGATCCTCCAGGAAAGAGTGATCATAGCATGGTTGCATTTCAAATGCGGAGCGAGAGTCGGCGGGAATCGCGGGCTGAGCGGCGAGTATAAAAGGCTCCAAGAGACCAGGTAGGCCTCAGTGCGGAGCGAGAGTCGGCGGGAATCGCGGGCTGAGCGGCGAGTATAAAAGGCTCCAAGAGACCAGGTAGGCCTCAGTGCGGAGCGAGAGTCGGCGGGAATCGTGGGGTGAGCGGTGAGTATAAAAGGCTCCAAGAGACCAGGTAGGCCTCAGTGCGGAGCGAGAGTCGGCGGGAATCGCGGGCTGAGCGGTGAGTATAAAAGGCTCCAAGAGACCAGGTAGGCCTCAGTGCGGAGCGAGTGTCGGCGGGAATCGTGGGGTGAGCGGCGAGTATAAAAGGCTCCGAGAGACCAGGTAGGTCTCAGTGCGGAGCGAGAGTCGGCGGGAATCGCGGGCTGAGCGGCGAGTATAAAAGGCTCCGAGAGACCAGGTAGGCCTCAGTGCGGAGCGAGTGTCGGCGGGAATCGCGGGCTGAGCGGCGAGTATAAAAGGCTCCGAGAGACCAGGTAGGCCTCAGTGCGGAGCGAGAGTCGGCGGGAATCGCGGGCTGAGCGGCGAGTATAAAAGGCTCCGAGAGACCAGGTAGGCCTCAGTGCGGAGCGAGAGTCGGCGGGAATCGCGGGCTGAGCGGCGAGTATAAAAGGCTCCGAGAGACCAGGTAGGCCTCAGTGCGGAGCGAGAGTCGGCGGGAATCGCGGGCTGAGCGGCGAGTATAAAAGGCTCCGAGAGACCAGGTAGGCGTACTAATCTCCAATCTCGGAACTCAGAGGGAAGGAGAGAAGTAAAAGGAAATCGGAGTGTGACGTCACCAGAAAGCAAAAGGTAAGTGATTGGGTGGCAAGTATTTCTCTCTTATTAGAATTAAACTCCGTGGTTTATAGTTTGTTTGTAAACCAGAGCCCTTAAATTATATCATTTAGCTGTAAGGTAACTTCAATTCTGCGGTTTATATTTTCTAGGGTCTCTCTGGTGTAGCAGGGACTTCTGCCATACAAGCGCCCTAGAGTATATCTTTAATTGGTGGTATTGAATTAATTTAAATTAATTAAAGGGCAAGTCATGTCAGGACAGCCCAGCCCCGTGTTATGCTCCACCTGCGCTATGTGGGAATTCAGGGACGCTGCCAGTGTCCCCGACGACCATGTGTGCCGGAAATGTATCCAGCTGCAGCTACGAGCAGACCGCATTGAGGTGCTGGAGCTGCGGATGGATGAGTTTTGGAGCATTCGCGATGCTGAGAAGGTCACGGATAACACATTTAGTGAGTTGGTCACACCGCAGGTAAGGGCTGCACAGGCAGAAGGGAAATGGGTGACCATCAGGCGGAGCAGTAGAAGCAGGCAGGTAGTGCAGGGGACCCCCGTGGCCATCCCCCTCTCAAACAGGTATACCGATTTGGATACTGTTGAGGGGGATGACTTAACAGGGGAAGGCAGCAGCAGCCAACTTCCTGGCACCAGGGGTGCTTCTGCTGCTCAGGAAGGGAGGAAAAAGAGTGGGAGAGCAATAGTGGTAGGGGATTCTATCGTAAGGGGAACAGATAGGCGTTTCTGTGGCCGTAGACGTGACTCCAGGATGGTTTGTTGCCTCCCTGGTGCCAGGGTCAAGGATGTCACTGAACGGCTGCAGGGCATTCTGAAGGGGGAGGGTGAACAGTCAGAAGTGTTGGTTCACATTGGGACCAACGACATGGGTAGGAAGAGGGATGAGGTCCTGCAGCAAGAATTTAGGGAGCTAGGTAGCAGATTAAAGAGCAGGACCTCAAAGGTTGTAATCTCTGGATTACTCCCGGTGCCACGTGCTAGTGAGTATAGGAATAGGAGGATAGAGCAGATGAATGCGTGGCTAAAGAGTTGGTGCAGGAGGGAGGGCTTTAGTTTCCTGGATCACTGGGTCTGCTTCTGGGGAAGGTGGGACTTGGACAAGTCGGACAGGTTGCACCTGAACCAGAACGGGACAAATATCCTTGCGGGGAGGTTTGCTAGCACTGTTGGGGGGGGGGGGGGGGGGGGGCGGGGTTTAAACTAACTTGGCAGGGGGATGGGATACAGAGTGGAGCTATAATAGGGGGTGATGTACAGCCAAATATAGAGGTAAAAACAAGTCAGCTTGGAAGGCAGAGCAAATATGTAATGGCACAAGGGAGTGGGGCAAGGCTGGATGGCATTTATTTTAATGCAAGGAGTCTTCCGAATAAGGTGGATGAACTGAAGGTGTTGATGAACACATGGGAGTATGATATTGTTGCTATCACAGAGACATGGTTGAGGGAGGGGCAAGACTGGCAGCTCAATATTCCAGGGTATAGAATCTTCAGGTGAGACAGAGGAGGGGTAAAAGAGGAGGGGGTGTTGCAATATTAATTAAGGAGTCAATTACTGCTGTAAGGAGGGATGATATATTAACAGGTTCATCTAATGAGGCCATATGGGTAGAACTTAAAAACGGAAAGGGGGCAAGCACTTTGCTGGGAGTGTACTATCGGCCCCCAAACAGTCAGGGGGAGATAGAGGAACAGGTATGTAGGCAAATCTCAGAGAACTGTGCAAATAATAGGGTAATAATAGTGGGGGATTTCAACTTCCCCAATATTAACTGGGATAGTCAGAGTGTGAAAGGCTTAGAGGGTGCGGAATTCTTAAAGTGCATCCAGGAGAGCTTTTTGAGCCAGCATGTAGAAAGTCCTACAAGAGAGGGGGCGGTACTGGACCTAATTCTAGGGAATGTGGCCGGGCAAGTGGTAGAAGTGTTAGTAGGTGAGCACTTTGGTGACAGTGACCATAATTCGGTGAGATTTAAGGTAGTCATGGAAAAGGACAGAGATGGACTGGAAATAAAGGTTCTAAATTGGGGGAAGGCCGATTTTAATATGATAAGGCAGGATCTGGCCAAAGTGGACTGGGATCAGCTACTTGTTGGAAAATCCACATCAGAGCAATGGGAGTCTTTCAGAAAGGAAATAGAGAGAGTACAATGGCAACATGTTCCCGTAAAGGTCAAGGGTGGGACCAACAAGCCCAGGGAACCTTGGATGTCAAGGGATATACGAGAATGGATTAGGAAAAAAAGGAGGGCTTTTGGCAGATACAAAGGACTAAAGACAGAGGAAGCCCTAGAGGAGTATAAAAAGTGCAGGGGGATACTTAAAAAAGAAATTAGGAGAGCGAGGTGGGGCCATGAAATAACACTGGCGAGCAAAATAAAGGAAAATCCTAAGGTGTTTTATAAGTATATTAAGGGCAAGAGGATAACTAGGGAAAGAGTAGGGCCCATTAGGAACCAAAGTGGCAATCTGTATGTGGAGCCAGAAGATGTAGGTGGGGTTTAAAATGAATTTTTTGCATCTGTGTTCACTATGGAGAAGGACGATGTAGACATAGAAATCAGGCAGGGGGACTGTGATATACTTGAACATATTAGCATCGAGAGGGAGGTGGTACTGGCGGTTTTAGCAGGCTTAAAAGTGGATAAATCCCCAGGCCCGGACGAGATGTATCCCAGGCTGCTCTGTGAGGCAAAGGAGGAGATTGCAGGGGCTCTGACACAAATTTTCAGAACCTGTCTGGCCACAGGGGGTGTGCCAGAGGACTGGAGAACAGCTAACGTAGTACCATTATTCAAGAAGGGTAGTAGGGATAAACCAGGGAATTACAGGCCAGTGAACCTATCAGTGGTAGGGAAATTATTGGAAAAAATTCTGAGGGACAGAATTAGTCTCCTCTTGGAGAGGTAAGGATTAATCAGGGATAGTCAGCATGGCTTTGTCAAGGGAAGATCATGTCTGACTAATTTGATTGAATTTTTTGTGGGGGTGACTAGGTGTGTGGATGAGGGTAACGCAGTGGATGTGGTATACATGGATTTCAGTAAGGCTTTCGATAAAGTCCCGCACAGGAGACTGGTCAAGAAGGTAAGAGTCCATGGGATCCAGGGTGCCTTGGCACATTGGATCCAAAACTGGCTAAGTGGCAGAAGGCAGAGGGTGATGGTCAAAGGTTGTTTTTGTGACTGGAAGCCTGTGTCCAGTGGGGTACCGCAGGGATCGGTGCTGGGTCCCTTGCTGTTTGTGGTCTACATTAATGATTTGGATGTGAATGTAAAAGGTATGATCAGTAAGTTCGCAGATGACACGAAAATTGGTGGGGTGGTAAATAGCGAGGAGGGTAGCCTCAGTCTGCAGGACGATATAGATGGGTTGGTCAGATGGGCGGAACAGTAGCAAATGGAATTTAACCCTGAAAAGTGTGAGGTGATGCATTTTGGAGGGACTAACAAGGCAAGGGAATACACAATGAATGGTAAGACCCTAGGAAAGACAGAGGATCAGAGGGACCTTGGTGTGCATGTACATAGATCCCTGAAGGCAGCAGGACAGGTAGATAAGGTGGTTAAAAAGGCATATGGGATACTTGCCTTCATTAGCCGAGGCATAGAATATAAGAGCAGGGAGGTTATGATGGAGCTGTACAAAACGCTGGTTAGGCCACAGCTGGAATACTGTGTGCAGTTCTGGTCGCCACACTATAGGAAGGATGTGATTGCTTTGGAGAGGGTGCAGAGGAGATTCACCAGGATGTTACCTGGGCTGGAGCGCTTCAGCTATGAAGACTGGACAGGCTGGGGTTGTTTTCCTTGGAGCAGAGAAGGCTGAGGGGGGACCTGATTGAGGTGTACAAAATTATGAGGGGGCATAGATAGGGTAGATAGAAAGGAACTTTTTCCCTTCGTAGAGGGGTCAATAACAAGGGGGCATAGATTCACGGTAAGGGGCAGGAGGTTTAGAGGGGATTTGAGGAAGAACTTTTTCACCCAGAGGGTGGTTGGAATCTGGAACTCACTGCCTGAAAGGGTGGTAGAGGCAGGAACCCTCACAACATTCAAGAAGCAGTTGGATGAGCACTTGAAATGCCATAGCATACAAGGCTACGGACCAAATGCTGGAAAATGAGATTAGATTAGACAGGGCCTGATGGCCGGCGTGGACGCGATGGGCCGAAGGGCCTCTTTCTGTGCTGTATAACTCTATGACTCTAAATTCAGTTGGAGGGTGAGAAAGTTGTATCTCAAACCAGTGCCCTGATCTTAAACAAAGGCAATTACAATGGCATGAGGACAGAACTGGCTAAAGTGGACTGGAAAAATAAATTAAAGGGTAAGACCGTTGAAATGCAGTGGTGGACATTTAAGGAGATATTTCATAACTCTCAACAAAACGATATTCCAGTGAGAAAGATTTTAAGAGAAGGGAGCACCATCCATGGCTAACTAAGGAAGTAAAGAATGGTATCAAATTGAAAACGAAGGCATACAATGTTGCCAAGATTGGTGGGAGGCCAGAGGATTGGGAAATGTTTAAAAAACAGCAAAGGATGACTAAAAAAGAGAGATGAATTATGAGAGTAAACTGGCAAGAAATATTAAAACAGATAGTAAGAGCTTCTACAGGTATATAAAAAGGAAGAGAGTAGCTAAAGTAAACGTTGGTCCCTTAGAGGATGAGACTGGGGAATTAATAATGGGGAACGGGGAAATGGCAGAGACTCTGAACAAATATTTTGTATCTGTCTTCACGGTAGAAGACACTAACAACATCCCAATAATGGATAATCAAGGGGCCACAAGGAGATGGGGAACTAAAGACAATCACCATCACGAAGGAAAAAGTACTTGGTGAAATAATGGGACTAAAAGATGACAAATCCCCACGACCAGATGGCCTGCATCCCAGGGTCTTAAAAGAAGTGGATGCATTGGTTGCAATATACCAAAATTACCTGGACTCTGGAGAGGTCCCAGCGGATTGGAAAACTGGAAATGTAACGCCCCTATTTAAGAAAGGAGGGAGACAGAAAGCAGGAAACTATAGACCAGTTAGCCTAACATCTGTCATTGGGAAAATGCTGGAGTCCTTCATTAAGGAAGCAGTAGCAGGGTATTTGGAAAATCATAATGCAGTCAAGCAGAGTCAGCATGGTTTTATGAAAGGGAAATCATGTTTAACAAATTTGCCGATGTTCTTTGAGGGTGTAACGAGTAGGGTGGACAAAGGGGAACCAGTGGATGTGGTGTTTTTGGATTTCCAGAAGGCATTCGATAAGGTGCCACATAAAAGGTTACGTAGAAACACAGAAGATAGGAGTAGGCCATTCGGCCCCTCGAGCCTGTTCCGCCATGTAATGAGATCATGACTGATCATCCAAATTCAGTACCCTGTCCCTGCTTTCTCCCCATATCCCTTCAGCCTTAAGAAATATATCTAACTCTTTCTTGAATATATTTAATGAATTGGCCTCAACTGCCTTCTGTGGTCGAGAATTCCACAGGTTCACCACTCTCTGGGTGAAGAAATTCCTCCTCATCTCAGTCCCAAATGGCTTACCCCTTATCCTTAGACTGTGACCCCTGGATGTTGGCCTGAGCGAGAACACTGACGTTGGTGCGCCTATCCTGCCAATGGATTTGCAGGATCTTGCGGAGGCAGCGTTGATGGTACCTTGCCAGTGCTTTGAGGTTCCTGCTGTACATGGTCCATGTCTCTGAAGCATACAGGAAGGCTGGTATCACTACTGCTCTGTAGACCATGAGCTTGGTGCTGGGTTTGATGTCCTGGTCTTCAAACGCTCTCTTCCTCAGGCGACCGAAGGTTGCACTGGCACACTGAAGGCGGTGTTGGACACTAGTCATCCACTTCTGCCCTTGTTGACAGTAGGTTCCCGAGGTATGGAAAGTGGTCCACGTTGTCCAAGGCCTCGTCATGGATTTTGATAATCGGGGAGCAGTACGGTGTGGCGGGGGCAGGTCGGTAGAGGATCTTTGTCTTACGTATGTTTAGTGTAAGGCCCATGCTCTCGTACGCTTCGGTGAAGGTGTTGACGATGGTTTGGAGTTCGGCCTCAGTGTGCGCAGATGCAAGCGTCATCTGCATACTGTAATTTGATGACAGAGGATGGGGCGACCTTGGATCTGGACTGGAGGCGACGGAGGTTGAACAGTTTCCTATTTGTCCTGCAGATTAGCTCCACTCCAGCGGGGAGCATTGCAGCCAGGAAGATTGAGAAGAGCATTGGTGCGATGACACAGCCTTGCTTGACCCCGGTCCGTATGTAAATTGGGTTTGTGGTGGATCCGTTGGTCAGGATCATGGCTTGCATGTCGTCGTGAAGCAGGCAGAGGATGGTGACAAACTTTTGAGGGCAGCCGAATTTGAGGAGAACACTCCATAATCCCTCACGGTTGACGGTATCGAAGGCCTTTGTGAGGTCAAAGGCCGCCATATGCAGCGGTTGGTGCTGTTCCCTGCATTTCTCTTGCAATTGACGCGTGGTGAAGATCATGTCCATTGTGCCCCTTAGTGGGCAGAATCCATTTTGCCACTCTGGAAGGAGCTCTTCAGCCACTGGGAGGCGATTGAGGAGGATTCTTGCGATGACTGTGGCAACAAGAGCAGGTCAGAGGCTAGGTATTCTGCGGCGAGTGTCTCACATCCTGACTCCCCAAAGCCTTTCTACCATATACAAGGCACAAGTAAGGAGTGTAATGGAATACTCTCCACTTGCCTGGATGAGTGCAGCTCCAACAACACTCAAGAAGCTCGACACCGTCCAGGGCAAAGCAGCCCGCTTGATTGGCACCCCATCCAGCACCTTAAACATTCACTCCTTCCACCACCGGCATGCCGTGGCTGCAGTGTGTACCATCTGCAAGATGCACTGCAGCAACTCGCCAAGGCTTCTTTGGCAGCACCTCCCAAACCTGCGACCTCTTCCACCTAGAAGGACAAGGGCAGCAGACGCATGGGAACACCACCACCTCCAAGTCTCACCATCCTGACTTAGAAGTATATCGCCGATCCTTCATCATTGCTGGGTCAAAATCCTGGAACTCCCTCCCAACAGCACTGTGGGAGTACCTTCACCAAATGGACTGCAGCGGTTCAAAAAGCCGGCTCACCGGCACCTTCTCACCGACACCTTCTCAAGGGCAATAAATGCTGGCCTTGCCGGCAACACCCACATTCCATAAACAAATAAAAAAAAGTTGCAGACACTGACCGCAGATGTGGTTGCTCGGGATGGCGCTGCTCTCCACAAACTCCCACATGCTGCAGCTACCACACATCACCTGCCCTGCCATCTCTAACCTGGTTTTATTTATTAATTATTAAAGATTTTATTCAATCAATATTTTAGGTTTATTGTTTGATTATTTTATTTAGTTTAAGTTATTAATTTAGTAAGTTCTAGCAAGTTACAGTTTCTCAGCTCTCAATTTAACCCCCTTCCCTAACTTAGAGCAAAAAGAGCTCCAATACTCACCAACCAATCACCTACCTGCTCTCCTGTGATGTCACTCTTTGATGTTTTTGAATCGGAATCGAGGGTTATGCTGATAGATTTAGATAAAGGAAGTTGGGCGGAGGCTGAAGTGGAGCATAAACGCCGGCATGGACTGATTGGGACGAATGGCCTGTTTCTGTGCTGTATATACTATGTAATTCTATGTAGATACTCATGCACCCTATATACTCACATGCTGTGTTGCCTCCTCGTTACTCAGCATGTTGGGGTCAGACGACAGAACTGGAGGTCCAGGTAGCTTGGGGACGCTGGGGGATTGTGGAGCAGCCTTACTCTGGTTCACCAGCTCCTGCAGCGTGTCCGAGATGCACTTGTAACAATTCAACCTGAAGAAAACAACATGGGCACGGGTCAGGCAGGGCACGGGTCGGGGGTCAGGCAGGGCACGGGTCGGGGGTCAGGCAGGGCACGGGTCGGGGGTCAGGCAGGGCACGGGTCGGGGGTCAGGATCAGGCAGGCATAGACACTGCAATGTAATCAAAAGGTTAAATCTCCCGCCGTACCCGCGCCTCAAGCTCACCCACTCACCTCTCCTGGAATGCCTGCTGCCCAACAGGGTCCTCCTCTGGCTCTCCGTTCTTGTAATAATGAAGTCCCAGGCCCTGCGGATCCTTCTTATCAGCAGCAGTGAGGCTTATCTCAGCCACAGCCTCGTAGCAACGCACTGGAGAGAGAGGGAGACAGAAAGGAAAGAACCATTAACCAATCTCACCAGGATTAGCACCGCTTGTCGTCACGGCCTACATGCGTCCCATCATAGAATCATAGAAATTTACAGCACAGGAGGCCGCCATTTGGCCCATCTTGTCTGTGCCAGCCGACAAAGAGCTACCCACCCTAATCCCACTTTCTAGCACTTGGTCCGTAGCCCTCTAGGTTACGGCACTTCAAGTGCATATCCAAGTACTTTTTAAATGTGATGAGGGTCTCTGCCTCTACCACCCTTTGAGGCAGTGAGTTCCAGACCCCCAGCACCCTCCTCAAATCCCCTCTAAACCTCCGACCAATTACTTTAAATCTATGCCCCCTGGTTTTTGACCCCTCTGCTAAGGGAAATAGGTCCTTCCTATCCACTCTATCTAGGCCCCTCATAATTTTATACACCTCAATACAGTTTCCCCTCAGCCTCCTCTGTTCCAAAGAAAACAACCCCAGCCTATCCAATCTTTCCTCGTAGCTAAAATTCCCCAGTCCAGGCAACATCCTCGTAAGCCTCCTCTGCACCCTCTCGAGTGCAATCACATCCTTCCTGTAATGTGGTGACCAGAACTGCACGCAGTATTCTAGCTGCGGCCTAACTAGTGTTTTATACAGTTCAAGCATAACCTCCCTGCTCTTATATTTTATGCCTCGGCTAATAAAGGCAAGTATATCGTATGCCTTCTTAACCACCTTATCTACCTGTCCTGCTACCTTCAGGGATCTGTGGACATGCACTCCAAGGTCCCTCTGATCTTCTCAGTGTCCTACCATTTATAGTCTATTCCCTTGCCTTGTTAGCCCTCCCCAAATGCATTACCCCTCACTTCTCCGGATTGAAATCCATCTACCACTGTTCTGCTCACCTGACCAGACCATTGATATCTTCCTGCAGTCTACAGCTTTCTTCTTCATTATCAACCACACGGCCAATTTTTGTATCATCTGTACAATCGAGTCCAAATCATTGATATATACCACAAAAAGCAAAGGACCCAGTACTGAGCCCTGTGGAACCCCACTGGAAACAGCCTTCCAGTCACAAAAACGCCCTTCCATCATTACCCTCTGTTTCCTGCCTCCGAGCCTTGACCGACCTCCCCACCTTGCCCTGCGACCCCTCCCCTGCCCTCCCACATGCCCTCAACTTCCACGACCCCTCACCTTGTCTGAACTGTGTGCAGACACTGGGAAGGTCGACCTGGTGCCCGATCTCCTGGTACAGACGCAGCGACTCTCTCATGGTCTTCTCCTTCTCCGCCTTGTTCTGAAGCTGCCGTGCGCTCTGTAGCAGCTCATTCGCCTGGAGAATAAACCAATCAGCAATAGAGACTCGACAGTCGGACCGCTTGTGGCAGCAGTTTGGAACTCTCTTCCTCAAATGGCAATTGATGTTACATCAATTGTTAATTTTAACCAAATGTATGAAGGGATATGGTCCAAAGCAGGTATATGGAGTCAGGTCACAGATCAGCCATGATCACATTGAATGATGGAACAGGCTCGAGGGGCTCAATGGCCTCAGTTAATGGTCAGGCCGTGTGGGGAGGGGACGGTCAGTTAATGGTCAGGCCGTGTGGGGAGGGGACGGTCAGTTAATGGTCAGGCCGTGTGTGGGGAGAGGACGGTCAGTTAATGGTCAGGCCGTGTGTGGGGAGAGGACGGTCAGTTAATGGTCAGGCCGTGTGTGGGGAGGGGATGGTCAGTTAATGGTCAGGCCGTGTGTGGGGAGAGGACGGTCAGTTAATGGTCAGGCCGTGTGTGGGGAGGACGGTCAGTTAATGCTCAGGCCGTGTGTGGGGAGAGGACGGTCAGTTAATGGTCAGGCCGTGTGTGGGGAGGGGACGGTCAGTTAATGGTCAGGCCGTGTGGGGAGGGGATGGTCAGTTAATGGTCAGGCCGTGTGTGGGGAGAGGACGGTCAGTTAATGCTCAGGCCGTGTGGGGAGGGGACGGTCAGTTAATGGTCAGGCCGTGTGGGGAGGGGACGGTCAGTTAATGGTCAGGCCGTGTGTGGGGAGAGGACGGTCAGTTAATGGTCAGGCCGTGTGTGGGGAGGACGGTCAGTTAATGCTCAGGCCGTGTGTGGGGAGAGGACGGTCAGTTAATGGTCAGGCCGTGTGTGGGGAGAGGACGGTCAGTTAATGGTCAGGCCGTGTGTGGGGACAGGACGGTCAGTTAATGGTCAGGCCGTGTGTGGGGACAGGACGGTCAGTTAATGGTCAGGCCGTGTGTGGGGAGAGGACGGTCAGTTAATGGTCAGGCCGTGTGTGGGGAGGACAGTCAGTTAATGGTCAGGCCGTGTGTGGGGAGAGGACGGTCAGTTAATGGTCAGGCCGTGTGTGGGGACAGGACGGTCAGTTAATGGTCAGGCCGTGTGTGGGGACAGGACGGTCAGTTAATGGTCAGGCCGTGTGTGGGGAGAGGACGGTCAGTTAATGGTCAGGCCGTGTGTGGGGAGAGGACGGTCAGTTAATGCTCAGGCCGTGTGTGGGGAGGGGACGGTCAGTTAATGGTCAGGCCGTGTGGGGAGGGGACAGTCAGTTAATGGTCAGGCCGTGTGGGGAGGACAGTCAGGCCGTGTGTGGGGAGAGGACGGTCAGTTAATGGTCAGGCCGTGTGTGGGGACAGGACGGTCAGTTAATGGTCAGGCCGTGTGTGGGGAGGGGACGGTCAGTTAATGGTCAGGCCGTGTGGGGAAGAGGACGGTCAGTTAATGGTCAGGCCGTGTGTGGGGACAGGACGGTCAGTTAATGGTCAGGCCGTGTGTGGGGAGGGGACGGTCAGTTAATGGTCAGGCCGTGTGTGGGGAGAGGACGGTCAGTTAATGGTCAGGCCGTGTGTGGGGAGGACGGTCAGTTAATGGTCAGGCCGTGTGTGGGGAGAGGACGGTCAGTTAATGGTCAGGCCGTGTGGGGAGAGGACGGTCAGTTAATGCTCAGGCCGTGTGTGGGGAGGGGACGGTCAGTTAATGGTCAGGCCGTGTGTGGGGAGAGGACGGTCAGTTAATGGTCAGGCCGTGTGTGGGGAGAGGACGGTCAGTTAATGGTCAGGCCGTGTGTGGGGAGAGGACGGTCAGTTAATGGTCAGGCCGTGTGGGGAGAGGACGGTCAGTTAATGGTCAGGCCGTGTGTGGGGAGAGGACGGTCAGTTAATGGTCAGGCCGTGTGTGGGGACAGGACGGTCAGTTAATGGTCAGGCCGTGTGTGGGGAGGGGACGGTCAGTTAATGGTCAGGCCGTGTGGGGAGAGGACGGTCAGTTAATGGTCAGGCCGTGTGTGGGGAGAGGACGGTCAGTTAATGGTCAGGCCGTGTGTGGGGAGAGGACGGTCAGTTAATGGTCAGGCCGTGTGTGGGGAGGGGACGGTCAGTTAATGGTCAGGCCGTGTGGGGAGAGGACGGTCAGTTAATGGTCAGGCCGTGTGTGGGGACAGGACGGTCAGTTAATGGTCAGGCCGTGTGTGGGGAGAGGACGGTCAGTTAATGGTCAGGCCATGTGTGGGGACAGGACGGTCAGTTAATGGTCAGGCCGTGTGTGGGGAGAGGACGGTCAGTTAATGGTCAGGCCGTGTGGGGAGAGGACGGTCAGTTAATGGTCAGGCCGTGTGTGGGGAGAGGACGGTCAGTTAATGGTCAGGCCGTGTGTGGGGAGAGGACGGTCAGTTAATGGTCAGGCCGTGTGTGGGGAGAGGACGGTCAGTTAATGGTCAGGCCGTGTGTGGGGAGAGGACGGTCAGTTAATGGTCAGGCCGTGTGGGGAGAGGACGGTCAGTTAATGGTCAGGCCGTGTGTGGGGAGGGGACGGTCAGTTAATGGTCAGGCCGTGTGTGGGGAGAGGACGGTCAGTTAATGGTCAGGCCGTGTGGGGAGGGGATGGTCAGTTAATGCTCAGGCCGTGTGTGGGGAGAGGACGGTCAGTTAATGGTCAGGCCGTGTGTGGGGAGGGGACGGTCAGTTAATGGTCAGGCCGTGTGTGGGGAGAGGACGGTCAGTTAGTGGTCAGGCCGTGTGTGGGGAGAGGACGGTCAGTTAATGGTCAGGCCGTGTGGGGAGAGGACGGTCAGTTAATGGTCAGGCCGTGTGTGGGGAGGGGACGGTCAGTTAATGCTCAGGCCGTGTGTGGGGAGAGGACGGTCAGTTAATGGTCAGGCCGTGTGTGGGGAGGGGACGGTCAGTTAATGGTCAGGCCGTGTGTGGGGAGAGGACGGTCAGTTAATGGTCAGGCCGTGTGTGGGGAGGACGGTCAGTTAATGGTCAGTCCGTGTGTGGGGAGAGGACGGTCAGTTAATGGTCAGGCCGTGTGTGGGGAGGACGGTCAGTTAATGGTCAGTCCGTGTGTGGGGAGAGGACGGTCAGTTAATGGTCCGGCCATGTGTGGGGAGGACGGTCAGTTAATGCTCAGGCCGTGTGTGGGGAGGGGACGGTCAGTTAATGGTCAAGCCGTGTGTGGGGAGGGGACGGTCAGTTAGTGGTCAGGCCGTGTGGGGAGGGGACAGTCAGTTAATGGTCAGGCCGTGTGTGGGGAGAGGACGGTCAGTTAATGGTCAGGCCATGTGTGGGGAGGATGGTCAGTTAATGCTCAGGCCGTGTGTGGGGAGAGGACGGTCAGTTAATGGTCAGGCCGTGTGTGGGGAGGGGACGGTCAGTTAATGGTCAGGCCATGTGTGGGGAGGATGGTCAGTTAATGCTCAGGCCGTGTGTGGGGAGAGGACGGTCAGTTAATGGTCAGGCCGTGTGTGGGGAGGGGGCAGTCAGTTAATGGTCAGGCCGTGTGTGGGGAGGACGGTCAGTTAATGCTCAGGCCGTGTGTGGGGAGAGGACGGTCAGTTAATGGTCAGGCCGTGTGTGGGGAGGGGACGGTCAGTTAATGGTCAGGCCATGTGTGGGGAGGGGACGGTCAGTTAATGGTCAAGCCGTGTGTGGGGAGGGGACGGTCAGTTAATGGTCAGGCCGTGTGGGGAGGGGACGGTCAGTTAATGCTCAGGCCGTGTGTGGGGACAGGACGGACAGTTAATGGTCAGGCTGTGTGGGTAGGGGACGGTCAGTTAATGGTCAGGCCGTGTGGGTAGGGGACGGTCAGTTAATGGTCAGGCCGTGTGGGTAGGGGACGGTCAGTTAATGCTCAGGCCGTGTGTGGGTAGGGGACGGTCAGTTAATGGTCAGGCCATGTGGGGAGGGGACAGTCAGTTAAAGATTCACCTCTCCATTCTACACACCTGCTGCTTCTTCAGTTCAGATTTGTAGCAGCTGTAATATTCTGCTTTAGTTTTATCTTTAAATGAGTCTTTGTTGGGATGGATCTCAGTCCTCATGGTCGGGGTCATGGGTCGGGTCGGGTCCGTCATGGGTCAGAGAGTGTCATGTTACTGACCGAGAAGTGAAATAAGACGACCTTTACCATGACCCCACTCTGACCCCACCATAACACCGACCACATGATCCCGCCGTCTCCCTCATACCTTGGAGCACAGCGCGTCGTCGTTGCTGTACAGCAGAGGGCAGGTGTCCCTCAGGTGGTTACTGATGGCGTCGACTGAGGCGTTGTCCCCGATGTATCGGTTAATGAGCGAGGTAATGAGCGCCCCGCACAACTCCTTCCCCCGAATAACCATGTCCCGGAACGGCGTCGATTTCAACTGGTCCTGGAGCTCCTGCACAAAGGCAAAACACAGACTCCTGAACAGAACTACCACTGATTGATTCAGCTCAGGCTCATGAACGGCGCTCAGTATGTTTCCTGCCCAATGATTAAGGAGGCACTGCTGGATCTATTCCTGGGGAATGAATGGGTACGTGGAGAATGTCACAGTCAGGGAGCACCTTGGGAATAGTGATCATGGTATCGTTAGCTTTAGATTAGTTATGGAGAAGGACAAGGAGCAATCTACAATAAAAATACTTAACTGGAGGAGGGCTAATTTCAGCAAATTGAGGGGGTGGGGGGGATCTGGCCCGGGTAAATTGGAGTCAAAGACTGGCAGGTAGAAATGTAATGGAGCAATTGGTGGCCTTTAAAGAGGAGATGATTTGGGTACAGTCGAGGTACATTCCCACAAGGGGGAAAAGGAGGGCAGCCAAAGCCAGAGCCCCCTGGATGATGCAGGAGTTAGAGAGCAGGATGAAGCAGAAAAAGGTTGCGCATGACAGATGTCAGCTTGATAATACAAAGGAGCACAGGCTGCTCATCCAATATTGGATGTCGGACAAGCAGTGTGACAAATCAGAGGCAGTGAAGGGGTCAAATGGTGGTGGTGAGGTAGAGCTGGATGTCGTCAGCATGCATGTGGAACCTGGCATTGTGTTTTTGGATGATATCGCCGAGGGGCAGCATGAAGATGAGAAATAGGAGGGGGCCAAGGATAGATCTTTGGGGGACACCAGAGGTTGTGGTGCAGGAGCGGGAAGAGCAGCTATTTCAGTTGATGCTCTGGCTACGATTCGATAGACAAGAATGGAACAAAGAAAGGGCAATTTAAGGGAGAATCGGGCTGAATATAAGAAGCACAGAGGAGAAGTGAAAAAGGAAATAAGAGGGGCAAAGAGACAGTATGAGAATATGTTGGCGGCCAACATTCACCAATGGAGTTCAGGCTCGTCAATCAAGCTGGCAGGATTTGGTTGAACAGTGTCGAGGGAGCTTTACTCCGTATCGAACCCGTGCTGTACCTGCCCTGGGAGTGTTTGATGTGACAGTGTAGAGGGAGCTTTACTCTGTATCTAACCCGTGCTGTACCTGCCCTGGGAGTGTTTGATGGGACAGTGTAGAGAGAGCTTTACTCCGTATCGAACCCGCGCTGTACCTGCCCTGGGAGTGTTTGATGGGACAGTGTAGAGGGAGCTTTACTCTGTATCTAACCCGTGCTGTACCTGCCCTGGGAGTGTTTGATGGGACAGTGTAGAGGGAGCTTTACTCTGTATCGAACCCGTGCTGTACCTGCCCTGGGAGTGTTTGATGGGACAGTGTAGAGGGAGCTTTACTCTGTATCCAACCCGTGCTGTAGCTGCCCTGGGAGTGTTTGATGGGACAGTGTAGAGGGAGCTTTACTCTGTATCCAACCCCGTGCTGTACCTGCCCTGGGAGTGTTTGATGGGACAGTGTAGAGGGAGCTTTACTCTGTATCCAACCCATGCTGTAGCTGCCCTGGGAGTGTTTGATGGGACAGTGTAGAGGGAGCTTTACTCTGTATCTAACCCATGCTGTAGCTGCCCTGGGAGTGTTTGATGGGACAGTGTAGAGGGAGCTTTACTCAGTATCGAACCCGCGCTGTACCTGCCCTGGGAGTGTTTGATGGGACAGTGTAGAGGGAGCTTTACTCTGTATCGAACCCGTGCTGTACCTGCCCTGGGAGTGTTTGATGGGACAGTGTAGAGGGAGCTTTACTCTGTATCCAACCCATGCTGTAGCTGCCCTGGGAGTGTTTGATGGGACAGTGTAGAGGGAGCTTTACTCTGTATCTAACCCATGCTGTAGCTGCCCTGGGAGTGTTTGATGGGACAGTGTAGAGGGAGCTTTACTCAGTATCGAACCCGCGCTGTACCTGCCCTGGGAGTGTTTGATGGGACAGTGTAGAGGGAGCTTTACTCTGTATCGAACCCGTGCTGTACCTGCCCTGGGAGTGTTTGATGGGACAGTGTAGAGGGAGCTTTACTCTGTATCCAACCCATGCTGTAGCTGCCCTGGGAGTGTTTGATGGGAGAGTGTAGAGGGAGCTTTACTCTGTATCTAACCCGTGCTGTAGCTGCCCTGGGAGTGTTTGATGGGACAGTGTAGAGGAAGCTTTACTCTGTATCCAACCCATGCTGTACCTGCCCTGGGAGTGTTTGATGGGAGAGTGTAGAGGGAGCTTTACTCTGTATCTAACCCATGCTGTACCTGCCCTGGGAATGTTTGATGGGACAGTGCAGCGGGAGCTTTACTCTGTATCTAACCCGTGCTGTAGCTGCCCTGGGAGTGTTTGATGGGACAGTGTAGAGGAAGCTTTACTCTGTATCCAACCCATGCTGTACTTGTGTTTCATGGAATCATAGAATCGTTACAGCACAGTAGGAGGCCATTCGGCCCGTCGAGCCCATGCCGGCTCTCTGCAACAGCAATTCAGCTATTTTTGATGGGACAGTCCCCAGCAAGAGTACGGGGAGAGACTAACAGAGCTTGATGTTAGTGTGAGAATAGAATGTGGAGTTGGGGGCAGGTTAGTGGACAGGTTCTACCTGACACAGACCCGACGGTGTTGCTGCCTGTGTTGTAACTACCTTCTGTAAATCTGCGATGACTATGCTGAACTGATGATCAGAGAGCAACTTCCACAGAGCCAGGGTCTGACAGGTGTAGTGAATCAGCTGCTGCATGCCCTGCAGTGACAGCTTCTCGTAGGCCTGAGCTTCGGCTGTGGGAGAAAGCAGTGGGTTAGTACTGAGGCAGGGCCCGAGGCCAGTACAACTATAGCACTATAAAGAATTAATACTTAATTTACAACAAATATACATTCCTTTAAGGCACAAAAACCCCACGGGAAAAGTGGTCCAACCATGGCTAACAAGAGAAGTTAAAGATAGTATTAGATCAAAGGAAGAGGCTTATAATGTTGCCAAAAATAGTAAGCCTGAGGATTGGGAGGACTTTAGAATTCAGCAAAGGAGGACCAAGAAATTGATAAAAGGGAAAATAGAATGAGAGTAAATAAGTGAGAGACATAAAAATAGACAGTAAAAGCTTCTATAGGTATGTAAAAAGGAAAAGATTAGTGAAAGTAAATGTGGGTCTCTTACAGGCTGAGACAGGAGAAATTATAATGGGGAATAAGGAAATGGCTGAGAAATTAAACAAACACTTGGTGTCTGTCTTCACGGAAGACGCAAAAAACTTCCCGGAAATAGTGGAGAACCAAGGCTGCAGCGAGAATGAGGAACAGAAAGAAATTAGTAAAAAAAATAGTACTGGAGAAATTAATGGGACTGAAATTCAATAAATCCCCTGGACCTGATGGCCTACATCCTAGGGTTTTGAAAGAGGTGGTTATAGAGATAGTGGATGCATTGGTTGTCATTTCCCAAAATTCCACAGATTCTAGAACGGTTCCCGCGGATTGGAAGGTAGCAAACGTATCCTCGCTATTTAAGAAAGGAGGGCGAGAGAAAACGGGGAACTACAGACCAGTTAGCCTGACATCAGTAGCAGGGAAAATGCTAGAATTTATTACTAAGGAAGTGGTAACAGGGCACTTAGAAAATAATAATATTGGGCAGTCAACCTGGATTTATGAATGGGAAATCGTGTTTGACAAATCTGTTAAGAGTTTTTTGAGGTTGTAACTAGCAGAATAGATAAGGGGGAACCAATGGATGTGGTGTATTTGGATTTTTCAGTAGGCATTCGATAAGGTGCCACACAAGGGGTTACTGGACAAAATTAGGGCTCATGTATTGGGGGTAATATACCAGCATGGATTGAGGATTGGTTAATGAACAGAGAGTAGGAATAAACGGGTAATTTTTGGGTTGACAGGCTGTAACTAGTGGGGTACCGCACGGATCAGTGCTTGGGCCTCAGCTATTCACAATCTACATCAATGATTTGGATGAGGGGACCAAATGGGTGGGAATGCAAGTTGTGAAGCGGATGCAAGGAGGCTTCAAGGGGATATAGACAGGCTAAGTGAGTGGGCAAGAACATGGTAAATGGAATATAATGTGGAGAAATGTGAAGTTATCCACTGTGGTAGGAAAAATAGAAAAGCAGAGTATTTTTTAAATGGTGAGAGATTGGGAAATGTTGGTGTTCAGAGGGACCTTGGTGTCCTTGTACACGAATCAGTTAATATGCAGGTACAGCAAGCAATTAGGAAAGTAAATGGTATGTTGGCCTTTATTACAAGAGGATTTGAGTATAAGAGTAAAGACATCTTACTGCAATTATATAGGGCACTGGTCAAACCACACCAGGAGCAGTGTGTACAGTTTTGGTCTCCTTACCTATGGAAGGATGTTCTTGCCGTAGAGGGAGTGCAACGAAGGTTCACCAGACTGGTTCCTGGGATAGCAGGAATGATGTATGAGGAGAGATTGGGTCAATTGGGCTTATACTCGCTGGAGTTTAGAAGAATGAGAGGGGATCTCATTGAAACTTATAAAATTCTAACAGGACTAGACAGACTAGATGCAGGAAGGATGTTCCCGATGGCCAGGGAGTCCAGAACCAGGGGTCACAGTCCAAGGATAAGGGGTAAGCCATATAGGACAGAGATGAGGAGGAATTTCTTCACCCAGAGAGTGGTGAACCTGTGGAATTCTCTACCACAGAAGGCAGTGGAGGCCAATTCATTAAATGTATTCAAGAAGGAGTTAGATATATTTCTTAAGGCTAAAGGGATCAAGGGATATGGGGAAAAAGCAGGGACAGGGTACTGAGTTTAGATGATCAGCCATGATCTCATTGAATGGCGGAGTAGGCTCGAGGGGCCGAATGACCTACTCCTGCTCCTATCTTCTATGTTTCTATGGGGGGATTGTCCTTTGAGGAGAGATTGAGTAGACTAGGCCTATATGCTCTAGAGGTTAGAAGAATGAGAGGTGATCTCATTGAAACATACAAAATTCTTACAGGGCTTGACAGGGTAGATGCAGGGAGGATGTTTCCCCTGGCTGGGGAGTCTAGAACCAGGGGTCACAGTCTCAGAATAAGGGGTCGGCCATTTAGGACTGAGATGAGGAGAAATTTCTTCACTCAGAGGGTGGTGAATCTTTGGAATTCTCTACCCCAGAGGGGTATGGTGGCTCAGTCGTCGAGTATATTCAAGACAGAGATCGACAGTGATAAGGGATTCATTAGTTAGGGGAACAGATAGGCATTTCTGTGGCAGCAGACGTGACTCCAGGATGGTATGTTGCCTCCATGGTGCCAGGGTCAAGGATGTCACTGAGCAGCTGCAGGACACTGAGGGCTGGGGTGGGGTGGGGGGAGGGTGAACAGCCAGAGGTCCTCGTCATTATAGGTATCAACAACATAGGCAGAAAGAGGGATGAGGTCCTGCAGGCAGACTATAGGGAGCTAGGAACCAGATTAAAAAGCAGGACCTCAAAAGTAATCTCCGGATTACTCCCGGTGCCACGTGCTAGTAAGAACAGGAATAGGAGGATAGAACAGATGAATGTGTGTCTAGCGAGATGGTGCAGGAGGGAGGGCTTTAGATTCCTGAGGCATTGGGACCATTTTTGGGGAAGGTGGGACCTGTACAAGCCGGATGGGTTACACCTCAACAGAGCCAGGACCAATATTCTCGCGGGGAGGTTTGTTAGTGCTGTTGGGGAGGGTTTAAACTAGCTTGGCAGGGGGATGGGCACCAGCATATAGGAGCAGAAAAGAGGAATAAGGTGCATAAAAGAGAGTGTTGGATAGTATTACAGAAGAAAGTAGTACTAGAGGCGGAGGTAGTACCATATCAGTTAGGAGCAGACTAAGACAGACTACGAAAAATTCAAAAATGGCTTTAGAATGCATGTACGAAAACGCACAAAGTGTGGTGAATAAGGTTGGTGAGCTACAAGCACAATTAGCCGTATGGCAATATGACCAGTATGTTCTTGGCCCAACTAGGAAGGAGGCATTGCTGGATCTGGTGCTGGGGCATGAGGTGGGCCAGGTCGACCAAGTGTCTGTGGGAGAACACTTGGGTACGAGTGATCATTGTATCATAAGATTTAGATTAGCAATGGAGAGGAGCAAGGATCAATCTAGAGTGGAACTTCTAAACTGGAATAGGGCTAACTTCAATGTGATGCGAAAGGATCTAGCCAGGGTAAAATGGAACCAAAGACTGACAGGAAAAACTGTAACGGAACAAATGGGTGATCTTTAAGGAGGTGATGTTCCAAGTACAGGCTAGGTACATTCCAACAAGAGGGAAGGGTAAGGGAACCAAAGCAAGGGCTCCTTGGATGACGAGGGAGAGAGAGATGATGATGAAACAGAAAAAGAGGGTGTATGATGAATGTCAGGTGAATTCTTCAAGGGAGAACCAGACCAAATACAATAAGTTGAGAGGGGAAATGAAGATGAAAATAAGATTGGCAAAGAGAGAATATGAGAGTAGAATGGCAGTTAACATAAAAGGGAACTCAAAAATCTTCTACCGGCATGGAAACATTAAGCGGGTAATAAGAGGTGGGGTGGGGCCTATTAGGGACAAAGACGGTGATATATGCCTAGAGTGCAGAGCAAGGCTAGAATACTCAATGAGTACTTTGTATCGGTGTTTACTAAGGAGGTGGATGCTGACAAAATATCAGTAGAAGTGGAAAAGGTAGAAGCAATGGAAGGGGCGAAAATTCATACAGGATGTACTAGATATGCTTAGAGTGGATAAGTCGCCTGGTCCAGATGGCTTGCATCCCAGGTTGCTAAGGGAATTGGGGGGAGGAGATAGCGGAAGGGCTTGCCATAATTTTCTAATTTCCCTAGATGCGGGGGAGGTGCCTGAGGATTGGAAAGTGGCAAATGTGACACCATTGTTCAAGAGAGGCCGTCAGGCCGGTCAGTTTAACATCAGTGATGGGTAAAGTTTTAGAAACAATAATGAAGGAAAAAATTAACGGGCACTTGGAGAGGTTTAAGCTCATTAAGGAGAGCCAACATGGATTTGTAAAAGGCAGATCGTGTTTGACTAATCTAATTGAATTTTTTGATGAAGTACCAGGGAGGATTGATGAAGGGAATGCAATGGATGTTGTCTACATGGATTTTCGGGAGGCGTTTGATGAAGTACTACATAGAAGGCTGGTTAACAAAATCGAGGCTCATGGAGTAGGTGGGTCAGTGGCAGCTTGGATAAGGACAGAAAACAGCGAGTTGTGGTAAATGGCTATTTTTCAGGCTGGAGGGTGGTAGACAGTGGTGTTCCCCAAGGGTCAGTGCTGGGGCCACTGCTTAAATGACCTGGATATTGGAATACAGAGTAGAATTTCTAAATTTGCAGATGACACCAAACTTGGGGGTGTGGCAAACAGTGAGGATGATACCAATCGTCTGCAGCAGGACATAGAAAGGCTAACAGAATGGGCAGATGGAATTTAATAGAGAAGTGTGAGGTGATGCATTTTGGCAGAAGGAACAGGGAGCGGCCATATAGGCTTAATGTTTTAAAGAGTGTGCAAGGACAGAGGGACCTGGGAGTTAATGTCCATAGGTCCCTGAAGGTGGCGGGACATATTGAGAGAGAGTGGTTAACAAAGCATATGGGATCTTGGACTTCATAAATAGAGGTATTGAGTACAAAAGTAGAGAAGTTATGCTGAACCTTTATAAAGCGCTGGTGAGGCCACAACTGGAGTATTGTGTCCAGTTCTGGTCACCACACTTTAGGAAGGATGTGAAGGCACTTGAGGGGTGCAGAGGAGATTTACCCGAATGGTTCGGGGAATGGGGGATCTTAGCTACAGGGACATGTTGGAGAAGCTGGATTTGTATTCATTAGAGCAAAGGAGGTTGAGGGGTGATTTGATAGAGGTGTACAAGATTATGACGGGTTTGAATAGGCTAGATGGGGAAAGGCTGTTCCCACTAGTTGATGGTACAAGGACTAAGGGACACGATTTAAGGTTTTGGGCAAGAGATACAGGGGGGGATGTGAGGAAAAATTTTTTTACGCAGCAAGTGGTGAGGACCTGAAACTCGCTGCCGATGGAAGTGGTGGAAACGGAGACACTCAATGTTTTCAAGGGGAGACTGGATAGGCGCTTGAGGGAAATAAACTTGCAGGGCTACGGGGATAGAGCGGGGGAATGGGACTGACTGGATTGCTCCAGAGAGCCGGCACGGACTCAATGGGCCGAATGGCCTCCTTCTGTGCCGTTATGACGATGATAGATTTTTGAATATTAAGGGAATCAAGGGATACGGGGATAGTGCAGGAAAGTGGAGAAGAGATAGATCAGCCATGATCTTATTGAATGGCGGAGCAGGCTCGAAGGGCCTGTTCTTACATAATAAAAGCAATATATCAGTACCGAAGTGTGGCACTGTCCCTTGGCCCACAGGGAAGGTCCAAAGTTTCGATGTTTCTCAGGTAACTCTGCAGGTGCTGCCCGAGCTACGATGGTTACGGACATGGTTCAGGTGAATGTGTAAACTACTCACTGTGGTATTTCCTTTGTAGCTCCTGTTGAACTTGTTGTGAGCCTCCATCAGGGCGCATGAAGCCCAGCAGCCTCTGTGGTACATTGGAAGCACTGAAACTGGAAAAGTATCTGATTACCCAGTTCAGAAATCATCTCATTGACGGTCCGGGACGCCCCTCATTGACTGGACGGTCCGGGACGCCCCTCATTGACTGGACGGTCCGGGACGCCCCTCATTGACTGGACGGTCCCGGACGTCCCTCATTGACTGGACGGTCCGGGACGTCCCTCATTGACTGGACGGTCCGGGACGTCCCTCATTGACTGGACGGTCCGGGACGTCCCTCATTGACTGGACGGTCCGGGACGTCCCTCATTGACTGGACGGTCCGGGACGTCCCTCATTGACTGGACGGTCCGGGACGTCCCTCATTGACTGGACGGTCCGGGACGTGTCTCACTGACTGAGTGGTCGTCTCTCATTGACCAGACGGTCTGGGACCAACGTTCTTGTTTAGCTGCACGGTAACGCAGCTGTCTGAAGCTCCCGCGCAGGCCGCTTGCCGGTTTCTCAATGGAAAAATCACGCATGTGCCTAAGTTTGAAGGGACCGCGCATTGAAAAAAATTGAAGAGGGAACATTGTGTGGTACGTCTCTCATTGGCTGGATAGTCTAGGACGTCTCTCCTCTGCTTCCCATTAATCTTACCTCGCATTTCCCAGAGTTCCAGATCCAAATTGGGAGTTCCGATCGAGAAATTCCCGCAATCCATTGAGTTCGAGCAGAATGTTCGCTAGAGACTTTGCAGAGACACTGCTCTCAAACTGCAGGAGATACACCACCATCAGATAATCCACAAACAACCATCACCACCATCAGATTATCCACAAATTAGCATCACCAACAACCGCGCAATCATGGCTGGTAGCTGCGGCATCGCGGGTCACTGCGCTTGGGGGGGGGGGGGGGGGGGCGCAGCCACGTGCAGGTCACTGCGCAGGGCGGGCTCAGCCCCCCCCCCCCCCCCCCCCCCGCGCGGGTCACTGCGCAGGGGGGCTCAGCCCCACCCCCCCCGCGGGCCGGGGCTCAGCCCCACCCCCCCCGCGGGCCACTGCGCAGGGGGCTCAGCCCCGCGCTGGTCTGTTTACTAAATCGCGCCATGTCTGAATGGGGAAGGTATCATGGAAAAAATGCTTATTTGCATCGTTTCTGTATAAAGTGTGGAGCCCCGCCCAAACCGTCTGCGTGACTTGAAAACCAGGCACACTTCAGCAATCAGGGACTGCCGTTTGTAATGGTGCATGGGCTGTATCAGAGTGTGTACTCACCAGTACTGTAATGGTGCACGGTTTTATATCAGTGTACTCACCAGTACTGTAATGGTGCACAGTTTTATATCAGAGTGTGTACTCACCAGTACTGTAATGGTGCATGGTCTGTATCAGAGTGTGTACTCACCAGTACTGTAATGGTGCATGGGCTGTATCAGAGTGTGTACTCACCAGTACTGTAATGGTGCACGGTTTTATATCAGAGAGTGTGTACTCACCAGTACTGTAATGGTGCACGGTTTTATATCAGAGAGTGTGTACTCACCAGTACTGTAATGGTGCACGGTTTTATATCAGAGTGTGTACTCACCAGTACTGTAATGGTGCACGGTTTTATATCAGAGTGTGTACTCACCAGTACTGTAATGGTGCACGGTTTTATATCAGAGTGTGTACTCACCAGTACTGTAATGGTGCACGGTTTTATATCAGAGTGTGTACTCACCAGTACTGTAATGGTGCACGGTTTTATATCAGAGTGTGTACTCACCAGTACTGTAATGGTGCACGGTTTTATATCAGAGTGTGTACTCACCAGTACTGTAATGGTGCACGGTTTTATATCAGAGTGTGTACTCACCAGTACTGTAATGGTGCACGGTTTTATATCAGAGTGTGTACTCACCAGTACTGTAATGGTGCACGGTTTTATATCAGAGTGTGTACTCACCAGTACTGTAATGGTGCACGGTTTTATATCAGAGTGTGTACTCACCAGTATTGTAATGGTGCATGGGCTGTATCAGAGTGTGTACTCACCAGTACTGTAATGGTGCACGGTTTTATATCAGAGTGTGTACTCACCAGTACTGTAATGGTGCACGGTTTTATATCAGAGTGTGTACTCACCAGTACTGTAATGGTGCACGGTTTTATATCAGAGTGTGTACTCACCAGTACTGTAATGGTGCACGGTTTTATATCAGAGTGTGTACTCACCAGTACTGTAATGGTGCATGGGCTGTATCAGAGTGTGTACTCACCAGTACTGTAATGGTGCACGGTTTTATATCAGAGTGTGTACTCACCAGTACTGCCTGCTCTCTGTAATGGTGCATGGTCTGCTCCATCGCTATACTGCTGTCCCAGATATTCCTGAAACATACAGAATACTCCTGCTTTACATCTGTCACTGCACCCTGCTTCAGTAAACCAGGGATTTAACCTGCGTGCCATATGTCAGGATTCTATAATCCGAGACATCATTAGGAAACGAGATTACCCATCTCTAACATCACAGCAGTCAGGACATTCCCAGCTCAATGCTCGGGAAACAGGAGCTTGCAGTGCAACAGGAGAGTAACAAACCCAATGAAATAGTCTCCACTGTCTCTCAGCTACTGGGCTCCATTATTGCAGGGACAGAGTGCAGAAACGTGGTTCACACAATCTTACAGCACACAAGGAGACCATTTAGCCTGTCATGCCTCTGCCAGCTCTTTGAATGAGCGTATATAGGATTACATGGGAGATACAGAAACAGGCCATTCGGCCCAACCAGTCCATGCCGGAGTTTATGCTCCACTCGAGCCTCCTCCCGTCTTTCCACATCTAAATCTATCAGCATAACCCTCTATTCCCTTCTCCCTCATATGCTTGTCCAGCCTCCCCTTAAATGCATCTATACTATTCACCTCAACTACTCCACATTCTCAGGGTAAAGAGGTTTCTTTTGAATTCCCCATTTGATTTCCTGGTGACTATCTTATATTGATGGCCTCTAGTTTTGCTCTTCCCCACAAGTGGAAACCCTCTCTCTTTATCGACTCTATCAAAATCTTTCATAATTTTGAAGATCTCAATTAGGTCACCCCTCAGACTTCTTTTTTCAAGTGAAAAGAGACCCAGCTTGTTCATCCTTTCCTGATAGGTATACCCTCGCATTTCTGGTATCCTCCTTGTAAATCTTCTCTGCACCCTCTCCAGTGCCTAGGATCATAGAATAGAATCATAGAATGGTTACAGCACGGAAGGAGGCCATTTGGCCTGTCGAGTCCGTGCCGGCTCTCTGCAAGAGCACTTCAGCTAGTCCCACTCCCCCCGTAGCCCTGTAAATTACCCAACTCTCTTTTGAAAGCCGTGTTTGAATCTGCCTCCAGCACCCTTCCAGATCTTAACCACCCGCTGTGTAAAAAAGTTTTTTCTTGCGTCGCCTTTGGTTCTTTTGCCAGTCACCTTAAATCTGTGTCCTCTGGTTCTCAACCCTTCCGCCAATGGGAACAGTTTCTCTCTGTCTACTCTGTCCAAACCCCTCATGATTTTGAGCACCTCTATCAAGTCTCCTCTCAATCTTCTCTGCTCCAAGGAGAACAACCCCAGCTTCTCCAGTCTATCCATGTAACTGAAGTCCCTCATCCCTGGAATCATTCTCGTAAATCTTTTCTGCACCCTCGCTAAGGCCTTTACATCCTTCCTACAGCGTCGTGCCCAGAATTGGACACAATACTCCAGTTGAGGCTGAACCAGTGTTTTATAAAGGTTCATCATAATTTCCACACTTTTGTACTCTAAGCCTTTGTAACTGCTTTCTCAACCTGCCCTGCCACTTTCAACGATTTGTGCACATATAACCCCAGATCTCTTCTGCTGATGCACCCCCTTCAGGATTGCATCAATTAGTTTACTTTTCTGCATTAAATTTCATCTGCCACATGTCCGCCCATTTCACCAGCCTGTCTATGTCTTCCTGAAGTCTATCACTCTCCTCCTCACCATTCACTACACAGTACTTCCAGATTTTGTGTCATCTGCAAGTTTTGAAATTGTGCCCTGTACACCCACATTCAAGTCATTAATATATATCAAGAAAAGCAGTGGTCCTTGGGGAACCCCATTGTACACCCTCCTCCAGTCCGAAAAACAACCGTTCACCACTGCTCCCTGATTCCTGTCACTTGGCTAATTCCATATCCATGCTGCCACTTTCCCTTTTATTCCACGGGCTTCAACTTTGCTTTTATGTGGCATTTTGTCGAATGCCTTTTGGAAATCCATGTACACTACGTCAACCGCATTACCCTCATCAACCCTCTCAGTTACCTCATCAAAGAACTCAATCAAATTAGTTAATCACAATTTGCCTTTAACAAATTAGTGCTGGCTTTCCTTAATTAATCCATATTTGTCCAAGTGATTCTTAATTTTGTCCCTGATTAGTGTTTCTAAAAGCTTCCCCACTACCGAGGTCAAACTGACTGGCCAGTAGTTGCTGGGTTTATCTTTACACCCTTTTATGAACAAGGATGTAACATTTGCAATTCTCCAAATGAGCACTTGAAACTTGTCCGAATCATCCTGGAGTTTCTCGGCATCCTCCTCACAGCACACACGCCCACCCAGCTTTGTGTCGTCTGCAAATTTGGAGATATTACATCTAGTTCCCTCGTCTAGATCATTAATATATATTGTGAACAGCTGGGGTCCAAGGACCAATCCTTGCGGTACCCCACTCGTCACTGCCTGCCACTCGGAAAAAGACCCGTTTATTCCAACTCTTTGCTTCCTATCCGCCAACCAGTTCTCTATCCAAGTCAATACCTTGCCCCCAATCCCATGTGCCTTAACTTTACACGCTAATCTCTTATGTGGGACCTTATCGAAAGCCTTCTGAAAGTCCAAATACACCACATCCACTGGTTCTCCCTTATCTATTTTACCAGTTACATCCTCAAAAAATTCCAGTAGATTAGTCAAGCATGATTTACCTTTTGTAAATCCATGCTGACTTTGTCCGATCCTGTCACTGTTTTCCAAGTGCTCTGCTATTACATCTTTTAAAATGGACTCCAGCATTTTCCCCACTACCGATGTCAGGCTTACCGGTCTGTAATTCCCCGTTTTCTCTCTACCACCTTTTTTGAATAGTGGGGTAACATTAGCTACCCTCCAATCCATGGGTACTGTTCCAGATTCCATCGAATTTTGGAAGATGATCAGCAATGCATCTACTATTTCTAGGGCCACTTCCTTAAGTACCCTAGGATGTAGATTATCAGGCCCTGGGGATTTATCGGCCTTCAATCCCATCAATTTCCCTAACACCATTTCCCTACAAATACTGATTTCTTTCAGTTCATCCCTTTCATCAGACCCTATGTTCCCCGGCATCTCTGGGAGGTTATTTGTGTCCTCCTTTGTGAAGACAGAACCAAAATATAAGAACATAAGAAATAGGAGCAGCAGTAGGCCAATCGGCCCCTCGAGCCTGCTCCGCCATTCAATAAGATCACGGCTGATCTGATCCTAACCTCAAATCTACTTCCACTCTCCATCCCACCCGAACCCATGTGATCTCCCGGGAGAGGCAAAAAACCAGAAAAAAAACCCAATGGACAATTTGGGAGAAAAAATCTGGGAAATTCCTCTCCGACCCATCTAGGCGATCGAAACTCGTCCAGGGGAATCACTCTGTCCCTGTATTTCCTGCTGTAAAAGATGATCTCCACCCCAGCCAGGAACAGGCACAATTTACTCTTTAAGGACTCCTAGCTGGCAGCCTGTTCCCGAGGTCTCCACTAATCCCTGTGAATAGAACCAGCTCCTGAAATCTAACACAGAATTAGAACACAAGTAGGAGCAGGATCAGGCTACACGGCCCCTGGGCCCGCTCCGCCACCCACAGGGCCATGACCGATCCGAACCTAGACTCATGTCCAATTTCCTGCCCGCTCCCCGTAACCCCTAATTCCCTTTACTTCTAGGAAACTGTCTATTTCTGTTTTAAATTTATTTAATGATGTAGCTTCCACAGCTTTCTGGGGCAGCAAATTCCACAAACCTACCACCCTCTGAGTGAAGAAGTTTCTCCTCATCTCAGTTTTGAAAGAGCAGCCCCTTATTCTAAAATTATGCCCCCTAGTTCTAGTTTCACCCATCATTGGGAACATCCTCACCGCATCCACCCGATCAAGCCCCTTCACAATCTTATATGGTTCAATAAGATCGCCTCTCATTCTTCTGAACTCCAATGAGTAGAGTCCCAATCTACTCAACCTCTCCTCATATGTCCACCCCCTCATCCCCGGGATTAACCGAGTGAACCTTCTTTGTCCTGCCTCGAGAGCAAGTATGTCTTTTCTTAAGTATGGACACCAAAACTGTATGCAGTATTCCAGGTGCGGTCTCACCAATACCTTGTATAACTGCAGCAATACTGCCCTGTTTTTATATTCTATCCCTCTAGCAATAAAAGTCAACATTCCATTGGCCTTCTTGATCACCTGCTGCACCTGCATACTAACTTTTTGAGTTTCGTGCACCAAGACCCCCAGATCCCTTTGTATTGCAGTACTTTCCAGTTTCTTGCCATTAAGATAATAGCTTGCTCTATGATTTTTCCTGCCAAAGTGTATTTAATTGGTCTGCCATTTCTTTGTTCCCCATTATAAATTCCCCTGATTCTGACTGCAAGGGACCTAAGCTTGACTTAACCAATCCTTTTCTCTTCACATATCCATAAAAGCTTTTACAGTCAGTTTTTATGTTCCCTGCAAGCTTACTCTCATTCTATTTTCCCTTTCTTAATTAATCCCTTTGTTGAATCCTAAACTGCTCCCAATCCTCTGGATTACTGCTTTTTTGGCCAATTTATATGTCCTCTCCTTGGATCTTATGCTATCCCTAATTTCCCTTGTTAGCCACGGCTCAGTCACCTTTTTTGTTTTATTTTTATGCCAAACTGGGATGAACAAATTCTGTAGTTCATCCATGCGGTCTTTGAATGCTTGCCATTGCCTATCCACCATTAACCCTTTGAGTGACAGTCCCCAATCAATCCTACCCAATTCGCGCTTCAGACCATCGTAGTTTCCTTTATTTAAATTCAGGACCCTAGTCTCTGAGTCAACTACTTCATTCTCCATCTTAATAAAGAATTCGATCATATTATGATCGCTCCGACCCAAGGGGCCTCGTACAACAAGATTGCTAATTAATCCTTTCTTGTTACTTAATACCCAGTCTAAGATGGCCTGATCGCTGGTTGGTTCCTCGACATATTGGTCCAGGAAACCATCCCGTAAACACTCCAGGAATTCCTCCTCCACAGTATTGTTACTAATTTGGTTGGCCCAATCTATATGTAGAATAAAGTCACCCATGATGACTGCTGTGCCCCTTTTGCACACTTCTCTAATTTCCCTTTTAATGCCATCCCCAACCTCCGCATTACTGTTTGGAGGTCGATATACCACTCCCACTAACCTTTTCTGCCCCATGGTATTTCTCAGTTCTACCCATACAGATTCCACATCATCAGAGCCAATATCCTTCCATACAATTGTGTTAATCCCTTCTTTAACCAGTAATGCTACCCCACCTCCCTTTTCTTTTTGCCTATCTTTCCTGAATACCCCTGGATGTGGAGTTCCCAGCCTTCGCCACCCTGGAGCCATGTTTCCGTAATCCCAATCAAATCATATTCGTTTACCTCTATTTGCGCAGCTAATTTATCCACCTTTTTACGAATGCTCCTCGCATTAAGACACAAAGCCTTCAGGCTTGTTTTTTTAACGCTCTTAGACCTATTAGAATTATTATTTACCATGTTTGATTTAATCCGTTGATTTCTCTGACTGCCACTTTTGTTTTTCTGCTTCCTATCTTTTGCTTCTATCCTTGTTTCCCTTTCCTCTGTCCCCCTGCTCAGGTTCCCAACCCCCTGCCATTTTAGTTTAAACCCTCCCCCAGAGCACCAGCAAACACTCCCCCTAGGACATTGGTCCCGGCCCTGCCCAGGTGCAAACCGTCCGGTTTGAACTGGTCCCACCTCCCTCAGAACCGGTTCCAATGTCTCAGGAACTTGAATCCCTCCCCCTGGCACCATTCCGCTAGCCACGTATTCATCTGAAATATCCTTCTATTTCTACTCTGACTAGCACGTGGCACTGGTAGCAATCCTGAGATTACTACCTTTGAGGTCCTATTTTTTAAATTTACCTCCTAACTCCCTATATTCAGCTTTTAGGATCTCATCCCATTTTTTTAACCTATACCGTTGGTACCTATATGCACCACGACAACTGGCTGTTCACCCTCCCCTTCCAAGATGTTCTGCAGCCGCTCTGAGACATCCTTGACCCTTGCACCAGGGAGGCAACACACCATCCTGGAGTCTCGTTTGCGGCCGCAGAAACACCTATCTATTCCCCTTACAATAGAATCCCCTATTACTATAGCCTTACCCCTCTTTTTCCTCCCGTCCTGTGCAGCAGAGCCACCCCTGGTGCCAGGAAGTTGGCTGCTGCTGCCTTCCCCTAGTAAGCCATCCCCCCCATCAGTATCCAAAGCGGTATATCTGTTTGAGAGGGGGATGGCCACAGGGGACCCCTGTACTATCTGCCTGCGCCTACTACTCTGCCTGTTGGTCACCCGTTCCCTTTCTGCCTGTGCCACCTTTATCTGCGGTGTGACCAACTGATTAAATGTGCTATTCACGACGTCCTCAGCATCGCGAATGGTCCAGTATGTATCCAATCGCTGCTCCAGCACTGCAATGCGATCAGCCAGTAGCTGCAACTGGACACACTTCCTGCACACATGGTTGTCAGGGACACAGGAAGTGTCCCTGAGTTCCCACATAGCGCAGGAGGAGCACACCACAGCACCGGGCTGTCCTGCCATGACATACCCCTTAATACCACATTAGCAGTACTCCGGCACCACACTTGAAGCCAGAGAGGATTGAAAAATGATGGTCAGGGCCTCTGCTATTTCCTCTCTTGCTTCACTTAACAGCCTGGGATACATTTAATCCGAGCCTGGGGCTTTATCCACATTTAAAGCTGCTAAACCCCTTAATACTTCCTCTCTCACTATATTTCATCCTCCTCCCCTGATAGCAATGTCTGCTTCGCCCCTCTCCTTTGTGAAAACAGACGCAAAGTATTCATTAAGAACCCTACCGACGTCTCCCGCCTCCACACACAGATTACCCTCATGATCTCTAATAGGCCCTACCCTTTCTTTAGTTATCCTCTTATTCTGAATATATTTATAATAAAACATCTTTGGGTTTTCCTTGATTTTACTTGCCAAGAATTTTTCATGCTCTCTCTTTGATTCCTAATATCCTTTTTAATTGCACCCCTGCACTTTCTGTACTCCTCTAAAGATTCTGCAGTATTTAGCCCTCGGTATCTGTCATACACCTCCCTTTTTTTCTTTACCCTACCCTGTATGTCCCTAGACATCCAGGGGGCTCTAGATTTGTTAGTCCCTTTTTTCTTTCAGGGCACATATTTGGTCTGAACCCTCCGGATCTACTCCTTGAATGCCTCCCACTGCTCTGACACTGATTTACCTTCAAGTAGCTGTTTCCAGTCCACTATGGCTAAATCCCCTCGGAGCTTAGCAAAATTTGCTTTTCCCCCAATTTAGAATTTTTAATCCTGGTCTATCCTTGTCCTTTTCCATAACGACCTTAAATCTAACAGAATTATGGTCACTAGCACCAAAATGCTCCCTCACTGATACGCCTCCTACCTGCCCAGCTTCATTCCCTAAAACTAAGTCCAGAACCGCCTCCTCCCTTGTTGGGCTTGCTGCATACTGGCTAAAAAAGTTCTCCTGGATGCATTTTAGGAATTCCGCACCCTCTATACCCTTCACACTAATTTTATCCCAGTTAATATTGGGGTAGTTGAAATCCCCTAATGCTGCCCTGTAGTTTTTGCTCTTCTCAGAAATTTGTCTGCATATTTGTTCTCCTATCTCCCTCAGTGTTTGGGGGTCTGCAGTACACTCCCAGCAGTGTGATCGCCCCTTTTTTGTTTTGCAGTTCGACCCATATGGCCTCGTTTGATGATCCCTCCAACATATCATCCCTTCTCATAGCTGTAATAGTTTCTTTAATCAATACCGCAACCCCCCTCCCTTTTTACCTCCCTCTCTATCCCGTCTGAAAATCCTGTGACCAGGAATGTTGAGCTGCCATACCTGCCCCTCTTTCAGCCACGTCTCTGTAATAGCTATAATATCATAGTCCCAAGTATCTACCTGTGCCCTCAGCTCATCTGCCTTGTTCGCTATTCTCCTTGCATTGAAGTATATACCATTTCCTACAGGCAAACCTCCTTGTTGACTACTATCTAGCCGTTGATTACTCTGTCCTTCCAATTTATTTTCGACGTTTTTGTTTTCCAATTCCAGTTTTTCTTCCCTCCCTATTGACTCTATACTTAGGTTCCCATCTCCCTGCCAAGCTAGTTTAAACCCTCCCCAACAGCACTAGCAAACCCTCCCGTGAGGATATTGGTCCCGTTCCCATTGAGGTGCAACCCGTCTGGCTTGTGGAGGTCCCACCTCCCCCAGAAACGGTTCCAATTCCTCAGGAATCTAAAGCCCTCCCTCCTACACCATCTCTCCAGCCATGCATTTATCTGCTCCATCTTCCTATTTCTATACTCACCAGCATGTGGCACTGGTAGTAATCCGGAGATTACTGCCTTTGAGGTCCTGCTTTTTAACCTCTTTCCTATCTCCCTAAACTCTGCCTGCAGGACCTCATCCCTCTTCCTACCTATGTCGTTGGTACCGATATGGACCACGACCACTGGCTGTTCATCCTCCCCCCTCAGAATGCCCTGCAGCCGGTGACATCCTTGACCCTGGAACCAGGGAGGCAACATACCATCCTGGAGTCACGTCTGCAGCCACAGAATCGCCTGTCTGCTCCCTTAACTGTTGAGCCCCTATCACTATTGCTCTCCCTCTCCTCTTCCCCCTCCGCCGCTTGTGCAGCTGAGCCTTCCATGGTGCTGTGGACTTGGCTCTGGGTGCACTCCCCAGAGGAACCATAGCACTCACCAGTACTGAGCACCGAATACTGGTTGGTGAGCAAGATGGGCTCAGGAGACTCCTGCACTGCCTGCCTGGTCCTCCTCTGCTGTCTGACCGTCACCCAATGCCTCCTCCTTCGTTTGGCCAGAAACATACTGATCAAGAAAGTTCTCCTGAACACACTTCAGAAATTCTTCCCCTTCTCTGCCGTTAACACTATTACGATCCCAGTCTACATTAGGATAGTTGAAGTCCCCCATTATTACTACTTGAGTTCTTGCACCTCTGTAATTTATATCCTCTATATCCATTTTACAATATGGCAACCAGAATTGTATGTAGTACTCCAAGTGCGGTCTAACCAAGGTTTGATACAAGTTTAGCATAACTTCACTACTTCTCAATTCTATCTCTCGAGAAATACATCCTAGTGCCTGGTTTGCTTTTTTATGGCATTGTTAAACCTGTGTCGCTACATTTAGTGATTTATGCAATTGTACTCAGAGATCCCTTTGCCCCTCTACCCCACCCAGACTCGCATCCCCCAAGTAATGAGTGATCTCCCTATTCTTCCTACTAAAATGTAATACCTCTCATTTATGTGTTGAATTTCATTTGCCAATTATATGCCCATTCGGCAAGTTTATTAATGTCTTCCTGTAAATTGATGGTCTTCCTCTGTATTAACTGTCCCCTCCAATTTAGTGTCATCTGCAAATTTAGAAATTGTGTTTTTGATTCCAAACTCTAAATTGTAAATATAAATTGTGAACAACAGTGGTCCTTGTGGACTACCACTACCCACCTTCTGCCACTGTGAATAGCTACCCTTCAGCCATAATATTCCAATCCTCCTTAGATACGGGAGTGATGCCAGAGGACTGGAGAATTGCAAATGTTACACACTTGTTCATAAAAGGGTGTAAAGATAAACCCAGCAAATACAGGCCAGTCAGTTTGACCTCTGTAGTGGGGAAGAATTTAGAAACAGTGATCAGGGACAAAATTAACAGTCACTTGGACAAGTGTGGATTAATTAAGGAAAGCCAGCACGGATTTGTTAAAGGCAAATCGTGTTTAACTAACTTGATCAAGTTTTTTGGTGAGGTAACAGAGAGGGTTGATGAGGGTAATGCGGTTGACGTAGTGTACATGGATTTCCAAAAAGGCATTTGACAAAGTGCCACATAAAACGCCTGCCAGCAAAGTTGAAGCCAATGGAATAAAAGGGACAGTGGCAGCATGGATACAAAATTGGCTAAGTGACAGGAAACAGAGTAGTGGTGAATGGTTGTTTTTCGGACTGGAGGAAAGTATACAGTGGTGTTCCCCAGGGGTCGGTTCTAGGACCACTGCTTTTCTTGATATATATTAATGACTTGAACGTGGGTGTACAGGGCACAATTTCAAAATTTGCAGATGACACAAAATCTGGAAGTATTGTGAACAGTGAGGAGGAGAGTGATAGACTTCAGGAAGACAAGACAGGCTGGTGAAATGGGCGGACATGTGGCAGATGAAATTTAATGCAGAAAAATGTGAAGTGATACATTTTGGTAGAAAGAATGAGGAGAGGCAATATAAACTAAAGGGTACAATCCTAAAGGGGGTGCATGAACAGAGTCCTGGGGGGGATGTGTGCACAAATCATTGAGGCTGGCAGGGCAGGTTGAGAAAGCAATTAAAATGGTTTATGGGATCCTGGGCTTCATGAATAGAGGCACAGAGTACAAAAGTGTGGAAATTATGATGACCCTGTATAAAACACTGGTTCGGCCCCAACTGGAGTATTGGGTCCAATTCTGGGCACCACACTTTAGGAAGGATGTGAAGGCCTTAGCGAGGGTGCAGAAAAGATTTACGAGAATGATTCCAGGAATGAGGGACATCAGTTACGTGGACAGACTGGAGAAGCTGGGTTGCTCTCCTTAGAGCAGAGAAGATTGAGAGGAGATTTGATAGAAGTGTTCAAAATCATGAGGGGTCGAGACAGAGTAGATAGAGGGAAGCTTTTCCCATTAGCAGAAGGGTCGAGAACCAGAGGACACAGATTTAAGGTGATTGGCAAAAGAACCAAAGGCGACATGAGGAAAAACTTTTTTACGCAGCGAGTGGCTAAGATCTGGAATGCACTGCCTGAAAGGGTGGTGGAGGCAGATTCAATCATGGCTTTCAAAAGGGAGTTGGATAAGTATCTGAAGGAAAGAAATTTGCAGGGCTACGGGGAAACGGCAGGGTTGTGGGACTCGTTGAAGTGCTCTTGCAGAGAGCCGGCACGGTTGGCCTTCTTCCGTGCTGTAACCATTCTATGATTCTACTCTCTGCTTAATGTCTTGATGCCAGCTAGCTATCCATTCTGCTACCTGTCCCTGCATTTTCTGACCTTATTCATCAGTCTAGTATGTGGTAACTTATCGAAGGCCTTTTGAAAATCTAGATAGATTACATCTATTGCATTACCTTTGTCTACTCTCTCTGTTACCTTTTCAAAATATTCAATGAGGTTGGTCAAGCAAGACTTGCCCTTTTGAAATCCATGTTGCCTATTCATTATTGTATTTTTTGCTTCCAGATGTTCTTCTATTTTCTCCTTTAGTAGGGATTCCATTATTTTTCCCACCACTGATATTAAGCTGACTTTTTATATTCGTTCATGGGATGTGGGCGTGGTCTATAGTTCTCTGGGCATGTTCTATCTCGCTTGTTAAATACAGGTATTATGTTGGCTATCCGCCAGTCCTCTGGTACAACATCTTTTTCGAATGAATTATTAAGAACATAGGCCCAGAAAACCGGGTCGGGGGCTTCCCGCAGGTGCAAGCCCCCGACCTGCACTTACCTTGCGCGCCGGCCGTTGAGCTGTAGGGCCCCGTGGAATTCCGATCCGGGGCCTTGTCCAGCTGCCGGCGCGCATTGCTTGGGTATCCCAGGGGCGCAGTTAGTTCGATGTGTCCCCATGGATCACGTGGGCCATGGGCAGCCAATCGAAGCAGGGAATGCTCCATTCATAAGTCTTGACAGGAAGTGCTGTCAAGACTTATAAACACTATGGCCCCAAAATAGCAGTAAACCTTAAAAAAAAATCACATTTTTAAAATAAACTATAAATTACATTAAATAACTATTTTAAACAATAATTTAAATATTTGAAAAAAATAATTTTATATTCTAACGGGGCTAAAAATAAACTTAACTTGCTTTAAAGTATTTAAAAATAATAAACCTGTGGCAAAAATGTTTTAATTTTAATTAATTTACCACTTACCTTGCAAAAAGCAGGCCTTATGCCTGCTTTTTAAATGTGTAAATTCTGCAGACTTACCCTCCCGGGAAAACCTGTAAAAAAAACCCAAGTTCAATGTGCACGCGCAGCCTCCCCTGCGCATGCGTTCGACCTCTGAACCTCTTCGTTCAGAGGAACGGAAGTGCCGGTTTCCCGCGCATGCGCAGCGCATGCAGGAAACCGGCACTTCCATCGGGCCCACGGGTGAGTACCCAGTGTGTACTCACCCGTGGAGACCCGACTTTCTGGGCCATAAGACGCAGGAGTAGGTCATTTGGCCCCTCGAGCCTGCTCCGCCATTCAATAAGATCATGGCTGATCTGATCTTGGCCTCAATTCCACTTCCCTGCCCGCTCCCCATAACCCTTGACTCCCTTATCATTCCTGTCAAAGCCCCTTCAGAATCTTATGTTTCAATAAGATCTCTTCTCATTCTTCTAAACTCCAATGAGTATAGGCCCAACCTGCTCAACCTTTCTTCATAAGGTAACCCCTTCATCTCTGGAATCAACCTCGTGAACCTTCTCTGAACTGCCTCCAATGCAAGTATATCTCTCCTTAAATAAGGAGACCAAGACTGTACGCTGTACTCCAGGTGTGGTCTCACCAACACCCTGTACAGTTGTAACAGGACTTCCCTACTTTTATACTCCATTCCATTTGCCTCCCTAATTACTTGCTGTACCTACATGCTAACCTTTTGTGATTCATGTACAGGGGCCGACAGATCCCTCTGTACCTCAACATTTTGTAATCTCTCCCCATTTAAATAATAATTTGCTTTTTTATTTTTCCTACCAAAGTGGATAAACTCGCATTTTCCCACATTAAACTCCATCTGCCAGATTTTTGCCCACTCACTTAGCCTTAGTGCGAGTCAGCAGAGAGTGCTGTGAGTTTGGGTAAGTGTGTGAGTTCTTTAATTGTTATTTCTCTTTAGATCATTCTTGATAAGATTACTTAAGCAGTTTAAGTAAAGGGGAAAAGTTAAATATTTGGGATTCTGTTGGTTTAAGAAGAGTAAAACAAGGTTACACTGCAGCAGGAGTAAATTGGCACAGCAGGCAGTGGAAACCAGTTTTCTAACCAATCAGCAGGGGTGACTCATTTGGCTGTAAACAAACAAACAGTATAAAAAGACCAGTCCTAGTGCGAGTCAGCAGAGAGTGCTGCGATTTTGGGTAAGTGTGTGAGTTAGGGTAAGTGGGGTGTTAGGAGCTCTTTTCAAACTTTAACTCTGTGGGTTGTAGTTAATAAGGCCAAAACCATTTAACTGGTGTAATTAGAGGGATTGATTTAAATTAAATCCAATTAATTAAAGGGGATACTAGCATCTATAATCGGGCAGAGGGTGTCCATAACTAACAATAAAAAATTTAGTTAATTACATAGAATGGAGCAGGTGATGTGTTACTGTTGCGAGATGTGGGAGCCGGTGGACCCCATTGAGGCTCACGGTGATTACGTCTGTGACAAGTGTCTGCTGCTACAGGAACTCCTGGAGCTGGAGTCTGAGCTTCAGACACTGCGACACATCAGGGAGGGGGAGAAATACCTGGACTCTGTGTATCAGGAGGTGGTCACACCTATGAAGTTAATTAATTCAGATGTAGCCCATGGTCAGGGACAGGACGGTGTGACTACGAGTGAGGCAGGTACGGGGATCCAGGAGGTAGAGCTGGAGGAGCTGCAGCCCTTGCTCTTGTCCAGCAGGTTCGAGGTTCTTACTCCGTGGGGACGGGAGCAGGGACTGCAAGGAGGATGAGCAACCTGGCCACAGCACCGTGGAACGGGGGGCCATTCAAGAGGGGGGAGTAACTAGAAATGTTGTAGTGGTAGGGGATAGTATTATTAGGGGGATAGATAGAGTTCTCTGCAGCCGAGAGCGAGAGTCCCGAAGGCTGTGTTGCCTACCCGGTGCCAGGGTTAAGGACATCTCCTCTGGGCTGGAAAGAAACTTGCAGTGGGAGGGGGTGGATCCAGTTGTCGTGGTCCATGTTGGTACAAACGACGTAGATAGGACTAGGAAGCCGGTTCTGTTAAAGGAGTATGAGCAGCTAGGGGTCAAATTAAAAAACAGAACCTCAAGGGTAATAATCTCTGGATTATTACCTGAGCCACGAGCGAATTTGGCTAGGACAAATAAAATTAGAGAGTTAAATGCGTGGCTCAAAGACTGGTGTGGGAGAAATGGGTTTTGCTTCCTGGGACACTGGCACCAGTACTGGGGCAGGAGGGAGCTGTTCCGTTGGGACGGGCTTCACTTGGCCAGTGCTGGGACTAGAGTCCTGGCGGATCATATAACTAGGGCTGTAGAGAGGGCTTTAAACTAACTAGTGGGGGGGGAGGTTCCTAGAGAGCAAATAATAAAAATGACAACAGAGACGGTCATAGACTTAGGTAGCAGTGAGGAAATTAAAAACCAGAGCGTGTCAGGAAGGGGCAGAAGGTATGGAGTAAAAGGTAAAGTAATAAAAAGGGCAAAAGCAGGAACTAAGTGTCACAAAACATATTTGAAAGTTCTCTATCTGAATGCACGTAGCATTCGTAACAAAATAGACGAGTTAATGGCACAAATAATTACATATGGGTATGATCTTGTGGCCATTACAGAAACATGGCTGCAGGGTGACAATGCCTGGGAATTAAACATACCAGGTTATTTAACGATCAGGAAGGACCGGCAGGAAGGAAGGGGAGGTGGGGTGGCTATGTTAATAAAGGAAGGAATCACTGTAATACAGAGAAATGATATTGGGTCAAAAGATCAGGATAATGAAACAGTTTGGGTGGAGGTAAGGAATAATAAGGGGAAAAAAACACTAGTGGGCGTAGTCTATAGGCCTCCGAACAGTGGCAACTCTGTTGGACGGAGTATCAATCAGGAAATAGTTGAGGCTTGTAACAAGGGAACATCTATAATTATGGGGAATTTTAACTCTCATATTAATTGGACAAATCAAATTGGGCAGGGCTGCCTTGAGGATGAGTTAATTGAGTGTATTAGGGATGGGTTTCTTGAGCAGTATTTAACTCAACCGACCAGGGGGCAAGCAACCTTAGATCTGGTCCTGTGTAACGAGACAGGATTAATTAAAAATGTCCTAGTAAAGGATCCCCTTGGAATGAGTGACCATAACATGGTTGAATTCCATATTCAATTAGAGGGTGAGAAGGCTGGATCTCAAACAAGTGTGCTAAGCTTGAATAAAGGAGACTATGAAGGTATGAGAGCGGAATTGAGTAGAGTGGATTGGGAAAATAGATTAAAGGGTAAGACGATACATGGTCAGTGGTGTACATTTAAGGAGTTATTTTACAACTTCCAAAAAAAAATTCCACCGAGAAGAAAAGGGTGTAAAAGAAAAGACATTGGCTAAGTAAAGAAATTAAGGATAGTATTCGACTAAAAACAAGGGCATATAAGGTAGCCAAATCTAGTGGGAGGATAGAGGATTGGGAAAACTTTAAAAGGCAGCAAAAAATAACAAAAAGATTGATTAAGAAAGGGATGATAGATTATGAAAGTAAATTAGCAAAAAATATAAAAACAGATAGTAAGAGTTTTTATAGTTATATAAAAAGAAAAAGGGTAGCTAAAGTAAATGTTGGTCCCTTAGAGGATGAGACCGGGAAATTAATGGTGGGAAATATGGAGATGGCAAAAACACTGAATGAATATTTTGTATCAGTCTTTACAGTAGAAGACACTAAGAATATCCCAACACTGGACAAACAGGGGGCTATAGGGGGGGAGGAGCTAAACACGATCAAAATCACTAAGGAAGTGGTACTCGGTAAAATAATGGGACTCAAGGCGGATAAATCACCTGGACCTGATGGCTTACATCCTAGGGTCTTGAGGGAAGTGGCGGTAGGGATTGTGGATGCATTGGTAATAATTTTCCAAAACTCCCTGGACTCGGCAAAGGTCCCGGCAGACTGGAAAACTGCTAATGTAACACCCTTATTTAAAAAGGGCAGTAGACAGAAGGCTGGAAACTATAGACCGGTTAGCCTAACATCTGTGGTAGGTAAAATTTTGGAGTCCATTATTAAGGAGACAGTAACAGGACATTTGGATAATCATCATTTAATAGGACAAAGTCAGCATGGTTTTATGAAGGGGAAGTCATGTTTGACAAATTTGCTGGAGTTCTTTGAAGAAGTAACGTATAGGGTGGATAAAGGGGAACCAGTGGACGTAGTGTATTTAGACTTCCAAAAGGCATTTGACAAGGTGCCACACAAAAGATTATTGCTTAAGATAAAAAATCATGGGATTGGGGGTAATATTCTGGCATGGATAGAGGATTGGCTATCTAACAGAAGGCAGAGAGTTGGGATAAATGGTTCATTCTCAGAATGGCAATCAGTAACTAGTGGTGTTCCGCAGGGGTCGGTGCTGGGTCCCCAACCCTTTACAATCTATATTAACGATTTGGAGGAGGGGACCGAGTGTAACATATCAAAGTTTGCAGATGATACTAAGATGGGAGGGAAAGTAGTGAGTGAGGAGGACATAAAAAACCTGCAAGGGGACATAGACAGGCTAAGTAAGTGGGCAGAGATTTGGCAGATGGAATACAATACTGGAAAGTGTGAGGTTATGCACTTTGGCAGGAAAAATCGTTGAGCAAGCTATTATCTTAATGGCAAGAAACTGGAAAGTACTGAAGTACAAAGGGATCTGGGGGTCCTGGTGCACGAAACTCAAAAGGTTAGTATGCAGGTGCAGCAAGTGATTAAGAAGGCCAATGGAATGTTGGCTTTCATTGCTAGGGGGATAGAATATAAAAATAGGGAGGTGTTGCTTCAGTTGTACAAGGTATTGGTGAGACCGCACCTGGAATACTACAGTTTTGGTGTCCATACTTAAGAAAAGACATACTTGCTCTCGAGTCAGTACAAAGAAGGTTCACTCGGTTAATCCCAGGGATGAGGGGATGGACATATGAGGAGAGGTTGAGTAGATTGGGACTCTACTCATTGGAGTTCAGAAGAATGAGAGGCGATCTTATTGAAACATATAAGATTGTGAAGGGGTTGGATTGGGTGGATGCAGGGAGGATGTTCCCGATGATGGGTGAAATTAGAACTAGGGGGCATAGTCTTAGAATAAGGGGCTGCTCTTTCAAAACTGAGATGAGGAGGAACTACTTCACTCAGAGGGTGGTAGGTCCATGGAATATGCTGCCCCAAAAAGCTGTAGAAGCTACATCGTCACATAAATTTAAAACAGAAATAGGCAGTTTCCTAGAAGTAAAGGGAATAAAGGGTTACGGGGAGCGGGCAGGAATTTGGACATGAGTCTAGGTTCGGATCGGACATGGCCCTGTGGGTAGCGGAGCGGGCCCAGGGGCCATGTAGTCTGATCCTGCTCCTATTTCGTGTGTCTAATTCTGTTAGATTCAGGAGATGGTTCTGTGAAAGTAGATTGGCGGTTAGGATCAGATCAGCCATGATCTTATTAAATGGCGGAGCAGGCTCGAGGGGCCGACTCCTGCTCCTATTTCTTATGTTCGTATCTATATCCCTTTGGAGATTCTTTGCGTCCTCCACACAATTTGCTTTCCCACCTATCTTTGTATCAGCAGCAAATTTGGCTACATCACACTCAGTCCCTTCATCCAAGTCATTAATATAGATTGTAAATAGTTGAGGCCCCAGCACTGATCCCTGTGGCACCCCACTAGTTACAGGTTGCCAACCTGAAAATGACGCATTTAGCCCGACTCTAAATATGTGTAGCTATCCAATTAGTCCCACTGCCCGCCCTTCCCACAGACCCTTTTAAGTTTTTCTTTTTCAAATATTTATTCTTTTCCTTTTTTCAAAGCTATTATAGATTTTGCTTCCACCACTGCTCCTGGTCAGGAACTCCATGTCTTAACAACCCTCTGCATCAAGAAATTTCTCCTAATCTTTTCCTTCATTCTTTTGGTGTGGTGTCAGCTTAGGCTCCGTGGGCAGCACTCACGCGTCGGGGTCAGAAGGTCCCGGGTTCAAGTCTCAGGCAACAGACTGCAGCACAAAACCTACCAAGGTTGGTGTTTATTCCAAATCCCCCGGCGGCTCAGAGTTCGTGAGAGTCTGGAGTCACCATAGGTCAGACCGGGTGTGAGTCTGGAGTCACTTTTGGTCAGACCGGTGTCATAGAGTCATAGAATTTTACAGCACAGAAAGAGGCCCTTCGGCCCATCGTGTCTGCGCCGCCCATCCATCCCTGTCCAGTCTAATCCCATTTTCCAGCATTTGGTCCATAGCCTTGTATGCAATGGCATTTCAAGTGCTCATCCAAATGCTTCTTGAATGTTGTGAGGGTTCCTGCCTCCACCACCCTTTCAGGCATTGAGTTCCACATTCCAACCACCCTCTGGGTGAAAAAGTTCCTCCTCAAATCCCCTCTAAATCTCCTGCCCCTTACCCTGAATCTATGCCCCCTTGTTATTGACCCCCCCACTAAGGGGAAAAGTTCCTCTTTATCTACCCTATCTATGCCCCTCATTATTTTGTACACCTCAATCAGGTCCCCCTCAGCCTTCTCTGCTCCAAGGAAAACAACTCCAGCCTGTCCAGCCTCTCTTCATAGCTGAGGCGCTCCATCCCAAGTAACATCCTGGTGAATCTTCTCTGTGTGTGTGTGTCTGGAGTCACCATAGGTCAGACCGGGTGTGTCTGGAGTCACCATAGGTCAGACCGGTGTGTGTCTGGAGTCACCATAGGTCAGACCGGGTGAGAGTCTGGAGTCACTATAGGTCAGACCGGGTGAGAGTCTGGAGTCACCATAGGTCAGACCGGTGTGTGTCTGGAGTCACCATAGGTCAGACCGGTGTGTGTCTGGAGTCACCATAGGTCAGACCGGTGTGTGTGTCTGGAGTCACCATTTGTCAGACCGGGTGTGTGTCTGGAGTCACCATAGGTCAGAGCGGGTGTGTGTCTGGAGTCACTATAGGTCAGACCGGGTGTGTGTCTGGAGTCACCATAGGTCAGACCGGGTGTGTGTCTGGAGTCACTATAGGTCAGACCGGGTGTGTGTCTGGAGTCACTATAGGTCAGACCGGGTGTGTGTCTGGAGTCACTATAGGTCAGACCGGGTGCGAGTCTGGAGTCACCATAGGTCAGACCGGGTGTGTGTCTGGAGTCACCATAGGTCAGACCGGGTGTGTGTCTGGAGTCACCATAGGTCAGACGGGTGTGTGTCTGGAGTCGTCACCATAGGTCAGACCAGTGTGTGTGTGTCTGGAGTCACCATAGGTCAGGCCGGGTGTGTGTCTGGAGTCACCATAGGTCAGACCGGGTGTGTGTCTGGAGTCACCATAGGTCAGACGGGTGTGTGTCTGGAGTCACCATAGGTCAGACTGGTGTGTGTCTGGAGTCACCATAGGTCAGACCGGTGTGTGTCTGGAGTCACCATATGTCAGACCGGGTGGGTGTCTGGAGGCACCATAGGTCAGACCGGTGTGTGTCTGGAGTCGTCACCATAGGTCAGACCGGTGTGTGTGTCTGGAGTCACCATAGGTCAGACCGGTGTGTGTGTCTGGAGTCACCATAGGTCAGACCGGGTGTGTGTCTGGAGTCACCATAGGTCAGACCGGGTGTGTGTCTGGAGTCACCATAGGTCAGGCCGGGTGTGAGTCTGGAGTCACCACAGGTCAGACCGGGTGCGTGTCTGGAGTCACCATAGGTCAGACCGGGTGCGTGTCTGGAGTCACCATAGGTCAGACTGGGTGCGTGTCTGGAGTCACCATAGGTCAGACCGGGTGTGAGTCTGGAGTCACCATAGGTCAGACCGGGTGTGTGTCTGGAGTCACCATAGGTCAGACCGGGTGTGTGTCTGGAGTCACCATAGGTCAGACCGGGTGAGAGTCTGGAGTCACCATAGGTCAGACCGGGTGTGTGTCTGGAGTCACCATAGGTCAGACCGGGTGTGAGTCTGGAGTCACCATAGGTCAGGCCGGGTGTGTGTCTGGAGTCACCATATGTCAGACCGGGTGTGAGTCTGGAGTCACCATAGGTCAGACCGGGTGTGTGTCTGGAGTCACCATAGGTCAGGCCGGGTGTGTGTCTGGCGTCACCATAGGTCAGACCGGGTGTGTGTCTGGAGTCACCATAGGTCAGACCGGGTGTGTGTCTGGAGTCACCATAGGTCAGACCGGGAGTGTATCTGGAGTCACCATAGGTCAGACCGGGTGTGTGTCTGGAGTCACCATAGGTCAGACCGGGTGTGTGTCTGGAGTCACCATAGGTCAGGCCGGGTGTGTGTCTGGAGTGACCATAGGTCAGACCGGGTGTGAGTCTGGAGTCACCATAGGTCAGACCGGGTGTGAGTCTGGAGTCACCATAGGTCAGACCGGGTGGGTGTCTGGAGTCACCATAGGTCAGACCGGGTGTGTGTCTGGAGTCACCATAGGTCAGACCGGGTGTGTGTCTGGAGTCACCATAGGTCAGGCCGGGTGTGAGTCTGGAGTGACCATAGGTCAGACCGGGTGTGTGTCTGGAGTCACCATAGGTCAGACCGGGTGTGTGTCTGGAGTCACCATAGGTCAGACCGGGTGTGTGTCTGGAGACACCATAGGTCAGACCGGGTGTGAGTCTGGAGTCACCATAGGTCAGACCGGGTAAGGAATCATAGAAGATAGGAGCAGGAGTAGGCCATTCGGCCCCTCGAGTTTGTTCCGCCATTTAATGAGATCGTGGCTGATCATCCAAATTCAGGACCCTGTCCCTGATTTCTCTCCATATCCCTTGGTCCCTTTAGCCTTAAGAAATATATCTAACTCCTTCTTGAATATATTTATTTAATTGGCCTCCACTGCCTTCTGTGGTAGAGAATTCCACAGGTTCACCACTCTCTGGGTGAATAAATTCCTTCTCATCTCTGTCCTAAATGGCTTACCCCTGATCCTTAGACTGTGACCCCTGGTTCTGGACTCACTGGCCATCGGGAACATCCTTCCTGCATCTAGTCTGTCCAGTCCTGTTAGAATTTTATAAGTTTCGATGAGATCCCCTCTCATTCTTCTAAACTCCAGTGAGTATAAGCCCAATCGACCCAATCTCTCCTCATACGTCATTCCTGCCATCCCAGGTATCAGTCTGGTGAATCTTTGCTGCACTCCCTCCATGGCAAGAACATCCTTCCTCAGATAAGGCGACCAAAACTGCACACAATACTCAAGGTGCGGTCTCACCAAGGCCCTGTACAACTGTAGCAAGACATCCTTGTTCCTGTACTCGAACCCTCTTGCTACGAATGCCAACATACCATTTGCCTTAACCGCCTGCTGCACCTGCATGCTTACCTTCAGCGACTGGTGCACAAGGACACCCAGGTCTCGTTGCACTTCCCCTTCTCCCAATCTATTGCCATTCAGATAATAATCTGCCTTCCTGTTTTTGCCACCAAAGTGGATAACCTCGCATTTATCCACATTATATTGCATCTGCCATGCTTCTGCCCAATCACCCAACCTGTCCAAATCATACTGGAGTTTCTCGGCATCCTCCTCACAGCACACGCCCACCCAGCTTTGTGTCATCTGTAAACTTGGAGATATTACATCTAGTTCCCTCGTCTAGATCATTTATATATATTGTGAATAGCTGGGGTCGTAAAACCGATCCCTGCGGTACCCCACTAGTCACTGCCTGCCACTCGGAAAAAGAGCCGTTTATTCCAACTCTTTGCTTCCTGTCCGCCAACCAGTTCTCTATCCAAGTCAATACCTTGCCCCCAATCCCATGTGCCTTAACTTTGCACGCCAATCTCTTATGCGGGACCTTATCGAAAGCCTTCTGAAAGTCCAAATACACCACATCCACTGGTTCTCCCTTATCTATTCTACCAGTTACATCCTCAAAAAATTCCAGTAGATTAGTCAAGCACGATCTACCTTTTGTAAATCCATGTTGACTTTGTCCGATCCTGTCACTGTTTTCCAAGTGCTCTGCTATTACATCTTTTATAATGGACTCTAGCATTTTCCCCACTACCGATGTCAGGCTTACCGGTCTATAATTCCCCGTTTTCACTCTACCAGCTTTTTTGAATCGTGGGGTAACATGAGCTACCCTCCAATCCATGGGAACTGTTCCAGAGTCTATCGAATTTTGGAAGATGACCAGCAATGCATCTACTATTTCTAGGGCCACTTCCTTAAGTACCCTAGGATGTAGATTATCAGGCCCTGGGGATTTGGCGGCCTTCAATCCCGTCAATTTCCCTAACACCATTTCCCTACAAATACTGATTTCTTTCAGTTCCTCCCTTTCATTAGACCCTATGTTCCCCGACATCTCTGGGAGTTTAGGGAAGAATGCACGTTTCCTTCCCTAAAGGACATTCGTGAACCAGTTAGGTTTTTATGACAATCTGTCAGCTTCATGGTCACTTATACTGATACTAGCTATAAATTAAAAAAATTGAATTCAAATTCATAAACTGACAAGTTGGGATTTGAACTCCCATTCTCTGGGTTATTAGTCCAGGAAAAGGGATTTATCTCCAGTACTGCACTACTGTACACAAACACCGGATTCCAAAGTAGCAAGGGCATAAAATCAGTGTGTTACAGGACAGAAACAGGGTGTAGAATCAGAGAGAGTTACAGTGCAGAAACAGGGTATAGAATCAGAGAGAGTTACAGTACAGAAACAGGGTATAGAATCAGAGAGAGTTACAGTGCAGAAACAGGGTATAGAATCAGAGAGTTACAGTACAGAAACAGGGTATAGAATCAGAGAGTTACAGTACAGAAACAGGGTATAGAATCAGAGAGAGTTACAGTACAGAAACAGGGTATAGAATCAGAGAGAGTTACAGTACAGAAACAGGGTATAGAATCAGAGAGTTACAGTACAGAAACAGGGTGTGGAATCAGAGAGAGTTACAGTACAGAAACAGGGTGTAGAATCAGAGAGAGTTACAGTACAGAAACAGGGTATAGAATCAGAGAGAGTTACAGTGCAGAAACAGGGTATAGAATCAGAGAGTTACAGTACAGAAACAGGGTATAGAATCAGAGAGAGTTACAGTACAGAAACAGGGTATAGAATCAGAGAGTTACAGTACAGAAACAGGGTATAGAATCAGAGAGTTACAGTACAGAAACAGGGTATAGAATCAGAGAGAGTTACAGTACAGAAACAGGGTATAGAATCAGAGAGAGTTACAGTACAGAAACAGGGTATAGAATCAGAGAGTTACAGTACAGAAACAGGGTGTGGAATCAGAGAGAGTTACAGTACAGAAACAGGGTGTAGAATCAGAGAGAGTTACAGTACAGAAACAGGGTATAGAATCAGAGAGAGTTACAGTACAGAAACAGGGTATAGAATCAGAGAGAGTTACAGTACAGAAACAGGGCGTAGAATCAGAGAGTTACAGTGCAGAAACAGGGTATAGAATCAGAGAGAGTTACAGTACAGAAACAGGGTGTGGAATCAGAGAGAGTTACAGTACAGAAACAGGGTGTAGAATCAGAGAGAGTTACAGTACAGAAACAGGGTGTAGAATCAGAGAGAGTTACAGGACAGAAACAGGGTGTAGAATCAGAGAGAGTTACAGTGCAGAAACAGGGTATAGAATCAGAGAGAGTTACAGTACAGAAACAGGGTATAGAATCAGAGAGAGTTACAGTACAGAAACAGGGTGTAGAATCAGAGAGTTACAGTACAGAAACAGGGTATAGAATCAGAGAGAGTTACAGTACAGAAACAGGGTAGAGAATCAGAGAGTTACAGTACAGAAACAGGGTGTAGAATCAGAGAGTTACAGTACAGAAACAGGGTATAGAATCAGAGAGTTACAGTACAGAAACAGGGTATAGAATCAGAGAGTTACAGTACAGAAACAGGGTATAGAATCAGAGAGTTACAGTACAGAAACAGGGTATAGAATCAGAGAGAGTTACAGTAGAAACAGGGTATAGAATCAGAGAGTTACAGTACAGAAAGAGGGTGTAGAATCAGAGAGAGTTACAGTGCAGAAACAGGGTATAGAATCAGAGAGAGTTACAGTAGAAACAGGGTGTAGAATCAGAGAGAGTTACAGTAGAAACAGGGTGTAGAATCAGAGAGAGTTACAGTACAGAAACAGGGTGTAGAATCAGAGAGAGTTACAGTACAGAAACAGGGTATAGAATCAGAGAGAGTTACAGTACAGAAACAGGGTATAGAATCAGAGAGAGTTACAGTACAGAAACAGGGCATAGAATCAGAGAGAGTTACAGTACAGAAACAGGGTATAGAATCAGAGAGAGTTACAGTACAGAAACAGGGTGTAGAATCAGAGAGAGTTACAGTACAGAAACAGGGTGTAGAATCAGAGAGTTACAGTACAGAAACAGGGTGTAGAATTAGAGAGTTACAGTACAGAAACAGGGTATAGAATCAGAGAGAGTTACAGTACAGAAACAGGGCATAGAATCAGAGAGAGTTATACAGAAACAGGGTATAGAATCAGAGAGAGTTACAGTACAGAAACAGGGTGTAGAATCAGAGTTACAGTACAGAAACAGGGTATAGAATCAGAGAGAGTTACAGTACAGAAACAGGGTGTAGAATCAGAGTTACAGTACAGAAACAGGGTATAGAATCAGAGAGAGTTACAGTACAGAAACAGGGTGTAGAATCAGAGAGAGTTACAGTACAGAAACAGGGTGCAGAATCAGAGTTACAGTGCAGAAACAGGGTATAGAGTCAGAGTTACAGTACAGAAACAGGGTATAGAATCAGAGAGAGTTACAGTACAGAAACAGGGTATAGAATCAGTTACAGTACAGAAACAGGGTATAGAATCAGAGTTACAGTACAGAAACAGGGTGTAGAATCAGAGTTACAGTACAGAAACAGGGTGTAGAATCAGAGTTACAGTACAGAAACAGGGTATAGAATCAGAGAGTTACAGTACAGAAACAGGGTGTAGAATCAGAGAGTTACAGTACAGAAACAGGGTTTAGAATCAGAGGGTTACAGTAGAGGGTCACTGTGTGTTGAATGGGACAGTATGCGGAGGTGACCCCTCAGGCACGTACCCCATGATCCTGGTGAAGTAGATGCAGATGCCATTGTGCTTTCCAGAAAACACCACCTCTGGTCCCGACATGGTGGTGATTGGGGGCAGAGAGACCCCACTGTAGAGTCCTGGGCTTCCAGGGGAGAAGAGAGGGGTCGACATCCCGACAGGCTTCAACCCTGAGAGAGAAAGAAAAACACAACACATAGAGTCCGAGAAACTCTCAGCACAGGAGATCTTTTGGCCCGTCATGCCTGTGCTGGCTCTGTGAAAGGGCAGTCATTATTAGTTCCACATCTACACTTTTTGTTCATAACATTTTAAGTTCCTCATCTTGAAGTACAGGTAGACTATCCTTTATCCGAAAACCTCGGGACCAGCCGAGTTTCGGATAAAGGAGAATTTCGGATTTCGGAAGGTGGGTCGGCGGGGGGTCGTGCGCACGACTTACGCTGACGCTCAGCGTAAGTCAGTCGGGGTCGGCGGGGGTCAGGGCCGGCGGGGGGGGGTCGGCGGTTCTCGGGGCCGGCGGTTGTCGGGGCTGGCGGGGTCGGCGGTTGTCGGGGTCGGCGGGGGGGATCGGCGGTTGTCGGGGCCGGCGGTTGTCAGGGCCGGCGGGGGGTCGTGCGCACGACTTACCCTTTATCCGAACTTCCGAAACCGGATCCCTCTAAAAACCGAAGGTTTTTTCGTTCAGCGTAAGTCGTACGCACGACTTACGCTGAACGAAAAAACCTTCGGTTTTTAGAGGGTTTCGGATTTCGGAAGTCTGGATAAAGGGTAGTCTACCTGTACCTGTCCAACTCCTTTAAAATTATTTTTGGAATCAGCTTCCACCACGTTTTCTGGTAGAACACTCAGGAAAACACACCCATCACAGGCTGAGCAAGGAGGGAGGCTCCCGATACATTTGGGATGGGGGGGGGGGCGGTTGAGGGTGAGGGACACAGCTCTCGGTACATTTGGAAGGGAGGGGAGGGGGCAGAAACACACCTCCCAGAACATTTGGAGGAGGGGGGTGTCACAGCTCCTGGTACACTGGGGGTCGGGGGGGAAACACAGCTCCCAGTACGTGTTGGGTAAAAATAAGCAGCGTGTGACAGGAAGGGACAGAGAGTTTAATGGTAGCAGTGCAGCAGAGAATAAGGTCAAAGCAGGGAATAATGGTCAAAAAATTTAAATTAAAGGCTCTTTATCTGAATGCACGAAGCATTCGTAACAAGACAGACAAACTCGTGGCACAAATAGAGATACAGGAAACTTTGTGCTATCCGGCACCCATGGGACCGAGCTACTGACGTTTTTTTAAAAGCTCTGGATAGACCAGCGTCAATGTTATCAGATAGGAGCTTTTCATCGCCGTGTCTGACCACAAACACTGTTGCTCAGCAACAGCTTGTAAACACTCGGCCCAGTAGCTTGGAAGCATCTCTGAAGCTGTTGCTAAGCGACAAAGACGCTTTCCAGAGCCTGCCTGTGAAAAGAATGCTAGGAGAAAAAAAAACACCTAACCAAAAACGGCTGCTGATTTCTGCCGTTAGATCAAAGTTGCCGGACATTCAACTTCCGGATAGCTCCAAGTTTCCTGTAAATGGGTTTGATCTAACAGCCATTAGAGACATGTTTGCAGGGTGGCCAAGGTTGGGAACTAAATGTTCCAGGGTACTTGAAGTTTCAAACAGATAGGCAGAATGGAAAAGGAGGGGGAGTAGTCCTGATGATAAAGGATGACAGAAGGACAGTAGCGAGAAAGGATCTCAGCTCGGAAGATCAGGAAGTAGAATCAGTATGGGTGGAGATAAGGAATAACAAGGAGCAGAAAACACTGGTGGGAGTAGTATATAGGCCCCCTAACAGTAGCTATACCGTTGGACAGAATATTAATCAAGAAATAGTAGGAGCTAGCAACAAGGTAATGCAATAATCTTGGGGGACTTCAATCTTCATATATACTGGACAAATCAAATTGGCAGTATTTTCTTTTTGCATTAAGTGTTTAATTCACTGCCACCTCTCTTCCAGGAATGCCCACCTTGAAGAGGTTCTGCTCTTCTCTCCGACAGGATTTCCGTTTGTCTCTTTTACCTTGTTCATCTTCATTGCTTTCTGTCTCCCTTCTCGTGTTTGATCAGATAGCTACCAAAACTCGCTTTCACAGCCATATATCATTCCTCAGCAACTGTCTCCGGCTCCGACTTACTCCATGTGGATTCCAACTGAAATTCCACCCTTCGTGTTTTTGATCTACCCAGGACTACAGATATCTCCAAGATATTCAGCGTTCCTCGAACCACTGCTCTCGCCGTATCCTGAGATCCACGCTGAATGCCATGCGACGCCACATGAACGCTCTTAACCTCTCTCTTCAGCAGCACCGACTCACTATCTCATAGCTGTCGTGGTCCGCAGTTCCATTTCATCCTTCGCCTCATCCAACGCTTTGACAAAAAACTTGTTTTCTTCCTTTCAGGTGTCAAGGATTGCAAGCTTCAACAACTCTTGGACACCAACGCCCCTCCGGAACCTACTTCCCCTTCACTTTTCTCTGACCCCATCCCTTCTCCCAATCTCACCCCCTGCCGCGTTTTCACTATCCCCTCTGACCTTCCCCTCTCTGACCCCGAACGATCAGTCCTTAGCAAAGGCCTGAGCTTCATCCCCTTACGCCCCCACCTCAATGAATTTCGAGCTTTTTCCGCTGCCTTCGTCTCCGTGCCCACTTCTTTGGCCAGGAGTCTTCCCCCCTGCACGGCTGACCCTTTCTCCCGCTTTCAGAATTCTCATTCTACCTGGACCCCTCCCTCTGGCATCTAACCCTCTCTAGATCTTTTCATTGCAAACTGGTGTGACACCGGTCATCTCCATTTCTCTGCTCCCCTCACTCACTCCAACCTCATAGAGTCATAGAATCATAGAGTTTTACAGCACAGAAAGAGGCCCTTCGGCCCATCGTGTCTGCGCCACCCATCCATCCCTGTCCAGTCTAATCCCATTTTCCAGCATTTGGTCCATAGCCTTGTATGCAATGGCATTTCAAGTGCTCATCCAAATGCTTCTTGAATGTTGTGAGGGTTCCTGCCTCTACCACCCTTTTAGGCATTGAGTTCCACATTCCAACCACCCTCTGGGTGAAAAAGTTCCTCCTCAAATCCCCTCTAAATCTCCTGCCCCTTACCCTGAATCTATGCCCCCTTGTTATTGACCCCCCTACTAAGGGGAAAAGTTCCTCTGTCTACCCTATCTATGCCCCTCATCATTTTGCACACCTCAATCAGGTCCCCCCTCAGCCTTCTTTGCTCCAAGGAAAACAACCCCAGCCTGCTTAGTCTTTCTTCATAGCTGAGGCGCTCCATCCCAGGTAACATCCTGGTGAATCTTCTCTGCACCCTCTCCAAAGCAATCACATCCTTCCTATAGTGAGGTGACCAGAACTGCACACAGTACTCCAGCTGTGGCCTCACCAGCGTTTTGTACAGCTCCATCATAACCTCCCTGCTCTTATATTGTATGCCTCGGCTAATGAAGGCAAGTATCCCATATGCCTTTTTAACCACCTTATCTACCTGTTCCGCTGCCTTCAGGGATCTATGTACATGTACACCAAGGTCCCTCTGACCCTCTGTACTTCCTAGGGTCCTACCACTCATTGTGTATTCCCTTGCCTTATTTGTCCATCCAAAATGCATCACCTCGCACTTTTCAGGGTTAAATTCCATTTGCCACTTTTCCGCCCATCTGACCAACCCGTTTATATCGTCCTGTAGCCTGAGGCTTTCCTCCTCGCAATTTACCACCCCACCAATTTTCGTGTCATCTGCGAACTTACTGATCATACCTTTTACATTCTCATCCAAATCATTTATGTAGATCACAAACAACAAGGGACCCAGCACCGATCCCTGAGGTACCCCACTGGACACGGGCTTCCAGTCACAAAAGCAACCTTCGACCATCACCCTCTGCCTCCTGCCACTCAGCCACTTTAGGATCCAACGCGCCAAGGCACCCTGGATCCCATGGGCTCTTACCTTCTTGACCAGTCTCCTATGCGGGACTTTGTCAAAAGCTTTACTGAAGTCCATGTAAACCACATCCACAGCATTTCCCTCATCCACCCCCCTAGTCACCCCCTCAAAAAATTCAATCAGATTTGTCAGACATGATTTACCCTTGACAAAGCCATGCTGACTATCCCCGATTAATCCTTGCCTCTCCAAGTGGAGACTAATTTTGTCCCTCAGAATTTTTTCCAATAATTTCCCTACCACAGATGTTAGGCTCACTGGCCTGTAATTCCCTGGTTTATCCCTGCTACCCTTCTTGTATAATGGTACTACATTAGCTGTTCTCCAGTCCTCTGGTACATCCCCTGTGGCCAGAGAGGTTCTGAAAATTTGTGTCAGAGCCCCTGCAATCTCCTCCTTTGCCTCCCACAGCAGCCTGGGATACATCTCGTCCGGGCCTGGGGATTTATCCACTTTTTGGCCTGCTAAAACCGCTAGCACCTCCTCCCTCTCGATGCTAATATGTTCAAGTATGTCACAGTCCCCTTGCCCGTTTACTATGTCTGCATCGTCTCTCTCCATAGTGAACACAGATGCAAAAAATTCATTTAAAACCCCGCCTACATCATCTGGCTCTACACACAGATTGCCACTTTGGGCCCTACCCTTTCCCTGGTTATCCTCTTGCCCTTAATATACTTATAAAACATCTTAGGATTTTCCTTTATTTTGCTCGCCAGTGTTATTTCATGGCCCCCCCCCTCGCCCTCCTAATTTCTTTTTTAAGTATGCCCCTGCACTTTTTATACTCCTCTAGGGCTTCTTCCGTCTTTAGTCTTTTGTAACTGCCAAAAGCCCCCCTTTTATTTCTAATGCATTTTTGTATATCCCTTGTCATCCAAGGTTCCCTTTGCTTGTTGGTCCGACCCTTGACCTTTACAGGAACATGTTGGCGTTGTACTCTCTCTATTTCCCTTCTGAAAGTCTCCCACTGTTTTGATGTGGATTTTCCTATAAGTAGCTGCTCCCAGTCCACTTTGGCCAGATCCTGCCTTATCATATTAAAATCGGCCTTCCCCCAATTTAGAACCCATATTTCCGGGCCGTCTTTGTCTTTTTCCATGACCACCTTAAATCTCACCGAATTATGGTCACTGTCGCCAAAATGCTCTCCTACTGATACTTCCACCACTTGCCCGGCTACCTCCCTCTGAACTTGCAGCACTCCATTCTCTCAGATCCAACCCTGTCATTGTCATTAAACTGCTGACAAGGGTGGTGCTGTTGTTGTTGCTGTTTGGCAAACCGACCTCTACCTAGTGGAAGCTGAACGCCAACTCTCCGACACCACCTCCTACCTCCGTCTGGACCATGACCCCACTACTGAACATCAAGCCACCGTTTCCAAGACTGTCACTGACCTCATCTCCTCTGGAGATCTTCCCCCCGCTGCCGCCAACCTCATAGTTCCCCAACCCCGCACAGCCCGCTTCTACCTCCTTCCCAAGACCCACAAACAGGACTGCCCTGGTAGACCCATCGTTTCAGCCTGTTCTTGCCCCACGGAACTTCTCTCTTCCTATCTCGACTCTATTTTTTCTCCTTGTCCAGTCTCTTCCCACCGACATCCGCGACTCTTCTGACGCCCTCCGCCACTTTAAGTTTCCAGTTTCCTGGCCCCAACCACCATCTTTTCACCATGAACGTGCAATCGCTCTACACCTCCATCCCCCACCAGGATGGCCTGAGGGCGCTCCGCTTCTTCCTTGAACAGAGGCCCAACCAGTCCCCATCCACCACCACCCTCCTCCGCCTGGCTGAACTTGTTCTCACATTGAACAACTTCTCCTTTGACTCCACTCATTTCCTCCAAATCAAAGGTGTTCCTATGGGTACCCGCATGGGTCCTAGCTATGCCTGCCTTTTCGTGGGATATGTAGAACACTCTTTGTTCCAGTCCAACTCGGGTCCCCTCCCTCACCTCTTTTTCCAGTACATTGATGACTGTATCGGTGCCCTTTCCTGCTCTTGCCCTGAACTAGATAATTTCATTCACTTTGCTTCCAATTTCCACCCTTCCCTCACCTTCACATGGTCCATCTCTGACAAAGCCTGGTGTGGGCGAAATGGGTTTTGCTTCCTGGGACACTGGCATCAGTACTGGGACAGGAGAGAGCTGTTCCGTTGGGACGGACTTCACTTGGCCAGTGCTGGGACTAGAGTCCTGGCGAATCGAATAACTAGGGCTGTAGAGAGGGCTTTAAACTAATTAGTGGGGGGGAGGTTTTAAGAGAGCGAAAAATAAAAATGACAGCGGAGAAGGCAATAGAGCAAGGTAGCAGTGGGGGAATTAAAAACCAGAGCGTGTCAGGAAGGGACAGAATGTATAATGATAAAGGTAAAGTAGTAAAAGGGGTAAAAGCAGGAATAAATTGTCAGAAAACATATTTGAAAGTTCTTTATCTGAATGCACGCAGCATTCGTAACAAAATTGACGAGTTGACGGTACAAATAACTACACATGGGTATGATCTGATGGCCATTATGGAAACATGGCTACAGGATAATCATGACTGGGAACTAAACATACAAGGGTATTTGACAATTAGGAAGGACAGACAGGAAGGAAAGGGAGGTGGGGTTGCTATGTTAATCAAGGATGGAATCACTGCAATAGTCAGAAATGATATTGGGTCAAAGGATCAGGATAGTGAAACAGTTTGGGTGGAGGTAAGGAATAATAAGGGGAAAAAGTCACTAGTGGGATTAGTCTATAGGCCTCCTAACAGTTGCAACTCTGTTGGTCGGAGTATAAATCAGGAAATAGTTGGGGCTTGTAATAAGGGAACAGCTATAATCATGGGGGATTGTAACTTTCATATTGACTGGACTAATCAAATTGGGCATGGCAGCCTTGAGGAAGAGTTCATAGAGTGTATTGAGCAGTATGTAACTGAACCAACCAGGGGGCAGGCAATCTTAGATCTGGTCCTGTGTAATGAGACAGGATTAATAAAAAATGTCCTAGTAAAGGGTCCCCTTGGAATGAGTGACCATAATATGGTTGAATTCCAAATTCAGTTTGAGGGTGAGAGAGTTGGATCTCAAACCAGCGCACTGAGCATAAAGGAGACTATGAAGGTATGAAAGTAGAATTGACTAAAGTGGACTGGGAAAACAGATTAAAGTGTAAGACGGTACAAGAGCAGTGGTCTACATTCAAGGAGATATTTCACATCTTTCAAGATAAATATATTCCACTGAGGAAAAAGGGGAGTAAAAGAAAAGACAGCCATCCGTGGCTTAGTAAAGTAATAAAGGATAGTATCCGACTGAAAACAAGGGCATATAAAGTAGCCAAATCGAGTGGGAGGATAGATGATTGGGAAGCATTTAAAAGCCAGCAAACAATAACTAAAACATTAATTAAGAAAGGGAAGATAGATTATGAAAGTAAACTAGCAAAAAATATAAAAACAGATAGCAAGAGTTTCTACAGCTATCTAAAAAGAAAAAGGGTGGCTAAAGTGAACGTTGGTCCCTTAGAGGATGGGACCGGGAAACTAGTGGTGGGGAACATGGAGATGGGAAAGACGCTGAACAAATATTTTGTATCAGTCTTTGCAGTAGAGGACACTAAAAATATCCCAACACTGGACAAACAGGGGGCAAGGGGGGGGGGGGGGGGGGGGGGGTGGAGGAGCTAAAGACGATTAAAATCACTAAGGAGATGGTACTCAGTAAAATAATGGGACTTAAGGCGGATAAATCCCCCGGACCTGATGGCCTACATCCTAGGGTCTTGAGAGAAGTGGCGGTAGGGATTGTGGATGCATTGGTGATTATTTTCCAGAACTCCCTGGACTCAGGAAAGGTCCCGGCAGATTGGAAAACTGCTAATGTAACACCCTTATTTAAGAAGGGAAGTAGACAAAAAGCTGGAAACTATAGACCAGTTAGCCTAACATCGGTGGTGGGCAAAATGTTGGAGTCCATTATTAAGGCAACAGTAACAGAGCATTTGGATAAACATAATTTAATAGGACAGAGTCAGCATGGTTTTATGAAGGGGAAGTCATGTTTGACAAATTTGCTCGAATTCTTTTGAGGATGTAACATACAGGGTGGATAAAGGGGAACCAGTGGATGTAGTGTATTTGGACTTCCAAAAGGCATTTGACAAGGTTCCACACAAAAGATTACTGATCAAGATAAAAATCACGGGATTGGGGGTAATATACTGGCATGGGTGGAAGATTGGCTATCTAACAGAAAACAAAGAGTTGGGATAAATGGTTCATTCTCGGGTTGGCAATCAGTAACTAGTGGTGTTCCGCAGGGGTCAGTGCTGGGACCCCAACTCTTTACAATCTATATCAACAATTTGGAGGAAGGGACCGAGTGCAACATATCCAAGTTTGCCGACGATACAATGATGGGAGGGAAAGCAGTGAGTGAGGAGGACATAAAAAACCTGCAAAAGGACATAGACAGGCTAAGTGAGTGGGCAGAGATTTGGCAGATGCAATGTAATGTTGGAAAGTGTGAGGTTATGCACTTTGGCAGAAAAAATCAAAGAGCAAGTTATTATCTAAATGGAGAGAAACTGCAAAGTGTTGCAGTACAAAGGGATCTGGGGGTCCTGGTGCATGAAACACAAAAAGTTAGTATGCAGGTGCAGCAGGTGATCAGGAAGGCCAATGGAATCTTGGCTTTTATTGCGAGGGGGATGGAGTATAAAAACAGGAAGTCTTGCTGCAGTTATACAGGGTATTGGTGAGGCCACACCTGGAATACTGCGTGCAGTTTTGGTTTCCATATTTAAGAAAAGATATACTTGCTCTCGAGGCGGTTCAGAGAAGGTTCACTCGGTTGATTCCAGAGATGAGGGGGTTGACGTATGAGGAAAGGTTGAGTAGGTTGGGACTCTACTCATTGGAGCTCAGAAGAATGAGAGGCGATCTTATCGAAACATATAAGATTGTGAGGGGGCTTGATCGGGTGGATGCGGGGAGGATGTTTCCACTGATGGGTGAGACTAGAACTAGGGGGCATAGTCTAAGAATAAGGGGCTGCCCTTTCAAAACTGAGATGAGGAGAAACTTCTTCACTCAGAGGGTGGTGAATCTATGGAATTTGCTACCTCGGAGAGCTGTGGAAGCTGCAACATTAAATAAATTTAAAACAGAGATAGACAGTTTCCTAGCAGACAAGGGAATTAGGGGTTACGGGGAGAGGGCAGGGAAGTGGACGTGAGTCTAGATTCGGATCAGCCATGATCCTATTGAATGGCGGAGCAGGCCCGAGGGGCCGTATGGCCTACTCCTGCTCCTACTTATGTTCTTCCCTTCCCTTCCTTGACTTTGTCATCTCCATCTCTGGGGATATGTTATTGACCAACATTCACTACAAACCCACTGACTCTCACAGCTACCTGGACTACACTTCCTCCCACCCCGCCTCCTGTAAGGACTCTATTCCATTCTCCCAGTTTCTCCGGCTCCGCTGCATCTGCTCCGACGACGCCACCTTCCACACCAGTGCTTCCGACATGTCTCCCTTTTTCCTCAACCGAGGATTCCCCTCTACAGTGGTTAACACGGCCCTTGACCGTGTCCGTTCTATCTCCCGCACTTCTGCCCTCACCCTTGCCCCTCCCTCCCGGAACAACGATCGGATTCCCCTTGTCCTCACTTTTCACCCCACCAGCCTCCACATTCAACGGATCATCCTCGCCATTTCCGACACCTCCAGCGTGATCCCACCACCAAACGCATCTTCCCCTCACCTCCCCTTTCAGCATTCCGTAGGGACCGCTCCCTCTGCGATACCCTAGTCCACTCCTCTATCACCCCCAACACCCCTTCCCCGGCACTTTCCCGTGCAAGCGCAGGAGATGCAACACATGCCCTTATACCTCCCCACTTCCCACTGTCCAGGGCCCCAAACCTGGCCCCCTTCCAGGTGAAACAGCGATTTACTTGTACTTCTTGCAATTTAGTACAGTGTACTGTATTCGCTGCTCACAATTTGGTCTCCTCTACATTGGGGAGACCAAACGCAGATTGGGTGACCGCTTTGAGGAACACCTCCATTCAGTCTGTAAGGGGGACCCCGAGCTTCTGGTCGCCTGTCACTTTAATTCACCGCTCCACTCCCACTGACGTCTCCGTCCTCGGCCTCTTGCATTGTTCCACGGAAGCTCAGTGTAAACTCAAGGAACAGCACCTCATCTTTCGATTAGGCACTTTACAGCCTTCTGGACTCAACATAGAGTTCAACAATTTCAGATCATAACCTCGGCCCCGATCATATCTATATTTTTTATCCACACTTTTTGTTTGTGCCTTCTGTTCTTCTCTCCCACATGGCAACTGTCTTTCATTCTGCCAGCGCAATTTACACTTCATCTCGAGCCATCTGTTTCTTAACCTGTCCCATTACCACCTCCTTTTGCCTTGAATATCTCTCAATGTCTCTTAACCTCTCCTGCCTTCTATCCTATCACAGACCTTCCCTTCTGTTCTTTCATCCCCTCCCCCTTTCCCAGCCCCTCCACTTGCTTAAAAATCTGTTGCATTTCCTGCCTTTTTGCAGTTCTGACGAAAGGTCATCGACATGAAACGTTAACTCTGTTTCTCTCTTCACAGATGCTGCCTGACCTGCTGAGTGTCTCCAGCATTTTCTGTTTTTATGTCAAAGGTAGTCTGGAGGAGGAGTTCATGGAATGCATTCGGGACAGTTTCCTAGAACAATACGTCATGGAACCAACCAGGGAACAGGCTATTTTAGATCTTGTATTGTGTAATGAGACAGGGTTAATTAGCAATCTCACAGTAAAGGATCCTCTGGGGCAGAGTGATCATAATATGATAGAATTTGACATTATGTTTGAGAGTGACTTGCCGAAGTCCAAAACTAGAGTCTTAAACTTAAATATAGCCAATTACATAGGTATGAGGGGCGAGTTGGCTAAGGTAGATTGGAAACATAGATTAAAAGGTATGGTGGTAGATAAGCAGTGGCTAGCATTTAAAGCAATATTTCATAATTCTCAACAAAAATACATTCCATAGAGAAACAAAAACTCCACGGCAAAAGTAATCCAACCGTGGCTAACTAAAGAAGTTAAGGATAGCATTAGATTGAAAGAAGAAGCTTATAATGTTGCAAAGAATAATAGTAAGCCTGAGCATTGGGAGAGTTTCAGAAAACAGCAAAGGTTGACCCAAAAAATTGATAAAAAGGGAAAAAATATAGAATGAGAGAAAAAACTAGCAGGAAATATACAAGCAGATTGTAAGAGTTTCTACAAGTATGCAAAAAGGAAGAGAGTAGCAATGTTGGTCCCTTAGAGGCTGAGACAGGAGAAATTATTATGGGGAATAAGGAAACGGGAGAAACGTTAAACAAATATTTTGTATCTGTCTTCACAGTAGAAGACACAAAAAGCAATGGTGGGGAACCAAGGGTCTAATGAGGATGAGGAACTTTACTTATATTAATTACGTTGAGAAAAAGTACTAGCGAAACTAATGGGACTAAAAGCCAATAAATCCCCTGGACCTGACGGCCTACATCCTAGGGTTCTAAAAGAGGTGGCTGAAGAGATAGTGGATGCATTGGTTTTGATCTTCCAAAATTCCCTAGATTCTGGAATAGAGTCATAGAGTTATACAGCACAGAAAGAGGCCCTTCATGTCCACGCCAGCCATCAAGCCCTGTCTATTCTATGGTCCCAACGGATTGGAAGGTCGCAAATGTAACACCGCTATTCAAGAAAGGAGGGAGAGAAAAAACAGGGAACTACAGGCCAGTTAGCCTGACATCAGTTGTCGGGAAAATGCTGGAATCCATCGTTAAGGAAGTGGTATCGGGGCACTGAGAAAATCATAAAAACCGGAGAGAGGCGAGGCCCGAGACCAGTCGGGAGCAGCGGGAGCAGCGAGGAGGAGCTCGGGAGAAAACCCGGCGACCAGCGAGGCCCGAGACCAGTCGGGAGCAGTGATTCAGAGCCGGTATAAAAACCGGAGAGAGGCGAGGCCCGAGACCAGTCGGGAGCAGCGAGGAGGAGCTCGGGAGAAAACCCGGCGACCAGCGAGGCCCGAGACCAGTCGGGAGCAGTGATTCAGAGCCGGTATAAAAACCGGAGAGAGGCGAGGCCCGAGACCAGTCGGGAGCAGCGAGGAGGAGCTCGGGAGAAAACCCGGCGACCAGCGAGGCCCGAGACCAGTCGGGAGCAGTGATTCAGAGCCGGTATAAAAACCGGAGAGAGGCGAGGCCCGAGACCAGTCGGGAGCAGCGAGGAGGAGCTCGGGAGAAAACCCGGCGACCAGCGAGGCCCGAGACCAGTCGGGAGCAGTGATTCAGAGCCGGTATAAAAACCGGAGAGAGGCGAGGCCCGAGACCAGTCGGGAGCAGCGAGGAGGAGCTCGGGAGAAAACCCGGCGACCAGCGAGGCCCGAGACCAGTCGGGAGCAGTGATTCAGAGCCGGTATAAAAACCGGAGAGAGGCGAGGCCCGAGACCAGTCGGGAGCAGCGAGGAGGAGCTCGGGAGAAAACCCGGCGACCAGCGAGGCCCGAGACCAGTCGGGAGCAGTGATTCAGAGCCGGTATAAAAACCGGAGAGAGGCGAGGCCCGAGACCACAGCAGGGTCAGTCGGGAGAGCAGGAGGCCAGTAACTGCTGGGGCAGTCGGGAGAGCAGGAGGCCAGTAACTGGTGAGTTTAAAAGCTCACCTTTCGCGGGCTTTTTCTTTCACAGCTGGTGCAGACGGGAGAGCAGGAGGCCAGTAACTCTTATATAGGTGGAGCTGTTGCTAAACCCGAAACACTACAGTGTAGTGTCTCCCACCCTTCCACCTCCTCTAACCTTTCAGGGGTTAGGGGAAGTTGAAAAGGTAGGTTCAATTTATTTTATTTCAGGAGCCTAACCTAGGTGGAGAAGGTTCCAGGACAGGAGGCGGCAGTGAAAATACAACACCAGAAAACAGGTAGGTGACTGGTTGGTGAGTACTTTCACAAACTTATTCTAAGTAGAATTCAATAGTTAAGCTAAATCGTAGTAAATAAAAGGGTATTGTAAGGGTTAAGTCATGGAAGGGCAGCTCGGACCCGTGTCATGCTTCTCCTGTGCGATGTGGGAAATCAGGGACACTGTCCCTGACAACTATGTGTGCAGGAAGTGTGTCCAGCTGCAGCTCCTAGCAGACCGCATGGCGGCGCTGGAGCTGCGAATGGACTCACTCTGGAGCATACGCGATGCTGAGGATGTTGTGGATAGCACATTCAGTGAGTTGGTCACACCGCAGGTAAAGGCTAGCTCAGACAGTAAATGGGTGACCAAAAGGCAGGGTAAAGGCAGGAAGGTAGTGCAGGAGTCACCTGCGGTCATCTCCCTCCAAAACAGGTTTACCGTTTTGGGTACTGTTGGGGGAGATGACTTATCAGGGGAAGGCACCAGCAGCCAGGTTCAGGGCACCATGACTGGCTCTGCTGCACAGAAGGGTGGGAAAAAGAGGGATAGGGCTATAGTGATAGGGGATTCAATTGTAAGGGGGATAGATAGGAGTTTCTGTGGCCGAGACCGAGACTCCAAGATGGTATGTTGCCTCCCTGGTGCAAGGGTCAAGGATGTCTCGGAGCGGGTGCAGAGCATTCTGAAGGGGGAGGGGGATCAGCCAGTTGTCGTGGTACATGTAGGTACCAACGATGTAGGTAAAAAGAGGGAGGAGGTCCTACAAGCTGAATTTAGGGAGTTAGGAGCTAAATTGAAAAGTAGGACCTCAAAGGTAGTAATCTCTGGATTGCTACCAGTGCCACGAGCTAATAAGTTTAGAGAGAGTAAGATAGATAAGCTAAATACGTGGCTTGAGCAGTGGTGCAAGGGAGAGGGATTTAAATTCTTGAGGCATTGGAACCAGTTCTTGGGGAGGAGTGACCTGTACCAAGGGGACGGTCTACACCTGAACTGTGAGGGAGCCGATGTCCTCGGGGTAATATTTTCTAGGGCGGTTCGGGAGGATTTAAACTAATTTGGCAGGGGGATGGGAACCTAGGTAGTGGAAAAGAGGGAAGTCATATGAAGTCAGAAATAGATGGTAGAAAGGTGAGAAGCAATAAGCAAAGGAGAGAAACACAAAGGGCCAAACTAATTCATAATGAGAGTGTGAAAAAAGCAAGCCTGAAGGCTTTGTATCTTAATGCTAGAAGCATTAGGAACAAGGTGGATGAATTAGTTGTGGAAATAGAGGTAAACAAGTATGATTTGATTGGGATTACAGAAACGTGGCTGTAGGGTGGGCAAGGCTGGGAACTTAACATCCAGGGATATACAATATTTAGGAAGGATCGGCAAAAAGGTAGGGGAGGTGGGGTAGCATTGCTGGTAAAGGAGGGGATTAATGCAATGGAAAGGAAGGATATTAACTCGGATGAAACGGAATCTGTATGGGTAGAAATGAGAAATAGCAAGGGGAGGAAAACGTTAGTGGGTGTGATATATAGGCCTCCAAATAGTAATATGGAGGTGAGGGAAGGCATAAAAAGGGAAATTAGAGAAGCGTGCGATAAGAGCACAGCTGTCATCATGGGTGACTTTAATTTACATATTGATTGGACTACCCAAATTAGTAAAAATTCTGAGGAGGAGGAATTCCTGGAATGTTTTCGGGACGGTTATCTGGACCAATATGTCGAGGAGCCGACTCGAGATCAGGCCATTTTAGACTGGGTATTGTGCAATGAGAAGGGACTTATCAACAATCTTCTTGTACGAGGCCCCTTTGGTCAGAGCGATCATAATATGATCGAGCTCTCAGTCGAGATGGAGAGTGAGGAAATTGAATCAGAGACTAAGGTCCAGAACTTAAATAAAGGGAATTACGAGGGTATGAGACGGGAATTGGGTAAGATTGATTGGGTGGTGTTTCTGGGGGGATTGACAGTGGATAGACAATGGCAAGCATTCAAAGATAGAATGGAAGAATTCCAGAACATGTTTATACCGGTTTGGCATAAAAATAAACCTAAAAAGGTGGCTCAACCGTGGATAACGAGGGAAATTAGGGACAGCATAAAATCAAAAAAAAGGGCATATCAACTGGCAAAAAAAAGCACCAGACCGGAAGATTGGGGGCAGTACAGGATACAGCAAAAGAGGACAAAGGGATTAATCAGGAAGGGGAAAATAGAATACGAAAGTAAACTTGCAGCAAACATAAAGACAGACTGCAAAAGCTTTTATCGGTATATCAGGAGGAAAAGACTGGTAAAATCCCAAGTCGGTCCCTTGCAGTCCGATTCGGGAGAATATATAATGGAGAATAAGGAAATGGCAGACCAATTAAACTCATACTTTGGTTCTGTATTCACAAAGGAGGACACAAATAACCTCCCAGGAATATCGGCAAACATAGGGACTAATGAGAGGGAGGAGCTGACAGAAATTAGTATCTCTAGGGATATGGTGTTGGGTAAGTTGAGGGGACTGAAGGCCGACAAATCCCCGGGGCCTGATAAACTACATCCTAGGGTACTTAAGGAGGTGGCCCTGGAGATAGCAGATGCTCTAAGGATCATCTTCCGGAACTCCATTGACTCGGGAACAGTACCCGTGGATTGGAGGGTAGCTAATGTTACCCCAATATTTAAAAAGGGGGGTAGAGAGAAAGCAGGGAATTATAGACCAGTAAGCCTTACATCGGTTGTGGGCAAAATGCTAGAGTCCATTATTAAGGATAAAATAGCGGAGCACTTGACAAATGGGGAAAGGATCGGACAGAGTCAACATGGATTTACAAAGGGTAAATCGTGTTTGACTAATCTGCTGGAATTTTTTGAGGAAGTAACTGGTAAAATAGATGGGGGAGAGCCAGTGGATGTGGTGTACCTTGACTTCCAGAAAGCCTTCGATAAGGTTCCACACAAAAGATTATCATGCAAAATTAAGGCTCATGGGATTGGGGGCAAAGTATTAACGTGGATAGAGAACTGGCTGGCGGATAGAAAACAGAGAGTTGGAATAAACGGCTCGTTTTCGGAGTGGCAGGCAGTGACCAGCGGGGTGCCGCAAGGATCTGTCCTGGGACCCCAGCTGTTCACAATATATATAAATGATCTGGATCAGGGAATTGGATGCAATATTTCCAAATTCGCTGACGACACTAAACTAGGAGGAGGGGTGGGCTCTGATGAGGATGTCAGGAGGCTACAGTGCGATTTGGACAGGTTGGGGGAATGGGCGGATACGTGGCAGATGCACTATAATGTGGATAAATGCGAGGTTATCCACTTTGGGGGTAAAAACAGGAGGGTAGATTATTATCTAAATGGCAATAGATTGGGAGATGGGGAAGTGCAGAGGGACCTGGGTGTTCTTGTGCACCAGTCACTGAAGGAGAGCATGCAGGTGCAACAGGCGATTAAGAAGGCAAATGGTATGTTGGCCTTCATATCAAGGGGGTTCGAGTATAGGAATAGGGATACCTTACTACAGCTGTACAAGGTGCTGGTGAGACCGCATCTGGAGTATTGTGTACAGTTTTGGTCGCCCCATCTGCGGAAGGATGTTCTTGCCATGGAAAGAGTGCAGCGGCGATTCACCAGGCTGATACCTGGAATGGCGGGAATGACCTACGAGGAGAGATTAAATAGTTTGGGCTTGTACTCACTGGAGTTTAGAAGATTGAGAGGGGATCTCATCGAAACATATAAAATTATGGCAGGCCTGGACAGGCTGAATTCAGAGAGAATGTTTCCAATGGCCGGGGAGCACAGAACCAGGGGCCACAGTCTAAAAATAGCGGGCAAATCATTTAAAACAGAGATGAGGAAGAATTTCTTCACTCAAAGAGTGGTGAGCCTGTGGAATTCCCTGCCACAGAGGGCTGTGAAGGCTAATTCAATAAATATTTTCAAGAGAGAATTGGATATATTTCTGAAGGCTAAGGGGATTAAGGGTTACGGAGAAAAGGCGGGGACGGGGTACTGAACTGGTAAGATCAGCTATGATCTCAGATGAAGATCAGCCATGATCTCATTGAATGGCGGAGCAGGCTCGAAGGGCCGAATGGCCTACTCCTGTTCCTATCTCTATGTTTCTATGTTTCTATGATTAGGCAGAGTCAGCATGGTTTTATGAAAGGGAAATTGTGTTTGACAAATTTATTAGAGTTTAAGGATGTAACTAGCAGGGTAGATAAAGGGGAACCAGTGGATGTAGTATATTTGGATTTCCAAAAGGCATTCGATAAGGTGCCACATAAAAGATTATTACACAAGATTAGGGCTCATGGGGTTGGGGTAATATAGTAGCATGGATAGAGGATTGGTTAACGGACAGAAAACAGAGAGTAGGGATAAACAGATCTTTTTCATGTTGGCAGGCAGTAACTAGTGGGGTGCCGCAAGGATCAGTGTTGGGGCCTCAGCTATTTACAATCTATATTAATTACCTAGATGAAGGGACCGAGTGTAATGTATCCAAGTTTGCTGATGATACAAAGCTAGGTGGGACAGTAAGCTGTGAGGAGAACACAAAGGGTCTGCAAAGGGATATCGATAGACTGAGTGAGTGGGCAGTAAGGTGGCAGATGGAGTATAATGTAGGGAAATCTGAGGTTATTCGCTTTGGTAGGAAGAATAGAAAAACAGAATATTTTTTAAATGGTGAGGAACTTTCAAATGTTGGTGTTCAGAAAGATTTGGGTGTCCTCGTGCAAGAAACACAGAAAGCTAACATGCAGGTACAGCAAGCAATAAGGAAGGCAAATGGCTGTTGGCCTTTATTGCAAAGGGGTTGGAGTATAAGAGTGAGGAAGTCTTGCTCCAATTGTACAGGGCCTTGGTGAGACCACACCTGGAGTACTGGGCACAGTTCTGGTCTCCTTATCTAAGGAAGGATATACTTGCCTTGGAGGCAGTACAACGAAGGTTCACTAGATTGATTCCTGGGATGAGAGGGCTGTCCTATGATGAGAGATTGTGTAGATTGGGCCTATACTCTCTGGAGTTTAGAAGAATGAGAGGAGATTTCATTGAAACAGGGTACACGCTGAAAGGTTGTTTTCCTTGGCTAAAGTGTCTAGAACTAGGGGGCATCGTCTCAAGATAAGGGGTAGGCCATTTAAGACCGAGATGAGGAGGAATTTCTTCATTCAGAGGGTTGTGAATCTTTGGAATTCAGAGGGCTGTGAATGCTGAGTCTTTGAGTATATTCAAGGCTGAGATAAGATAGATTTTTGGACTCTAGGGGAATCAAGGTATTTGGAGATCGGGCGGGAAAGTGGCGTTGAGGTGGATAATCAGCCATGACATTATTGAATGGCGGAGCAGGCTCGAGGGGCCGTATGGCCTACACCTGCTCTTATTTCTTATGTCTCTCCATTTAAGTAGCTCTGCGGCCCATTCAAATGTTCACGCTTGCGCAATTATTCCAACCGAAAAGCCGGCGAGGGGCCTGCGCAGGACTTCCAGACCGCTGCGCAGCTTAACGGCAATATTGGCACCAGTCTGGAACCAGTTACAGGGGGCGACACGGTGCAGAATGCAAGCCTTTACTGCGAAGTACCTGAGACTGGAATGCCGATACTGGGGCTAGAGAAAGGGGTCCCAAGAAGCATCGAGGATCCTGCAGGAAAGACAGAACATGTCATGTTGGAGAGACACAGACCCAGAGCCCGGCACACCGAGGCCCTAGAATTCCTGCACTGTGGCAGTGATCAGATCACCAGGCCCGTGACAAAGGCGGCAGAACCGGCAGGGAACAGATCCCCGGCAGAAACAACCCGCCCCGGCATAAAACCACCTGTACCCAGCAGGCTATTATTTAAATGGTGATAGATTGGGAAATGTTGATGTACAAAGGGACCTGGGTGTCCTTGTACACCAGTCACTGAAAGCAAACATGCAGGTGCAGCAAGCAGTTAGGAAGGCAAATGGTATGTTGGCCTTCATTGCAAGAGGATGTGAGTACAGGAGCAAGGATGTCTTACTACAGTTATACAGGGCCTTGGCGAGACCACACCTGGAGTACTGTGTGCAGTTTTGGTCTCCTTACCCAAGAAAAGGTATACAGTACTTGCCATAGAGGGAGTGCAGCGAAGGTTCACCAGACTGATTCCTGGGATGGCAGGACTGTTGTATGAGGAGAGATTGGGTCAACTAGGCCTGTATTCACTATAAGTTTAGAAGAATGAGAGGAGATTGCATTGAAACGTATAAAATTCTGACAGGGCTAGACAGACTGGATGCAGGGAGGATGTTTCCCCTGGCTGGGGGGTCTAGAACGAGGGGTCACAGTCTCAGGATACGGGGTAGGACATTTAGGGCTGAGGAGGAGGAGAAATGTCTTCACTCAGAGGGTGGTGATCCTGTGGAATTCTCTACCACAGAAGGCTGTGGAGGCCAAGTCACTGAATATATTTAAGAAGGAGATAGACAGATTTCTAGACACAAAGGCATCAAGGGGTATGGGGAGAGAGCGGGAATATGGTATTGAGATAGAGGATCAGCCATGATCATATTGAATGGCAGAGCAGGCTCGAAGGGCTGAATGGCCTACTCCTGCTCCTATTTTTCTATGTTCTATACCTCCCTATCCGTTTAGCCCCACTCCAGCGACTTGAGTACATAATCTAAGCTGAGACTCCCAGTGCCAATACGGAGGGAATGCTGCACTGTCGCAGGGGCAGCGCTGAGGGAGCGCTGTATTTTTGGAGGGTCAGGACTGAGGATCACTGCAATGTTGGGCGGGCAGTATTGAGGGTGTGCTGCAGTGTCTGAGAGGAATACTGAGGGAGTGCTCCATTGGAGTGTCAGCCTGGATTAGAATAGAATCATAGAATGGTTACAGCACAGAAGTAGGCCATTCGGCCCGTCGAGCCTGTGCCGGCTCTCTGCAAGAGCACTTCAGCGACTCTGACTCACGCCCTTTCCCCGTAGCCCTGCAAAATTTTTTCCCCTCAGGTACTTATGCAATTCCCTTTTGAAAGCCACGGCTGAGTCTGCCTCCACCCCCCCTTTCAGGCAGTGCATTCCAGATCCTAACCACTCGCTGCATAAAAATGTATTCCCTCATCTCGCCTTTGGTTCTTTTGCCAATTACCTTAAAACTGTCCCCTCTGGTTCTCGACCCTTCTGCCAATGGGAACAGTTTCTCTCTATTTACTCTGTCCAGACCCCTCAAGATTTTGAACACCTCGATCAAATCTCCTCTCAACCTTCTCTAAGGAGAACAATCCCAGCTTCTCTAGTCTATCCATGTAACTGAAGTCCCTCATCCCTGGAATCATTCTCATAAATTTTTCTCAAATCAAATCAAATCAAATCACCTTTTATTGTCATTGTTAGTGCACAAGTGCAGTACAACGAAATGTAGGCTTGCGGCTCCCGAGAGTGTACAATTTGGGTTAGGCCTTCACATCCTTCCTAAAGTGCGGTGCCCAGGATTGGACACCATACTCCAGTTGTGGCTGAACCAGCGTTTTATAAAGGTTCATCATAACTTTCTTGCTTTTGTACTCTATGCCTCTTTCTATGAAGCTCAGGATCCCGTATGCTTTTTCAACCGTTTTCATAAGAACATAAGAAATAGGAGCAGGAGTCGGCCATTTGGCCCCTCGAGCCTGCTCCGCCATTCAATAAGGTCATGGCTGATCTGATCTTGGCCTCAACTCCACTTTCCTGCCCGCTCCCCATAACCCTCGACGACTCTGTAGCTCAAATATCTGCCTATCATCGCCTTGAAAATATTCAATGATTCCACCTCCACAGCTCTCTGGGGTAGAGAATTCCAAAGATTCACGACCCTCAGAGAAGAAATTCCTCCTCATCTCCGTTTTAAATGGGCGACCCCTTATTCTGAAACTATGCCCCCTAGTTCTAGATTCCCCGAGGGGAAACATCCGCTCAGCATCTACCCTGTCAAGTCCCTCAGATTCTTATATGTTTCAATAAGATCGCCTCTCATTCTTCTAAACTCCAATGAGTATCGGCCCAACCTGCTCAATCTTTCTTCATAAGACAACCCCTTCATCTCCGGAATCAACCTCGTGAACCTTCTCTGAACTGCCTCCAATGCAAATATATCTCTCCTTAAATAAGGAGACCAAAACTGTACGCAGTACTCCAGATGTGGTCTCGCCAACACCCTGTACAGTTGTAGAAAGACTTCCCTACTTTTATACTCCATCCCCCTTGCAATAAGGACCAACATTCCATTTGTCTTAATAATTACTTGCTGTACCTGCATGCTAACTTTGTGTTTCATGTACAAGGGCTCTCAGATCCCTCTGTACCGCAGCATTTTGTAGTCTCTCGCTATTTAAATAATAATTTGCTTTTTTACTCTTCCTACCTAAGTGGATAACCTCACATTTTCCCACATTATACTCCATCTGCCAAATTTTTGCCCACTCACTTAACCTGTCTATATCCCTTTGCAGACTGTGTCCCCTCCTCACAACTTGCTTTCCCACCTATCTTAGTATCATCAGCAAATTTGGCTACAGTACACATGGTCACTTCATTCAAATCATTAATATAGATTGTAAATAGTTGAGGCCCCAGCACCGATCCCTGTGGCACCCCTCTAGTTACCATTTGCCAACCTGAAAATGACCCATTTATCCCGACTCTCTGTTTTCGGTTAGTTAGCCAATCCTCTATCCATGCTAATATATTACCCCCAACCCCGTGAGCTCTTATCTTGTGCAGTAACCTTTTATGTGGCACCTTATCGAATGCCTTTTGGAAATCAAAATACACTACATCTACTGGTTCCCCTTTATCCACCTGCTCGTTACATCCTCAAAGAACTCCAGCAAATTTGTCAAACACGATTTCCCTTTCATAAAAGTTGACTCTGCTTGATTGTATTATGATTTTCTAAATGTCCTGCTATTACTTCCTTAATAATGGATTCCAGCATTTTCCCAATGACAGATGTTAGGCTAACTGGCCTATAGTTTCCTGCTTTCTGGCTCCTTCTTTTCTTGAATAGGGGCATTACATTTGCGGTTTTCCAATCTGCTGGGACTTCTCAAGAATCCAAGGAATTTTGGTAGATTGCAACCAACGCATTCACTATCTCTGCAGCCACTTCTTTTAAGGCCCTTGGATGCAGGCCATCAGGCCCACGGGAATTGTCAGCCTTCAGTCCCATGAGTTTGCCTAGTACTTTTTTCTCTAGTGATAGTGATTGTTTTAAGTTCCTCCCTCCCTATAGCCCCTTGATTATCTATTATTGGGATTCTTTTAGTGTCTACCCTGAAGACCGATACAAAATATTTGTTCAAAGTCTCTGCCATTTTCCTGTTTCCCATCATTAATTCCCCCGTCTCATCCTCAAAGGGACAAACATTTACTTCAGCTACTCTCTTCCTTTTTATATACCTGCAGAAGCTCTTACTGTCTGTTTTGATATTTCTTACTAGTTTACTCTCAATCTATTTTCTCCCTGTTCTTTTTAGTCATCCCTTGCTACTTTCTAAAAATTTCCCAATCTTCTGGCCTACCACTAATCATCGCAATATTGTATGTCTTTTCTTTAAATTTGTATTTAATTGGTCTGCCATTTCTTTGTTTCCCATTATAAATTCCCCTGATTCTGACTGCAAGGGACCTACGCTTGACTTCACCAATCTTTTTCTCTTCACATATCTATAAAAGCTTTGAGTCAGTTTTTCTGTTCCCTGCAAGCTTACTCTCATACTCTATTTTCCCTTTCTTAATTAATCCCTTTGTCCTCCTTTGTTGAATCCTGAACTGCTCCCAATCCTCAGGTTTACTGCTTTTTCTGGCCAATTTATATGTCCTCTCCTTGGATCTTATGCTATCCCTAATTTCCCTTGTTAGCCACGGTTGAGTCACCTTTTTTGTTTTATTTTTACGCCAAACTGGGATGAACAAATTCTGTAGTTCATCCATGCAGTCTTTGAATGTTTGCCATTGCCTATCCACCGTCAACCCTTTGAGTGACATTCCCCAATCAATCCTACCCAACTCGCGCCTCAGACCATCGTAGTTTCCTTTATTTAAATTTAGGACCCTAGACTCTGATTCGACTACTTCATTCTCCATCTTAAAGAAGTATTCGATCATATTATGATAGCTCCGACCCAAGGGGCCTTGTACAACAAGATTGCTAATTAATCCTTTCTCGTTACATAATACCCAGTCTAAGATGGCCTGATCTCTGGTTGGTTCCTCGACATATTGGTCCAGGAAACCATCCTTTAAACACTCCAGGAATTCCTCCTTCAGTTTATATTGCCTCTTATTCTTTCGACCAAAATGTATCACTTCGTACTTTTCTGCATTAAATTTCATCTACAATGTGTCTGCCCACTTCACCAGCCTGTCTATGTCTTCTTGAAGTCTATCACTATCCTCCTCACTGTTCACGATACCTACAAGTTTAGTGTTATCTGCAAATTTTAAAATTGTGCCCTGTGCACCCACATCTAAGTCACTAATATATATCAAGAAAAGCAGTGGTCCTCGTACCTACCCCTGGGGAACACCACTGTATACCCTCCTCCAGTCCGAAAAACAACTGTTCACCACTACTCTGTTTCCTGTCACTTAGCCAATTTTGTATCCATGCTGCCGCTGTCCCTTTTATTCCATGGGCTTCAACTTTGCTGGCAAGCCTATTATGTGGCTTTTTAATCAAACTCCTTTTGGAAATCCATGTACACCACTTCAACCGCATTACCCTCATCAACCCTCTTTGTTACCTGATCAAAAAACTCAATCAAGTTATTTAAACACGATTTGCCTTTAACTAATCCGTGCTGGTTTCCTTAATTAATCCACACAGAGTCATAACGGCACAGGAGGAGGCCATTCGGCATATCGAGTCCGTGCCGGCTCTCTGTAGAGCAATCCAGTCAGTCCCATTCCCCCGCTCTATCCCCGTAGCCCTGTAAGTTTATTTCCCTCAAGTGCCTATCCAGTCTCCCCTTGAAAACATTGAGTGTCTCCGCTTCCACCACTTCTGTCGGCAGCGAGTTCCAGGTCCTCGCCACGTAAACAAGTTTTTCCTCACCCCCCCCTGTATCTCTTGCCCAATAACTTAAATCTGTGTCCCCTAGTCCTTGTACCATCAACTAGTGGGAACAGCCTTTCCCCGTCTAGCCTATCCAAACCCGTCATAATCTTGTACACCTCTATCAAATCACCCCGCAACCTCCTTTGCTCTAATGAAAACAAATCCAGCTTCTCCAACCTGTCCTTATAGCCAAGATCCCCCATCCCCGGAACCATTCGGATAAATCTCCTCTGCACCCTCTCAAGTGCCTTCACACCCTTCCTAAAGTGTGGTGACCAGAACTGGACGCAATACTCCAGTTGTGGCCTAACCAGCGCTTTATAAAGGTTCAGCATAACTTCTCTACTTTTGTACTCAATACCTCTATTTATGAAGCCCAAGATCCCATATGCTTTGTTAACCACTCTCAATATGTCCCGCCACCTTCAGGGACCTATGCACATTAACTCCCAGGTCCCACTGTCCCTGCACACTCTTTAAAACTGCGCCATTAAGTGTATATTGCCCCTCCCTGTTCCTTCTGCCAAAATGCACCACCTCACATTTCTCTCGATTAAATTCCATCTGCCAGCCTTTCTATGTCCTGTTGCATTCGATTGATATCATCACTGTTTGTCACACCCCCAAGTTTGGTATGATCGGCAAATTTAGAAATTCTACTCCGTATTCCAATATCCAGGCCATTTATATATATCAAAAAAGCAGTGGCCCCAGCACTGACCCTTGGGGAACACCACTGTCTACCATCCTCCAGTCTGAAAAACAGCCATTTACCACAACTCGCTGTTTTCCGTCCTTAAGCCAATTCCTTATCCAAGCTGCCACTGACCCACCTATCCCATGAGCCTCAATTTTGGTAACAAGTCTTCTATGTGGTACTTTGTCAAACGCCTTCCTAAAATCCATGTAGACAACATCCATTGCATTCCCATCATCAATCCTCCCTGTTACTTCATCAAAAAATTCAATTAATTAGTCAAACACGATCTGCCTTTTACAAACCTGTGTTGGCTCTCCTTAATTAGCTTAAACCTCTCCAAATGCCTGTTAATTTTTTCCTTGATTATTGTTTCCAAAACTTTACCCACCACTGATGTTAAACTGACCGGCCTGTAGTTACTAGGTTTGTCCTTGCACCCTTTCTTCAACAATGGCGTCACATTTGCCACTTTACAATCTGCAGGCACCTCCCCCGGAACCAGGGAAGATTGGAAAATTATGGCAAGCCCTTCCACCCATTGTTCCGTTACAGTTTTTCCTGTCAGTCTTTGGTTCCATTTTACCCTGGCTAGATCCTTTCACATCCCATTGAAGTTAGCCGTATCCAGTTTACAATTTCCACCCTGCATTGTTCTCGGGAAGATTGGAAAATTATGGCAAGCCCTTCTGCTATCTCCTCCCCCAATTCCCTTAGTAACCTGTGATGCAAGCCATCTGGACCAGGTGACTTGTCCACTCTAAGCATCCCCAGCCTTTCTAGTACATCCTGTCTATCAATTTTCATCCCTTCCATTGTTTCTACCTTTTCCACTTCTACCGATATTTTGTCAGCATTCACCTCCTTAGTGTGGTTTAAACAGAGTACTTCGAGTTGGGTGAGTCAGGGAGTCTTAACTGTTTGCTAAAGTCAAATTTTTGTTTGTTTCACATTTACGGTTACTGTTTAAAATCTAAATTTTCCCAGCTTTAAGCAGGGTTATAAAGGGATATACAAGGCCTACAATTCAGAGCAGCTGAAGGCAGTTAATTAGGGAAACTAGAAGCAAGCTCCTTTGTTTCAGGGCCTATAAAAACAGGCTTTGCAGTGCGATTTTACAGAGTGCTGCGAGTTGGGTGAGGAGTGGAGGGAGGAGCTCCCTTGCTTCGCCTTTGTTTTCCCTAACTCTTCACCCTGTAGGAATTGGTTCTTACTTTACACCAAGGAAAGAGTCCGAGAGCGGAAGCAGTCAAACAACAACTGTGAAACCGCTAAAGTGACGTCACAACCAGGGAAGGAGCTGATTGGCAAGTAGGACCGGGTGAGTATTTCCATAGTCCAGACGTTAAAGTAAAAGTAAGGTCTCTAGTTTAGAGTAAGTAGTGTTTAAAGGGAAGCAAGGTCCCTAGTGTATTTAATATTCTTTAATTTAAAGGAAGTAAAAGGAGTAAATTAAGGGTAGGACATGGCAGGGCAGCTCGGCAACATGGAGTGCTCCTCCTGTGCTATGTGGGAAGTCAGGGACACTTTCGGTGCCCAGGGCGAACACATGTGCAGGAAGTGTCTCCAGCTGCAGCTACTCAAAATCCGTGCTTCAGAGCTGGAGTCACTGTAGAACATCTGCGAAGCTGAGATCTTCGTGGATAGCATGTTTAATGAGGTGGTCACACCGCAGGTAAAGAGTGCACAGGCAGACAGGAAATGGGTGACCGTCAGACAGAGTAAAAGAACTAGGAAGGCAATGCAGGAGTCCCCCGGGTCCATCTCCCTCGCCAACAGATTTTCCGTTTTGGATACTGCTGGGGGAGATGGTTTCTCAGGGGAAGGCAGCAAGAGCCAAGTCCGTGGCACTACGAGTGGCTCAGCTGCACAGCAGGGGAGGAAAAAGAGTGGGAGAGCAACAGTGATAGAGGATTCGATCGTAAGGGGAACAGATAGATGTGACTCCAGGATGGTGTGTTGCCTCCCTGGTGCAAGGGTCAAGGATGTCACTGAACGGCTGCAGGGCATTCTGAAGGGGGAGGGCGAACAGTCAGAGGACTTGGTTCACATTGGTACCAGCGACATGGGTAGAAAGAGGAATGAGGTCCAGCAACAAGAATTTAGGGAGCTAGGTAGCAGATTAAAAAGCAGGACATCAAAGGTTGTAATCTCTGGATTACTCCCGGTGCCACGTGCTAGTGAGTATAGGAATAGGAGGATAGAGCAGATGAATGCGTGGCTAAAGAGTTGGTGCAGGAGGGAGGGCTTTAGTTGCCTGGATCACTGGGTCTGCTTCTGGGGAAGGTGGGACCTGTGCAAGTTGGACGGGTTGCACCTGAACCGGAACGGTACCAACATCCTTGCGGGGAGGTTTGCTAGTACTGTTGTGGGGGGGTTTACACTAACTTGGCAGGGGGATGGGATACGGAGTGGAGCTATAGTAGGGGGTGATGCACAGCCAAATATAGAGGAAAAAACAAGCAGGCCTGGAAGGCAGAGCAAATATGTAACAGCACAAGGGAGTATGGCAAGGCTGGATGGCATTTATTTTAATGCAAGGAGTCTTGCGAGTAAGGCAGATGAATTGAAGGTGTTGATGAACACATGGGAGTATGATACTGTTGCTATCACAGAGACATGGTTGAGGGAGGGGCAGGACTGGCAGCTCAATATTCCGGGGTATAGAATCTTCAGGCGAGACAGAGGGGGGTGTAAAAGAGGGGGTGTCACAATGTTAATCAAGGAGTCAATTACTGCTGTAAGGAGGGATGATATCTTAGCAGGTTCCTCTAATGAGGCCATATAGGTAGAACTTAAAAACAAAAAGGGGGCAAGCACTTTGCTGGGAGTGTACTATAGGCCCCCAAACAGTCAGGGGGAGATAGAGGAACAGATAGGTAGGCAAATCTCAGAAGTATAGAAATAATAGGGTAATAATAGTAGGGGATTTCAACTTCCCCAATATTAACTGGGGTAGTCAGAGTGTAAAAGGCTTAGAGGGTGCGGAATTCTTAAAGTGCATCCAGGAGAGCTTTTTGAGCCAGCATGTAGAAAGTCCTACAAGAGAGGGGTCGGTACTGGACCTAATTCTAGGGAATGTAGCCAGGCAAGTGGTAGAAGTGTTAGTAGGTGAGCACTTTGGTGACAGTGACCATAATTCGGTGAGATTTAAGGTAGTCATGGAAAAGGACAAAGATGGACTGGAAAAGGTTCTAAATTGGGGAAAGGCTGATTTTAATATGATAAGGCAGGATCTGGCCAAAGTGGACTGGGATCAGCTACTTATAGGAAAATCCACATCAGAGCAGTGGGAGTCTTTCAGAAAGGAAAGAGAGAGATTACAACACCAACATGTTCCCGTAAAGGTCAAGGGTGGGACCAACAAGCCCAGGGAACCCTGGATGTCAAGGGATATACAAGAATGGATCAGGAAAAAAAAGGAGGCTATTGACAGATACAAAGGACTAAAGACAGAGGAAGCCCTAGAGGAGTATAAAAAGTGCAGGGGGATACTTAAAAAAGAAATTAGGAGAGCGAAGAGGGGGCATGAAAAAACACTGGTGGGCAACATAAAGGAAAATCCCAAGGTGTTTTACAAGTATATTAAGGGCAAGAGGATAACCAGGGAAAGAGTAGGGCCCATTAGGGACCAAAGTGGCAATCTGTGTGTAGAGCAGAAGATGTGGGTGAGGTTTTAAATGAATATTTTGCATCTGTGTTCACTATGGAGAAGGACGATATAGGCATAGAAATCAGGCAGGGGGATTGTGATATACTTGAACAAATTAGCATTGAGAGGGAGGAGGTACTAGCGGTTTTAGCAGGCTTAAAAGTGGATAAATCCCCAGGCCCAGATGAGATGTATCCCAGGCTGCTGTGTGAGGCAAGGGAGAAGATTGCAGGGGCTCTGACACAAATTTTCAGGCACTCTCTGGCCACAGGGGAGGTGCCAGAGGACTGGAGAACAGCTAACGTAGTAAAGTACCATTACTCAAGAAGGGTAGTAGTGGTAAACCAGGGAATTACAGGCTAGTGAGCCTAACATCAGTGGTAGAGAAATTATTGGAAAAAATTCTGAGGGACAGAATTAGTCTCCACTTGGAGAGACAAGGATTATTCAAGGATAGTCAGCAAGGCTGTCAGGGGGAGGTCTAACCAATTTGATTGAACTTTTCGAGGGGCTGACTAGGTGTATGGATGAGGGTAGTGCAGTTGATGGAGTCTGCATGGACTTCAGTAAGGCTTTTGACAAAGTCCCGTATGGTCAAGAAGGCAAGAGCCCATGGGATCCAGGGCAATTTGGCACATCGGATCCAAAATTGGCTTAGTGGCAGGAGGCAGAGGGTGATGGTCGACGGTTGTTTTTGTGACTGGAAGCCTATATCCAGTGGTGTACCGCAGGGATCGGTGCTGGGTCCTTTGCTATTTGTAGTGTACATTAATGATTTAGATATGAATGTCGGAGGTATGATCAGTAAGTTCGCGGATGACACGAAAATTGGTGGAGTGGTAAATAGCGAGGAGGGAAGCCTTAGGCTACAGGACGATAGACGGGTTGGTTAGATGGGCAGAACAGTGGCAAATGGAATTTAACCCTGAAAAGTGTGAGGTGATGCAGTTTGGGAGGACTAACAAGGCAAGGGAATACACAATGAAGGGTAGGACCCCAAGAAGGACAGAGGAACCTGGGTGTGCATGTACACAGATCCCTGAAGGCAGCAGGACAGGTAGATAAGGTGGTTAAAAAGGCATATGGGATACTTATATTCTATGCCTCAGATAATGAAGGCAAGAGCAGGGAGGTTATGATGGAGCTGTACAAAATGCTAGTTGGGCCATAGCTGGAATACTGTGTGCAGTTCTGGTCGCCACACTATAGGAGGGATGTGATTGCATCGGAGAGGGTGCAGAGGAGATTCACCAGGATGTTACCTGGGCTGGAGCACTTCAGCTATGAAGAGAGATTGGACAGGCTGGGGTTGTTTTCCTTAGAGCAGAAAAGGCTGAGGGGAGACCTGATTGAGGTGTATAAAATCATGAGGGGCATAGATAGGGTAGATAGAAAGGAATTTTTCCCCTTAGTAGAGGGGTCAATAACCAGGGGGCATAGTGTCACGGTAAGGGGCAGGAGGTTTAGGGGGGATTTGAGGAAAAACCTTTTCACCCAGAGGGTGGTTGGAATCTGGAACTCACTGCCTGAAACGGTGGTAGAGGCAGGAACCCTCACAACATTCAAAAAGCATTTAGATGAGCACTTGAAACGGCATAGCATACAAGGCTATGGACCAATTGCTGGAAAATGGGATTAGAATAGACAGGGCTTGATGGCCGGCATGGACACGATGGGCCAAAGGGCCTCTTTTTGTGCTGTATAACTCTATGATTCCTTAGTAAACATCTGTACAAAGTACCCATTGAGCATTCTAGCCTTGCCCTGCGCCTCTAAGCGTATATCACCTTCTTTGTACCTAATAGGCCCCACCCCGCCCCTTACTACCCGCTTACTGTTTACATGCCGGTAGAAGACTTTTGGGTTCCCCTTTATGTTAACCGCCATTCTACTCTCATATTCTCTCTTTGCCAATCTTATTTTCATCTTCACTTCCCCTCTCAACTTACTGTACAGGAAACTTTCGATTAACCAGCACCTAAATAACCGGAAATGTCAGTTAACCAGCAAAATTCAGGAGTAGGTTCAGGTAGCTTTTGTTCCTTTTTTTACTCCATTTGTTGCTGTGCAAGGGTGTGGCTGCAGCTGTTGCTAAGCTACAGAGACGCTTGGAACTCTTGCCCATTGTTCCGAAGCTAAGCAACAGGGTTTGTTGCTTGAGCTCCGTATCTTTTACTATAGCATTCGGTTATCCGGAATTTTTGACGAACCGGCACCACGTCGGTCCCGTCCGTGCCGGATAAAAAAAAGTTTCCTGTATTTGGTCTGGTTCTCCCTTGAAGAATTCACCTGACATTCATCATATACCCTCTTTTTTTGTTTCATCATCTTCTCTCTCTCCCTCGTCATCCAAGGAGCCCTTGCTTTGGTTCCCTTACCCTTCCCTCTTGTTGGAATGTACCTAGCCTGTACTTGGAACATCTCTTCCTTAAAGATCACCCATTGTTCCATTACAGGTTTTCCTGTCAGTCTTTGGTTCCATTTTACCCTGGCTAGATACTTTCTCATTGAAGTTAGCCCTATTCCAGTTTTGAACTTCCACTCTAGATTGTTCCTTGCACCTCTCCATTGCTAATCTAAATCTTATGATGATCACTCGTACCCAAGTGTTCTCCCACAGACAATTGGTCGACCTGGCCCACCTCATTTCCCAGCACCAGATCCAGTAATGCCTCCTTCCTCGTTGGGCTGAGAACATATTGGTCAGGGAAATTCTCCTGAACACATACCAGAAATTCCTCCCCCTTCTTTCCCTTTACCCTAATTACCCAAATATCGATTGGGATAATGCTAAAGTCTCCCAATATTACCACTCTATAGCTCTTGCATATCTCTGCGATTTCCCTGCAGTTTTGCTCCTCTACCTCCCCCTCATTATTTGGAGGCCTATAGAATACCCCCAACAGCGTGATCATACCCTTTTTGCTCCTCAACTCTAACCAAATTGATTCGGTCCTTGACCCCTGAAGAACATCCTCCCTTTCCAACACTACAATGTCTTCCTTAATCAGCACTGCAACCCCACCTCCCTTTTTTCCTTCCCTATCTTTTCTGAACACCTTGTACCCTTGAATATTAAGTGCCCAGTCCTCACCATTTTTAAGCCACGTTTCCATTATTTCCACATCATGTTGCCACACGGCTAATTGTGCTTGTAGCTCACCAACCTTGTGCATTTATGTACATGCATTCGAAACCCATTTTTGAATTTTTCGTAGTCTTTCTTAGTCTGCTATCTAATATGGTACTATTTCCGCCGCCAGCATACCTCCCCCTCCAGTACCATCCAATACACTCACTCTTCCATGCACCCTATTCCTCCATTCCACGCCTACTTGCTGGTGTCCAGCCCCCTGCCAAGCTAGTTTAAACCCGCCCCAACAGCACTAGCAAACCTCCCCGCGAGAATATTGGTCCCAGCTCTGTTGAGGTGTAACCCGTCCAAGTGACAACTTTGTCCCTGATTATCGTTTCTAAAAGCTTCCCCACTACCGAGGTTAAACTGACTGGCCTGTAGTTGCTGGGTTTATTCTTACACCCTTTTTTGAACCAGGGTGTAATATTTGCAATTCTTCAGTCCTCTGGCACCACCCCCATAGCTGAGGATTGGAAGATTATGGCCAGTATCGTCGCGATTTCCTCAACTTCCCTCAACATCCGAGGATGCATTCCATCCGGTCCTGGTGACTTATCAACTTTAAGTACATACAGCCTTTCTAGTACCTTCTCTATCAATTTTTAGCTCATCCAGTATCTCCACTATCTCCTCTTCCACTATGACTTCGGCAGCATCTTCTTCCTTGGTGAAGACAGATGCAAAGTACTCATCTAGTACCTCAACCATGCCCTCTGCCTCTATGCTTAGGTCTCCTTTTTGGTCCCTAATCAGCCCCACCCCTCCTCTTACTACCTGTTTACTATTTATATGCCTTAAGACTTCTGAATTCCCTTTTATGTTAGCAGCCAATCTATTCTCATACTCTCTCTTTACCCCTCTTATTTTCTTTTTCATTTCCCCTCTGAACTTCCTATATTCAGCCTGATTCTCACTTGTATTCCCAACCTGACATCTGTCGTAAGAACATAAAAAAGAACATAAGAAATAGGAGCAGGAGTAGGCCACCTTCAATGAGATCATGGCTGATCATTGCTCTTAACTCCACTTTCCCGCCTGAGCTCCATATCCCTTGATTCCCCACGAGTCCAAAAGTCTATCCATCTCAGCCTTGAATTTACTCAATGACTCAGCATGCACAGCCCTCTGGGGCAGAGAATTCCAAGGATTCACAACCCTCTGAGTGTAGAAATTCCTCCTCATCTTGGTCTTAAATGGCCTACCCCTTATCCTGAGACTTTGCCCCCTTGTTCTAGACACTCCAGCCAGGGGAAACAACCTCTCAGCATCTACCCTGTCAATCCCCTTCAGAATCTTGTATGTTTCAATGAGATCACCTCTCACTCTTCTAAATTCGAGAGTATCGGCCCATTCAATACAATCTCTTATCATAGGACAGCCCTCTCATCCCAGGAATCAATCTACTGAACCTTCGATGCATCGCCTCCGAGGCACGCATATCCTTCCTTAGATAATGAGACCAAACCTGTGCCCGGTACGCCAGGTGTGGTCTCACCAAGGCCCTGGACAATTGGAGCAAGACTTCCTCATTCTTACACTCCAACCCACTTCTCCTTTCTTCTTCTTAGCAAAAAATATAAAAACAGATAGTAAGAGTTTTTATAGTTATATAAAAAGAGAAAGGGTGGCTAAAGTAAATGTTGGTCCCTTAGAGGATGAGACCGGGAAATTAATGGTGGGAAATATGGAGATGGCAAAAACACTGAATGAATATTTTGTATCAGTCTTTACAGTAGAAGACACTAAGAATATCCCAACACTGGACAAACAGGGGGCTAAAGGGGGGGGGAGGAGCTAAACACGATCAAAATCACTAAGGAAGTGGTACTCGGTAAAATAATGGGACTCAAGGCGGATAAATCACCTGGACCTGATGGCTTACATCCTAGGGTCTTGAGGGAAGGGACGGTAGGGATTGTGGATGCATTGGTAATAATTTTCCAAAACTCCCTGGACTCGGCAAAGGTCCCGGCAGACTGGAAAACTGCTAATGTAACACCCTTATTTAAAAAAGGCAGTAGACAGAAGGCTGGAAACTATAGACCGGTTAGCCTAACATCTGTGGTAGGTAAAATTTTGGAGTCCATTATGAAGGAGACAGTAACAGGACATTTGGATAATCATAATTTAATAAGACAAAGTCAGCATGGTTTTATGAAGGGGAAGTCATGTTTGACAAATTTGCTGGAGTTCTTTGAGGAAGTAACATATAGGGTGGATAAAGGGGAACCAGTGTATTTAGACTTCCAAAAGGCATTTGACAAGGTGCCACACAAAAGATTATTGCTTAAGATAAAAAATCACAGGATTGGGGGTAATATTCTGGCATGGATAGAGGATTGGCTATCTAACAGAAGGCAGAGAGTTGGGATAAATGGTTCATTCTCAGACTGGCAATCAGTAACTAGTGGTGTTCCACAGGGGTCAGTGCTGGGTCCCCAACCCTTTACAATCTATATTAACGATTTGGAGGAGGGGACCGAGTGTAACATATCAAAGTTTGCAGATGATACTAAGATGGGGGGGAAAGTAGTGAGTGAGGAGGACATAAAAAACCTGCAAGGGGACATAGACAGGCTAAGAAAGTGGGCAGAGGTTTGGCAGATGGAATACAATACTGGAAAGTGTGAGGTTATGCACTTTGGCAGGAAAAATCGTAGAGCAAGTTATTATCTTAATGGCAAGAAACTGGAAAGTACTGAAGTACAAAGGGATCTGGGGGTCCTGGTGCACGAAACTCAAAAGGTTAGTATGCAGGTACAGCAAGTGATTAAGAAGGCCAATGGAATGTTGGCTTTCATTGCTGGGGGATAGAATATAAAAATAGGGAGGTATTGCTTCAGTTGTACAAGGTATTGGTGAGACCGCACCTGGAATACTGCGTACAGTTTTGGTGTCCATACTTAAGAAAGGACATACTTGCTCTCGAGTCAGTACAAAGAAGGTTCACTCGGTTAATCCCGGGGATGAGGGGATGGACATATGAGGAGAGGTTGAGTAGATTGGGACTCTACTCATTGGAGTTCAGAAGAATGAGAGGCGATCTTATTGAAACATATAAGATTGTGAAGGGGTTGGATCGGGTGGATGCAGGGAGGATGTTCCCGATGATGGGTGAAACTAGAACTAGGGGGCATAGTCTTAGAATAAGGGGCTGCTCTTTCAAAACTGAGATGAGGAGGAACTACTTCACTCAGAGGGTGGTAGGTCCATGGAATATGCTGCCCCAAAAAGCTGTCGAAGCTACATCATTACATAAATTTTAAAACAGAAATAGACAGTTTCCTAGAAGTAAAGGGAATTAAGGGTTACGGGGAGCGGACAGGAATTTGGACATGAGTCTAGGTTCGGATCGGTCATGGCCCTGTGGGTAGCGGAGCGGGCCCAGGGGCCGTGTAGCCTGATCCTGCTCTTATTTCGTGTGTCTAATTCTGTTAGATGCAGGAGATGGTTCTGCGATAGTGGATTGGCAGTTAGGATCAGATCAGCCATGATCTTATTGAATGGCGGAGCAGGCTCGAGGGGCCGATTGGCCTACTCCTGCTCCTGTTCTTAGGCAGTCCTTCGGAACCGAGGATGACTTGTTTCCACACTAAAAACGAGTTCTCAGGTGACTTATGAGTCCAATGTGGGACCTACAGCCTCTGTCACAGGTGAGGCAGACGGTGGTTTAAGGGGCGGTTAGGTGGGGTGCTTGGGTTGACGTGCAGTCCTTCCGCTGTTTGCGCTTGACTTCCGCTTGCTCCTGGTGAAGAGACTCAAGGTATTCAGCGCCTTCCCGGATGCTTCTCCTCCACTTTGTGCGGTCTTGGGCCAGGGATTCCCAGGTGTCGGTGGAAATATTGCACTTTTTCAAGGAGGCTTTGAGGGTGTCCTTGAAGTGTTTCCTCTGCCCACCTGGGGCTCTCTTGCCGTGTCGGAGATCCGAGTAGAGCGCTTGTTTTGGGAGTCTCGTATCGGGCATGCGGACGATGTGGCCCATCCATCGAAGCTGATCGAGCGAGGTCAAAGCTTCGATGCTGGCCTGAGTGAGAACACCGACGTTGGTGCGCCTATCCTGCCAATAGATTTGCAGGATCTTGCAGAGGCAGCGTTGGTGGTACCTCTCCAGTGCTTTGAGGTGCCTGCTGTACATGGTCCATGTCTCTGAAGCATACAGGAGGGTGGGTATCACTACTGCTCTGTAGACCATGAGCTTGGTGCTGGGTTTGAGGTCCTGGTCTTCAAACACTCTCTTCCTCAGGTGACCGAAGGCTGCATTGGCACACTGAAGGCGGTGTTGGACTTCATCATCGACGTCTGCCCTTGTTGACTGTAGGCTCCCAAGGTATGGAAAGTGGTCCACGTTGTCCAAGGCCTCGTCATGGATTTTGATAATCGGGGAGCAATACTGTGTGGTGGGGGCAGGTTGGTAGAGGACCTTTGTCTTACAGATGTTTAGTGTAAGGCCCATGCTCTCGTACACTTCGGTGAAGGTGTTAATGATGGTTTGGAGTTCGGCCTCAGAGTGTGCACAGACGCAAGCGTCGTCTGCATACTGTAATTCGATGACAGAGGATGGGATGACCTTGGATCTGGACTGGAGGCGACGGAGGTTGAAGAGTTTCCTGTTTGTCCTGTAGATTAGCTACACTCCAGCAGGGACCTTACTGAGGGTGAGATGGAGCATTGCAGCCAGGAAGATCGAGAAGAGCATTGGTGCGATGACACAGCCTTGCTTGACCCCGGTCCATATGTGAATTGGGTCTGTGGTGGATCCGTTGATCAGGAGCATGGCTTGCATGTCGTCGTGAAGCAGGCGGAGTATGGTGACAAACTTTTGAGGGCAGCCGAATGAGGACACCACTCCATAATCCCTCATGGTTGACGGTGTCGAAGGCCTTTGTGAGGTCAAAGAAGGCCATGTACAGCAGTTGGTGCTGTTCCCTGCATTTCTCTTGTAATTGACGCGCGGTGAAGATCATGTCCATGGTGCCCCTTAGTGGGCGGAATCAGCCACTGGGAGAAGGCAATTGAGGAGGATTCTTGCGATGACTTTCCCTGTGGCAGACAGCAGGGAAACTCCTCTGTAATTACTGCAATCGGACTTGTCACCTTTCTTGAAGATGGCCACGATTACAGCATCTCTGAGATCCCCTGGCATGCTCTCCGCCTTCCAAGTAAGAGAAATGTGTTCATGTATTCGCGCCAATAGTGCTTCTTCGCCATGTTTTAGCGCCTCGGCGGAGATTCCATCTGCTCCCGAGGCCTTGTTGTTCTTCAGTTGCCAGATGGCCTTTTCAACCTCATGCCTGGCTGGGGTTGTGCTGAGGTGGTGGCGGGTAGCATGCTGCGGGATGGAGTCGAGGACACTCGCGTCGAAGACAGAGTCTTGGTTAAGGAGATCTTCGAAGTGCTCCTTCCAGCGGGCACTGACTGCCTCTCTGTCCTTGATGACTACCTCTCCGTTCTTGGCCCGCAGTGGTGTAGGGCCTTGGGTGCTTGGGCCGTAGGTGGTCCTGATTGCGCTAAAGAATCCATGCACGTCGTGGTTGTCGGCTAGCTGCTTGATCTCTTGTGCTTTCTCCACCCAGCATCTGTTCTTTAGGTCGTGAGTTTTTTGTTGGACCTCCTGGTCGTTCTCGTCGAACCAGTTTTGGTGTTTCCTGGTCGAGTGACCAAGCGTCTCTTCACAGGTGCTGATTATGGAGGCCTTGAGTGCAGACCAGGCGCTGTGGGCACACTGTCTCTGAATCACTGGGAGTTGTCAGGTTGGTTGTGAGGCGCAGGCTGAATAGGGCTTTCTTAGCAGGGTCTTTGAGTGCTCCAGCGTTGATTTTCCTGCGGCATTGTTTCTGTTGCCACCGCTGTTTTGGGGCTACATTGATGGAGATGACAGAGCGGATTAGTCGGTGGTCTGTCCAGCAGTCGTCAGCTCCTGTCATGGCGCGGGTGATGCGGACGTCTTTGCAGTCCCTCGCTCAAACGATGACGCAGTCCAGCAGATGCCAGTGCTTGGAGCGAGGGCGTTGCCATGAAGCCTTGTACTTGTCTCGGACGGAACAAGGTTTTGGTTATGACAAGGCCATGTTCTAAGCATTTCGTCAGGAGGAGGGTTCCATTGGAGTTGGCTTTCCCTACCCCCTCTCTGCCGATCACACCTCCTCAGAGGTCTGTTTCCTTTCCAACTCTGGCGCTGAAGTCGCCAAGGAGGATCAGCTTGTTGCCCGTTGGGATTCGGGACAGGGATTGTTCGAGGCTGGAGTAGAATTCCTCTTTGGTCTCGTCTGTGCCTTCCAGTGTTGGGGCGTACGCACTGATGACCGTAGCGCACTGGTTCCGGGCTAGGGTGAGCCGTAGAGTCATGAGGTGTTCCTTTATACCGCTAGGGGAGTCTCTGAGACGTTCAACTAGTTCATTCTTTATGGCGAAGCCTACCCCATGGAGGCGGTGTTCTTCTTCAGGTTTGCCTTTCCAGAAGAAGGTGTAACCACCGCCTTGCTCCTTGAGCTAGCCTTTTGCTGCCCGCCAAGTCTCACTTAGGGCGGCGATGTCTATGTTGAAATGTCTGAGGTCCCGGACAACGATAGCAGTACGGCGTTTCGGTCTGTCGCTATTGGGGTTGTCCATGAGGGTCCTGGCGTTCCAGGTCCCGAACTTCATTTTAAAGGGTGGAAGATGCCTGTGCGTGAATTCTTTTAACGTGGGGTGGCCGTTGCACACCAGCTACCACACGGGCTTGACAGAGCACGGTCTTGGTCCAATGGCAAGGGGATCCAAGATGATTGGAGACCAGGCTCTGCTACATCAGCCGAGCACACACACACAAACATACTCCTACTGTCCTCCCTTCTTCCCGCAGGTCCTCTCTGCCTGAGTTTCATAGGCTGCAGTGTGGTCCTCCCGACCCTGCTGCTGGTCCACACTGCGCCACTCCGGAGCCTCGACCTCGCTGCTGTGCCCGACATCGCTCCTGGGTCCCGAGCTCCTTATAGTGTGTCTCCTTCCAGTGAGTGTGTCCCACGGTGCGTCTCCTTCCAGTGAGTGTCTCCCTCGGTGTCTCCTTCCAGTGAGTGTGTAATAAAGGCCAACATGTCATATGCCTTCCTTATTGCTTGCTGTACCTGCATGCTAGCTTTCTGTGTTTTTTTACACGAGGGCACCCAAATCTCTCTGAACACCAACATTTGAAAGTTTCTCACCCTTCAAAAAATATTGTTTTTCTAGTCTTCCTACCAAAGCGAATAACCTCACATTTCCCTACATTATACTCCATCTGCCACCTTACTGCCCACTCACTCAGTCTATCTATATCCCTTTGCAGACTCTGTGTTCTCCTCACAGCTTACTGTCCCACCTAGCTTTGTATCGTCAACAATCTTGGATACATTACATTCGGTCCCTTCATCTAGATTAATATACATTGTAATTAGCTGAGGCCCCAACACTGATCCTTGTGGCAGCCTGCCAATCTGAGAAAGATCAGTTTATCCCGACTGTTTTCTGTCCGTTAACCAATCCTCTATCCATGCTACTAAATTACCCCCAACCCCATGTGCCCTAATCTTATGTAATAACCTTTTATATGGGACCGTAGCGAATGCCTTTTGGAAATCCAAATGTACTACATCCACTGGTTCCCCTTTACCTACCCTGCTAGTTACATCCTTAAAAAACTCTTAAAATTTGCCAAACACGATTTCCCTTTCATAAAACCATGTTGACTCTGCCTAATCATATTGTGATACCACTTCCTTCACAATGGATTCCAGCATTTTCCCCGACGACTGATGTCAGGCTATCTGGCCTGTCGTTCCGTTTTCTCTCTCCCTCCTTTCTTGAATAGCGGTGTTACATTTGCGACACTGCACAACTGAAAACCCTCCTCTGTTAATGAGGACTTTCGCGGGCATTTTTCCCCCAAGAGGCCGGTGTCGGGAGAAGCAGGAGAGCGACGGTGAGCGAGTAGTTAAATTCACTTTCGCGGGCTTTTTTCCCCCCCGAGGCTTACCAATCGCGCAGACCGGCGGCGGCGTTCCAGAGCCACGTCACAATTCAAAAAGTGACGCAGGCAAGAGGAAGCAGCTGATTGGGTGAGTATTTATACGACTCTATAGTTTGATGACAGTTAAGGTTAATAGTTTATAAAGTTTAGAAGGTCTTAATTTTTGTGGTTATAGTTTCTAAGGTCTCTGTTGTGTAGTGGGGAGTGCCAGTAAACAAAGCCGCTTGAGTATATCATTTAATTGTAGTGTTGTTAGTGGTATTGATTTGATTTAATTTCGATTAATGAAAGGGTAAGTCATGTCAGCACAGCTCAGCCCCGTGGCATGCTCCTCCTGCACTATGTGGGAAATCCCATGTGTGCGGGAAGTGTATCCAGCTGCAGCTACTGGCAGACCACAGTACGGCGCTGGAGCTGCGAATGGATACATACAAGAGCATTCGGGATGCTGAGGATGTCGTGAATAGCACGTTTCATGAGTTGGTCACACCGCAGGTAAAGGCTGCACAGGCAGGAAGGGAATGGGTGACCGCCAAGCAGAGTAGTAGGCGCAGGCAGATAGTGCAGGGGTCCCAAGTGGCCATCCCCCCCCTCAAACAGATATACTGCTTTGGATATTGTTGAGGGGGATGGCTTATCGGGGGAAGGCAGCAGCAGCCAACTTCCTGGCACCATGGGTGGTTCTGCTGCACAGGACGGGAGGAAAAAGAGCGGGAGAGCTACAGTGATAGGGGATTCTATTGTAAGGGGCAAACGAGGCTCCAGGATGGTATGTTGCCTCCCTGGAGTGGCTGCAGGGCATTCTGGAGGGGGAGGGTGAACAGCCAGTTGTCGTGGTGCATATAGGTACCAACAATATAGGTAAAAAACAGGATGAGGTCCTAAAAGCTGAATATAGGGAGTTAGGAGGTAAATTAAAAAATAGGACCTCAAAGGTAGTATCTCAGGATTGCTACCAGAGCCACATGCTAGTCAGAGTAGAAATAGAAGAATATTTCAGATGAATACGTGGCTAGAGGAATGGTGCAAGGGGGAGGGATTCAAATTCCTGGGACAATGGAGCCGGTTCTGGGGGAGGTGGGACCAGTACAAACTGGACGGTTTGCACCTGGGCAGCACCGGGGCCGATGTCCTAGGGGGAGTGTTTGCTCGTGCTGTTGGGGAGGGTTAAACTAAAATGGCAGGGGGTTGGGAACCTGTACAGGGAGACAAAGGAAAGGGAAGCAAGGATAGAAGCAAAAGACAGGAAGGAGAAAAGCAAAAGTGGCAGTGCGAGAAATCAAAGGTGTAAATCAAACATGGCCACAGTAAATAATAATTCTAAAAGGTCTAAGAGTGTTAAAAAAAACAAGCCTGAAGGCTTTGTGTCTTAATGCGAGGAGCATTCGTAATAAGGTGGATGAATTAACTGCGCAAATAGATGTAAACGGATATGATATAATTTGAATTACGGAGCCATGGCTCCAGGGTGACCAAGACTGGGGTATTCAATATTCAGGAAGGACAGGAAAAAAGGAAAAGGAGGTGGGGTAGCATTGCTGGTTAAAGAGAGATTAACAATAGTAAGGAAGGATATTAGCTCTGATGATATGGAATCTGTATGGGCAGAGCTGAGAAATACCAAGGGGCAGAAAACATTAGTGGGAGTGGTATATAGACCTCCAAACAGTAATGCGGAGGTTGGGGATGGCATTAAACGGGAAACTAGAGACTCGTGCAATAAGGGCACAGCAGTTATCATGGGTGACTTTAATCTATATATAGATTGGGCTAACCAAATTAATGACAATACTGTGGAGGAGGAATTCCTGGAGTGTTTACGGGATGGTTTCCTGGACCAATATGTCGAGGAACCAACCGGGGATCAGGCCATCTTAGACTGGGTATTATGTAATGAGAAAGGATTAATTATCAATCTTGTTTTGCGAGGCCCCTTGGGGAGGAGCGATCATAATATGATAAAATTCTTCATTAAGATGGAGAGTGAAGTACTGTAGTTGACTCAGACTAGGGTCCTGAATTTAAATAAAGGAAACTACGATGGTCTGAGGCACGAGTTGGCTAGGATGGATTGGGGAACGTTACTCAAAGGGTTGATGGTGGATAGGCAATGGCAAACATTTAAAGATCGCATAGATGAACTACAGAATTTGTTCATCCCTGTTTGGCATAAAAATAAAACAAAAAAGGTGACTCAACCGTGGCTAACAAGGGAAATTAGGGATAGCATAAGATCCAAGGAGAGGACATATAAATTAGCCAGAAAAAGCAGCAAACCTGAGGATTGGGAGCAGTTTAGGATTCAGCAAAGGAGGACAAAGGGATTAATTAAGAGGAGGGAAATAGAGTATGCTTGCAGGGAACATAAAAACTGACTGTAAAAGCTTCTATAGATATGTGAAGAGAAAAAGATTGGTGAAGTCAAGCGTAGGTCCCTTGCAGTCAGAATCAGGGGAATTTATAATGGGGAACAAAGAAATGGCGGACCAATTAAATATATACTTTGGTTCTGTCTTCACAAAGGAGGACACAAATAACCTCCCAGCGATGTTGGGGAACATAGGGTCGAATGAGAGGGAGGAACTGAATGAAATCAGTATTTGTAGGGAAATGGTGTTAGGGAAATTGACGGGATTGAAGGCCGATAAATCCCCAGGGTCTGATAATCTACATCCTAAGGTACTTAAGGAAGTGGCCCTAGAAATAGTAGATGCATTGCTGGTCATCTTCCAAAATTCTATAGACTCTGGCACAGTTCCCATGGATTGGAGGGTAGCTAATGTTACCCCACTATTTAAAAAAGGTTAAAGAAAAAACGGGGAATTATAGACCGGTAATACAATAGCAAAATACTGCGGATGTTGGAATTCTGAAATAACAGAAAATGCTGGAAAAACTCAGCAGGCCAGGCCGCATCCATGGAGAGAGTAACAGAATTAACGTTTCAGGTCTGCGACCCTTCATCAGAACTGGAAAAAGCTGCAAATGTAACAGATATTAAGCAGGTGCGGAGACAGGGGGGGGGAAGGAATTGAAAGAACATACTGTGAAAATGTTGCAAATGGGAATGGCAAAATCATACAGCATGAAAAATGGGGGCAGGGATTATCTGAAATTGTTGAACTCGATGTTGAGTCCAGAAGGCTGTAAAGTGCCCAATCGAAAGATGAGGTGCTGTTCCTCGAGCTTACGTTGAGCTTCCGTGGAACAATGTAATAGGCCGAGGACGGAGAGATCAAAGTGATAGTGAAGTGGAGAATTAAAGTGACAGGCGACCGGAAGCTCAGGGTCACCCTTACGGACTGAACGGAGGTGTTCCGCAAAGCGGTCACTCAATCTGCGTTTGGTCTCCCCAATGTAGAGGAGACCGCATCGTGAGCAGCGAATACAGTATATTAAATTGCAAAAAGTACAAGTAAATCGCTGTTTCACCTGGAAGGGGTGTTTGGGGCTCTGGACAGAGGGAAGGGAGGAGGTAAAAGGGCAGGTGTCGCATCTCCTGCCCTTGCACGGGAAGTTGCCAGGTGTTGGGGGTGGTTGAGGAGTGGACCAGGGTGTCGCGGAGGGAGCGGTCCCTTCGGAATGCTGAAAGGGGAGGTGAGGGGAGATGTGTTTGGTGGTGGGATCACGTTGGAGGTGGCGGAAGTGGCGGAGGATGATCCGTTGAATGTGGGTGCAGGTGGGGTGAAAGGTGAGGACAAGGGAACCCTATCGTGGTTCTGGGAGGGAGGGGAAGGGGTGAGAGCAGAAGTGCGGGAAATGGAACAGACACGGTCAAGGGCCATGTCAACCACAGTAGAGGGGAATCCTCGGTTGAGGAAAAAGGAAGACATGTCGGAAGCACTGGTATGGAAGGTGGCATCGTCAGAACAGATGCGGCGGAGATGGAGAAACTGGGAGAATGGAATAGAGTCCTTACAGGAAGCGGGGTGGGAGGAAGTGTAGTCCAGGTAGCTGTGGGAGTCGGTGGGTTTGTGGATGTTTGTCGAAAGCCGATCGCCAGAAATGGAGACGGAGAAGTCAAGGAAGGGAAGGGAAGAGTCGGAGATGGACCAGGTGAGGGAAGGGTGGAATTTGGAAGTAAAGTGAATGAACTTATCTAGTTCAGGGTGAGAGCAGGAAACGGCACCGATACAGTCATCGATGTACCGGAAAAAGAGGTGAGGGAGGGGACCTGAGTAGGGCTGGAACAAAGAGTGTTCCACATATCCCATGAACAGGCAAGCATAGCTAGGACCCATGCGGGTTCCCATAGCAACACCTTTAATTTGGAGGAAGTGAGTGGAGTCAGAGGAGAAGTTGTTCAATGCGAGAACAAGTTCAGCCAGGCGGAGGAGGGTGGTGGTGGATGGGGACTGGTTGGGCCTCTGTCTAACAGTTTCCAGTTTCCTGGCCCCAACCGTCTCCTTTTCACTGGACGTCCAATCCCCCTACACCTCCATCCCCCACCAGGACGGCCTGAGGGTGCACCGCTTCTTCCTTGAACAGTTGGCCTTCGTAGCGAGAGGGTTCGAGTACAGGAGCAAGGATGTCTTGTTGCAGTTGTACAGGGCCTTGGTGAGACCACACCTTGAGTATTGTGTGCAGTTTTGGTCGCCATATCTGAGGAAGGATGTTCTTGCCATGGAGGGAGTGCAGCGAAGATTCACCAGACTGATACCTGGGATGGCAGAAATGACGTATGAAGAGAGATTGGGTCGATTAGGCTTAAATTCGCTAGAGTTTAGAAGAATGAGAGGGGATCTCATTGAAGCTTATAAAATTCTACCAGGACTAGACAGACTAGATGCAGGAAGGATGTTCCCGATGGTCGGGGAGTCCAGAACCAGGGGTCACTGTCTAAGGATAAGGGGTAAGCCATTTCGGACTGAGATGAGGAGGAATTTCTTCACCCAGAGAGTGGTGAACCTGTGGAATTCTCTACCCCAGAAGGCAGTTGAGGCCAATTCATTAAATATATTCAAGAAGGAATTAGATGTATTTCTTAGGGCTAAAGGGATCAAGGGATATGGGGAGAAAGCAGGGACAGGCTACTGAGTTTGGATGATCTCCCACATTCCACCCGACGTAAACTTGAGGTGATCCAAAACTCGGCTGCCCGTGTCCTAACTCGCACCAAGTCTCGTTCACCCGTCACCCCGTGCTCGCTGACCTACATTGGGTCCCGGTTAAGCAGCGCTTCGATTTCAAAATTCTCATCCGTGTTTTCAAATCCCTCCATGGCCCTCGCCCCTCCCTATCTCTAATCTCCTCCAGCCCCACAATCCCCCCAGAGATATCTGCGCTCCTCTAAATCTGCCCTCCTGAGGATCTCTGATTATAATCTCTCAACCTTTGGTGGCCGTGCCTTCTGTTGCCTGGGCCCCAAGCTCTGGAACTCCCTGCCTAAACCTGTCTGCCTCGCTACCTCTCTTTCCTCTTTAAGACGCTCCTTAAAACCTACCTCTTTGACCAAGCTTTTGGTCACCTGTCCTAATTTATCCTTGTGGATCAGTGTCATTTTTTGTCTTAAAATACTCCTGTGCAGCACCTTGGGATGCTTTACTACGTTAAAGGTGCTATATTAATACAAGTTGTTGTTGTAGTAGTGTAATGGCACCCCTATTATTTCTTAACTCTAACCAAATAGATTCTGTCCTTGACCTCTCTCGGACATCCTCTCTCTCCAGCACTGTAACATTCTCCTTAACCAATACTGCCACCACACCTCTTTTCTTTCCTTCCCTATCTTTCCTGAACACCTTATATCCAGGAATATTTAAAACACAATTCTGCCCTTATTTGAGCCAGGCCTCCATTATCACCACAACATCATATTCCCATGTGGCAATTTGTGCCTGCAGCTCACCAACCTTATTTACCACGCTTCGTGCGTTTACACACATGCACTGTAAACCCATCTTAGTCCTTCTTGTATTCTCTTAGTCTGACCCCACATAATACCTTACTATTTCTTACTCTAGTGCTATCTGTCTCTCCCAATCCTTTGTGCACTTCGTTTATCCTTTCTTATGCTACATCCTGGTGCCCATCCCCCTGCCAAATTAGTTGAAACCCTCCCCAACAGCAAGTCTCTGGAGTAGCGCTTGAACCCACAATTCTGAGGTGACACTGCTACTATTGAGCACAGCTGATACCTAACAGAAGATTTAAGAGGAGGTTGTAAAGAGAACCGTATAAAAGGTTCCTATGCTCCGCTCCACTGCAGCACAGCTGGTCAGCTAGGGCCCAATGCAATGGAGGCTCGACTTTATTTTATTCCATCCTGGGATGTGGGTGTCGGTGGCAAGGCCAGCATTTATTGCCCATCCCTAATTGCCCTTGAGAATCATAGAAAGTTACAGCACGGAAGGAGGACATTTCGGCCCATCGTGTCCGCGCCGGCCAACAAAGAGCTATCCAGCCTAATCCCACTTCCCAGCTCTTGGTCCATAGCCCTGCAGGTTACACCATCCCAAGTGCACATCCAAGTACTTCTTAAATGTTTCTGCCTCTACCACCCTTTCAGGCAGTGAGTTCCAGACCCCCACAACTCTCTGGGTGAAGAAATTTCCCCTCAAATCCCCTTTAAACCTTCCCCCAATTACTTTAAGTCTGTGCCCCCTGGTTTTTGACCCCTCTGCTAAGGGAAATAGGCACTTTGGATGGTATGCTGCCTCACTGAATGGCTGCAGGGCATTCTGAGGGGGGAGGATGAACAGCCAGAGGTCATGGTCCATATCGGTACCAACAACATAGGTAGGAAGAGGGATGAGGTCCTGCAGGCAGAGTTTAGGGAGCTAGGAAAGAGGTTAAAAAGCAGGACCTCAAAGGCAGTAATCTCCAGATGACTACCAGTGCCACATGCTGGTGAGTATAGAAATAGGAAGATGGAGCAGATAAATGCGTGGCTGGAGAGATGGTGTAGGAGGGAGGGCTTGGATTCCTGAGGAATTGGAACCGTTTGAGGGAGGTGGGACCTCCACAAGCCAGACGGGTTGCACCTCAACGGGAACGGGACCAAACCCTCGCGGGAGGGTTTGCTGGTGCTGTTGGGGAAGATTTAATCTAGCTTGGCAGGGGGATGGGAACCTAAGTATAGGGTCAAATAAGGAGGGAAGAAAAACTGGAATTGGAAAACAAAAACATAGAAAGTAAATTGGAAGGACAGAGTAATCAACGGCTAGATAGTAGTCAACAAGGAGGTTTGCCTGTAGGAAATGGTATATACTTCAATGCAAGGAGTATAGCGAACAAGGCAGATGAGCTGAGGGCACAGGTAGATACTTGGGACGATGATATTATAGCTATTACAGAGACGTGGCTGAAAGAGGGGCAGGTATGGCAGCTCAACATTCCTGGTTACAGGATTTTCAGACGGGATAGAGAGGGAGGGTCGTGGTATTGATTAAAGAAACTATTACAGCTGTGAGGAGGGATATGTTGGAGGGATCATCAAACGAGGCCATATGGGTCGAATTGAAAACAAAAAAGGGGCGATCACACTGCTGGGAGTGGACTACAGACCCCCAAACACTGAGGGAGATAGGAGAACAAATATGCAGACACATTTCTGAGAAGTGCAAAAACTATAGGGCAGTAATAGTAGGGGATTTCAACTACCCCAATATTAACTGGGATAAAATTAGTGTGAAGGTACAGAAGGTGCAGAATTCCTAAAATGCATCCAGGAGAACTTTTTTAGCCAGTATGCAGCAAGCCCAACAAGGGAGGAGGCGGTTCTGGACTTAGCTTTAGGGAATGAAGCTGGGCAGGTAGAAGGCGCATCAGTGGGGGAGCATTTTGGTGCTAGTGACCATAATTCTGTTAGATTTAAAGTAATTATGGCAAAGGACAAGGATAGACCAGGAATAAAAATTCTAAATTGGGGAAAAGCAAATTTTGCTAAGCTCAGAGGGGATTTAGCCATAGTGGACTGGAAACAGCTACTTGAAGGTAAATCAGTGTCAGAGCAGTGGGAGGCATTCAAGGAGGAGATCCGGAGGGTTCAGACCAAATATGTGCCCTTAAAGAAAAAAGGTGGGACTAACAAATCTAGAGCCCCCTGGATGTCTAGGGACATACAGGGTAGGATAAAGAAAAAAAGGGAGGCGTATGACAGATACCGAGGGCTAAATACTCCAGAATCTTTAGAGGAGTACAGAAAGTGCAGGGGTGCAATTAAAAAGGATATTAGGAAAGCAAAGAGCATGAAAAATTCTTGGCAAGTAAAATCCAAAGATGTTTTTATAAATATATTAAGAGTAAGAGGATAACTAAAGAAAGGGTAGGGCCTATTAGAGATCATGAGGGTAATCTGTGTGTGGAGGCGGGAGTCGTCGGTAGGGTTTAATGAATACTTTGCGTCTGTTTTCACAAAGGAGAGGGGCGAAGCAGACATTGCCATCGGGGGAGGAGTGTGAAATATTAGATGAAATAAACAGTGAGAGAGGAAGTATTAAGGGGTTTAGCAGCTTTAAAAGTGGATAAATCCCCAGGCCTGGATGAAATGTATCCCAGGCTGTTAAGTGAAGCAAGAGAGGAAATAGCAGAGGCCCTGACCATCATTTTCCAATCCCCTCTCTGGCTTCAGGTGTGGTGCCGGAGGACTGCTGATGTGGTACCCTTGTTTAAAAAGGGAGAAAAGGATAGACTGAGTAATTACAGGCCAGTCAACCTAACCTCGGTGGTGGGAAAATTATTGGAAAGAATTCTGAGGGACAGGATAAATCTTCATTTAGAAAGACACGGATTAATCAAGGATAGTCAGCATAGATTGTTTAAGGGAAGGTTGTGTCTGACAAACTTGATTGGATTTTTTGAGGCGGTAACAAGGAGGATAGATGAGGGTAGTGCATTTGATGTAGTTTATATGGACTTTAGCAAGGCTTTTGATAAGGTTCCACATGGCAGACTGGTCACAAAGTTAAAAGCCCATGGGATCCAGCGCAAAGTGTCAAGTTGGATTCAAAACTGGCTCGGAAACAGGAAGCAGAGGGTAATGGTTGATGGGTGTTTTTGTGACTGGAAGACTGTTTTCCAGTGGGGTTCCACAGGGCTCAGCACTAGGTCCCTTGCTTTTTGTGGTATATATCAATGATCTAGACTTGAATATATCTTTTTTTTTTGCTGCACACTTTTTTTTGTGTGCGTCTTTTCTTCTCTCCCACATGGCAGCTGTCTTTCACTCTGCTAGTGCAATTCACACTTCATCCAGAGCCATCTTTTGTTTCTCAACCTGTCCCATTACCATCTCCTCTTGCCTTGAATATCTCTCAATGTCTCTTAACCTCTCCTGCCTTCTATCCTATCACAGACCTTCCCTTCTGTTCTTTCAGCCCCTCCCCCATTTCCCAGCCCCTCCCCCATTTCCCAGCCCCTGCACTTGCTTAAAAATCTGTCCCATTTCCTGCTTTTTTCCAGTCCTGACAAAAAGTCACCGACCTGAAACGTTAACTCTGTTTCTCTCTTCACAGACGCTGCCTGACCTGCTGAGTATCTCCAGCATTTTCTGTTTTTATTATTGAATATAGGGGGTATGATTAAATAGTTTGCAGGTGATACTAAAATCAGCTGTGTGGTCAATACTGAAGAAGAAAGCTGTAGACTGCAGGAAGATAACAATAAATTGGTCAGGTGGGCAGAACAGTGGTAGATGGAATTCAATCCGGAGAAGTGTGAGGTAATGCATTTGGGAGGGGTAACAAGGAAAGGGAATACACATTAAATGGTAGGACACTGAGTAGTGTAGAGGAGCAAAGGGACCTTGGAGTGCATGTCCACAGATCCCTGAAGGTAGCAGGCCAGGGAGATAAGGTGGTTAAGAAGGCATTCGGAATGCTTGCCTTTATTAGCCGTGGCATAGAATACAAGAGCAGGGGGGGGTTATGCTTCAACTGTATAAAACACTAGTTAGGCCTCAGCCAGAGTACTGCGTGCAGTTCTGGTCACCACATTACAGGAAAGATGTGATTGCACTAGAGAGGCTGCAGAGGAGATTTACAAGGATGTTGCCGGGAGTAGAGAATCTTAGCTATGAGGAAAGACTGGATAGGCTGGGTCTGTTTTCCTTGGAACAGAGGAGGCTGAGGGGAGACCTTATTGAGGTGTATAAAATTATGAGGGGTCTAGATAAAGTGGATAGAAAGGACCTATTTCCCTTAGCAGAGGGGTCAAAAACCAGGGGGCACAGATTTAAAGTAATTGGTGGAAGGTTTAGAGGGGATTTGAGGGGAAATTTCTTCACCCAGAGGGTTGTGGGGGTCTGGAACTCACTGCCTGAAAGGGTGGTAGAGGCAGGAACCCTAACCACATTTAAAAAGTACTTGGATGTGCACTTGGGATGCTCTAACCTGCAGGGCTACAGACCAAGAGCTGGGAAGTGGGATTAGGCTGGATAGCTCTTTGTTGGCCGGCGCGGACACGATGGGCCGAAATGGCCTCCTTCCGTGCTGTAACTTTCTATGATTTCCATCCATTTTATCTAGGCCCCTCATAATTTTATACCTAGAAACATAGAAGATAGGAGCAGGAGTTGGCCATTCGGCCCCTCGAGCCTGCTCCGCCATTCAATGAGATCATGGCTGATCATCCAAATTCAGTACCCTGTCCCTGCCTTCTCCCCATATCCCTTGATCCCTTTAGCCTCAAGAAATATATCCAACTCTTTCTTGAATATATTTAATGAACTGGCCTCCACCGCCCTCTGTGGCGGAGAATTCCACAGGTTCACCACTCTCTGGGTGAAAAAATTCCTCCTCATTTCAGTCCTAAATGGCTTACCCCTTATCCTTAGACTATGACCCCTGGTTCTGGACTCCCCGACCATCGGGAACATCCTTCCTGCATCTAGTCTGTCCAGACCTGACAGAATTTTATAGGTTTCGATGAGATCCCCTCTCAATCTTCTAAACTCCAGTGAGTATAAGCCCAATTGACACAATCTCTCCTCATACGTCATTCCTGCCATCCCAGGTATCAGCCTGGTGAATCTTCGCTGCACTCCCTCCATGGCAAGAACGTCCTTCCTCAGGTAAGGTGACCAAAACTGCACACAATACTCAAGGTGCGGTCTCACCAAGGCCCTGTACAACTGTAGCAAGACATCCTTGCTCCTGTACTTGAACCCTCTTGCTACGAAGGCCAACATACCATTTGCCTTCTTAATCGCCTGCTGCACCTGCATGCTTACCTTCAGCGACTGGTGCACAATAACACCCAGGTCTCTTTGCACTTCCCCTTCTCCCAATCTATTGCCATTCAAATAATAATCTGCCTTCATGTTTTTGCCACCAAAGTGGATAACCTCACATTTATCCACATTATAGTGCATTTGCCATGTTTCTGCCCAATCACCCAACCTGTCCAAATCGTACTGGAGTTTCACGACATCCTCCTCACAGCTTACCCTCCCACCCAGCTTTGTGTCGTCTGCAAATTTGGAGATATTACATCCAATTCCCTCGTCCAGATCATTAATATATATTTTGAACAGCTGGGGTCCTAGGACCGATCCTTGCGGTACCCCACTAGTCACTGCCTGCCACTCGGAAAATGACCCGTTTATACAAACTCTTTGCTTTCTGTCCGCCAACCAGTTCTCTATCCAAGTCAATACCTTGCCCCCAATCCCATGTGCCTTAATTTTGCACGCTAATCTCTTATGTGGGACCTTATCGAAAGCCTTCTGAAAGTCCAAATACACCACATCCACTGATTCTCCCTTATCTATTTTACCAGTTACATCCTCAAAAAATTCCAGTAGATTAGTCAAGCATGATTTACCTTGTGTAAATCCATGTTGACTTTGTCCGATCCTGTCACTGCTTTCCAAGTGCTCTGCTATTACATCTTTTATAATAGACTCTAGCATTTTCCCCACTACCGATGTCAGGCTTACCGGTCTATAATTCCCCGCTTTTTCTCTACCACCTTTTTTGAATAGTGGGGTAACATTAGCTACCCTCCAATCCATGGGTACCGTTCCAGAGTCTATCGAGTTCTGGAAGATGACCAGCAATGCATCTACTATCTCTAGGGCCACTTCCTTAAGTACCCTGGGATGTAGAGTATCAGGCCCTGGGATTTATCGGCCTTCAGTCTCATCAATTTTCCTAACACCATTTCCCTACAAATGCTGATTTCTTTCAGTTTCTCCCTTTCATCAGACCCTATGTTCCCCGGCATCTCTGGGAGGTTATTTGTGTCCTCCTTTGTGAAGACAGAACCAAAGTATGTATTTAGTTGGTCTGCCATTTCCTTGTTTCCCATTATAATTTCCCGATTCTGACTGTAAGGGACCTATGCTTGACTTCACCAATCTTTTTCTCTTCACATATCTATAAAAGCTTTTAGTGTCAGTTTTTATGTTCCCTGCTAGCTTACTCTCAAATTGTATTTCCCCTTTCTTAATTAATCCCTTTGTCCTCCTTTGTCGACTCCTAAACTGCTCCCAATCCTCAGGATTATTGCTTTTTCTAGCCACTTCATATGTCCTCTCCTTGGATCTTATGCTATCCCTAATTTCCCTTGTTAGCCACGGTTGAGCCACCTTTTTTGTTTTATTTTTATGCCAAACTGGGATGAACAAATTCTGTAGCTCATCCATTCGGTCTTTGAATGTTTGCCATTGCCTATCCACCGTCAACCCTTTGAGTGCCATTCCCCAATCAATCCTACCCAACTCGCTCCTCAGACCATCGTAGTTTCCTTTATTTAAATTGAGGACCCTTGTCTCTGAGTCAAGTACTTCATTCTCCATCTTAATGAAGAATTTGATCATATTATGATCGCTCCGACCCAAGGGGCCTCGTACAACAAGATTGCTAATTAATCCTTTCTCGTTACATAATACCCAGTCTAAGATGGCCTGATCTCTGGTTGGTTCCTCGACATATTGGTCCAGGAAACCATCCCGTAAACACTCCAGGAATTCCTCCTCCACAGTATTGTTACTAATTTGGTTGGCCCAATCTATATGTAGATTAAAGTCACCCATGATGACCGCTGTGCCCTTATTGCACGCTTCTTTAATTTCCCTTTTAATGCCATCCCCAGTAAGTTCTCCCCTCAGACTCCTCTGTTCCAAGGAAAACAGACCCAGCCTATCCAGTCTTTCCTCATAGCTTAGATTCTCTACTCCCGGCAACATCCTTGTAAATCTCCTCTGTACCCTCTCTAGTGCAATCACATCTTTCCAGTAATGTGGTGACCAGAACTGCACGCAGTACTCTGGCTGAGGCCTAACTAGTGTTTTATACAGTTGAAGCATAACCCCCTGCTCTTGTATTCTATGCCACGGCTAATAAAGGCAAGCATTCCGTATGCCTTCTTAACCACCTTATCTACCTGGCCTGCTACCTTCAGGGATCTGTGGACATGCACTCCAAGGTCCCTTTGTTCCTCTACACTACTCAGTGTCCTACCATTTAATGTGTATTTCCTTTCCTTGTTAGCCCTCCCCAAATGCAGTACCTCACACTTCTCCGGATTGAATTCCATTCTGTCCACCTGACCAACTTATTAATATCTTCCTGCAGTCTACAGCTTCCTTCTTCAGTATGAACCCACAGCCGATTTTAGTATCATCTGCAAACTTCTTAATCATACCCCCTATATTCAAGTCTAGATCATTGATATATACCACAAAAAGCAAGGGACCTAGTGCTGAGCCCTGCGGAACCCCACTGGAAACAGCCTCCCAGTCACAAACACCCATCAACCATTACCCTCTGCATCCTGTCTCCGAGCCAGTTTTGAATCCAACTTGACACTTTGCTCTGGATCCCATGGGCTTTTAACTTCGTGTCCAGTCTGCCAGGTGGTGGTGAGCCGCCTTCTTGAACCACTACAGTCTGTGTGGTGAAGGTACTCCCACAGTGCTGTTTGGGAGGGAGCTCCAGGATTTTGACCCAGCGACGATTAAGGATCGGCGCTATATTTGCAAGTTAGGGTGGTGTGTGACTTGGAAGGGAACTTGGAGGTGGTGGTGTTCCCGTGCGCCTGCTGCCCTTATCCTTCTAGGTGGTAGAGGTCGTGGGTTTGGGAGTTGCTGTCGAAGAAGCCTTGGCGAGTTGCTGCAGTGCATCTTGTAGATTGACCACTGATAATTGAGCAGTAATATGTGGCTGGTTCCCTCCACTGCAGCACACAATCTAAGTGCCACAAAAAGAATTATTATTGCACGTGGAGTAGCAACTGTGGGCAAGGATCGTATCAGAAACAACGACTCGCAGCCTGCTTGCACAGAGAGGGGGAGCCATCTCTTACCTGGGTGAGGGGAGCTAAAAATGGGCCCCACGTTCATTGGCTGCTGAATGGCTGCTGGAAACCGCATCTGTGCTTCTCCACCATATCTGAAATAGAGGGGTCATTAATACACTGCCAGCAAGGTGTGAGAAAACCCTAGTCCCAATCACAGCCTCTCGCAGCCTTCATCCCCTCCCCGAACTCCCTCATCTCCCTGGGTACAGACAGCACAAACAATTGCTCACTCCTCATGTTTGGGCCTGCACAGAGTGTCAGCAGGCTATTCCACCACGAAAAGCATCACATTCAAACCCAATCCGACACTTATCCAACTACCACTTGCCACTAGGAGTCGCTAGATAGTGATTGAGTGGCTGAGTGGAGCCCACTTTAGCCCAATGATGCTGATGCCAATTGTAGCACCGCCACCACACCTCAGCTAATTTAAAGCTGGAGCCTTCCAATCTGTGCTGCCACAATGGGCAACACATTAACCCACTGAGCCTCAAGGAGCTCAAAATTCCCCATCATTCCACCGCACATCTGTACATTTATTGGTGTCTACAGACAGCCCACTTTCTGTGCCTTATGGCCTGGGGTTGTAGGCTGGACACGGCCTGGAACCACACAGGGAGCATTTCCCTGACCCCGTGATCGGGAATATGGGTTCCAGGCAGCACCCAGTCACATTCCATGAGGAATGCTGCACAATAGTACAGGCTGTCTCATCAGGCGGAGAACAGGAAAGGGGTGAAATGAGAGGGGGAAGAGTGAGGTGAGCAGGGGAGGGGGCGCGAAAGGGGAGAGGCTCGAGTGAGGTGAACAGGGGAGGGGTGAAAATGGGAAAAGGGAGGGCAGTAGGACAGAGCCATATGTTTTGGTGTCCATACTTAAGAAAGGACATACTTGCTCTCGAGTCAGTACAAAGGTGGTTCACTCGGTTAATCCCGGGGATGGACATATGAGGAGAGGTTGAGTAGATTGGGACTCTACTCATTGGAGTTCAGAAGAATGAGAGGCGATCTTATTGAAACATATAAGATTGTGAAGGGGTTGGATCGGGTGGATGCAGGGAAGATATTCCCGATGATGGGTGAAACTAGAACTAGGGGGCATAGTCTTAGAATAAGGGGCTACTCTTTCAAAACTGAGATGAGGAGGAACTACTTCACTCAGAGGGTGGTAGGTCCATGGAATATGCTGCCCCAAAAAGCTGTAGAAGCTACATCATCACATAAATTTAAAACAGAAATAGACAGTTTCCTAGAAGTAAAGGGAATTAAGGGTTACGGGGAGTGGGCAGGAATTTGGACATGAGTCTAGGTTCGGATTGGACATGGCCCTGTGGGTAGCGGAGCGGGCCCAGGGGCCGTGTAGCCTGATCCTGCTCCTATTTCGTGTGTCTAATTCTGTTAGATTCAGGAGATGGTTCTGTGATAGTGGATTGACGGTTAGGATCAGATCAGCCATGATCTTATTAAATGGCGGAGCAGGCTCGAGGGGCCGATTGGCGGAGCAGGCTCGAGGGGCCGATTGGCGGAGCAGGCTCGAGGGGCCGATTGGCGGAGCAGGCTCGAGGGGCCGATTGGCGGAGCAGGCTCGAGGGGCCGATTGGCGGAGCAGGCTCGAGGGGCCGATTGGCGGAGCAGGCTCGAGGGGCCGATTGGCGGAGCAGGCTCGAGGGGCCGATTGGCCTACTCCTGCTCCTATTTCTTATGTTCTTATGTTTTGTACCTGAAGAAGGCGCGGGTTGCCCAGGACGAGACCTCCCGATCGTACGCTGCCGTTGAACAGGCGAGAATGAGACACGAGGCACAAGCTTGTTCCTCCTGAACAGAAGATACACATTCATTAACTGAAGATTCAGTTTAATATCAATAACCTGAAACAGGAGGGAATGCCATCAAACTGCATTCCAATATCTTGTGTAAAACCACACGTGGCTGAATAGAAGTGGTTGAGCCGTTCCTGGGGTTTCCGCTCAGACGTGTCCAAGGGCTTTGTGGGTCACCAGAGGGAGGCTGCTGACAGCTGTTTGTGGCAAAGGATCATCAGGGACAAAACCAGCACAAACACCGAATCCAACCGGCTTAATACCAGTAAGGGTGGCGACACCTTGGGGGAGTGCAGCCTAGAGGACATCCACCGCACTGTGGGGCAAATGCCTGCACAGGGGGGCACAGCAAAGTGTAGAAATGCAGTGGTCATAGGCGATTCAATATACAAGGGGATAGACGGATCGTGTTTGACTAATATAATTGAATTTTTTGATGAAGTAACAGGGAGGATTGATGAAGGGAATGCAATGGGTGTTGTCTGCATGGATTTTAGGAAGGTGTTTGACAAAGTACCACATAGAATGCTGGTTATCAAAATTGAAGCTCATGGAATAGGTGGGTCAGTGGCAGCTTGGATAAGGAATTTGCTTAAGGACAGAAAACTGCAAGTTGTGGTAAATGGCTGTTTTTCAGACCAGAGGATGGTAGACAGTGGTGTTCCCCAAGGGTCAGTGCTGGGGCCACTGCCTTTTTTGATATATATAAATGACCTGGTTATTGGAATACAAGAGTATAATTTCTAAATTTGCCGATGACACCAAACTTGGGGTGTGGCAAACTGAGGATGATACCAATCGACTGCAACAGGACTTAGAATGGCTAACAGAATGGGCAGACAAGTGTGTGGTAAACCACTGTTATTGTTTTCATTGTTGTTCACTGTGGTTCACTACTGTTATCGTTATTGGCACATTGTTACCTCTTGCTACTCACTGTGTACCAGTGCATGCCTCAGCTGGCTCCGCCTACGTGACCTGGTATAAAGGTGGCTGCTCGGCAGCCCACTTCCTTCTTGGGACCAGTCGCCCACGAGAGGCATGCTCTGTTCTTTAGTTAATAAAAACCTTTTCATTACTATCCTAATTCATCGCCTTTTATGGAATAATTGATAAGCGTATCAAAGTGGCAGATGGAATTTAATACAGAGAAGTGTGAGGTGATGCATTTTGGCAGAAGGAACAGGGAGAGGCAATATACACTTTAAAACTGTGCCATTAAGAGTGTGCAGGGTCAGAGGGACCTGGGAGTTAATGTGCATAGGTCCCTGAAGGTGGTGGGACATATTGAGAGAGTGGTTAGCAAAGCATATGGGGTCTTGGGCTTCAAAAATAGAGGTATTGAGTACAAAAGTAGAGAAGTTATGCTGAACCTTTATAAAGTGCTGGTTAGGCCACAGCTGGAGTATTGCGTCCAGTTCTGGTCTCCACACTTTAGGAAGGATATGAAGGCACTTGAGAGGGTGCAGAGGAGATTTACCCGAATGGTCCCGGGGATGGGGGATCTTAGCTACAAGGACAGATTGGAGAAGCTGGATTTGTTTTCATTAGAGCAAAGGAGGTTGAGGGGTGATTTGATAGAGGTGTACAAGATTATGATGGGTTTGGATAGGCTAGACGGGGAATGGCTGTTCCCACTGGTTGATGGTACAAGGACTAGGGGACACAGATTTAAGGTTTTGGGCAAGAGATACAGGGGGGATGTGAGGAAAAACTGTTTTACGCAGCGAGTGGTGAGGACCTGGAACTCGCTGTCGATGGAAGTGGTGGAAGCGGAGACACTAAATGTTTTCAAGGGGAGACTGGATAGGCACTTGAGGGAAATAAACTTGCAGGGCTACGGGGATAGAGTGGGGGAATGGGACTGACTGGATTGCTCCAGAGAGCCGGCACGGACTCGATGGGCCGAGTGGCCTCCTTCTGTGCCGTTATTACTCTGTGACTCAATGACAGGCATTTCTGCAACCAACGATGTGAGGCCTGCATGCTGTGTTGTTTCCCTGGTGCCAGGGTGCAGGACATCACCGAAGGGAAGGAAAGCACCCAATGGTCACAGTCTGACACACACAGCACCCGATGGGCAGTGTCTGGTACACACAACACCATTCTCACCCGGTGCAATTTGAAGAATCGCTCAATATCCTCTCCCTCGCCGCCTGCGTTGCTCACTAGGAGGTGACGGAGTTGGTCCACGGGACGCAGCTTCTGGAAAAAGTGGCTGCCCTGCAACGAGAGAGAGATAGTCAGACAGAGCCGAGCTCCGGATGGGGTCTGAGCACAGGATAGATAGAGAGCGAGACAGAGAGAGCGAGACAGAGAGAGCGCGAGACAGAGCGAGCGAGCGCGAGAGAGAGCGAGCGCGAGAGAGAGCGAGCGCGAGAGAGAGCGAGCGCGAGAGAGAGCGAGCGCGAGAGAGAGCGAGCGCGAGAGAGAGCGAGCGCGAGAGAGAGCGAGCGCGAGAGAGAGCGAGCGCGAGAGAGAGCGAGCGCGAGAGAGAGCGAGCGCGAGAGAGAGCGAGCGCGAGAGCGAGAGCGAGCGCGAGAGCGAGAGCGAGCGCGAGAGCGAGAGCGAGAGAGCGAGAGAGAGCGAGAGAGAGAGCGAGAGAGAGAGCGAGAGCGAGAGAGAGAGCGAGAGCGAGAGAGAGCGCGAGAGAGAGAGAGAGCGCGAGAGAGAGAGAGAGCGCGAGAGAGAGAGAGCGCGAGAGAGAGAGAGAGCGAGAGAGAGACAGCGAGAGAGAGAGAGCGAGAGAGAGAGAGCGAGAGAGAGAGAGCGAGAGAGAGAGAGCGAGAGAGAGAGAGCGAGAGAGAGAGAGCGAGAGAGAGAGAGCGAGAGAGAGAGAGCGAGAGAGAGAGAGCGAGAGAGAGAGAGCGAGAGAGAGAGAGCGAGAGAGAGAGAGCGAGAGAGAGAGAGCGAGAGAGAGAGAGCGAGAGAGAGAGAGCGAGAGAGAGAGAGCGAGAGAGAGAGAGCGAGAGAGAGAGAGCGAGAGAGAGAGAGCGAGA